>NC_137505.1:27059260-27659260 GCF_041902795.1 Electrophorus electricus | reverse complement strand
AGGCGATTACAAGGGAGATGCAAACCTTTCCAAAGAGCCATGAAAAGACTTTCTACTCCCAAGGAGACAATAGATATTAAGCCGAAATGACGTCCGACGCGCGCATTTTCTCCGACGCGCACCACATTTAAAAAAATCATAGCGTGAAAACCGTGGGTTCGATCCGCGTGCCGCTCGAAGGCGATTACAGCGGAGATGCAGCCCTTTCCAAAGAGCCATGAAAAGACTTTCTACTCCCAAGGAGACAAGAGATATTAAGCCGAAATGACGTCCGACGCGCGCATTTCCTCCGCCGCGCACCACATTTAAAAAAATCATAGCGTGAAAACCGTGGGTTCGATCCGCGTGCCGCTCGAAGGCGATTACAGGGGAGATGCAGCCCTTTCCAAAGAGCCATGAACAGACTTTCTACTCCCAAGGAGACCAGAAATATTAACTTATAAAGCGTTACGCTCCAGTCGGATGAACGAGAAACGCTTGTACAATTGCAACGAATTGGAGGAGAAAGTTTAAACAAACGCGCTGACTTTGAACGCTCACATCTAGGCCGGGCCAACTCCAAATGGCGTGCAACTCGGTGTGCATCACCTCCATGACTGTCCCTAACGAACGCCACCTGCCACGCTTTCGGCCTATCCCTGGCGGCATTAAAAAATCGTAGCGTGATAACGATGGTTCCGATCCGCGTGCCGCGCGAAGGCGATTACAGGGGAGATGCAGCCCTTTCCAAAGAGCCATGAACAGACTTACTACTCCCAAGGAGCCCAAAGATATTAAGCCGCAAATAAGTCCTACGCGCGTCTTTTCTACGCCTCGCACCACATTTAAAAAATCGTAGCGTAAGAACGGTGGGTCCGATCCGCGTGCCGCTTAAAGGCGATTACAGGGGAGATGCAACCCTTTCCAAAGAACCATGAAAAGACTTTCTACTCCCAAGGAGACAAGAGATATTAAGCCGCAATGACGTCCGACGCGCGCATTTTCTCCGCCGCGCAGCACATTTAAAAAAATCATAGCGTGAAAACCGTGGGTTCGATCCACGTGCCGCTCGAAGGCGATTACAGGGGAGATGCAGTCCTTTCCAAAGAGGCATGAACAGACTTCCTACTCCCAAGGAGCCCAAAGATATTAAGCCGCAAATACGTCCTACGCGCGTCTTTTCTACGCCGCGCACCACATTTAAAAAATCGTATCGGAAGAACGGTGGGTCCAATCCGCGTGCCGCTTAAAGGCGATTACAAGGGAGATGCAAACCTTTCCAAAGAGCCATGAAAAGACTTTCTACTCCCAAGGAGACAATAGATATTAAGCCGAAATGACGTCCGACGCGCGCATTTTCTCCGACGCGCACCACATTTAAAAAAATCATAGCGTGAAAACCGTGGGTTCGATCCGCGTGCCGCTTAAAGGCGATTACAGGGGAGATGCAGCCCTTTCCAAAGAGCCATGAAAAGACTTTCTACTCCCAAGGAGACAAGAGATATTAAACCGAAATGACGTCCGACGCGCGCATTTCCTCCGCCGCGCACCACATTTAAAAAAATCATAGCGTGAAAACCGTGGGTTCGATCCGCGTGCCGCTCGAAGACGATTACAGGGGAGATGCATCCCTTTCAAAAGAGCCATGAACAGACTTTCTACTCCCAAGGAGACAAGAGATATTACGCGCATTTTCTCCGACGCGCACCACGTTTAAAAAATCTTAGCGTGAGAACGGTGGGTCCGATCCGCGTGCCGCTTAAAGGCGATTACAGGGGAGATGCAGCCCTTTCCAAAGAGCCATGAAAAGACTTTCTACTCCCAAGGAGACAAGAGATATTAAGCCGAAATGACGTCCGACGCGCGCATTTTCTCCGCCGCGCACCACATTTAAAAAAATCATAGCGTGAAAACCGTGGGTTCGATCCGCGTGCCGCTCGAAGGCGATTACAGGGGAGATGCAGCCCTTTCCAAAGATCCATGAACAGACTTCCTACTCCCAAGGAGACAAGAGATATTAACATATAAAGCGTTACGCTCCAGTCGGATGAGCGAGAAACGCTTGAGCAGTTGCAACGAATTGGAGGAGAAAGTTTAAACAAACGCGCTGACTTTGAACGCTCACATCTAGGTCTGGCCAAGTCCAAATGGCGTGCAACTCGGTGCGCATCACCTCCATGACTGTCCCTAACGAACGCCACCTGCCACGCTTTCGGCCCGTCCCTGGCGGCTTTAAAAAATCGTAGCGTGATAACCGTGGGTCCAATCCGCTTGAAGCTCGAAGGCGATTAGAGGGGAGATGCAGCCCTTTCCAAAGAGCCATGAACAGACTTCCTACTCCCAAGGAGACAAGAGATATTAAGCAGCAATGATGTCCGACACGCGCATTTTCTCCGCCGCGCACCACATTTAAAAAATCTTAGCGTGAGAACGGTGGGTCCGATCCGCGTGCCGCTTAAAGGCGATTACAGGGGAGATGCAGCCCTTTCCAAAGAGCCATGAAAAGACTTTCTACTCCCAAGGAGACAAGAGATATTAAGCCGAAATGACGTCCGACGCGCGCATTTTCTCCGACGCGCACCACATTTAAAAAAATCATAGCGTGAAAACCGTGGGTTCGATCCGCGTGCCGCTTAAAGGCGATTACAGGGGAGATGCAGCCCTTTCCAAAGAGCCATGAAAAGACTTTCTACTCCCAAGGAGACAAGAGATATTAAACCGAAATGACGTCCGACGCGCGCATTTCCTCCGCCGCGCACCACATTTAAAAAAATCATAGCGTGAAAACCGTGGGTTCGATCCGCGTGCCGCTCGAAGACGATTACAGGGGAGATGCATCCCTTTCAAAAGAGCCATGAACAGACTTTCTACTCCCAAGGAGACAAGAGATATTACGCGCATTTTCTCCGACGCGCACCACGTTTAAAAAATCTTAGCGTGAGAACGGTGGGTCCGATCCGCGTGCCGCTTAAAGGCGATTACAGGGGAGATGCAGCCCTTTCCAAAGAGCCATGAAAAGACTTTCTACTCCCAAGGAGACAAGAGATATTAAGCCGAAATGACGTCCGACGCGCGCATTTTCTCCGCCGCGCACCACATTTAAAAAAATCATAGCGTGAAAACCGTGGGTTCGATCCGCGTGCCGCTCGAAGGCGATTACAGGGGAGATGCAGCCCTTTCCAAAGATCCATGAACAGACTTCCTACTCCCAAGGAGACAAGAGATATTAACATATAAAGCGTTACGCTCCAGTCGGATGAGCGAGAAACGCTTGAGCAGTTGCAACGAATTGGAGGAGAAAGTTTAAACAAACGCGCTGACTTTGAACGCTCACATCTAGGTCTGGCCAAGTCCAAATGGCGTGCAACTCGGTGCGCATCACCTCCATGACTGTCCCTAACGAACGCCACCTGCCACGCTTTCGGCCCGTCCCTGGCGGCTTTAAAAAATCGTAGCGTGATAACCGTGGGTCCAATCCGCTTGAAGCTCGAAGGCGATTAGAGGGGAGATGCAGCCCTTTCCAAAGAGCCATGAACAGACTTCCTACTCCCAAGGAGACAAGAGATATTAAGCCACAAATACGTCCGGACCGCGTCTTTTCTCCGCAGCTCACCACATTTAAAAAAATCGTAGCGTGAAAACCGTGGGTTCGATATAGTATACATACAGAGTATATAGTTTGACCAAAAGATCGTGCTGATCTTTGATCTCCTGGTTCTTCATCTCCAGCGCCACTTTCAGACTCATAATGTCCTCCTCTATGGGCTGGTATAACACAGACACGAATCATCACTACAGCCAGTACAATGGAAAGGTGGGAATGTGTACTGAATGTGTACTGACGTTATAAGTGAGAGGTGGTGGTACTGGTGGATGTGTACTGACACTATAAGGGATCTCTACCTGCAGTGACAGTTTGAGCTTCTCAAGTTCTTCCTCCAGAGATTTCTTCTCCTGTTCACAGGCCATTTTCATATCTGCCAGAGTAAGTATCATTACTGCTGGATATAACACAGATTGTATATACTACATAATTACTGCTGAATATATAAAATATAATATATATAGTACTATACATATATTAGTGTCACTTTTATTGGAGCCTAAAGGCTAGCATTCATTATTAGTTATGTTAGTATTATTGCATTTCCATAGTACTTACTCTTGATGGACCTGTTATGCTCCTCCTCCTCCTGCTGTTTCTGCAGGAGCTCTGTCTCCTCCTGCTGCTTGTGTTTCAGCATCTCCTGAAGAACCTGCAGCTCCTTCTGCTTCTGCAACCTCAACTCCTTCAGCTGCTCCAACAAACTGTTCTCCAACTCCTCCTTCTCACACCGCAAACACTCCAATCGGGCCACAGGCCCCACTAGTGACACAGAACCACACACACACACACACAAAGAGAGAGATAAACATGTATAAATGTATAAGAATTTGTGGATAAAATTATTATGAGATTATTTATAATCAAACGACTACACTACACAACCACATCTTCCTTTTATTTACATATTATACAGATATTTAGAGATATTTACATTTTATTTACCCGCGTGCGTCTCTCTTCTCCAAGGTAGCGGAGAGATATGAAAGGATAAAAGGGGAAAAGAATAAAATGCACGTCGGTTTTAAATTCGCAGGCTACCTGCGCTGAAGGCGTGGAAAACGAGCACGTGACGGAAAGGCTTCCGTACCCGATGGGTCCAAATCACATGCCCAGCAAAGTAGCCTTAAACCTGGACACGCAATGGAGAGCATTTGACCCTTTAAAATCATACTACAACCAGACTTCCAGGCCCAAGAGGTCACACAGCCATGCCCAGCAAAGTAGCTCTGGGCCTGGGCACACTTCACGCAGTTTGACCGTTTAAATAAAACTAGAAACAGACTTCCTGGCCCAAGAGGTCACAGTCATACCCAGCAAAGTACGTTTAAACCTGGAAACAAATCAGATCCTTTCTGTCATTCAAAGGAATGGGCCTGCAACTCACAACCACATCCCCAGTTAAGCGCACCGTCACCCAGCCACACTACCCCACCTTGCCCGTCCTGGAACAACCACACCTCCAGGGCACCACATGCCAATCTCTCATGCCCAGCAAACTGCAACCTCACGCAGCCAGGCCACACACTGTCTCCCCTTGTACAGTCCAAGGACGAACTCCTCCACAAACCTGGTGTTCACGCGCACAAACGCAATTACAACGAATTGGTGGAGAACTTTGAAACAAACGTGCTGACTTTGAATACTCACATCTAGGCTGGGCCAGGTCCAAATGGCCTGCAGCTCGGTGCGCATTAACTGCTTGACTGTCCGTCACGAACGCCACCTGCCAAGCGTTCGTTCCGTCCCTGGCGGATTTTAAAAAATCGTAGCGTGAGAACGATGGGTCCGATCCGCGTGCCGCTTAAAGGCGATTACAGGGGAGATGCAACCCTTTCCATAGAACCATGAAAAGACTTTCTACTCCCAAGGAAACGAGATATTAAGCCGCAATGACATCCGACGCGCGCATTTTCTCCGCCGCGCAGCACATTTAAAAAAATCATAGCGTGAAAACCGTGGGTTCGATCCGCGTGCCGCTCGAAGGCGATTACAGGGGAGATGCAGCCCTTTCCAAAGAGGCATGAACAGACTTCCTACTCCCAAGGAGCCCAAAGATATTAAGCCGCAAATACGTCCTACGCGCGTCTTTTCTACGCCGCGCACCACATTTAAAAAATCGTATCGGAAGAACGGTGGGTCCAATCCGCGTGCCGCTTAAAGGCGATTACAAGGGAGATGCAAACCTTTCCAAAGAGCCATGAAAAGACTTTCTACTCCCAAGGAGACAAGAGATATTACGCGCATTTTCTCCGACGCGCACCACGTATAAAAAATCATAGCGTGAAAACCGTGGGTTCGATCCGCGTGCCGCTTAAAGGCGATTACAGGGGAGATGCATCCCTTTCCAAAGAGCCATGAACAGACTTTCTACTCCCAAGGAGACCAGAGATATTAACAGATAAAGCGTTACGCTCCAGTCGGATGAACGAGAAACGCTTGTACAATTGCAACGAATTGGAGGAGAAAGTTTAAACAAACGCGCTGACTTTGAACGCTCACATCTAGGCCGGGCCAACTCCAAATGGCGTGCAACTCGGTGTGCATCACCTCCATGACTGTCCCTAACGAACGCCACCTGCCACGCTTTCGGCCTATCCCTGGCGGCATTAAAAAATCGTAGCGTGATAACGATGGTTCCGATCCGCGTGCCGCGCGAAGGCGATTACAGGGGAGATGCAGCCCTTTCCAAAGAGCCATGAACAGACTTACTACTCCCAAGGAGCCCAAAGATATTAAGCCGCAAATAAGTCCTACGCGCGTCTTTTCTACGCCTCGCACCACATTTAAAAAATCGTAGCGTAAGAACGGTGGGTCCGATCCGCGTGCCGCTTAAAGGCGATTACAGGGGAGATGCAACCCTTTCCAAAGAACCATGAAAAGACTTTCTACTCCCAAGGAGACAAGAGATATTAAGCCGCAATGACGTCCGACGCGCGCATTTTCTCCGCCGCGCAGCACATTTAAAAAAATCATAGCGTGAAAACCGTGGGTTCGATCCACGTGCCGCTCGAAGGCGATTACAGGGGAGATGCAGTCCTTTCCAAAGAGGCATGAACAGACTTCCTACTCCCAAGGAGCCCAAAGATATTAAGCCGCAAATACGTCCTACGCGCGTCTTTTCTACGCCGCGCACCACATTTAAAAAATCGTATCGGAAGAACGGTGGGTCCAATCCGCGTGCCGCTTAAAGGCGATTACAAGGGAGATGCAAACCTTTCCAAAGAGCCATGAAAAGACTTTCTACTCCCAAGGAGACAATAGATATTAAGCCGAAATGACGTCCGACGCGCGCATTTTCTCCGACGCGCACCACATTTAAAAAAATCATAGCGTGAAAACCGTGGGTTCGATCCGCGTGCCGCTCGAAGGCGATTACAGCGGAGATGCAGCCCTTTCCAAAGAGCCATGAAAAGACTTTCTACTCCCAAGGAGACAAGAGATATTAAGCCGAAATGACGTCCGACGCGCGCATTTCCTCCGCCGCGCACCACATTTAAAAAAATCATAGCGTGAAAACCGTGGGTTCGATCCGCGTGCCGCTCGAAGGCGATTACAGGGGAGATGCAGCCCTTTCCAAAGAGCCATGAACAGACTTTCTACTCCCAAGGAGACCAGAAATATTAACTTATAAAGCGTTACGCTCCAGTCGGATGAACGAGAAACGCTTGTACAATTGCAACGAATTGGAGGAGAAAGTTTAAACAAACGCGCTGACTTTGAACGCTCACATCTAGGCCGGGCCAACTCCAAATGGCGTGCAACTCGGTGTGCATCACCTCCATGACTGTCCCTAACGAACGCCACCTGCCACGCTTTCGGCCTATCCCTGGCGGCATTAAAAAATCGTAGCGTGATAACGATGGTTCCGATGCGCGTGCCGCGCGAAGGCGATTACAGGGGAGATGCAGCCCTTTCCAAAGAGCCATGAACAGACTTTCTACTCCCAAGGAGCCCAAAGATATTAAGCCGCAAATAAGTCCTACGCGCGTCTTTTCTACGCCTCGCACCACATTTAAAAAATCGTAGCGTAAGAACGGTGGGTCCGATCCGCGTGCCGCTTAAAGGCGATTACAGGGGAGATGCAACCCTTTCCAAAGAACCATGAAAAGACTTTCTACTCCCAAGGAGACAAGAGATATTAAGCCGCAATGACGTCCGACGCGCGCATTTTCTCCGCCGCGCAGCACATTTAAAAAAATCATAGCGTGAAAACCGTGGGTTCGATCCACGTGCCGCTCGAAGGCGATTACAGGGGAGATGCAGCCCTTTCCAAAGAGGCATGAACAGACTTCCTACTCCCAAGGAGCCCAAAGATATTAAGCCGCAAATACGTCGTACGCGCGTCTTTTCTACGCCGCGCACCACATTTAAAAAATCGTATCGGAAGAACGGTGGCTCCAATCCGCGTGCCGCTTAAAGGCGATTACAAGGGAGATGCAAACCTTTCCAAAGAGCCATGAAAAGACTTTCTACTCCCAAGGAGACAATAGATATTAAGCCGAAATGACGTCCGACGCGCGCATTTTCTCCGACGCGCACCACATTTAAAAAAATCATAGCGTGAAAACCGTGGGTTCGATCCGCGTGCCGCTCGAAGGCGATTACAGCGGAGATGCAGCCCTTTCCAAAGAGCCATGAAAAGACTTTCTACTCCCAAGGAGACAAGAGATATTAAGCCGAAATGACGTCCGACGCGCGCATTTCCTCCGCCGCGCACCACATTTAAAAAAATCATAGCGTGAAAACCGTGGGTTCGATCCGCGTGCCGCTCGAAGGCGATTACAGGGGAGATGCAGCCCTTTCCAAAGAGCCATGAACAGACTTTCTACTCCCAAGGAGACCAGAAATATTAACTTATAAAGCGTTACGCTCCAGTCGGATGAACGAGAAACGCTTGTACAATTGCAACGAATTGGAGGAGAAAGTTTAAACAAACGCGCTGACTTTGAACGCTCACATCTAGGCCGGGCCAACTCCAAATGGCGTGCAACTCGGTGTGCATCACCTCCATGACTGTCCCTAACGAACGCCACCTGCCACGCTTTCGGCCTATCCCTGGCGGCATTAAAAAATCGTAGCGTGATAACGATGGTTCCGATCCGCGTGCCGCGCGAAGGCGATTACAGGGGAGATGCAGCCCTTTCCAAAGAGCCATGAACAGACTTACTACTCCCAAGGAGCCCAAAGATATTAAGCCGCAAATAAGTCCTACGCGCGTCTTTTCTACGCCTCGCACCACATTTAAAAAATCGTAGCGTAAGAACGGTGGGTCCGATCCGCGTGCCGCTTAAAGGCGATTACAGGGGAGATGCAACCCTTTCCAAAGAACCATGAAAAGACTTTCTACTCCCAAGGAGACAAGAGATATTAAGCCGCAATGACGTCCGACGCGCGCATTTTCTCCGCCGCGCAGCACATTTAAAAAAATCATAGCGTGAAAACCGTGGGTTCGATCCACGTGCCGCTCGAAGGCGATTACAGGGGAGATGCAGTCCTTTCCAAAGAGGCATGAACAGACTTCCTACTCCCAAGGAGCCCAAAGATATTAAGCCGCAAATACGTCCTACGCGCGTCTTTTCTACGCCGCGCACCACATTTAAAAAATCGTATCGGAAGAACGGTGGGTCCAATCCGCGTGCCGCTTAAAGGCGATTACAAGGGAGATGCAAACCTTTCCAAAGAGCCATGAAAAGACTTTCTACTCCCAAGGAGACAAGAGATATTACGCGCATTTTCTCCGACGCGCACCACGTTTAAAAAATCGTAGCGTGAGAACGGTGGGTCCGATCCGCGTGCCGCTTAAAGGCGATTACAGGGGAGATGCATCCCTTTCCAAAGAGCCATGAACAGACTATCTACTCCCAAGGAGCCCAGAGATATTAACAGATAAAGCGTTACGCTCCAGTCGGATGAGCGAGAAACGCTTGTACAACTGCAACGAATTGGAGGAGAAAGTTTAAACAAACGCGCTGACTTTGAACGCTCACATCTAGGCCGGGCCAACTCCAAATGGCGTGCAACTCGGTGTGCATCACCTCCATGACTGTCCCTAACGAACGCCACCTGCCACGCTTTCGGCCTATCCCTGGCGGCATTAAAAAATCGTAGCGTGATAACGATGGTTCCGATGCGCGTGCCGCTCGAAGGCGATTACAGGGGAGATACAGCCCTTTCCAAAGAGCCATGAACAGACTTTCTACTCCCAAGGAGACAAGAGATATTACGCGCATTTTCTCCGACGCGCACCACGTTTAAAAAATCGTAGCGTGAGAACGGTGGGTCCGATCCGCGTGCCGCTTAAAGGCGATTACAGGGGAGATGCAACCCTTTCCAAAGAACCATGAAAAGACTTTCTACTCCCAAGGAGACAAGAGATATTAAGCCGCAATGACGTCCGACGCGCGCATTTTCTCCGCCGCGCAGCTCATTTAAAAAAATCATAGCGTGAAAACCGTGGGTTCGATCCGCGTGCCGCTCGAAGGCGATTACAGGGGAGATGCAGCCCTTTCCAACGAGGCATGAACAGACTTCCTACTCCCAAGGAGCCCAAAGATATTAAGCCGCAAATACGTCCTACGCGCGTCTTTTCTACGCCGCGCACCACATTTAAAAAATCGTATCGGAAGAACGGTGGGTCCGATCCGCGTGCCGCTTAAAGGCGATTACAGGGGAGATGCAACCCTTTCCAAAGAACCATGAAAAGACTTTCTACTCCCAAGGAGACAAGAGATATTACGCGCATTTTCACCGACGCGCACCACGTTTAAAAAATCGTAGCGTGAGAACGGTGGGTCCGATCCGCGTGCCGCTTAAAGGCGATTACAGGGGAGATGCATCCCTTTCCAAAGAGCCATGAACAGACTTTCTACTCCCAAGGAGACCAGAGATATTAACAGATAAAGCGTTACGCTCCAGTCGGATGAGCGAGAAACGCTTGTACAATTGTAACGAATTGGAGGAGAAAGTTTAAACAAACGCGCTGACTTTGAAGGCTCACATCTAGGCCGGGCCAGGTCCAAATGGCCTGCAACTCGGTCCGCATCACGTCCATGACTTTTCCTAACGAACGCCACCTGCCAAGCTTTCGGCCCGTCCCTGTCGGCATTAAAAAATCGTAGCGTGATAACGATGGTTCCGATCCGCGTGCCGCGCGAAGGCGATTACAGGGGAGATGCAGCCCGTTCCAAAGAGCCATGAACAGACTTTCTACTCCCAAGGAGCCCAAAGATATTAAGCCGCAAATAAGTCCTACGCGCGTCTTTTCTACGCCGCGCACCACATTTAAAAAATCGTAGCGTAAGAACGGTGGGTCCGATCCGCGTGCCGCTTAAAGACGATTACAGGGGAGATGCAACCCTTTCCAAAGAACCATGAAAAGACTTTCTACTCCCAAGGAGACAAGAGATATTAAGCCGCAATGACGTCCGACGCGCGCATTTTCTCCGACGCGCAATACATTTAAAAAAATCATAGCGTGAAAACCGTGGGTTCGATCCGCGTACCGCTCGAAGTCGATTACAGGGGAGATGCAGCCCTTTCCAAAGAGCCATGAACAGACTTTCTACTCCCAATGAGACAAGAGATATCAAGCCGCAAATACGTCCGGCGCGCGTCTATTCTCCGCCGCGCAACACATTTAAAAAAAATCGTAGCGTGAAAACCGTGGGTTCGATCCGCGTGCCGCTTAAAGGCGATTACAGGGGAGTTGCAGCCCTTTCCAAGGAGCCATGAAAAGACTTTCTACTCCCAAGGAGACAAGAGATATTAAGCCGAAATGACGTCCGACGCGCGCATTTCCTCCGCCGCGCACCACATTTAAAAAAATCATAGCGTGAAAACCGTGGGTTCGATCCGCGTGCCGCTCGAAGGCGATTACAGGGGAGATGCAGCCCTTTCCAAAGAGGCATGAACAGACTTCCTACTCCCAAGGAGCCCAAAGATATTAAGCCGCAAATACGTCATACGCGCGTCTTTTCTACGCCGCGCACCACATTTAAAAAATCGTATCATAAGAACGGTGGGTCCAATCCGCGTGCCGCTTAAAGGCGATTACAAGGGAGATGCAACCCTTTCCAAAGAGCCATGAACAGACTTTCTACTCCCAAGGAGACAAGAGATATTAAGCCGCAATGACGTCCGACGCGCGCATTTTCTCCGACGAGCACCACGTTTAAAAAAATCATAGCGTGAGAACGGTGGGTCCGATCCGCGTGCCGCTTAAAGGCGATTACAGGGGAGATGCATCCCTTTCCAAAGAGCCATGAACAGACTTTCTACTCCCAAGGAGACCAGAGATATTAACAGATAAAGCGTTACGCTCCAGTCGGATGAGCGAGAAACGCTTGTACAATTGCAACGAATTGGAGGAGAAAGTTTAAACAAACGCGCTGACTTTGAAGGCTCACATCTAGGCCGGGCCAGGTCCAAATGGCCTGCAACTCGGTCCGCATCACGTCCATGACTTTTCCTAACGAACGCCACCTGCCAAGCATTCGGCCCGTCCCTGTCGGCATTAAAAAATCGTAGCGTGATAACGATGGTTCCGATCCGCGTGCCGCGCGAAGGCGATTACAGGGGAGATGCAGCCCTTTCCAAAGAGCCATGAACAGACTTTCTACTCCCAATGAGACAAGAGATATTAAGCCGAAATGACGTCCGACGCGCGCATTTCCTCCGCCGCGCACCACATTTAAAAAAATCATAGCGTGAGAACGGTGGGTCCGATCCGCGTGCCGCTTAAAGGCGATTACAGGGGAGATGCATCCCTTTCCAAAGAGCCATGAACAGACTATCTACTCCCAAGGAGCCCAGAGATATTAACAGATAAAGCGTTACGCTCCAGTCGGATGAGCGAGAAACGCTTGTACAATTGCAACGAATTGGAGGAGAAAGTTTAAACAAACGCGCTGACTTTGAACGCTCACATCTAGGCCGGGCCAGGTCCAAATGGCCTGCAACTCGGCGCGCATCACCTCCATGACTGTCCCTAACGAACGCCACCTGCCACGCTTTCGGCCCGTCCCTGTCGGCATTAAAAAATCGTAGCGTGATAACGATGGTTCCGATCCGCGTGCCGCGCGAAGGCGATTACAGGGGAGATGCAGCCCTTTCCAAAGAGCCATGAACAGACTTTCTACTCCCAAGGAGCCCAAAGATATTAAGCCGCAAATACGTCCTACGCGCGTCTTTTCTACGCCGCGCACCACATTTAAAAAATCGTATCGGAAGAACGGTGGGTCCAATCCGCGTGCCGCTTAAAGGCGATTACAAGGGAGATGCAAACCTTTCCAAAGAGCCATGAAAAGACTTTCTACTCCCAAGGAGACAATAGATATTAAGTCGAAATGACGTCCGACGCGCGCATTTTCTCCGCCGCGCACCACATTTAAAAAAATCATAGCGTGAAAACCGTGGGTTCGATCCGCGTGCCGCTCGAAGTCGATTACAGCGGAGATGCAGCCCTTTCCAAAGAGCCATGAAAAGACTTTCTACTCCCAAGGAGACAAGAGATATTAAGCCGAAATGACGTCCGACGCGCGCATTTCCTCCGCCGCGCACCACATTTAAAAAAATCATAGCGTGAAAACCGTGGGTTCGATCCGCGTGCCGCTCGAAGGCGATTACAGGGGAGATGCAGCCCTTTCCAAAGAGCCATGAACAGACTTTCTACTCCCAAGGAGACCAGAAATATTAACATATAAAGCGTTACGCTCCAGTCGGATGAACGAGAAACGCTTGTACAATTGCAACGAATTGGAGGAGAAAGTTTAAACAAACGCGCTGACTTTGAACGCTCACATCTAGGCCGGGCCAACTCCAAATGGCGTGCAACTCGGTGCGCATCACCTCCATGACTGTCCCTAACGAACGCCACCTGCCACGCTTTCGGCCTATCCCTGGCGGCATTAAAAAATCGTAGCGTGATAACGATGGTTCCGATGCGCGTGCCGCTCGAAGGCGATTACAGGGGAGATACAGCCCTTTCCAAAGAGCCATGAACAGACTTTCTACTCCCAATGAGACAAGAGATATTAAGCCGCAAATACGTCCGGCGCGCGTCTATTCTCCGCCGCGCAACACATTTAAAAAAAATCGTAGCGTGAAAACCGTGGGTTCGATCCGCGTGCCGCTTAAAGGCGATTACAGGGGAGATGCAGCCCTTTCCAAAGAGCCATGAAAAGACTTTCTACTCCCAAGGAGACAAGAGATATTAAGCCGAAATGACGTCCGACGCGCGCATTTCCTCCGCCGCGCACCACATTTAAAAAAATCATAGCGTGAAAACCGTGGGTTCGATCCGCGTGCCGCTCGAAGGCGATTACAGGGGAGATGCAGCCCTTTCCAAAGAGGCATGAACAGACTTCCTACTCCCAAGGAGCCCAAAGATATTAACAGATAAAGCGTTACGCTCCAGTCGGATGAGCGAGAAACGATTGTACAATTGCAACGAATTGGAGGAGAAAGTTTAAACAAACGCGCTGACTTTGAACGCTCACATCTAGGCCGGGCCAGGTCCAAATGGCCTGCAACTCGGCGAGCATCACCTCCATGACTGTCCCTAACGAACGCCACCTGCCACGCTTTCGGCCCGTCCCTGTCGACATTAAAAAATCGTAGCGTGATAACGATGGTTCCGATCCGCGTGCCGCGCGAAGGCGATTACAGGGGAGATGCAGCCCTTTCCAAAGAGCCATGAAAAGACTTTCTACTCCCAAGGAGACAAGAGATATTAAGCCGAAATGACGTCCGACGCGCGCATTTTCTCCGCCGCGCAACACATTTTAAAAAATCATAGCGTGAAAACCGTGGGTTCGATCCGCGTGCCGCTCGAAGGCGATTACAGGGGAGATGCAGCCCTTTCCAAAGAGCCATGAACAGACTTCCTACTCCCAACGAGACAAGAGATATTAAGCCGCAATGACGTCCGACGCGCGCATTTATTGCGCCGCGCACCACATTTAAAAAATCGTAGCGTGAGAACGGTGGGTCCGATCCGCGTGCCGCTTAAAGGCGATTACAGGGGAGATGCAGCCCTTTCCAAAGAGCCATGAACAGACTTTCTACTCCCAAGGAGACAAGAGATATTAAGCCGCAATTACGTCCGACGCGCGCATTTTCTCCGCCGCGCACCACATTTAAAAAAATCATAGCGTGAAAACCGTGGGTTCGATCCGCGTGCCGCTTAAAGGCGATTACAGGGGAGATGCAGCCCTTTCCAAAGAGCCATGAAAAGACTTTCTACTCCCAAGGAGACAAGAGATATTAAGCCGCAATGACGTCCGACGCGCGCATTTTCTCCGCTGCGCAGCACATTTAAAAAAATCATAGCGTGAAAACCGTGGGTTCGATCCGCGTGCCGCTCGAAGGCGATTACAGGGGAGATGCAGCCTTTTCCAAAGAGCCATGAACAGACTTTCTACTCCCAAGGAGACCAGAGATATTAACAGATAAAGCGTTACGCTCCAGTCGGATGAGCGAGAAACGCTTGTACAATTGCAACGAATTGGAGGAGAAAGTTTAAACAAACGCGCTGACTTTGAACGCTCACATCTAGGCCGGGCCAGGTCCAAATGGCCTGCAACTCGGTGCGCATCACCTCCATGACGGTCCCTAACGAACGCCACCTGCCACGCTTTCGGCCCGTCCCTGGCGGCATTAAAAAATCGTAGCGTGATAACGATGGTTCCGATGCGCGTGCCGCGCGAAGGCGATTACAGGGGAGATGCAGCCCTTTCCAAAGATCCATGAACAGACTTCCTACTCCCAAGGAGACAAGAGATATTAACATATAAAGCGTTACGCTCCAGTCGGATGAGCGAGAAACGCTTGAGCAGTTGCAACGAATTGGAGGAGAAAGTTTAAACAAACGCGCTGACTTTGAACGCTCACATCTAGGTCTGGCCAAGTCCAAATGGCGTGCAACTCGGTGCGCATCACCTCCATGACTGTCCCTAACGAACGCCACCTGCCACGCTTTCGGCCCGTCCCTGGCGGCTTTAAAAAATCGTAGCGTGATAACCGTGGGTCCAATCCGCTTGAAGCTCGAAGGCGATTAGAGGGGAGATGCAGCCCTTTCCAAAGAGCCATGAACAGACTTCCTACTCCCAAGGAGACAAGAGATATTAAGCCACAAATACGTCCGGACCGCGTCTTTTCTCCGCAGCTCACCACATTTAAAAAAATCGTAGCGTGAAAACCGTGGGTTCGATATAGTATACATACAGAGTATATAGTTTGACCAAAAGATCGTGCTGATCTTTGATCTCCTGGTTCTTCATCTCCAGCGCCACTTTCAGACTCATAATGTCCTCCTCTATGGGCTGGTATAACCCACACATACGAATCATCACTACAGCCAGTACAATGGAAAGGTGGGAATGTGTACTGAATGTGTACTGACGTTATAAGTGAAAGGTGGAGGTACTGGTGGATGTGTACTGACACTATAAGGGATCTCTACCTGCAGTGACAGTCTGAGCTTCTCAAGTTCTTCCTCCAGAGATTTCTTCTCCTGTTCACAGGCCATTTTCATATCTGCCACAGCAAGTATCATTACTGCTGGACATAAAACAGATTGTATATACTACATAATTACTACTGAATATATAAAATATAATATATATAGTACTATACATATATTAGTATCACTTTTATTGGAGCCTAAAGGCTAACATTCATTATTAGTTATGTTAGTATTATTGCATTTCCATAGTACTTACTCTTGATGGACCTGTTATGCTCCTCCTCCTCCTGCTGTTTCTGCAGGAGCTCTGTCTCCTTCTGCTGCTTGTGTTTCAGCATCTCCTGAAGAACCTGCAGCTCCTTCTGCTTCTGCAACCTCACATCCTTCAGCTGCTCCAACAAACTGTTCTCCAACTCCTCCTTCTCACACCGCAAACACTCCAATCGGGCCACAGGCACCACTAGTGACACAGAACCACACACACACACAGACACACACACACACACACACACACACAGAGAGAGATAAACATGTATAAATGTATAAGAATTTGTGGATAAAATTATTATGAGATTATTTATAATCAAACAACTACACTACACAACCACTTCTTCCTTTTATTTACATATTATACAGATATTTACAGATATTTACATTTTATTTACCCGCGTGCGTCTCTCTTCTCCAAGGTAGCGGAGAGATATGAAAGGATAAAAGGGGAAAAGAATAAAATGCACGTCGGTTTTAAATTCGCAGGCTACCTGCGCTGAAGGCGTGGAAAACGAGCACGTGACGGAAAGGCTTCCGTACCCGATGGGTCCAAATCACATGCCCAGCAAAGTAGCCTTAAACCTGCACACACAATGGAGACCATTTGACCCTTTAAAATCATACTACAACCAGACTTCCAGGCCCAAGAGGTCACACAGTCATGCCCAGCAAAGTAGCTCTGGGCCTGGGCACACTTCACGCAGTTTGACCCTTTAAATAATACTACAACCAGACTTCCAGGCACAAGAGGTCACACAATCATGCACAGCAAAGTAGCTCTGGGCCTGGGCACACTTCATTCACTTTGTACCTTTAAATCATACTACTACTACTACCAGACTTCCAGGCCCAAGAGGTCACACAGTCATGCACAGCAAAGTAGCTCTGGGCCTGGGCACACTTCATTCACTTTGTACCTTTAAATCATACTACTACTACTACCAGACTTCCAGGCCCAAGAGGTCAAACACAGTCATGCACAGCAAAGTAGCTCTGGGCCTGGGCACACTTCAATCACTTTGTGCCTTTAAATCATACTACTACTACCAGACTTCCAGGGCCAAGAGGTCACACAGTCATGCACAGCAAAGTAGCTCTGGGCCTGGGCACACTTCACGCAGTTTGACCATTTAAATAAAACTAGAAACAGACTTCCTGGCCCAAGAGGTCACACAGTCATGCCCATCAAAGTAGCTCTGGGCCTGGGCACACTTCACGCAGTTTGACCCTTTAAATAATACTACAACCAGACACATACAGGTGCGCACATATACACATTCTGTTTAAATTTCTTCACATCTGCAGACTAGAGTAAGCTGAGGGTATAGTGTTAAACCATGAACTACATAAACAGTATATAGTATATATACAGAGGATATAGTGTTAAACCAGGTACTACATACATAGTATATAGTATACATACAGAGTATATAGTTTGACCAAAAGATCGTGCTGATCTTTGATCTCCTGGTTCTTCATCTCCAGCGCCACTTTCAGACTCATAATGTCCTCCTCTATGGGCTGGTATAACCCACACACACGAATCATCACTACAGCCAGTACAATGGAAAGGTGGGAATGTGTACTGAATGTGTACTGACGTTATAAGTGAAAGGTGGAGGTACTGGTGGATGTGTACTGACACTATAAGGGATCTCTACCTGCAGTGACAGTCTGAGCTTCTCAAGTTCTTCCTCCAGAGATTTCTTCTCCTGTTCACAGGCCATTTTCATATCTGCCAGAGCAAGTATCATTACTGCTGGATATAACATAGATTGTATATACTACATAATTACTACTGAATATATAAAATATAATATATATAGTACTATACATATATTAGTATCACTTTTATTGGAGCCTAATGGCTAGCATTCATTATTAGTTATGTTAGTATTATTGCATTTCCATAGTACTTACTCTTGATGGACCTGTTATGCTCCTCCTCCTCCTGCTGTTTCTGCAGGAGCTCTGTCTCCTCCTGCTGCTTGTGTTTCAGCATCTCCTGAAGAACCTGCAGCTCCTTCTGCTTCTGCAACCTCAACTCCTTCAGCTGCTCCAACAAACTGTTCTCCAACTCCTCCTTCTCACACCGCAAACACTCCAATCGGGCCACAGGCCCCACTAGTGACACAGAACCACACACACACACACACACACACACACACACACACACACACACACACACACACACACACACACACACAAAGAGAGAGATAAACATGTATAAATGTATAAGAATTTGTGGATAAAATTATTATGAGATTATTCATAATCAAACGACTACACTACACAACCACTTCTTCCTTTTATTTACATATTATACAGATATTTACAGATATTTACATTTTATTTACCCGCATGCGTCTCTCTTCTCCAAGGTAGCGGAGAGATATGAAAGGATAAAAGGGGAAAAGAATAAAATGCACGTCGGTTTTAAATTCGCAGGCTACCTGCACTGAAGGCGTGGAAAAGGAGCACGTGCCGGAAAGGCTTCCGTACCCGATGGGTCCAAATCACATGCCCAGCAAAGTAGCCTTAAACCTGGACACACAATGGAGACCATTTGACCCTTTAAAATCATACTACAACCAGACTTCCAGGCCCAAGAGGTCACACAGTCATGCCCAGCAAAGTAGCTCTGGGCCTGGGCACACTTCACGCAGTTTTACCGTTTAAATAAAACTAGAAACAGACACATACAGGTGCGCATATATACACAGAAACACATTCTGTTTAATTTCTTCACATCTGCAGACTAGAGTAAGCTGAGGGTATAGTGTTAAACCAGGTACTACATAAACAGTATATAGTATATATACAGAGGATATAATGTTAAACCAGGTACTACATACAGAGTATATAGTATACATACAGAGTATATAGTTTGACCAAAAGATCGTGCTGATCTTTGATCTCCTGGTTCTTCATCTCCAGCGCCACTTTCAGACTCATAATGTCCTCCTCTATGGGCTGGTATAACCCACACACACGAATCATCACTACAGCCAGTACAATGGAAAGGTGGGAATGTGTACTGAATGTGTACTGATGTTATAAGTGAAAGGTGGAGGTACTGGTGGATGTGTACTGACACTATAAGGGATCTCTACCTGCAGTGACAGTCTGAGCTTCTCAAGTTCTTCCTCCAGAGATTTCTTCTCCTGTTCACAGGCCATTTTCATATCTGCCAGAGCAAGTATCATTACTGCTGGATATAACATAGATTGTATATACTACATAATTACTACTGAATATATAAAATATAATATATATAGTACTATATATATATTAGTATCACTTTTATTGGAGCCTAAAGGCTAACATTCATTATTAGTTATGTTAGTATTATTGCATTTCCATAGTACTTACTCTTGATGGACCTGTTATGCTCCTCCTCCTCCTGCTGTTTCTGCAGGAGCTCTGTCTCCTCATGCTGCTTGTGTTTCAGCATCTCCTGAAGAACCTGCAGCTCCTTCTGCTTCTGCAACCTCAACTCCTTCAGCTGCTCCAACAAACTGTTCTCCAACTCCTCCTTCTCACACCGCAAACACTCCAATCGGGCCACAGGCCCCACTAGTGACACAGAACCACACACACACACACACACGCACACACACACACACACACACACACACACACACACACACACACAGAGAGAGATAAACATGTATAAATGTATAAGAATTTGTGGATAAAATTATTATGAGATTATTTATAATGAAACGACTACACTACACAACCACTTCTTCCTTTTATTTACATATTATACAGATATTTAGAGATATTTACATTTTATTTACCCGCGTGCGTCTCTCTTCTCCAAGGTAGCGGAGAGATATGACGGGATAAAAGGGGAAAAGAATAAAATGCACGTCGGTTTTAAATTCGCAGGCTACCTGCGCTGAAGGCGTGGAAAACGAGCACGTGACGGAAAGGCTTCCGTACCCGATGGGTCCAAATCACATGCCCAGCAAAGTAGCCTTAAACCTGGACACACAATGGAGACCATTTGACCCTTTAAAATCATACTACAACCAGACTTCCAGGCCCAAGAGGTCACACAGTCATGCCCAGCAAAGTAGCTCTGGGCCTGGGCACACTTCACGCAGTTTGACCGTTTAAATAAAACTAGAAACAGACTTCCTGGCCCAAGAGGTCACACAGTCATGCCCAGCAAGGTTGCTTTAAACGTGGGCACACTTCAGACCATTTCACTCTTTAAATCATTCAAAGCACCACATTTCAAGGCCCAAGAGGTCACAGAATCATGCCCATCAAAGTAGCTCTGGGCCTGGGCACACTTCACGCAGTTTGACCCTTTAAATAATACTACAACCAGACACATACAGGTGCGCACATATACATAGATACACATTCTGTTTAATTTCTTCACATCTGCAGACTAGAGTAAGCTGAGAGTATAGTGTTAAACCAGGTACTACATAAACAGTATATAGTATATATACAGAGGATATAATGTTAAACCAGGTACTACATACAGAGTATATAGTTTGACCAAAAGTTCGTGCTGATCTTTGATCTCCTGGTTCTTCATCTCCAGCGCTACTTTCAGACTCATAATGTCCTCCTCTATGGGCTGGTATAAAACACACACGAATCATCACTACAGCCAGTACAATGGAAAGGTGGGAATGTGTACTGAATGTGTACTGACGTTATAAGTGAAAGGTGGAGGTACTGGTGGATGTGTACTGACACTATAAGGGATCTCTACCTGCAGTGACAGTCTGAGCTTCTCAAGTTGTTCCTCCAGAGATTTCTTCTCCTGTTCACAGGCCATTTTCATATCTGCCAGAGCAAGTATCATTACTGCTGGATATAACATAGATTGTATATACTACATAATTACTACTGAATATATAAAATATAATATATATAGTACTATACATATATTAGTATCACTTTTATTGGAGCCTAAAGGCTAGCATTCATTATTAGTTATGTTAGTATTATTGCATTTCCATAGTACTTACTCTTGATGGACCTGTTATGCTCCTCCTCCTCCTGCTGTTTCTGCAGGAGCTCTGTCTCCTCCTGCTGCTTGTGTTTCAGCATCTCCTGAAGAACCTGCAGCTCCTTCTGCTTCTGCAACCTCAACTCCTTCAGCTGCTCCAACAAACTGTTCTCCAACTCCTCCTTCTCACACCGCAAACACTCCAATCGGGCCACAGGCCCCACTAGTGACACAGAACCACACACACACACACACAAACACACACACACACACACACACACACACAAAGAGAGAGATAAACATGTATAAATGTATAAGAATTTGTGGATAAAATTATTATGAGATTATTCATAATCAAACGACTACACTACACAACCACTTCTTCCTTTTATTTACATATTATACAGATATTTACAGATATTTACATTTTATTTACCCGCATGCGTCTCTCTTCTCCAAGGTAGCGGAGAGATATGAAAGGATAAAAGGGGAAAAGAATAAAATGCACGTCGGTTTTAAATTCGCAGGCTACCTGCACTGAAGGCGTGGAAAAGGAGCACGTGACGGAAAGGCTTCCGTACCCGATGGGTCCAAATCACATGCCCAGCAAAGTAGCCTTAAACCTGGACACACAATGGAGACCATTTGACCCTTTAAAATCATACTACAACCAGACTTCCAGGCCCAAGAGGTCACACAGTCATGCCCAGCAAAGTAGCTCTGGGCATGGGCACACTTCACGCAGTTTGACCGTTTAAATAAAAGTAGAAACAGACTTCCTGGCCCAAGAGGTCACACAGTCATGCCCAGCAAGGATGCTTTAAACGTGGGCACACTTCAGACCGTTTCACTCTTTAAATCATTCAAAGCACCACATTTCAAGGCCCAAGAGGTCACAGAATCATGCCTATCAAAGTAGCTCTGGGCCTGGGCACACTTCATGCAGTTTGACCCTTTAAATAATACTACAACCAGACACATACAGGTGCGCACATATACACAGATACCCATTCTGTTTAATTTCTTCACATCTGCAGACTAGAGTAAGCTGAGGGTATAGTGTTAAACCAGGTACTACATAAACAGTATATAGTATATATACAGAGGATATAATGTTAAACCAGGTACTACATACAGAGTATATAGTTTGACCAAAAGATCGTGCTGATCTTTGATCTCCTGGTTCTTCATCTCCAGCGCCACTTTCAGACTCATAATGTCCTCCTCTATGGGCTGGTATAACACACACACGAATCATCACTACAGCCAGTACAATGGAAAGGTGGGAATGTGTACTGAATGTGTACTGACGTTATAAGTGAAAGGTGGAGCTACTGGTGGATGTGTACTGACACTATAAGGGATCTCTACCTGCAGTGACAGTCTGAGCTTCTCAAGTTCTTCCTCCAGAGATTTCTTCTCCTGTTCACAGGCCATTTTCATATCTGCCAGAGCATGTATCATTACTGCTGGATATAACACAGATTGTATATACTACATAATTACTACTGAATATATAAAATATAATATATAGTACTATACATATATTAGTATCACTTTTATTGGAGCCTAAAGGCTAACATTCATTATTAGTTATGTTAGTATTATTGCATTTCCATAGTACTTACTCTTGATGGACCTGTTATGCTCCTCCTCCTCCTGCTGTTTCTGCAGGAGCTCTGTCTCCTCCTGCTGCTTGTGTTTCAGCATCTCCTGAAGAACCTGCAGCTCCTTCTGCTTCTGCAACCTCAACTCCTTCAGCTGCTCCAACAAACTGTTCTCCAACTCCTCCTTCTCACACCGCAAACACTCCAATCGGGCCACAGGCCCCACTAGTGACACAGAACCACACACAGACACAGACACACACACACACACACACACACACACACACACACACACACACACACAGAGATAAACATGTATAAATGTATAATAATTTGTGGATAAAATTATT
Organism: Electrophorus electricus; assembly: GCF_041902795.1. Taxonomy (NCBI): domain Eukaryota; kingdom Metazoa; phylum Chordata; class Actinopteri; order Gymnotiformes; family Gymnotidae; genus Electrophorus; species Electrophorus electricus. Next base: position 27,636,006 of record NC_137505.1, on the reverse strand, counting down.
ATGAGATTATTTATAATCAAACGACTACACTACACAACCACTTCTTCCTTTTATTTACATATTATACAGATATTTACAGATATTTACATTTTATTTACCCGCGTGCGTCTCTCTTCTCCAAGGTAGCGGAGAGATATGAAAGGATAAAAGGGGAAAAGAATAAAATGCACGTCGGTTTTAAATTCGCAGGCTACCTGCGCTGAAGGCGTGGAAAACGAGCACGTGACGGAAAGGCTTCCGTACCCGATGGGTCCAAATCACATGCCCAGCAAAGTAGCCTTAAACCTGGACACACAATGGAGACCATTTGACCCTTTAAAATCATACTACAACCAGACTTCCAGGCCCAAGAGGTCACACAGTCATGCCCAGCAAAGTACCTCTGGGCCTGGGCACACTTCACGCAGTTTGACCGTTTAAATAAAACTAGAAACAGACTTCCTGGCCCAAGAGGTCACACAGTCATACCCAGCAAAGTACGTTTAAACCTGGAAACAAATCAGATCCTTTCTGTCATTCAAAGGAATGGGCCTGCAACTCACAACCACATCCCCAGTGAAGCGCACCGTCACCCAGCCACACTACCCCACCTTGCCCGTCCTGGAACAACCACACCTCCAGGGCACCACATGCCAATCTCTCATGCCCAGCAAACTGCAACCTCACGCAGCCAGGCCACACACTGTCTCCCCTTGTACAGTCCAAGGACGAACTCCTCCACAAACCTGGTGTTCACGCGCACACACGCAATTACAACGAATTGGTGGAGAACTTTGAAACAAACGTGCTGACTTTGAATACTCACATCTAGGCTGGGCCAGGTCCAAATGGCCTGCAGCTCGGTGCGCATTAACTGCTTGACTGTCCGTCACGAACGCCACCTGCCAAGCGTTCGTTCCGTCCCTGGCGGATTTTAAAAAATCGTAGCGTGAGAACGATGGGTCCGATCCGCGTGCCGCTTAAAGGCGATTACAGGGGAGATGCAGCCCTTTCCAAAGAGCCATGAAAAGACTTTCTACTCCCAAGGAGACAAGAGATATTAAGCCGAAATGACGTCCGTCGCGCGCATTTCCTCCGCCGCGCACCACATTTAAAAAAATCATAGCGTGAAAACCGTGGGTTCGATCCGCGTGCCGCTCGAAGGCGATTACAGGGGAGATGCAGCCCTTTCCAAAGAGCCATGAACAGACTTTCTACTCCCAATGAGACAAGAGATATTAAGCCGCAAATACGTCCGGCGCGCGTCTTTTCTCCGCCGCGCAACACATTTAAAAAAAATCGTAGCGTGAAAACCGTGGGTTCGATCCGCGTGCCGCTCGAAGACGATTACAGGGGAGATGCAGCCCTTTCCAAAGAGCCATGAACAGACTTTCTACTCCCAATGAGACAAGAGATATCAAGCCGCAAATACGTCCGGCGCGCGTCTATTCTCCGCCGCGCAACACATTTAAAAAAAATCGTAGCGTGAAAACCGTGGGTTCGATCCGCGTGCCGCTTAAAGGCGATTACAGGGGAGATGCAGCCCTTTCCAAAGAGCCATGAAAAGACTTTCTACTCCCAAGGAGACAAGAGATATTAAGCCGAAATGACGTCCGTCGCGCGCATTTCCTCCGCCGCGCACCACATTTAAAAAAATCATAGCGTGAAAACCGTGGGTTCGATCCGCGTGCCGCTCGAAGGCGATTACAGGGGAGATGCAGCCCTTTCCAAAGAGGCATGAACAGACTTCCTACTCCCAAGGAGCCCAAAGATATTAAGCCGCAAATACGTCCTACGCGCGTCTTTTCTACGCCGCGCACCACATTTAAAAAATCGTATCGGAAGAACGGTGGGTCCAATCCGCGTGCCGCTTAAAGGCGATTACAAGGGAGATGCAAACCTTTCCAAAGAGCCATGAAAAGACTTTCTATTCCCAAGGAGACAATAGATATTAAGCCGAAATGACGTCCGACGCGCGCATTTTCTCCGCCACGCACCACATTTAAAAAAATCATAGCGTGAAAACCGTGGGTTCGATCCGCGGGCCGCTCGAAGGCGATTACAGCGGAGATGCAGCCCTTTCCAAAGAGCCATGAAAAGACTTTCTACTCCCAAGGAGACAAGAGATATTAAGCCGAAATGACGTCCGACGCGCGCATTTCCTCCGCCGCGCACCACATTTAAAAAAATCATAGCGTGAAAACCGTGGGTTCGATCCGCGTGCCGCTCGAAGGCGATTACAGGGGAGATGCAGCCCTTTCAAAAGAGCCATGAACAGACTTTCTACACCCAATGAGACAAGAGATATTAAGCCGCAAATACGTCCGGCGCGCGTCTTTTCTCCGCCGCGCAACACATTTAAAAAAAATCGTAGCGTGAAAAACGTGGGTTCGATCCGCGTGCCGCTCGAAGGCGATTACAGGGGAGATGCATCCCTTTCAAAAGAGCCATGAACAGACTTTCTACTCCCAAGGAGACCAGAAATATTAACATATAAAGCGTTACGCTCCAGTCGGATGAACGAGAAACGCTTGTACAATTGCAACGAATTGGAGGAGAAAGTTTAAACAAACGCGCTGACTTTGAACGCTCACATCTAGGCCGGGCCAACTCCAAATGGCGTGCAACTCGGTGCGCATCACCTCCATGACTGTCCCTAACGAACGCCACCTGCCACGCTTTCGGCCCGTCCCTGGCGGCATTAAAAAATCGTAGCGTGATAACGATGGTTCCGATGCGCGTGCCGCTCGAAGGCGATTACAGGGGAGATACAGCCCTTTCCAAAGAGCCATGAACAGACTTTCTACTCCCAAGGAGACAAGAGATATTACGCGCATTTTCTCCGACGCGCACCACGTTTAAAAAATCGTAGCGTGAGAACGGTGGGTCCGATCCGCGTGCCGCTTAAAGGCGATTACAGGGGAGATGCATCCCTTTCCAAAGAGCCATGAACAGACTTTCTACTCCCAAGGAGACCAGAGATATTAACAGATAAAGCGTTACGCTCCAGTCGGATGAGCGAGAAACGCTTGTACAATTGCAACGAATTGGAGGAGAAAGTTTAAACAAACGCGCTGACTTTGAAGGCTCACATCTAGGCCGGGCCAGGTCCAAATGGCCTGCAACTCGGTCCGCATCACGTCCATGACTTTTCCTAACGAACGCCACCTGACAAGCTTTCGGCCCGTCCCTGTCGGCATTAAAAAATCGTAGCGTGATAACGATGGTTCCGATCCGCGTGCCGCGCGAAGGCGATTACAGGGGAGATGCAGCCCTTTCCAAAGAACCATGAAAAGACTTTCTACTCCCAAGGAGACAAGAGATATTAAGCCGCAATGACGTCCGACGCGCGCATTTTCTCGGCCGCGCAGCACATTTAAAAAAAACATAGTGTGAAAACCGTGGGTTCGATCCACGTGCCGCTCGAAGGCGATTACAGGGGAGATGCAGCCCTTTCCAAAGAGCCATGAACAGACTTTCTACACCCAATGAGACAAGAGATATTAAGCCGCAAATACGTCCGGCGCGCGTCTTTTCTCCGCCGCGTAACACATTTAAAAAAAATCGTAGCGTGAAAAACGTGGGTTCGATCCGCGTGCCGCTCGAAGGCGATTACAGGGGAGATGCATCCCTTTCAAAAAAGCCATGAACAGACTTTCTACTCCCAAGGAGACCAGAAATATTAACATATAAAGCGTTACGCTCCAGTCGGATGAACGAGAAACGCTTGTACAACTGCAACGAATTGGAGGAGAAAGTTTAAACAAACGCGCTGACTTTGAACGCTCACATCTAGGCCGGGCCAACTCCAAATGGCGTGCAACTCGGTGTGCATCACCTCCATGACTGTCCCTAACGAACGCCACCTGCCACGCTTTCGGCCTATCCCTGGCGGCATTAAAAAATCGTAGCGTGATAACGATGGTTCCGATGCGCGTGCCGTTCGAAGGCGATTACAGGGGAGATACAGCCCTTTCCAAAGAGCCATGAACAGACTTTCTACTCCCAAGGAGACAAGAGATATTACGCGCATTTTCTCCGACGCGCACCACGTTTAAAAAATCGTAGCGTGAGAACGGTGGGTCCGATCCGCGAGCCGCTCGAAGGCGATTACAGGGGAGATGCATCCCTTTCCAAAGAGGCATGAACAGACTTCCTACTCCCAAGGAGCCCAAAGATATTAAGCCGCAAATACGTCCTACGCGCGTCTTTTCTACGCCGCGCACCACATTTAAAAAATCGTAGCGTAAGAACGGTGGGTCCGATCCGCGTGTCGCTTAAAGGCGATTACAGGGGAGATGCAAACCTTTCCAAAGAGCCATGAAAAGACTTTCTACTCCCAAGGAGACAAGAGATATTAAGCCGCAATGACGTCCGACGCGCGCATTTTCTCCGACGCGCAACACATTTAAAAAAATCATAGCGTGAAAACCGTGGGTTCGATCCGCGTGCCGCTCGAAGGCGATTACAGGGGAGATGCAGCCCTTTCCAAAGAGGCATGAACAGACTTCCTACTCCCAAGGAGCCCAAAGATATTAAGCCGCAAATACGCCCTACGCGCGTCTTTTCTACGCCGCGCACCACATTTAAAAAATCGTATCGGAAGAACGGTGGGTTCGATCCGCGTGCCGCTCGAAGGCGATTACAGCGGAGATGCAGCCCTTTCCAAAGAGCCATGAAAAGACTTTCTACTCCCAAGGAGACAAGAGATATTAAGCCGAAATGACGTCCGACGCGCGCATTTCCTCCGCCGCGCACCACATTTAAAAAAATCATAGCGTGAAAACCGTGGATCGATCCGCGTGCCGCTCGAAGGCGATTACAGGGGAGATGCAGCCCTTTCCAAAGAGCCATGAACAGACTTTCTACACCCAATGAGACAAGAGATATTAAGCCGCAAATACGTCCGGCGCGCGTCTTTTCTCCGCCGCGCAACACATTTAAAAAAAATCGTAGCGTGAAAACCGTGGGTTCGATCCGCGTGCCGCTCGAAGACGATTACAGGGGAGATGCAGCCCTTTCCAAAGAGCCATGAACAGACTTTCTACTCCCAATGAGACAAGAGATATCAAGCCGCAAATACGTCCGGCGCGCGTCTATTCTCCGCCGCGCAACACATTTAAAAAAAATCGTAGCGTGAAAACTGTGGGTTCGATCCGCGTGCCGCTTAAAGGCGATTACAGGGGAGATGCATCCCTTTCCAAAGAGCCATGAACAGACTTTCTACTCCCAAGGAGACCAGAGATATTAACAGATAAAGCGTTACGCTCCAGTCGGATGAGCGAGAAACGCTTGTACAATTGCAACGAATTGGAGGAGAAAGTTTAAACAAACGCGTTGACTTTGAAGGCTCACATCTAGGCCGGGCCAGGTCCAAATGGCCTGCAACTCGGTCCGCATCACGTCCATGACTTTTCCTAACGAACGCCACCTGCCAAGCTTTCGGCCCGTCCCTATCGGCATTAAAAAATCGTAGCGTGATAACGATGGTTCCGATCCGCGTGCCGCGCGAAGGCGATTACAGGGGAGATGCAGCCCTTTCCAAAGAACCATGAAAAGACTTTCTACTCCCAAGGAGACAAGAGATATTAAGCCGCAATGACGTCCGACGCGCGCATTTTCTACGCCGCGCAGCACATTTAAAAAAATCATAGTGTGAAAACCGTGGGTTCGATCCACGTGCCGCTCGAAGGCGATTACAGGGGAGATGCAGCCCTTTCCAAAGAGCCATGAACAGACTTTCTACACCCAATGAGACAAGAGATATTAAGCCGCAAATACGTCCGGCGCGCGTCTTTTCTCCGCCGCGCAACACATTTAAAAAAAATCGTAGCGTGAAAAACGTGGGTTCGATCCGCGTGCCGCTCGAAGGCGATTACAGGGGAGATGCATCCCTTTCAAAAGAGCCATGAACAGACTTTCTACTCCCAAGGAGACCAGAAATATTAACATATAAAGCGTTACGCTCCAGTCGGATGAACGAGAAACGCTTGTACAACTGCAACGAATTGGAGGAGAAAGTTTAAACAAACGCGCTGACTTTGAACGCTCACATCTAGGCCGGGCCAACTCCAAATGGCGTGCAACTCGGTGTGCATCACCTCCATGACTGTCCCTAACGAACGCCACCTGCCACGCTTTCGGCCTATCCCTGGCGGCATTAAAAAATCGTAGCGTGATAACGATGGTTCCGATGCGCGTGCCGCTCGAAGGCGATTACAGGGGAGATACAGCCCTTTCCAAAGAGCCATGAACAGACTTTCTACTCCCAAGGAGACAAGAGATATTACGCGCATTTTCTCCGACGCGCACCACGTTTAAAAAATCGTAGCGTGAGAACGGTGGGTCCGATCCGCGTGCCGCTTAAAGGCGATTACAGGGGAGATGCAAACCTTTCCAAAGAGCCATGAAAAGACTTTCTACTCCCAAGGAGACAAGAGATATTAAGCCGCAATGACGTCCGACGCGCGCATTTTCTCCGACGCGCAACACATTTAAAAAAATCATAGCGTGAAAACCGTGGGTTCGATCCGCGTGCCGCTCGAAGGCGATTACAGGGGAGATGCAGCCCTTTCCAAAGAGGCATGAAAAGACTTTCTACTCCCAAGGAGACAAGAGATATTAAGCCGAAATGACGTCCGACGTGCGCATTTCCTCCGCCGCGCACCACATTTAAAAAAATCATAGCGTGAAAACCGTGGGTTCGATCCGCGTGCCGCTCGAAGGCGATTACAGGGGAGATGCAGCCCTTTCCAAAGAGCCATGAACAGACTTTCTACACCCAATGAGACAAGAGATATTAAGCCGCAAATACGTCCGGCGCGTGTCTTTTCTCCGCCGCGCAACACATTTAAAAAAAATCGTAGCGTGAAAAACGTGGGTTCGATCCGCGTGCCGCTCGAAGGCGATTACAGGGGAGATGCATCCCTTTCAAAAGAGCCATGAACAGACTTCCTACTCCCAAGGAGCCCAAAGATATTAAGCCGCAAATACGTCCTACGCGCGTCTTTTCTACGCCGCGCACCACATTTAAAAAATCGTAGCGTAAGAACGGTGGGTCCGATCCGCGTGCCGCTTAAAGGCGATTACAGCGGAGATGCAAACCTTTCCAAAGAGCCATGAAAAGACTTTCTACTCCCAAGGAGACAAGAGCTATTAAGCCGCAATGACGTCCGACGCGCGCATTTTCTCCGACGCGCAACACATTTAAAAAAATCATAGCGTGAAAACCGTGGGTTCGATCCGCGTGCCGCTCGAAGGCGATTACAGGGGAGATGCAGCCCTTTCCAAAGAGCCATGAACAGACTTTCTACTCCCAATGAGACAAGAGATATCAAGCCGCAAATACGTCCGGCGCGCGTCTATTCTCCGCCGCGCAACACATTTAAAAAAAATCGTAACGTGAAAACCGTGGGTTCGATCCGCGTGCCGCTTAAAGGCGATTACAGGGGAGATGCAGCCCTTTCCAAAGAGCCATGAAAAGACTTTCTACACCCAATGAGACAAGAGATATTAAGCCGAAATGACGTCCTACGCGCGACTTTTCTACGCCGCGCACCACATTTAAAAAATCGTATCGGAAGAACGGTGGGTCCAATCCGCGTGCCGCTTAAAGGCGATTACAAGGGAGATGCAAACCTTTCCAAAGAGCCATGAACAGACTTTCTACTCCCAATGAGACAAGAGATATCAAGCCGCAAATACGTCCGGCGCGCGTCTATTCTCCGCCGCGCAACACATTTAAAAAAAATCGTAGCGTGAAAACTGTGGGTTCGATCCGCGTGCCGCTTAAAGGCGATTACAGGGGAGATGCATCCCTTTCCAAAGAGCCATGAACAGACTTTCTACTCCCAAGGAGACCAGAGATATTAACAGATAAAGCGTTACGCTCCAGTCGGATGAGCGAGAAACGCTTGTACAATTGCAACGAATTGGAGGAGAAAGTTTAAACAAACGCGCTGACTTTGAAGGCTCACGTCTAGGCCGGGCCAGGTCCAAATGGCCTGCAACTCGGTCCGCATCACGTCCATGACTTTTCCTAACGAACGCCACCTGCCAAGCTTTCGGCCCGTCCCTGTCGGCATTAAAAAATCGTAGCGTGATAACGATGGTTCCGATCCGCGTGCCGCGCGAAGGCGATTACAGGGGAGATGCAGCCCTTTCCAAAGAACCATGAAAAGACTTTCTACTCCCAAGGAGACAAGAGATATTAAGCCGCAATGACGTCCGACGCGCGCATTTTCTACGCCGCGCAGCACATTTAAAAAAATCATAGTGTGAAAACCGTGGGTTCGATCCACGTGCCGCTCGAAGGCGATTACAGGGGAGATGCAGCCCTTTCCAAAGAGCCATGAACAGACTTTCTACACCCAATGAGACAAGAGATATTAAGCCGCAAATACGTCCGGCGCGCGTCTATTCTCCGCCGCGCAACACATTTAAAAAAAATCGTAACGTGAAAACCGTGGGTTCGATCCGCGTGCCGCTTAAAGGCGATTACAGGGGAGATGCAGCCCTTTCCAAAGAGCCATGAAAAGACTTTCTACACCCAATGAGACAAGAGATATTAAGCCGAAATGACGTCCTACGCGCGTCTTTTCTACGCCGCGCACCACATTTAAAAAATCGTATCGGAAGAACGGTGGGTCCAATCCGCGTGCCGCTTAAAGGCGATTACAAGGGAGATGCAAACCTTTCCAAAGAGCCATGAACAGACTTTCTACTCCCAATGAGACAAGAGATATCAAGCCGCAAATACGTCCGGCGCGCGTCTATTCTCCGCCGCGCAACACATTTAAAAAAAATCGTAGCGTGAAAACTGTGGGTTCGATCCGCGTGCCGCTTAAAGGCGATTACAGGGGAGATGCATCCCTTTCCAAAGAGCCATGAACAGACTTTCTACTCCCAAGGAGACCAGAGATATTAACAGATAAAGCGTTACGCTCCAGTCGGATGAGCGAGAAACGCTTGTACAATTGCAACGAATTGGAGGAGAAAGTTTAAACAAACGCGCTGACTTTGAAGGCTCACATCTAGGCCGGGCCAGGTCCAAATGGCCTGCAACTCGGTCCGCATCACGTCCATGACTTTTCCTAACGAACGCCACCTGCCAAGCTTTCGGCCCGTCCCTGTCGGCATTAAAAAATCGTAGCGTGATAACGATGGTTCCGATCCGCGTGCCGCGTGAAGGCGATTACAGGGGAGATGCAGCCCTTTCCAAAGAACCATGAAAAGACTTTCTACTCCCAAGGAGACAAGAGATATTAAGCCGCAATGACGTCCGACGCGCGCATTTTCTACGCCGCGCAGCACATTTAAAAAAATCATAGTGTGAAAACCGTGGGTTCGATCCACGTGCCGCTCGAAGGCGATTACAGGGGAGATGCAGCCCTTTCCAAAGAGCCATGAACAGACTTTCTACACCCAATGAGACAAGAGATATTAAGCCGCAAATACGTCCGGCGCGCGTCTATTCTCCGCCGCGCAACACATTTAAAAAAAATCGTAACGTGAAAACCGTGGGTTCGATCCGCGTGCCGCTTAAAGGCGATTACAGGGGAGATGCAGCCCTTTCCAAAGAGCCATGAAAAGACTTTCTACACCCAATGAGACAAGAGATATTAAGCCGAAATGACGTCCTACGCGCGTCTTTTCTACGCCGCGCACCACATTTAAAAAATCGTATCGGAAGAACGGTGGGTCCAATCCGCGTGCCGCTTAAAGGCGATTACAAGGGAGATGCAAACCTTTCCAAAGAGCCATGAACAGACTTTCTACTCCCAATGAGACAAGAGATATCAAGCCGCAAATACGTCCGGCGCGCGTCTATTCTCCGCCGCGCAACACATTTAAAAAAAATCGTAGCGTGAAAACTGTGGGTTCGATCCGCGTGCCGCTTAAAGGCGATTACAGGGGAGATGCATCCCTTTCCAAAGAGCCATGAACAGACTTTCTACTCCCAAGGAGACCAGAGATATTAACAGATAAAGCGTTACGCTCCAGTCGGATGAGCGAGAAACGCTTGTACAATTGCAACGAATTGGAGGAGAAAGTTTAAACAAACGCGCTGACTTTGAAGGCTCACATCTAGGCCGGGCCAGGTCCAAATGGCCTGCAACTCGGTCCGCATCACGTCCATGACTTTTCCTAACGAACGCCACCTGCCAAGCTTTCGGCCCGTCCCTGTCGGCATTAAAAAATCGTAGCGTGATAACGATGGTTCCGATCCGCGTGCCGCGCTAAGGCGATTACACGGGAGATGCAGCCCTTTCCAAAGAACCATGAAAAGACTTTCTACTCCCAAGGAGACAAGAGATATTAAGCCGCAATGACGTCCGACGCGCGCATTTTCTACGCCGCGCAGCACATTTAAAAAAATCATAGTGTGAAAACCGTGGGTTCGATCCACGTGCCGCTCGAAGGCGATTACAGGGGAGATGCAGCCCTTTCCAAAGAGCCATGAACAGACTTTCTACACCCAATGAGACAAGAGATATTAAGCCGCAAATACGTCCGGCGCGCGTCTTTTCTCCGCCGCGCAACACATTTAAAAAAAATCGTAGCGTGAAAAACGTGGGTTCGATCCGCGTGCCGCTCGAAGGCGATTACAGGGGAGATGCATCCCTTTCAAAAGAGCCATGAACAGACTTTCTACTCCCAAGGAGACCAGAAATATTAACATATAAAGCGTTACGCTCCAGTCGGATGAACGAGAAACGCTTGTACAACTGCAACGAATTGGAGGAGAAAGTTTAAACAAACGCGCTGACTTTGAACGCTCACATCTAGGCCGGGCCAACTCCAAATGGCGTGCAACTCGGTGTGCATCACCTCCATGACTGTCCCTAACGAACGCCACCTGCCACGCTTTCGGCCTATCCCTGGCGGCATTAAAAAATCGTAGCGTGATAACGATGGTTCCGATGCGCGTGCCGCTCGAAGGCGATTACAGGGGAGATACAGCCCTTTCCAAAGAGCCATGAACAGACTTTCTACTCCCAAGGAGACAAGAGATATTACGCGCATTTTCTCCGACGCGCACCACGTTTAAAAAATCGTAGCGTGAGAACGGTGGGTCCGATCCGCGTGCCGCTTAAAGGCGATTACAGGGGAGATGCAAACCTTTCCAAAGAGCCATGAAAAGACTTTCTACTCCCAAGGAGACAAGAGATATTAAGCCGCAATGACGTCCGACGCGCGCATTTTCTCCGACGCGCAACACATTTAAAAAAATCATAGCGTGAAAACCGTGGGTTCGATCCGCGGGCCGCTCGAAGGCGATTACAGCGGAGATGCAGCCCTTTCCAAAGAGCCATGAAAAGACTTTCTACTCCCAAGGAGACAAGAGATATTAAGCCGAAATGACGTCCGACGCGCGCATTTCCTCCGCCGCGCACCACATTTAAAAAAATCATAGCGTGAAAACCGTGGGTTCGATCCGCGTGCCGCTCGAAGGCGATTACAGGGGAGATGCAGCCCTTTCAAAAGAGCCATGAACAGACTTTCTACACCCAATGAGACAAGAGATATTAAGCCGCAAATACGTCCGGCGCGCGTCTTTTCTCCGCCGCGCAACACATTTAAAAAAAATCGTAGCGTGAAAAACGTGGGTTCGATCCGCGTGCCGCTCGAAGGCGATTACAGGGGAGATGCATCCCTTTCAAAAGAGCCATGAACAGACTTTCTACTCCCAAGGAGACCAGAAATATTAACATATAAAGCGTTACGCTCCAGTCGGATGAACGAGAAACGCTTGTACAATTGCAACGAATTGGAGGAGAAAGTTTAAACAAACGCGCTGACTTTGAACGCTCACATCTAGGCCGGGCCAACTCCAAATGGCGTGCAACTCGGTGCGCATCACCTCCATGACTGTCCCTAACGAACGCCACCTGCCACGCTTTCGGCCCGTCCCTGGCGGCATTAAAAAATCGTAGCGTGATAACGATGGTTCCGATGCGCGTGCCGCTCGAAGGCGATTACAGGGGAGATACAGCCCTTTCCAAAGAGCCATGAACAGACTTTCTACTCCCAAGGAGACAAGAGATATTACGCGCATTTTCTCCGACGCGCACCACGTTTAAAAAATCGTAGCGTGAGAACGGTGGGTCCGATCCGCGTGCCGCTTAAAGGCGATTACAGGGGAGATGCATCCCTTTCCAAAGAGCCATGAACAGACTTTCTACTCCCAAGGAGACCAGAGATATTAACAGATAAAGCGTTACGCTCCAGTCGGATGAGCGAGAAACGCTTGTACAATTGCAACGAATTGGAGGAGAAAGTTTAAACAAACGCGCTGACTTTGAAGGCTCACATCTAGGCCGGGCCAGGTCCAAATGGCCTGCAACTCGGTCCGCATCACGTCCATGACTTTTCCTAACGAACGCCACCTGACAAGCTTTCGGCCCGTCCCTGTCGGCATTAAAAAATCGTAGCGTGATAACGATGGTTCCGATCCGCGTGCCGCGCGAAGGCGATTACAGGGGAGATGCAGCCCTTTCCAAAGAACCATGAAAAGACTTTCTACTCCCAAGGAGACAAGAGATATTAAGCCGCAATGACGTCCGACGCGCGCATTTTCTCGGCCGCGCAGCACATTTAAAAAAAACATAGTGTGAAAACCGTGGGTTCGATCCACGTGCCGCTCGAAGGCGATTACAGGGGAGATGCAGCCCTTTCCAAAGAGCCATGAACAGACTTTCTACACCCAATGAGACAAGAGATATTAAGCCGCAAATACGTCCGGCGCGCGTCTTTTCTCCGCCGCGTAACACATTTAAAAAAAATCGTAGCGTGAAAAACGTGGGTTCGATCCGCGTGCCGCTCGAAGGCGATTACAGGGGAGATGCATCCCTTTCAAAAAAGCCATGAACAGACTTTCTACTCCCAAGGAGACCAGAAATATTAACATATAAAGCGTTACGCTCCAGTCGGATGAACGAGAAACGCTTGTACAACTGCAACGAATTGGAGGAGAAAGTTTAAACAAACGCGCTGACTTTGAACGCTCACATCTAGGCCGGGCCAACTCCAAATGGCGTGCAACTCGGTGTGCATCACCTCCATGACTGTCCCTAACGAACGCCACCTGCCACGCTTTCGGCCTATCCCTGGCGGCATTAAAAAATCGTAGCGTGATAACGATGGTTCCGATGCGCGTGCCGTTCGAAGGCGATTACAGGGGAGATACAGCCCTTTCCAAAGAGCCATGAACAGACTTTCTACTCCCAAGGAGACAAGAGATATTACGCGCATTTTCTCCGACGCGCACCACGTTTAAAAAATCGTAGCGTGAGAACGGTGGGTCCGATCCGCGAGCCGCTCGAAGGCGATTACAGGGGAGATGCATCCCTTTCCAAAGAGGCATGAACAGACTTCCTACTCCCAAGGAGCCCAAAGATATTAAGCCGCAAATACGTCCTACGCGCGTCTTTTCTACGCCGCGCACCACATTTAAAAAATCGTAGCGTAAGAACGGTGGGTCCGATCCGCGTGTCGCTTAAAGGCGATTACAGGGGAGATGCAAACCTTTCCAAAGAGCCATGAAAAGACTTTCTACTCCCAAGGAGACAAGAGATATTAAGCCGCAATGACGTCCGACGCGCGCATTTTCTCCGACGCGCAACACATTTAAAAAAATCATAGCGTGAAAACCGTGGGTTCGATCCGCGTGCCGCTCGAAGGCGATTACAGGGGAGATGCAGCCCTTTCCAAAGAGGCATGAACAGACTTCCTACTCCCAAGGAGCCCAAAGATATTAAGCCGCAAATACGCCCTACGCGCGTCTTTTCTACGCCGCGCACCACATTTAAAAAATCGTATCGGAAGAACGGTGGGTTCGATCCGCGTGCCGCTCGAAGGCGATTACAGCGGAGATGCAGCCCTTTCCAAAGAGCCATGAAAAGACTTTCTACTCCCAAGGAGACAAGAGATATTAAGCCGAAATGACGTCCGACGCGCGCATTTCCTCCGCCGCGCACCACATTTAAAAAAATCATAGCGTGAAAACCGTGGGTTCGATCCGCGTGCCGCTCGAAGGCGATTACAGGGGAGATGCAGCCCTTTCCAAAGAGCCATGAACAGACTTTCTACACCCAATGAGACAAGAGATATTAAGCCGCAAATACGTCCGGCGCGCGTCTTTTCTCCGCCGCGCAACACATTTAAAAAAAATCGTAGCGTGAAAACCGTGGGTTCGATCCGCGTGCCGCTCGAAGACGATTACAGGGGAGATGCAGCCCTTTCCAAAGAGCCATGAACAGACTTTCTACTCCCAATGAGACAAGAGATATCAAGCCGCAAATACGTCCGGCGCGCGTCTATTCTCCGCCGCGCAACCCATTTAAAAAAAATCGTAGCGTGAAAACTGTGGGTTCGATCCGCGTGCCGCTTAAAGGCGATTACAGGGGAGATGCATCCCTTTCCAAAGAGCCATGAACAGACTTTCTACTCCCAAGGAGACCAGAGATATTAACAGATAAAGCGTTACGCTCCAGTCGGATGAGCGAGAAACGCTTGTACAATTGCAACGAATTGGAGGAGAAAGTTTAAACAAACGCGTTGACTTTGAAGGCTCACATCTAGGCCGGGCCAGGTCCAAATGGCCTGCAACTCGGTCCGCATCACGTCCATGACTTTTCCTAACGAACGCCACCTGCCAAGCTTTCGGCCCGTCCCTATCGGCATTAAAAAATCGTAGCGTGATAACGATGGTTCCGATCCGCGTGCCGCGCGAAGGCGATTACAGGGGAGATGCAGCCCTTTCCAAAGAACCATGAAAAGACTTTCTACTCCCAAGGAGACAAGAGATATTAAGCCGCAATGACGTCCGACGCGCGCATTTTCTACGCCGCGCAGCACATTTAAAAAAATCATAGTGTGAAAACCGTGGGTTCGATCCACGTGCCGCTCGAAGGCGATTACAGGGGAGATGCAGCCCTTTCCAAAGAGCCATGAACAGACTTTCTACACCCAATGAGACAAGAGATATTAAGCCGCAAATACGTCCGGCGCGCGTCTTTTCTCCGCCGCGCAACACATTTAAAAAAAATCGTAGCGTGAAAAACGTGGGTTCGATCCGCGTGCCGCTCGAAGGCGATTACAGGGGAGATGCATCCCTTTCAAAAGAGCCATGAACAGACTTTCTACTCCCAAGGAGACCAGAAATATTAACATATAAAGCGTTACGCTCCAGTCGGATGAACGAGAAACGCTTGTACAACTGCAACGAATTGGAGGAGAAAGTTTAAACAAACGCGCTGACTTTGAACGCTCACATCTAGGCCGGGCCAACTCCAAATGGCGTGCAACTCGGTGTGCATCACCTCCATGACTGTCCCTAACGAACGCCACCTGCCACGCTTTCGGCCTATCCCTGGCGGCATTAAAAAATCGTAGCGTGATAACGATGGTTCCGATGCGCGTGCCGCTCGAAGGCGATTACAGGGGAGATACAGCCCTTTCCAAAGAGCCATGAACAGACTTTCTACTCCCAAGGAGACAAGAGATATTACGCGCATTTTCTCCGACGCGCACCACGTTTAAAAAATCGTAGCGTGAGAACGGTGGGTCCGATCCGCGTGCCGCTTAAAGGCGATTACAGGGGAGATGCAAACCTTTCCAAAGAGCCATGAAAAGACTTTCTACTCCCAAGGAGACAAGAGATATTAAGCCGCAATGACGTCCGACGCGCGCATTTTCTCCGACGCGCAACACATTTAAAAAAATCATAGCGTGAAAACCGTGGGTTCGATCCGCGTGCCGCTCGAAGGCGATTACAGGGGAGATGCAGCCCTTTCCAAAGAGGCATGAAAAGACTTTCTACTCCCAAGGAGACAAGAGATATTAAGCCGAAATGACGTCCGACGTGCGCATTTCCTCCGCCGCGCACCACATTTAAAAAAATCATAGCGTGAAAACCGTGGGTTCGATCCGCGTGCCGCTCGAAGGCGATTACAGGGGAGATGCAGCCCTTTCCAAAGAGCCATGAACAGACTTTCTACACCCAATGAGACAAGAGATATTAAGCCGCAAATACGTCCGGCGCGTCTTTTCTCCGCCGCGCAACACATTTAAAAAAAATCGTAGCGTGAAAAACGTGGGTTCGATCCGCGTGCCGCTCGAAGGCGATTACAGGGGAGATGCATCCCTTTCAAAAGAGCCATGAACAGACTTCCTACTCCCAAGGAGCCCAAAGATATTAAGCCGCAAATACGTCCTACGCGCGTCTTTTCTACACCGCGCACCACATTTAAAAAATCGTAGCGTAAGAACGGTGGGTCCGATCCGCGTGCCGCTTAAAGGCGATTACAGCGGAGATGCAAACCTTTCCAAAGAGCCATGAAAAGACTTTCTACTCCCAAGGAGACAAGAGCTATTAAGCCGCAATGACGTCCGACGCGCGCATTTTCTCCGACGCGCAACACATTTAAAAAAATCATAGCGTGAAAACCGTGGGTTCGATCCGCGTGCCGCTCGAAGGCGATTACAGGGGAGATGCAGCCCTTTCCAAAGAGCCATGAACAGACTTTCTACTCCCAATGAGACAAGAGATATCAAGCCGCAAATACGTCCGGCGCGCGTCTATTCTCCGCCGCGCAACACATTTAAAAAAAATCGTAACGTGAAAACCGTGGGTTCGATCCGCGTGCCGCTTAAAGGCGATTACAGGGGAGATGCAGCCCTTTCCAAAGAGCCATGAAAAGACTTTCTACACCCAATGAGACAAGAGATATTAAGCCGAAATGACGTCCTACGCGCGACTTTTCTACGCCGCGCACCACATTTAAAAAATCGTATCGGAAGAACGGTGGGTCCAATCCGCGTGCCGCTTAAAGGCGATTACAAGGGAGATGCAAACCTTTCCAAAGAGCCATGAACAGACTTTCTACTCCCAATGAGACAAGAGATATCAAGCCGCAAATACGTCCGGCGCGCGTCTATTCTCCGCCGCGCAACACATTTAAAAAAAATCGTAGCGTGAAAACTGTGGGTTCGATCCGCGTGCCGCTTAAAGGCGATTACAGGGGAGATGCATCCCTTTCCAAAGAGCCATGAACAGACTTTCTACTCCCAAGGAGACCAGAGATATTAACAGATAAAGCGTTACGCTCCAGTCGGATGAGCGAGAAACGCTTGTACAATTGCAACGAATTGGAGGAGAAAGTTTAAACAAACGCGCTGACTTTGAAGGCTCACGTCTAGGCCGGGCCAGGTCCAAATGGCCTGCAACTCGGTCCGCATCACGTCCATGACTTTTCCTAACGAACGCCACCTGCCAAGCTTTCGGCCCGTCCCTGTCGGCATTAAAAAATCGTAGCGTGATAACGATGGTTCCGATCCGCGTGCCGCGCGAAGGCGATTACAGGGGAGATGCAGCCCTTTCCAAAGAACCATGAAAAGACTTTCTACTCCCAAGGAGACAAGAGATATTAAGCCGCAATGACGTCCGACGCGCGCATTTTCTACGCCGCGCAGCACATTTAAAAAAATCATAGTGTGAAAACCGTGGGTTCGATCCACGTGCCGCTCGAAGGCGATTACAGGGGAGATGCAGCCCTTTCCAAAGAGCCATGAACAGACTTTCTACACCCAATGAGACAAGAGATATTAAGCCGCAAATACGTCCGGCGCGCGTCTATTCTCCGCCGCGCAACACATTTAAAAAAAATCGTAACGTGAAAACCGTGGGTTCGATCCGCGTGCCGCTTAAAGGCGATTACAGGGGAGATGCAGCCCTTTCCAAAGAGCCATGAAAAGACTTTCTACACCCAATGAGACAAGAGATATTAAGCCGAAATGACGTCCTACGCGCGTCTTTTCTACGCCGCGCACCACATTTAAAAAATCGTATCGGAAGAACGGTGGGTCCAATCCGCGTGCCGCTTAAAGGCGATTACAAGGGAGATGCAAACCTTTCCAAAGAGCCATGAACAGACTTTCTACTCCCAATGAGACAAGAGATATCAAGCCGCAAATACGTCCGGCGCGCGTCTATTCTCCGCCGCGCAACACATTTAAAAAAAATCGTAGCGTGAAAACTGTGGGTTCGATCCGCGTGCCGCTTAAAGGCGATTACAGGGGAGATGCATCCCTTTCCAAAGAGCCATGAACAGACTTTCTACTCCCAAGGAGACCAGAGATATTAACAGATAAAGCGTTACGCTCCAGTCGGATGAGCGAGAAACGCTTGTACAATTGCAACGAATTGGAGGAGAAAGTTTAAACAAACGCGCTGACTTTGAAGGCTCACATCTAGGCCGGGCCAGGTCCAAATGGCCTGCAACTCGGTCCGCATCACGTCCATGACTTTTCCTAACGAACGCCACCTGCCAAGCTTTCGGCCCGTCCCTGTCGGCATTAAAAAATCGTAGCGTGATAACGATGGTTCCGATCCGCGTGCCGCGCGAAGGCGATTACAGGGGAGATGCAGCCCTTTCCAAAGAACCATGAAAAGACTTTCTACTCCCAAGGAGACAAGAGATATTAAGCCGCAATGACGTCCGACGCGCGCATTTTCTACGCCGCGCAGCACATTTAAAAAAA
The DNA here is from genome assembly GCF_041902795.1 of Electrophorus electricus. NCBI lineage: Eukaryota > Metazoa > Chordata > Actinopteri > Gymnotiformes > Gymnotidae > Electrophorus > Electrophorus electricus. The sequence continues at coordinate 27,617,484 of NC_137505.1, read as the reverse complement.
TCATAGTGTGAAAACCGTGGGTTCGATCCACGTGCCGCTCGAAGGCGATTACAGGGGAGATGCAGCCCTTTCCAAAGAGCCATGAACAGACTTTCTACACCCAATGAGACAAGAGATATTAAGCCGCAAATACGTCCGGCGCGCGTCTATTCTCCGCCGCGCAACACATTTAAAAAAAATCGTAACGTGAAAACCGTGGGTTCGATCCGCGTGCCGCTTAAAGGCGATTACAGGGGAGATGCAGCCCTTTCCAAAGAGCCATGAAAAGACTTTCTACACCCAATGAGACAAGAGATATTAAGCCGAAATGACGTCCTACGCGCGTCTTTTCTACGCCGCGCACCACATTTAAAAAATCGTATCGGAAGAACGGTGGGTCCAATCCGCGTGCCGCTTAAAGGCGATTACAAGGGAGATGCAAACCTTTCCAAAGAGCCATGAACAGACTTTCTACTCCCAATGAGACAAGAGATATCAAGCCGCAAATACGTCCGGCGCGCGTCTATTCTCCGCCGCGCAACACATTTAAAAAAAATCGTAGCGTGAAAACTGTGGGTTCGATCCGCGTGCCGCTTAAAGGCGATTACAGGGGAGATGCATCCCTTTCCAAAGAGCCATGAACAGACTTTCTACTCCCAAGGAGACCAGAGATATTAACAGATAAAGCGTTACGCTCCAGTCGGATGAGCGAGAAACGCTTGTACAATTGCAACGAATTGGAGGAGAAAGTTTAAACAAACGCGCTGACTTTGAAGGCTCACATCTAGGCCGGGCCAGGTCCAAATGGCCTGCAACTCGGTCCGCATCACGTCCATGACTTTTCCTAACGAACGCCACCTGCCAAGCTTTCGGCCCGTCCCTGTCGGCATTAAAAAATCGTAGCGTGATAACGATGGTTCCGATCCGCGTGCCGCGCTAAGGCGATTACAGGGGAGATGCAGCCCTTTCCAAAGAACCATGAAAAGACTTTCTACTCCCAAGGAGACAAGAGATATTAAGCCGCAATGACGTCCGACGCGCGCATTTTCTACGCCGCGCAGCACATTTAAAAAAATCATAGTGTGAAAACCGTGGGTTCGATCCACGTGCCGCTCGAAGGCGATTACAGGGGAGATGCAGCCCTTTCCAAAGAGCCATGAACAGACTTTCTACACCCAATGAGACAAGAGATATTAAGCCGCAAATACGTCCGGCGCGCGTCTTTTCTCCGCCGCGCAACACATTTAAAAAAAATCGTAGCGTGAAAAACGTGGGTTCGATCCGCGTGCCGCTCGAAGGCGATTACAGGGGAGATGCATCCCTTTCAAAAGAGCCATGAACAGACTTTCTACTCCCAAGGAGACCAGAAATATTAACATATAAAGCGTTACGCTCCAGTCGGATGAACGAGAAACGCTTGTACAACTGCAACGAATTGGAGGAGAAAGTTTAAACAAACGCGCTGACTTTGAACGCTCACATCTAGGCCGGGCCAACTCCAAATGGCGTGCAACTCGGTGTGCATCACCTCCATGACTGTCCCTAACGAACGCCACCTGCCACGCTTTCGGCCTATCCCTGGCGGCATTAAAAAATCGTAGCGTGATAACGATGGTTCCGATGCGCGTGCCGCTCGAAGGCGATTACAGGGGAGATACAGCCCTTTCCAAAGAGCCATGAACAGACTTTCTACTCCCAAGGAGACAAGAGATATTACGCGCATTTTCTCCGACGCGCACCACGTTTAAAAAATCGTAGCGTGAGAACGGTGGGTCCGATCCGCGTGCCGCTTAAAGGCGATTACAGGGGAGATGCAAACCTTTCCAAAGAGCCATGAAAAGACTTTCTACTCCCAAGGAGACAAGAGATATTAAGCCGCAATGACGTCCGACGCGCGCATTTTCTCCGACGCGCAACACATTTAAAAAAATCATAGCGTGAAAACCGTGGGTTCGATCCGCGTGCCGCTCGAAGGCGATTACAGGGGAGATGCAGCCCTTTCCAAAGAGGCATGAACAGACTTCCTACTCCCAAGGAGCCCAAAGATATTAAGCCGCAAATACGCCCTACGCGCGTCTTTTCTACGCCGCGCACCACATTTAAAAAATCGTATCGGAAGAACGGTGGGTTCGATCCGCGTGCCGCTCGAAGGCGATTACAGCGGAGATGCAGCCCTTTCCAAAGAGCCATGAAAAGACTTTCTACTCCCAAGGAGACAAGAGATATTAAGCCGAAATGACGTCCGACGCGCGCATTTCCTCCGCCGCGCACCACATTTAAAAAAATCATAGCGTGAAAACCGTGGGTTCGATCCGCGTGCCGCTCGAAGGCGATTACAGGGGAGATGCAGCCCTTTCCAAAGAGCCATGAACAGACTTTCTACACCCAATGAGACAAGAGATATTAAGCCGCAAATACGTCCGGCGCGAGTCTTTTCTCCGCCGCGCAACACATTTAAAAAAAATCGTAGCGTGAAAACCGTGGGTTCGATCCGCGTGCCGCTCGAGGACGATTACAGGGGAGATGCAGCCCTTTCCAAAGAGCCATGAACAGACTTTCTACTCCCAATGAGACAAGAGATATCAAGCCGCAAATACGTCCGGCGCGCGTCTATTCTCCGCCGCGCAACACATTTAAAAAAAATCGTAGCGTGAAAACTGTGGGTTCGATCCGCGTGCCGCTTAAAGGCGATTACAGGGGAGATGCATCCCTTTCCAAAGAGCCATGAACAGACTTTCTACTCCCAAGGAGACCAGAGATATTAACAGATAAAGCGTTACGCTCCAGTCGGATGAGCGAGAAACGCTTGTACAATTGCAACGAATTGGAGGAGAAAGTTTAAACAAACGCGCTGACTTTGAAGGCTCACATCTAGGCCGGGCCAGGTCCAAATGGCCTGCAACTCGGTCCGCATCACGTCCATGACTTTTCCTAACGAACGCCACCTGCCAAGCTTTCGGCCCGTCCCTGTCGGCATTAAAAAATCGTAGCGTGATAACGATGGTTCCGATCCGCGTGCCGCGCGAAGGCGATTACAGGGGAGATGCAGCCCTTTCCAAAGAACCATGAAAAGACTTTCTACTCCCAAGGAGACAAGAGATATTAAGCCGCAATAACGTCCGACGCGCGCATTTTCTCCGCCGCGCAGCACATTTAAAAAAATCATAGTGTGAAAACCGTGGGTTCGATCCACGTGCCGCTCGAAGGCGATTACAGGGGAGATGCAGCCCTTTCCAAAGAGCCATGAACAGACTTCCTACTCCCAAGGAGCCCAAAGATATTAAGCCGCAAATACGTCCTACGCGCGTCTTTTCCACGCCGCGCACCACATTTAAAAAATCGTATCGGAAGAACGGTGGGTCCAATCCGCGTGCCGCTTAAAGGCGATTACAAGGGAGATGCAAACCTTTCCAAAGAGCCATGAAAAGACTTTCTACTCCCAAGGAGACAATAGATATTAAGCCGAAATGACGTCCGACGCGCGCATTTTCTCCGACGCGCACCACATTTAAAAAAATCATAGCGTGAAAACCGTGGGTTCGATCCGCGTGCCGCTCGAAGGCGATTACAGCGGAGATGCAGCCCTTTCCAAAGAGCCATGAAAAGACTTTCTACTCCCAAGGAGACAAGAGATATTAAGCCGAAATGACGTCCGACGTGCGCATTTCCTCCGCCGCGCACCACATTTAAAAAAATCATAGCGTGAAAACCGTGGGTTCGATCCGCGTGCCGCTCGAAGGCGATTACAGGGGAGATGCAGCCCTTTCCAAAGAGCCATGAACAGACTTTCTACACCCAATGAGACAAGAGATATTAAGCCGCAAATACGTCCGGCGCGCGTCTTTTCTCCGCCGCGCAACACATTTAAAAAAAATCGTAGCGTGAAAAACGTGGGTTCGATCCGCGTGCCGCTCGAAGGCGATTACAGGGGAGATGCATCCCTTTCAAAAGAGCCATGAACAGACTTCCTACTCCCAAGGAGCCCAAAGATATTAAGCCGCAAATACGTCCTACGCGCGTCTTTTCTACGCCGCGCACCACATTTAAAAAATCGTAGCGTAAGAACGGTGGGTCCGATCCGCGTGCCGCTTAAAGGCGATTACAGCGGAGATGCAAACCTTTCCAAAGAGCCATGAAAAGACTTTCTACTCCCAAGGAGACAAGAGCTATTAAGCCGCAATGACGTCCGACGCGCGCATTTTCTCCGACGCGCAACACATTTAAAAAAATCATAGCGTGAAAACCGTGGGTTCGATCCGCGTGCCGCTCGAAGGCGATTACAGGGGAGATGCAGCCCTTTCCAAAGAGCCATGAACAGACTTTCTACTCCCAATGAGACAAGAGATATCAAGCCGCAAATACGTCCGGCGCGCGTCTATTCTCCGCCGCGCAACACATTTAAAAAAAATCGTAACGTGAAAACCGTGGGTTCGATCCGCGTGCCGCTTAAAGGCGATTACAGGGGAGATGCAGCCCTTTCCAAAGAGCCATGAAAAGACTTTCTACACCCAATGAGACAAGAGATATTTAGCCGAAATGACGTCCTACGCGCGTCTTTTCTACGCCGCGCACCACATTTAAAAAATCGTATCGGAAGAACGGTGGGTCCAATCCGCGTGCCGCTTAAAGGCGATTACAAGGGAGATGCAAACCTTTCCAAAGAGCCATGAACAGACTTTCTACACCCAATGAGACAAGAGATATTAAGCCGCAAATACGTCCGGCGCGCGTCTTTTCTCCGCCGCGCAACACATTTAAAAAAAATCGTAGCGTGAAAAACGTGGGTTCGATCCGCGTGCCGCTCGAAGGCGATTACAGGGGAGATACAGCCCTTTCCAAAGAGCCATGAACAGACTTTCTACTCCCAAGGAGACAAGAGATATTACGCGCATTTTCTCCGACGCGCACCACGTTTAAAAAATCGTAGCGTGAGAACGGTGGGTCCGATCCGCGTGCCGCTTAAAGGCGATTACAGGGGAGATGCATCCCTTTCCAAAGAGCCATGAACAAACTTTCTACTCCCAAGGAGACCAGAGATATTAACAGATAAAGCGTTACGCTCCAGTCGGATGAGCGAGAAACGCTTGTACAATTGCAACGAATTGGAGGAGAAAGTTTAAACAAACGCGCTGACTTTGAAGGCTCACATCTAGGCCAGGCCAGGTCCAAATGGCCTGCAACTCGGTCCGCATCACGTCCATGACTTTTCCTAACGAACGCCACCTGCCAAGCTTTCGGCCCGTCCCTGTCGGCATTAAAAAATCGTAGCGTGATAACGATGGTTCCGATCCGCGTGCCGCGCGAAGGCGATTACAGGGGAGATGCAGCCCTTTCCAAAGAACCATGAAAAGACTTTCTACTCCCAAGGAGAAAAGAGATATTAAGCCGCAATGACGTCCGACGCGCGCATTTTCTCCGCCGCGCAGCACATTTAAAAAAATCATAGCGTGAAAACCGTGGGTTCGATCCGCGTGCCGCTCGAAGGCGATTACAGAGGAGATGGAGCCCTTTCCAAAGAGGCATGAACAGACTTCCTACTCCCAAGGAGCCCAAAGATATTAAGCCGCAAATACGTCCTACGCGCGTCTTTTCTACGCCGCGCACCACATTTAAAAAATCGTAGCGTAAGAACGGTGGGTCCGATCCGCGTGCCGCTTAAAGGCGATTACAGGGAAGATGCAAACCTTTCCAAAGAGCCATGAACAGACTTTCTACTCCCAAGGAGACCAGAAATATTAACATATAAATCGTTACGCTCCAGTCGGATGAGCGAGAAACGCTTGTACAATTGCAACGAATTGGAGGAGAAAGTTTAAACAAACGCGCTGACTTTGAACGCTCACATCTAGGCCGGGCCAGGTCCAAATGGCCTGCAACTCGGCGCGCATCACCTCCATGACTGTCCCTAACGAACGCCACCTGCCACGCTTTCGGCCCGTCCCTGTCGGCATTAAAAAATCGTAGCGTAATAACGATGGTTCCGATCCGCGTGCCGCGCGAAGGCGATTACAGGGGAGATGCAGCCCTTTCCAAAGAGCCATGAACAGACTTTCTACTCCCAAGGAGCCCAAAGATATTAAGCCGCAAATACGTCCTACGCGCGTCTTTTCTACGCCGCGCACCACATTTAAAAAATCTTAGCGTGAGAACGGTGGGTCCGATCCGCGTGCCGCTTAAAGGCGATTACAAGGGAAATGCAGCCCTTTCCAAAGAGCCATGAAAAGACTTTCTACTCCCAAGGAGACAAGAGATATTAAGCCGAAATGACGTCCGACGCGCGCATTTTCTCCGCCGCGCAACACATTTTAAAAAATCATAGCGTGAAAACCGTGGGTTCGATCCGCGTGCCGCTCGAAGGCGATTACAGGGGAGATGCAGCCCTTTCCAAAGAGCCATGAACAGACTTCCTACTCCCAACGAGACAAGAGATATTAAGCCGCAATGACGTCCGACGCGCGCATTTATTGCGCTGCGCACCACATTTAAAAAATCGTAGCGTGAGAACGGTGGGTCCGATCCGCGTGCCGCTTAAAGGCGATTACAGGGGAGATGCAGCCCTTTCCAAAGAGCCATGAACAGACTTTCTACTCCCAAGGAGACAAGAGATATTAAGCCGCAATGACGTCCGACGCGCGCATTTTCTCCGCCGCGCACCACATTTAAAAAAAATCATAGCGTGAAAACCGTGGGTTCCATCCGCGTGCCTCTCGAAGGCGATTACAGGGGAGATGCAGCCCTTTCCAAAGAGCCATGAACAGACTTTCTACTCCCAAGGAGACAAGAGATATTAAGCCGCAATGACGTCCGACGCGCGCATTTTCTCCGCCGCGCACCACATTTAAAAAAATCATAGCGTGAAAACCGTGGGTTCGATCCGCGTGCCGCTCGAAGGCGATTACAGGGGAGATGCATCCCTTTCAAAAGAGCCATGAACAGACTTTCTACTCCCAAGGAGACCAGAAATATTAACATATAAAGCGTTACGCTCCAGTCGGATGAGCGAGAAACGCTTGTACAATTGCAACGAATTGGAGGAGAAAGTTTAAACAAACGCGCTGACTTTGAACGCTCACATCTAGGCCGGGCCAACTCCAAATGGCGTGCAACTCGGTGTGCATCACCTCCATGACTGTCCCTAACGAACGCCACCTGCCACGCTTTCGGCCTATCCCTGGCGGCATTAAAAAATCGTAGCGTGATAACGATGGTTCCGATGCGCGTGCCGCTCGAAGGCGATTACAGGGTAGATACAGCCCTTTCCAAAGAGCCATGAACAGACTTTCTACTCCCAAGGAGACAAGAGATATTACGCGCATTTTCTCCGACGCGCACCACGTTTAAAAAATCGTAGCGTGAGAACGGTGGGTCCGATCCGCGTGCCGCTTAAAGGCGATTACAGGGGAGATGCAACCCTTTCCAAAGAACCATGAAAAGACTTTCTACTCCCAAGGAGACAAGAGATATTAAGCCGCAATGACGTCCGACGCGCTCATTTTCTCCGCCGCGCAGCACATTTAAAAAAATCATAGCGTGAAAACCGTGGGTTCGATCCGCGTGCCGCTCGAAGGCGATTACAGGGGAGATGCAGCCCTTTCCAAAGAGCCATGAACAGACTTCCTACTCCCAAGGAGACAAGAGATATTAAGCAGCAATGATGTCCGACACGCGCATTTTCTCCGCCGCGCACCACATTTAAAAAATCTTAGCGTGAGAACGGTGGGTCCGATCCGCGTGCCGCTTAAAGGCGATTACAGGGGAGATGCAGCCCTTTCCAAAGAGCCATGAAAAGACTTTCTACTCCCAAGGAGACAAGAGATATTAAGCCGAAATGACGTCCGACGCGCGCATTTTCTCCGCCGTGCACCACATTTAAAAAAATCATAGCGTGAAAACCGTGGGTTCGATCCGCGTGCCGCTCGAAGGCGATTACAGGGGAGATGCAGCCCTTTCCAAAGATCCATGAACAGACTTCCTACTCCCAAGGAGACAAGAGATATTAACATATAAAGCGTTACGCTCCAGTCGGATGAGCGAGAAACGCTTGAGCAGTTGCAACGAATTGGAGGAGAAAGTTTAAACAAACGCGCTGACTTTGAACGCTCACATCTAGGTCTGGCCAAGTCCAAATGGCGTGCAACTCGGTGCGCATCACCTCCATGACTGTCCCTAACGAACGCCACCTGCCACGCTTTCGGCCCGTCCCTGGCGGCTTTAAAAAATCGTAGCGTGATAACCGTGGGTCCAATCCGCTTGAAGCTCGAAGGCGATTAGAGGGGAGATGCAGCCCTTTCCAAAGAGCCATGAACAGACTTCCTACTCCCAAGGAGACAAGAGATATTAAGCCACAAATACGTCCGGACCACGTCTTTTCTCCGCAGCTCACCACATTTAAAAAAATCGTAGCGTGAAAACCGTGGGTTCGATATAGTATACATACAGAGTATATAGTTTGACCAAAAGATCGTGCTGATCTTTGATCTCCTGGTTCTTCATCTCCAGCGCCACTTTCAGACTCATAATGTCCTCCTCTATGGGCTGGTATAACACAGACACGAATCATCACTACAGCCAGTACAATGGAAAGGTGGGAATGTGTACTGAATGTGTACTGACGTTATAAGTGAGAGGTGGTGGTACTCGTGGATGTGTACTGACACTATAAGGGATCTCTACCTGCAGTGACAGTTTGAGCTTCTCAAGTTCTTCCTCCAGAGATTTCTTCTCCTGTTCACAGGCCATTTTCATATCTGCCAGAGCAAGTATCATTACTGCTGGATATAACACAGATTGTATATACTACATAATTACTGCTGAATATATAAAATATAATATATATAGTACTATACATATATTAGTGTCACTTTTATTGGAGCCTAAAGGCTAACATTCATTATTAGTTATGTTAGTATTATAGCATTTCCATAGTACTTACTCTTGATGGACCTGTTATGCTCCTCCTCCTCCTGCTGTTTCTGCAGGAGCTCTGTCTCCTCCTGCTGCTTGTGTTTCAGCATCTCCTGAAGAACCTGCAGCTCCTTCTGCTTCTGCAATCTCAACTCCTTCAGCTGCTCCAACAAATTGTTCTCCAACTCCTCCTTCTCACACCGCAAACACTCCAATCGGGCCACAGGCCCCACTAGTGACACAGAACCACACACACACACACACAGACACACACACACACACACAGAGAGAGAGATAAACATGTATAAATGTATAAGAATTTGTGGATAAAATTACTATGAGATTATTTATAATCAAACGACTACACTATACAACCACATCTTCCTTTTATTTACATATTATACAGATATTTACAGATATTTACCCGTGTGCGTCTCTCTTCTCCAAGGTAGCGGAGAGATATGAAAGGATAAAAGGGGAAAAGAATAAAATGCACGTCGGTTTTAAATTCGCAGGCTACCTGCGCTGAAGGCGTATAAAACGAGCACTTGAGGGAAAGGCTTCCGTACCCGATGGGTCCAAATCACATGCCCAGCAAACTAGCCTTAAACCTGGACACACAATGGAGACCATTTGACCCTTTAAAATCATACTAAAACCAGACTTCCAGGCCCAAGAGGTCACACAGTCATGCCCAGCAAAGTAGCTCTGGGCCTGGGCACACTTCACGCAGTTTGACCGTTTAAATAAAACTAGAAACAGACTTCCTGGCCCAAGAGGTCACACAGTCATGCCCAGCAAGGTTGCTTTAAACGTGGGCACACTTCAGACCGTTTCACTCTTTAAATCATTCAAAGCACCACATTTCAAGGCCCAAGAGGTCACAGAATCATGCCCATCAAAGTAGCTCTGGGCCTGGGCACACTTCATGCAGTTTGACCCTTTAAATAATACTACAACCAGACACATACAGGTGCGCACATATACACAGATACACATTCTGTTTAATTTCTTCACATCTGCAGACTAGAGTAAGCTGAGGGTATAGTGTTAAACCAGGTACTACATAAACAGTATATAGTATATATACAGAGGATATAATGTTAAACCAGGTACTACATACAGAGTATATAGTTTGACCAAAAGATCGTGCTGATCTTTGATCTCCTGGTTCTTCATCTCCAGCGCCACTTTCAGACTCATAATGTCCTCCTCTATGGGCTGGTATAACCCACACACACGAATCATCACTACAGCCAGTACAATGGAAAGGTGGGAATGTGTACTGAATGTGTACTGACATTATAAGTGAAAGGTGGAGGTACTGGTGGATGTGTACTGACACTATAAGGGATCTCTACCTGCAGTGACAGTCTGAGCTTCTCAAGTTCTTCCTCCAGAGATTTCTTCTCCTGTTCACAGGCCATTTTCATATCTGCCAGAGCAAGTATCATTACTGCTGGATATAACATAGATTGTATATACTACATAATTACTACTGAATATATAAAATATAATATATATAGTACAATACATATATTAGTATCACTTTTATTGGAGCCTAAAGGCTAGCATTCATTATTAGTTATGTTAGTATTATTGCATTTCCATAGTACTTACTCTTGATGGACCTGTTATGCTCCTCCTCCTCCTGCTGTTTCTGCAGGAGCTCTGTCTCCTCCTGCTGCTTGTGTTTCAGCATCTCCTGAAGAACCTGCAGCTCCTTCTGCTTCTGCAACCTCAACTCCTTCAGCTGCTCCAAGAAACTGTTATCCAACTCCTCCTTCTCACACCGCAAACACTCCAATCGGTCCACAGGCCCCACTAGTGACACAGAACCACACACACACACACACACACACACACACACACACACACAGACAAAGAGAGAGATAAACATGTATAAATGTATAAGAATTTGTGGATAAAATTATTATGAGATTATTTATAATGAAACGACTACACTACACAACCACTTCTTCCTTTTATTTACATATTATACAGATATTTAGAGATATTTACATTTTATTTACCCGCGTGCGTCTCTCTTCTCCAAGGTAGCGGAGAGATATGAAGGGATAAAAGGGGAAAAGAATAAAATGCACGTCGGTTTTAAATTCGCAGGCTACCTGCGCTGAAGGCGTGGAAAACGAGCACGTGACGGAAAGGCTTCCGTACCCGATGGGTCCAAATCACATGCCCAGCAAAGTAGCCTTAAACCTGGACACACAATGGAGACCATTTGAACCTTTAAAATCATACTACGACCAGACTTCCAGGCCCAAGAGGTCACACAGTCATGCCCAGCAAAGTAGCTCTGGGCCTGGGCACACTTCACGCAGTTTGACCGTTTAAATAAAACTAGAAACAGACTTCCTGGCCCAAGAGGTCACACAGTCATGCCCAGCAAGGTTGCTTTAAACGTGGGCACACTTCAGACCGTTTCACTCTTTAAATCATTCAAAGCACCACATTTCAAGGCCCAAGAGGTCACAGAATCATGCCCATCAAAGTAGCTCTGGGCCTGGGCACACTTCACGCAGTTTGACCCTTTAAATAATACTACAACCAGACACATACAGGTGCGCACATATACACAGATACACATTCTGTTTAATTTCTTCACATCTGCAGACTAGAGTAAGCTGAGGGTATAGTGTTAAACCAGGTACTACATAAACAGTATATAGTATATATACAGAGGATATAGTGTTAAACCAGGTACTACATACAGAGTATATAGTATACATACAGAGTATATAGTTTGACCAAAAGATCGTGCTGATCTTTGATCTCCTGGTTCTTCATCTCCAGCGCCACTTTCAGACTCATAATGTCCTCCTCTATGGGCTGGTATAACCCACACACACGAATCATCACTACAGCCAGTACAATGGAAAGGTGGGAATGTGTACTGAATGTGTACTGACGTTATAAGTGAAAGGTGGAGGTACTGGTGGATGTGTACTGACACTATAAGGGATCTCTACCTGCAGTGACAGTCTGAGCTTCTCAAGTTCTTCCTCCAGAGATTTCTTCTCCTGTTCACAGGCCATTTTCATATCTGCCAGAGCAAGTATCATTACTGCTGGATATAACATAGATTGTATATACTACATAATTACTACTGAATATATAAAATATAATATATATACTACTATACATATATTAGTATCACTTTTATTGGAGCCTAAAGGCTAGCATTCATTATTAGTTATGTTAGTATTATTGCATTTCCATAGTACTTACTCTTGATGGAACTGTTATACTCCTCCTCCTCCTGCTGTTTCTGCAGGAGCTCTGTCTCCTCATGCTGCTTGTGTTTCAGCATCTCCTGAAGAACCTGCAGCTCCTTCTGCTTCTGCAACCTCAACTCCTTCAGCTGCTCCAACAAACTGTTCTCCAACTCCTCCTTCTCACACCGCAAACACTCCAATCGGGCCACAGGCCCCACTAGTGACACAGAACCACACACACACACACACACACACACACACACACACACACACACACACACACACACACACACAGACAAAGAGAGAGATAAACATGTATAAATGTATAAGAATTTGTGGATAAAATTATTATGAGATTATTTATAATGAAACGACTACACTACACAACCACTTCTTCCTTTTATTTACATATTATACAGATATTTACATTTTATTTACCCGCGTGCGTCTCTCTTCTCCAAGGTAGCGGAGAGATATGAAAGGATAAAAGGGGAAAAGAATAAAATGCACGTCGGTTTTAAATTCGCAGGCTACCTGCGCTGAAGGCGTGGAAAACGAGCACGTGACGGAAAGGCTTCCGTACCCGATGGGTCCAAATCACATGCCCAGCAAAGTAGCCTTAAACCTGGACACACAATGGAGACCATTTGACCCTTTAAAATCATACTACAAGCAGACTTCCAGGCCCAAGAGGTCACACAGTCATGACCAGCAAAGTACCTCTGGGCCTGGGCAAACTTCACGCAGTTTGACCGTTTAAATAAAACTAGAAACAGACTTCCTGGCCCAAGAGGTCACACAGTCATGCCCAGCAAGGTTGCTTTAAACGTGGGCACACTTCAGACCGTTTCACTCTTTAAATCATTCAAAGCACCACATTTCAAGGCCCAAGAGGTCACAGAATCATGCCCATCAAAGTAGCTCTGGGCCTGGGCACACTTCACGCAGTTTGACCCTTTAAATAATACTACAACCAGACACATACAGGTGCGCACATATACACAGATACACATTCTGTTTAAATTTCTTCACATCTGCAGACTAGAGTAAGCTGAGGGTATAGTGTTAAACCAGGTACTACATAAACAGTATATAGTATATATACAGAGGATATAGTGATAAACCAGGTACTACATACAGAGTATATAGTATACATACAGAGTATATAGTTTGACCAAAAGATCGTGCTGATCTCTGATCTCCTGGTTCTTCATCTCCAGCGCCACTTTCAGACTCATAATGTCCTCCTCTATGGGCTGGTATAACACACACACGAATCATCACTACAGCCAGTACAATGGAAAGGTGGGAATGTGTACTGAATGTGTACTGACGTTATAAGTGAAAGGTGGAGGTACTGGTGGATGTGTACTGACACTATAAGGGATCTCTACCTGCAGTGACAGTCTGAGCTTCTCAAGTTCTTCCTCCAGAGATTTCTTCTCCTGTTCACAGGCCATTTTCATATCTGCCAGAGCAAGTATCATTACTGCTGGATAGAACACAGATTGTATATACTACATAATTACTACTGAATATATAAAATATAATATATATAGTACTATACATATATTAGTATCACTTTTATTGGAGCCTAAAGGCTAACATTCATTATTAGTTATGTTAGTATTATTGCATTTCCATAGTACTTACTCTTGATGGACCTGTTATGCTCCTCCTCCTCCTGCTGTTTCTGCAGGAGCTCTGTCTCCTCCTGCTGCTTGTGTTTCAGCATCTCCTGAAGAACCTGCAGCTCCTTCTGCTTCTGCAACCTCAACTCCTTCAGCTGCTCCAAGAAACTGTTATCCAACTCCTCCTTCTCACACCGCAAACACTCCAATCGGTCCACAGGCCCCACTAGTGACACAGAACCACACACACACACACACACACACACACACACACACACACACAGACAAAGAGAGAGATAAACATGTATAAATGTATAAGAATTTGTGGATAAAATTATTATGAGATTATTTATAATGAAACGACTACACTACACAACCACTTCTTCCTTTTATTTACATATTATACAGATATTTAGAGATATTTACATTTTATTTACCTGCGTGCGTCTCTCTTCTCCAAGGTAGCGGAGAGATATGAAGGGATAAAAGGGGAAAAGAATAAAATGCACGTCGGTTTTAAATTCGCAGGCTACCTGCGCTGAAGGCGTGGAAAACGAGCACGTGACGGAAAGGCTTCCGTACCCGATGGGTCCAAATCACATGCCCAGCAAAGTAGCCTTAAACCTGGACACACAATGGAGACCATTTGAACCTTTAAAATCATACTACAACCAGACTTCCAGGCCCAAGAGGTCACACAGTCATGCCCAGCAAAGTAGCTCTGGGCCTGGGCACACTTCACGCAGTTTGACCGTTTAAATAAAACTAGAAACAGACTTCCTGGCCCAAGAGGTCACACAGTCATGCCCAGCAAGGTTGCTTTAAACGTGGGCACACTTCAGACCGTTTCACTCTTTAAATAATTCAAAGCACCACATTTCAAGGCCCAAGAGGTCACAGAATCATGCCCATCAAAGTAGCTCTGGGCCTGGGCACACTTCACGCAGTTTGACCCTTTAAATAATACTACAACCAGACACATACAGGTGCGCACATATACACAAATACACATTCTGTTTAATTTCTTCACATCTGCAGACTAGAGTAAGCTGAGGGTATAGTGTTAAACCAGGTACTACATAAACAGTATATAGTATATATACAGAGGATATAGTGTTAAACCAGGTACTACATACAGAGTATATAGTATACATACAGAGTATATAGTTTGACCAAAAGATCGTGCTGATCTTTGATCTCCTGGTTCTTCATCTCCAGCGCCACTTTCAGACTCATAATGTCCTCCTCTATGGGCTGGTATAACCCACACACACGAATCATCACTACAGCCAGTACAATGGAAAGGTGGGAATGTGTACTGAATGTGTACTGACGTTATAAGTGAAAGGTGGAGGTACTGGTGGATGTGTACTGACACTATAAGGGATCTCTACCTGCAGTGACAGTCTGAGCTTCTCAAGTTCTTCCTCCAGAGATTTCTTCTCCTGTTCACAGGCCATTTTCATATCTGCCAGAGCAAGTATCATTACTGCTGGATATAACATAGATTGTATATACTACATAATTACTACTGAATATATAAAATATAATATATATACTACTATACATATATTAGTATAACTTTTATTGGAGCCTAAAGGCTAGCATTCATTATTAGTTATGTTAGTATTATTGCATTTCCATAGTACTTACTCTTGATGGAACTGTTATGCTCCTCCTCCTCCTGCTGTTTCTGCAGGAGCTCTGTCTCCTCATGCTGCTTGTGTTTCAGCATCTCCTGAAGAACCTGCAGCTCCTTCTGCTTCTGCAACCTCAACTCCTTCAGCTGCTCCAAAAAACTGTTCTCCAACTCCTCCTTCTCACACCGCAAACACTCCAATCGGGCCACAGGCCCCACTAGTGACACAGAACCACACACACACACACACACACACACACACACACATACACACAGACAAAGAGAGAGATAAACATGTATAAATGTATAAGAATTTGTGGATAAAATTATTATGAGATTATTTATAATGAAACGACTACACTACACAACCACTTCTTCCTTTTATTTACATATTATACAGATATTTACATTTTATTTACCCGCGTGCGTCTCTCTTCTCCAAGGTAGCGGAGAGATATGAAAGGATAAAAGGGGAAAAGAATAAAATGCACGTCGGTTTTAAATTTGCAGGCTACCTGCGCTGAAGGCGTGGAAAACGAGCACGTGACGGAAAGGCTTCCGTACCCGATGGGTCCAAATCACATGCCCAGCAAAGTAGCCTTAAACCTGGACACACAATGGAGACCATTTGACCCTTTAAAATCATACTACAACCAGACTTCCAGGCCCAAGAGGTCACACAGTCATGCCCAGCAAAGTAGCTCTGGGCCTGGGCACACTTCACGCAGTTTGACCGTTTAAATAAAAGTAGAAACAGACTTCCTGGCCCAAGAGGTCACACAGTCATGCCCAGCAAGGTTGCTTTAAACGTGGGCACACTTCAGACCGTTTCACTCTTTAAATCATTCAAAGCACCACATTTCAAGGCCCAAGAGGTCACAGAATCATGCCCATCAAAGTAGCTCTGGGCCTGGGCACACTTCACGCAGTTTGACCCTTTAAATAATACTACAACCAGACACATACAGGTGCGCACATATACACAGATACACATTCTGTTTAATTTCTTCACATCTGCAGACTAGAGTAAGCTGAGGGTATAGTGTTAAACCAGGTACTACATAAACAGTATATAGTATATATACAGAGGATATAGTGATAAACCAGGTACTACATACAGAGTATATAGTATACATACAGAGTATATAGTTTGACCAAAAGATCGTGCTGATCTCTGATCTCCTGGTTCTTCATCTCCAGCGCCACTTTCAGACTCATAATGTCCTCCTCTATGGGCTGGTATAACCCACACACACGAATCATCACTACAGCCAGTACAATGGAAAGGTGGGAATGTGTACTGAATGTGTACTGACGTTATAAGTGAAAGGTGGAGGTACTGGTGGATGTGTACTGACACTATAAGGGATCTCTACCTGCAGTGACAGTCTGAGCTTCTCAAGTTCTTCCTCCAGAGATTTCTTCTCCTGTTCACAGGCCATTTTCATATCTGCCAGAGCAAGTATCATTACTGCTGGATAGAACACAGATTGTATATACTACATAATTACTACTGAATATATAAAATATAATATATATAGTACTATACATATATTAGTATCACTTTTATTGGAGCCTAAAGGCTAACATTCATTATTAGTTATGTTAGTATTATTGCATTTCCATAGTACTTACTCTTGATGGACCTGTTATGCTCCTCCTCCTCCTGCTGTTTCTGCAGGAGCTCTGTCTCCTCCTGCTGCTTGTGTTTCAGCATCTCCTGAAGAACCTGCAGCTCCTTCTGCTTCTGCAACCTCAACTCCTTCAGCTGCTCCAAGAAACTGTTATCCAACTCCTCCTTCTCACACCGCAAACACTCCAATCGGTCCACAGGCCCCACTAGTGACACAGAACCACACACACACACACACACACACACACACACACACACACACAGACAAAGAGAGAGATAAACATGTATAAATGTATAAGAATTTGTGGATAAAATTATTATGAGATTATTTATAATGAAACGACTACACTACACAACCACTTCTTCCTTTTATTTACATATTATACAGATATTTAGAGATATTTACATTTTATTTACCTGCGTGCGTCTCTCTTCTCCAAGGTAGCGGAGAGATATGAAGGGATAAAAGGGGAAAAGAATAAAATGCACGTCGGTTTTAAATTCGCAGGCTACCTGCGCTGAAGGCGTGGAAAACGAGCACGTGACGGAAAGGCTTCCGTACCCGATGGGTCCAAATCACATGCCCAGCAAAGTAGCCTTAAACCTGGACACACAATGGAGACCATTTGAACCTTTAAAATCATACTACAACCAGACTTCCAGGCCCAAGAGGTCACACAGTCATGCCCAGCAAAGTAGCTCTGGGCCTGGGCACACTTCACGCAGTTTGACCGTTTAAATAAAACTAGAAACAGACTTCCTGGCCCAAGAGGTCACACAGTCATGCCCAGCAAGGTTGCTTTAAACGTGGGCACACTTCAGACCGTTTCACTCTTTAAATAATTCAAAGCACCACATTTCAAGGCCCAAGAGGTCACAGAATCATGCCCATCAAAGTAGCTCTGGGCCTGGGCACACTTCACGCAGTTTGACCCTTTAAATAATACTACAACCAGACACATACAGGTGCGCACATATACACAAATACACATTCTGTTTAATTTCTTCACATCTGCAGACTAGAGTAAGCTGAGGGTATAGTGTTAAACCAGGTACTACATAAACAGTATATAGTATATATACAGAGGATATAGTGTTAAACCAGGTACTACATACAGAGTATATAGTATACATACAGAGTATATAGTTTGACCAAAAGATCGTGCTGATCTTTGATCTCCTGGTTCTTCATCTCCAGCGCCACTTTCAGACTCATAATGTCCTCCTCTATGGGCTGGTATAACCCACACACACGAATCATCACTACAGCCAGTACAATGGAAAGGTGGGAATGTGTACTGAATGTGTACTGACGTTATAAGTGAAAGGTGGAGGTACTGGTGGATGTGTACTGACACTATAAGGGATCTCTACCTGCAGTGACAGTCTGAGCTTCTCAAGTTCTTCCTCCAGAGATTTCTTCTCCTGTTCACAGGCCATTTTCATATCTGCCAGAGCAAGTATCATTACTGCTGGATATAACATAGATTGTATATACTACATAATTACTACTGAATATATAAAATATAATATATATACTACTATACATATATTAGTATAACTTTTATTGGAGCCTAAAGGCTAGCATTCATTATTAGTTATGTTAGTATTATTGCATTTCCATAGTACTTACTCTTGATGGAACTGTTATGCTCCTCCTCCTCCTGCTGTTTCTGCAGGAGCTCTGTCTCCTCATGCTGCTTGTGTTTCAGCATCTCCTGAAGAACCTGCAGCTCCTTCTGCTTCTGCAACCTCAACTCCTTCAGCTGCTCCAAAAAACTGTTCTCCAACTCCTCCTTCTCACACCGCAAACACTCCAATCGGGCCACAGGCCCCACTAGTGACACAGAACCACACACACACACACACACACACACACACACACATACACACAGACAAAGAGAGAGATAAACATGTATAAATGTATAAGAATTTGTGGATAAAATTATTATGAGATTATTTATAATGAAACGACTACACTACACAACCACTTCTTCCTTTTATTTACATATTATACAGATATTTACATTTTATTTACCCGCGTGCGTCTCTCTTCTCCAAGGTAGCGGAGAGATATGAAAGGATAAAAGGGGAAAAGAATAAAATGCACGTCGGTTTTAAATTTGCAGGCTACCTGCGCTGAAGGCGTGGAAAACGAGCACGTGACGGAAAGGCTTCCGTACCCGATGGGTCCAAATCACATGCCCAGCAAAGTAGCCTTAAACCTGGACACACAATGGAGACCATTTGACCCTTTAAAATCATACTACAACCAGACTTCCAGGCCCAAGAGGTCACACAGTCATGCCCAGCAAAGTAGCTCTGGGCCTGGGCACACTTCACGCAGTTTGACCGTTTAAATAAAAGTAGAAACAGACTTCCTGGCCCAAGAGGTCACACAGTCATGCCCAGCAAGGTTGCTTTAAACGTGGGCACACTTCAGACCGTTTCACTCTTTAAATCATTCAAAGCACCACATTTCAAGGCCCAAGAGGTCACAGAATCATGCCCATCAAAGTAGCTCTGGGCCTGGGCACACTTCACGCAGTTTGACCCTTTAAATAATACTACAACCAGACACATACAGGTGCGCACATATACACAGATACACATTCTGTTTAATTTCTTCACATCTGCAGACTAGAGTAAGCTGAGGGTATAGTGTTAAACCAGGTACTACATAAACAGTATATAGTATATATACAGAGGATATAGTGATAAACCAGGTACTACATACAGAGTATATAGTATACATACAGAGTATATAGTTTGACCAAAAGATCGTGCTGATCTCTGATCTCCTGGTTCTTCATCTCCAGCGCCACTTTCAGACTCATAATGTCCTCCTCTATGGGCTGGTATAACACACACACGAATCATCACTACAGCCAGTACAATGGAAAGGTGGGAATGTGTACTGAATGTGTACTGACGTTATAAGTGAAAGGTGGAGGTACTGGTGGATGTGTACTGACACTATAAGGGATCTCTACCTGCAGTGACAGTCTGAGCTTCTCAAGTTCTTCCTCCAGAGATTTCTTCTCCTGTTCACAGGCCATTTTCATATCTGCCAGAGCAAGTATCATTACTGCTGGATAGAACACAGATTGTATATACTACATAATTACTACTGAATATATAAAATATAATATATATAGTACTATACATATATTAGTATCACTTTTATTGGAGCCTAAAGGCTAACATTCATTATTAGTTATGTTAGTATTATTGCATTTCCATAGTACTTACTCTTGATGGACCTGTTATGCTCCTCCTCCTCCTGCTGTTTCTGCAGGAGCTCTGTCTCCTCCTGCTGCTTGTGTTTCAGCATCTCCTGAAGAACCTGCAGCTCCTTCTGCTTCTGCAACCTCAACTCCTTCAGCTGCTCCAAGAAACTGTTATCCAACTCCTCCTTCTCACACCGCAAACACTCCAATCGGTCCACAGGCCCCACTAGTGACACAGAACCACACACACACACACACACACACACACACACACACACACACAGACAAAGAGAGAGATAAACATGTATAAATGTATAAGAATTTGTGGATAAAATTATTATGAGATTATTTATAATGAAACGACTACACTACACAACCACTTCTTCCTTTTATTTACATATTATACAGATATTTAGAGATATTTACATTTTATTTACCTGCGTGCGTCTCTCTTCTCCAAGGTAGCGGAGAGATATGAAGGGATAAAAGGGGAAAAGAATAAAATGCACGTCGGTTTTAAATTCGCAGGCTACCTGCGCTGAAGGCGTGGAAAACGAGCACGTGACGGAAAGGCTTCCGTACCCGATGGGTCCAAATCACATGCCCAGCAAAGTAGCCTTAAACCTGGACACACAATGGAGACCATTTGAACCTTTAAAATCATACTACAACCAGACTTCCAGGCCCAAGAGGTCACACAGTCATGCCCAGCAAAGTAGCTCTGGGCCTGGGCACACTTCACGCAGTTTGACCGTTTAAATAAAACTAGAAACAGACTTCCTGGCCCAAGAGGTCACACAGTCATGCCCAGCAAGGTTGCTTTAAACGTGGGCACACTTCAGACCGTTTCACTCTTTAAATAATTCAAAGCACCACATTTCAAGGCCCAAGAGGTCACAGAATCATGCCCATCAAAGTAGCTCTGGGCCTGGGCACACTTCACGCAGTTTGACCCTTTAAATAATACTACAACCAGACACATACAGGTGCGCACATATACACAAATACACATTCTGTTTAATTTCTTCACATCTGCAGACTAGAGTAAGCTGAGGGTATAGTGTTAAACCAGGTACTACATAAACAGTATATAGTATATATACAGAGGATATAGTGTTAAACCAGGTACTACATACAGAGTATATAGTATACATACAGAGTATATAGTTTGACCAAAAGATCGTGCTGATCTTTGATCTCCTGGTTCTTCATCTCCAGCGCCACTTTCAGACTCATAATGTCCTCCTCTATGGGCTGGTATAACCCACACACACGAATCATCACTACAGCCAGTACAATGGAAAGGTGGGAATGTGTACTGAATGTGTACTGACGTTATAAGTGAAAGGTGGAGGTACTGGTGGATGTGTACTGACACTATAAGGGATCTCTACCTGCAGTGACAGTCTGAGCTTCTCAAGTTCTTCCTCCAGAGATTTCTTCTCCTGTTCACAGGCCATTTTCATATCTGCCAGAGCAAGTATCATTACTGCTGGATATAACATAGATTGTATATACTACATAATTACTACTGAATATATAAAATATAATATATATACTACTATACATATATTAGTATAACTTTTATTGGAGCCTAAAGGCTAGCATTCATTATTAGTTATGTTAGTATTATTGCATTTCCATAGTACTTACTCTTGATGGAACTGTTATGCTCCTCCTCCTCCTGCTGTTTCTGCAGGAGCTCTGTCTCCTCATGCTGCTTGTGTTTCAGCATCTCCTGAAGAACCTGCAGCTCCTTCTGCTTCTGCAACCTCAACTCCTTCAGCTGCTCCAACAAACTGTTCTCCAACTCCTCCTTCTCACACCGCAAACACTCCAATCGGGCCACAGGCCCCACTAGTGACACAGAACCACACACACACACACACACACACACACACACACATACACACAGACAAAGAGAGAGATAAACATGTATAAATGTATAAGAATTTGTGGATAAAATTATTATGAGATTATTTATAATGAAACGACTACACTACACAACCACTTCTTCCTTTTATTTACATATTATACAGATATTTACATTTTATTTACCCGCGTGCGTCTCTCTTCTCCAAGGTAGCGGAGAGATATGAAAGGATAAAAGGGGAAAAGAATAAAATGCACGTCGGTTTTAAATTTGCAGGCTACCTGCGCTGAAGGCGTGGAAAACGAGCACGTGACGGAAAGGCTTCCGTACCCGATGGGTCCAAATCACATGCCCAGCAAAGTAGCCTTAAACCTGGACACACAATGGAGACCATTTGACCCTTTAAAATCATACTACAACCAGACTTCCAGGCCCAAGAGGTCACACAGTCATGCCCAGCAAAGTAGCTCTGGGCCTGGGCACACTTCACGCAGTTTGACCGTTTAAATAAAAGTAGAAACAGACTTCCTGGCCCAAGAGGTCACACAGTCATGCCCAGCAAGGTTGCTTTAAACGTGGGCACACTTCAGACCGTTTCACTCTTTAAATCATTCAAAGCACCACATTTCAAGGCCCAAGAGGTCACAGAATCATGCCCATCAAAGTAGCTCTGGGCCTGGGCACACTTCACGCAGTTTGACCCTTTAAATAATACTACAACCAGACACATACAGGTGCGCACATATACACAGATACACATTCTGTTTAATTTCTTCACATCTGCAGACTAGAGTAAGCTGAGGGTATAGTGTTAAACCAGGTACTACATAAACAGTATATAGTATATATACAGAGGATATAGTGTTAAACCAGGTACTACATACAGAGTATATAGTATACATACAGAGTATATAGTTTCACCAAAAGATCGTGCTGATCTTTGATCTCCTGGTTCTTCATCTCCAGCGCTACTTTCAGACTCATAATGTCCTCCTCTATGGGCTGGTATAACACACACACGAATCATCACTACAGCCAGTACAATGGAAAGGTGGGAATGTGTACTGAATGTGTACTGACGTTATAAGTGAAAGGTGGAGCTACTGGTGGATGTGTACTGACACTATAAGGGATCTCTACCTGCAGTGACAGTCTGAGCTTCTCAAGTTCTTCCTCCAGAGATTTCTTCTCCTGTTCACAGGCCATTTTCATATCTGCCAGAGCAAGTATCATTACTGCTGGATATAACACAGATTGTATATACTACATAATTACTACTGAATATATAAAATATAATATATATAGTACTATACATATATTAGTATCACTTTTATTGGAGCCTAAAGGCTAACATTCATTATTAGTTATGTTAGTATTATTGCATTTCCATAGTACTTACTCTTGATGGACCTGTTATGCTCCTCCTCCTCCTGCTGTTTCTGCAGGAGCTCTGTCTCCTCTTGCTGCTTGTGTTTCAGCATCTCCTGAAGAACCTGCAGCTCCTTCTGCTTCTGCAACCTCAACTCCTTCAGCTGCTCCAACAAATTGTTCTCCAACTCCTCCTTCTCACACCGCAAACACTCCAATCGGGCCACAGGCCCCACTAGTGACACAGAACCACACACACACACACACAGACACACACACACACACAGAGAGAGAGATAAACATGTATAAATGTATAAGAATTTGTGGATAAAATTACTATGAGATTATTTATAATCAAACGACTACACTATACAACCACATCTTCCTTTTATTTACATATTATACAGACATTTAGAGATATTTACATTTTATTTACCCGCGTGCGTCTCTCTTCTCCAAGGTAGCAGAGAGATATGAAAGGATAAAAGGGGAAAAGAATAAAATGCACGTCGGTTTTAAATTCGCAGGCTACCTGCGCTGAAGGCGTGGAAAACGAGCACGTGACGGAAAGGCTTCCGTACCCGATGGGTCCAAATCACATGCCCAGCAAAGTAGCCTTAAACCTGGACACACAATGGAGACCATTTGACCCTTTAAAATCATACTACAACCAGACTTCCAGGCCCAAGAGGTCACATAGTCATTCCCAGCAAAGTAGCTCTGGGCCTGGGCACACTTCACGCAGTTTGACCCTTTAAATAATACTACAACCAGACACATACAGGTGGGCACATATACACAGATACACATTCTGTTGAATTTCTTCACATCTGCAGACTAGAGTAAGCTGAGGGTATAGTGTTAAACCAGGTACTACATAAACAGTATATAGTATATATACAGAGGATATAGTGTTAAACCAGGTACTACATACAGAGTATATAGTATACATACAGAGTATATAGTTTGACCAAAAGATCGTGCTGATCTTTGATCTCCTGGTTCTTCATCTCCAGCGCCACTTTCAGACTCATAATGTCCTCCTCTATGGGCTGGTATAACACACACACAAATCATCACTACAGCCAGTACAATGGAAAGGTGGGAATGTGTACTGAATGTGTACTGACGTTATAAGTGAAAGGTGGAGCTACTGGTGGATGTGTACTGACACTATAAGGGATGTCTACCTGCAGTGACAGTCTGAGCTTCTCAAGTTCTTCCTCCAGAGATTTCTTCTCCTGTTCACAGGCCATTTTCATATCTGCCAGAGCAAGTATCATTACTGCTGGATATAACACAGATTGTATATACTACATAATTACTACTGAATATATAAAATATGATATATATATATAGTACTATACATATATTAGTATCACTTTGATTGGAGCCTAAAGGCTAACATTCATTATTAGTTATGTTAGTATTATTGCATTTCCATAGTACTTACTCTTGATGGACCTGTTATGCTCCTCCTCCTCCTGCTGTTTCTGCAGGAGCTCTGTCTCCTCCTGCTGCTTGTGTTTCAGCATCTCCTGAAGAACCTGCAGCTCCTTCTGCTTCTGCAACCTCAACTCCTTCAGCTGCTCCAACAAATTGTTCTCCAACTCCTCCTTCTCACACCGCAAACACTCCAATCGGGCCACAGGCCCCACTAGTGACACAGAACCACACACACACACACACAGAGAGAGATAAACATGTATAAATGTATAAGAATTTGTGGATAAAATTATTATGAGATTATTTATAATCAAACGACTACACTACACAACCACATCTTCCTTTTATTTACATATTATACAGATATTTAGAGATATTTACATTTTATTTACCTGCGTGCGTCTCTCTTCTCCAAGGTAGCGGAGAGATATGAAAGGATAAAAGGGGAAAAGAATAAAATGCACGTCGGTTTTAAATTCGCAGGCTACCTGCGCTGAAGGCGTGGAAAACGAGCACGTGACGGAAAGGCTTCCGTACCCGATGGGTCCAAATCACATGCCAAGCAAAGTAGCCTTAAACCTGGACACACAATGGAGACCATTTGACCCTTTAAAATCATACTACAACCAGACTTCCAGGCCCAAGAGGTCACACAGTCATGCCCAGCAAAGTAGCTCTGGGCATGGGCACACTTCACGCAGTTTGACCGTTTAAATAAAAGTAGAAACAGACTTCCTGGCCCAAGAGGTCACACAGTCATGCCCAGCAAGGATGCTTTAAACGTGGGCACACTTCAGACCGTTTCACTCTTTAAATCATTCAAAGCACCACATTTCAAGGCCCAAGAGGTCACAGAATCATGCCCATCAAAGTAGCTCTGGGCCTGGGCACACTTCATGCAGTTTGACCCTTTAAATAATACTACAACCAGACACATACAGGTGCGCACATATACACAGATACACATTCTGTTTAATTTATTCACATCTGCAGACTAGAGTAAGCTGAGGGTATAGTGTTAAACCAGGTACTACATAAACAGTATATAGTATGTATACAGAGGATATAATGTTAAACCAGGTACTACATACAGAGTATATAGTTTGACCAAAAGATCGTGCTGATCTTTGATCTCCTGGTTCTTCATCTCCAGCGCCACTTTCAGACTCATAATGTCCTCCTCTATGGGCTGGTATAACACACACACGAATCATCACTACAGCCAGTACAATGGAAAGGTGGGAATGTGTACTGAATGTGTACTGACGTTATAAGTGAAAGGTGGAGGTACTGGTGGATGTGTACTGACACTATAAGGGATCTCTACCTGCAGTGACAGTCTGAGCTTCTCAAGTTCTTCCTCCAGAGATTTCTTCTCCTGTTCACAGGCCATTTTCATATCTGCCAGAGCAAGTATCATTACTGCTGGATATAACACAGATTGTATATACTACATAATTACTACTGAATATATAAAATATAATATATATAGTACTATACATATATTAGTATCACTTTTATTGGAGCCTAAAGGCTAACATTCATTATTAGTTATGTTAGTATTATTGCATTTCCATAGTACTTACCCTTGAGGGACCTGTTATGCTCCTCCTCCTCCTGCTGCTTCTGCAGGAGCTCTGTCTCCTCCTGCTGCTTGTGTTTCAGCATCTCCTGAAGAACCTGCAGCTCCTTCTGCTTCTGCAACCTCAACTCCTTCAGCTGCTCCAACAAACTGTTCTCCAACTCCTCCTTCTCACACCGCAAACACTCCAATCGGGCCACAGGCCCCACTAGTGACACAGAACCACACACACACACACACACAGAGAGAGATAAACATGTATAAATGTATAAGAATTTGTGGATAAAATTATTATGAGATTATTTATAATCAAACGACTACACTACACAACCACATCTTCCTTTTATTTACATATTATACAGATATTTAGAGATATTTACATTTTATTTACCTGCGTGCGTCTTTCTTCTCCAAGGTAGCGGAGAGATATGAAAGGATAAAAGGGGAAAAGAATAAAATGCACGTCGGTTTTAAATTCGCAGGCTACCTGCGCTGAAGGCGTGGAAAACGAGCACGTGACGGAAAGGCTTCCGTACCCGATGGGTCCAAATCACATGCCCAGCAAAGTAGCCTTAAACCTGGACACACAATGGAGACCATTTGATCCTTTAAAATCATACTACAACCAGACTTCCAGGCCCAAGAGGTCACACAGTCATGCCCAGCAAAGTAGCTCTGGGCCTGGGCACACTTCACGCAGTTTGACCGTTTAAATAAAACTAGAAACAGACTTCCTGGCCCAAGAGGTCACACAGTCATGCCCAGCAAGGTTGCTTTAAACGTGGGCACACTTCAGACCGTTTCACTGTTTAAATCATTCAAAGCACCACATTTCAAGGCCCAAGAGGTCACAGAATCATGCCCATCAAAGTAGCTCTGGGCCTGGGCACAATTTACGGAGTTTGACCCTTTAAATAATACTACAACCAGACACATACAGGTGCGCACATATACACAGATACACATTCTGTTTAATTTCTTCACATCTGCAGACTAGAGTAAGCTGAGGGTATAGTGTTAAACCAGGTGCTACATAAACAGTATATAGTATATATACAGAGGATATAGTGTTAAACCAGGTACTACATACAGAGTATATAGTATACATACAGAGTATATAGTTTGACCAAAAGATCGTGCTGATCTTTGATCTCCTGGTTCTTCATCTCCAGCGCCACTTTCAGACTCATAATGTCCTCCTCTATGGGCTGGTATAACACACACACGAATCATCACTACAGCCAGTACAATGGAAAGGTGGGAATGTGTACTGAATGTGTACTGACGTTATAAGTGAAAGGTGGAGGTACTGGTGGATGTGTACTGACACTATAAGGGATCTCTACCTGCAGTGACAGTCTGAGCTTCTCAAGTTCTTCCTCCAGAGATTTCTTCTCCTGTTCACAGGCCATTTTCATATCTGCCAGAGCAAGTATCATTACTGCTGGATATAACAGATTGTATATACTACATAATTACTACTGAATATATAAAATATAATATATATAGTACTATACATATATTAGTATCACTTTTATTGGAGCCTAAAGGCTAACATTCATTATTAGTTATGTTAGTATTATTGCATTTCCATAGTACTTACCCTTGAGGGACCTGTTATGCTCCTCCTCCTCCTGCTGTTTCTGCAGGAGCTCTGTCTCCTCCTGCTGCTTGTGTTTCAGCATCTCCTGAAGAACCTGCAGCTCCTTCTGCTTCTGCAACCTCAACTCCTTCAGCTGCTCCAACAAACTGTTCTCCAACTCCTCCTTCTCACACCGCAAACACTCCAATCGGGCCACAGGCCCCACTAGTGACACAGAACCACACACACACACACACACAGACACACACACACACACACACACAGACAAAGAGAGAGATAAACATGTATAAATGTATAAGAATTTGTGGATAAAATTATTATGAGATTATTTATAATGAAACGACTACACTACACAACCACTTCTTCCTTTTATTTACATATTATACAGATATTTACAGATATTTACATTTTATTTACCCGCGTGCGTCTCTCTTCTCCAAGGTAGCGGAGAGATATGAAAGGATAAAAGGGGAAAAGAATAAAATGCACGTCGGTTTTAAATTCGCAGGCTACCTGCGCTGAAGGCGTGGAAAACGAGCACGTGACGGAAAGGCTTCCGTACCCGATGGGTCCAAATCACATGCCCAGCAAAGTAGCCTTAAACCTGGACACACAATGGAGACCATTTGACCCTTTAAAATCATTCTACAACCAGACTTCCAGGCCCAAGAGGTCACACAGTCATGCCCAGCAAGGTTACTTTAAACGTGAGCACACTTCAGACCGTTTCACTCTTTAAATCATTCAAAGCACCACATTTCGAGGCCCAAGAGGTCACAGAATCATGCCCATCAAAGTAGCTCTGGGCCTGGGCACACTTGACGCAGTTTGACCCTTTAAATAATACTACAACCAGACACATACAGGTGCGCACATATACACAGATACACATTCTGTTTAATTTCTTCACATCTGCAGACTAGAGTAAGCTGAGGGTATAGTGTTAAACCAGGTACTACATAAACAGTATATAGTATATATACAGAGGATATAGTGTTAAACCAGGTACTACATACAGAGTATATAGTATACATACAGAGTATATAGTTTGACCAAAAGATCGTGCTGATCTTTGATCTCCTGGTTCTTCATCTCCAGCGCTACTTTCAGACTCATAATGTCCTCCTCTATGGGCTGGTATAACACACACACGAATCATCACTACAGCCAGTACAATGGAAAGGTGGGAATGTGTACTGAATGTGTACTGACGTTATAAGTGAAAGGTGGAGCTACTGGTGGATGTGTACTGACACTATAAGGGATCTCTACCTGCAGTGACAGTCTGAGCTTCTCAAGTTCTTCCTCCAGAGATTTCTTCTCCTGTTCACAGGCCATTTTCATATCTGCCAGAGCAAGTATCATTACTGCTGGATATAACACAGATTGTATATACTACATAATTACTACTGAATATATAAAATATAATATATATAGTACTATACATATATTAGTATCACTTTTATTGGAGCCTAAAGGCTAACATTCATTATTAGTTATGTTAGTATTATTGCATTTCCATAGTACTTACTCTTGATGGACCTGTTATGCTCCTCCTCCTCCTGCTGTTTCTGCAGGAGCTCTGTCTCCTCTTGCTGCTTGTGTTTCAGCATCTCCTGAAGAACCTGCAGCTCTTTCTGCTTCTGCAACCTCAACTCCTTCAGCTGCTCCAACAAATTGTTCTCCAACTCCTCCTTCTCACACCGCAAACACTCCAATCGGGCCACAGGCCCCACGAGTGACACAGAACCACACACACACACACAAAGAGAGAGATAAACATGTATAAATGTATAAGAATTTGTGGATAAAATTATTATGAGATTATTTATAATCAAACGACTACACTACACAACCACACCTTCCTTTTATTTACATATTATACAGATATTTAGAGATATTTACATTTTATTTACCCGCGTGGGTCTCTCTTCTCCAAGGTAGCGGAGAGATATGAAAGGATAAAAAGGGAAAAGAATAAAATGCGCGTCGGTTTTAAATTCGCAGGCTACCTGCGCTGAAGGCGTGGAAAACGAGCACATGACGGAAAGGCTTCCGTACCCGATGGGTCCAAATCACATGCCCAGCAAAGTAGCCTTAAACCTGGACACACAATGGAGACCATTTGACCCTTTAAAATCATTCTACAACCAGACTTCCAGGCCCAAGAGGTCACACAGTCATGCCCAGCAAGGTTACTTTAAACGTGGGCACACTTCAGACCGTTTCACTCTTTAAATCATTCAAAGCACCACATTTCGAGGCCCAAGAGGTCACACAGTCATGCCCAGCAAAGTAGCTCTGGGCCTGGGCACACTTCACGCAGTTTGACCCTTTAACCAAAACTAGAAACAGACCTGCAAGCCCCGGAGCTCACAGAATCATACCCAGTAAAGTAGCTAGCTAGCTTTCAGCTCAGTAACCGTAGCTAGCTAGCTAGCTATCAGCTCAGTAAACCATACAATCAAATGTCCACCAAGCATTTAAACCGCAAGCATTTAAACCACTAGATACCGCTAGTTACCGGCTGCACGGTTAACAGTGCAAAGCCATTACCAAGCTACCTAGCTAGCTAGCTAGCTACCGGAAGCACTTTTAACAGTGCAAAGTCAGTAGCTAGCTAGTAGTAGCTACTGTAGCTAGCTAGCTACCGGAAGCACTTTTAACAGTGCAAAGTCAGTAGCTAGCTAGTAGTAGCTACTGTAGCTAGCTAGCTAGCTACTGACTTTGCACTGTTAACCTTGCAGCCGGTAGCTCGCTAGCTAGCTAGCAGCTCAGTAACCGTACAAATTCGCCTGCTGCTGAAAACTGTCAAGTTGTATTTATAGCTTTCGTTTTAGTTCTCTCAGCTTACTTATTTGGTTTTTTTGTGTGTGTGTTTTTTTCAGGGAAGTTTAATAATTTCTTAGAAATCTTGGAACATTTTGCCAGTTGGCATCTAGGAAAGCCTTTCTGCCCACAGACAATAAACACAAGCCAGAATTCCTCAAACAGGAATGAATCTACTAATTTAGTAACATTTCAGGCACATGAGTGGAGGAACTAGCAAATTCTAAATGATGAAATCGAAGCTGATAAAAATCCATGAAAATATAAACTGGTCATGAAAAAATGCTTGTGAATTGAAAATGTAAGTGATAGGATTAAAACAGTCTTGATTTGATATATTTTTAAAAATCAAATATCAAGTTTGATCATTCATGACCAAGGGAGTTTCTATGAGGGTGTAAACAACAAATGCATGTGAACTAAATACTACAGTGGTATATAATTAAATAATTGGAATAACTTTGTGTCACGTCATTTAACGTTTAACTCAAGCCGTTTGTGTTACCGGACTCTTTTATCACTTAACATTAGTAACTGTTTTAGTTGCCTTGTTTATCCAATAACATTCATTAATTAATCAATCCATGGTTTAACCCAAGCAATTTTCGTTACTTCCGCCTCTCGACGCAAAAATGTCAATCAGAACGTTGCGCCCGCAAACTTCAAATAAACGATAAATAAGGCAAGTAATAAAAATGGATAAAGTTGAAAGATAAGTTGATTAAACTTGAGTCAAATAAAACTACTTATCAGTCAAAACGTCAATTCATATGCATTTTATTGACTCAAAATTTAATTTACGTGCATTTTAATCAGCCATATTTTTGGTGTATAGACCTGAGTTTTGTCGTTGAAGAGAATAAAAGAATCCGTCGTGTAAACTTACGCCATCTGCAGGCTGAGATGGTGTTGGGTTGACCCGGATGTGACGTTGGCCAAGCTGATGACATATCACGATATTAATTGTGAGATTTCCTTACCATCTTTGCTCTTCGCAGAAGGGCACAGTGCGGTTTACAGGGCACAGTTTGACCCTTTAAATAATACTACAACCAGACTTCCAGGCACAAGAGGTCACACAGTCATGCCCAGCAAGGTTGCTTTAAACGTGGGCACACTTCAGACCGTTTCACTCTTTAAATCGTTCAAAGCACCAGATTTCAAGGCCCAAGAGGTCACAGAATCATGCCCAGCAAAGTAGCTCTGGGCCTGGGCACACTTCATGCAGTTTGACCCTTTAAATAATACTACAACCAGACTTCCAGGCACAAGAGGTCACACAGTCATGCCCAGCAAAGTAGCTCTGGGCCTGGGCACACTTCATGCAGTTTGACCCTTTAAATAATACTACAACCAGACTTCCAGGCACAAGAGGTCACACAGTCATGCACAGCAAAGTAGTGCTGGGCCAGGGCACACTTCATGTACTTTGTGCCTTTAAATAATACTACAACCAGACTTCCAAGCCGAAGAGGTCACAGAGTCATGCCCAGCAAAGTCGCTATGGGCCTGGGCAGACCATGCAATTTGACCCTTTAACCAAAACTAGAAACAGAACTCAAAGCCCAGGAGGTCACAGAATCATGCCCATCAAAGTAGCTCTGGGCCTGTGTACACTTCAGGCCATTTCACCTTTTATATAATGGAAACACCAGACCTCCAGGCCCAAGAGGTCACACAGTCATGCCCAGAAAAGTAACTCTGGGCCTATACACACTTCACGCAGTTTGACCGTTTAAATAAAACTAGAAACAGACTTCCTGGCCCAAGAGGTCACACAGTCATGCCCAGCAAAGTAGCCTTAAACCTGGACACACAATGGAGACCATTTGACCCTTTAAAATCATACTACAACCAGACTTCCAGGCCCAAGAGGTCACACAGTCATGCCCAGCAAAGTAGCTCTGGGCCTGGGCACACTTCACGCAGTTTGACCGTTTAAATAAAACTAGAAACAGACTTCCTGGCCCAAGAGGTCACACAGTCATGCCCATCAAAGTAGCTCTGGGCCTGGGCACACTTCACGCAGTTTGACCCTTTAAATAATACTACAACCAGACACATACAGGTGCGCACATATACACAGATACACATTCTGTTTAATTTCTTCACATCTGCAGACTAGAGTAAGCTGAGGGTATAATGTTAAACCAGGTACTATGTAAACAGTATATAGTTTTACCAAAAGATCGTGCTGATCTTTGATCTCCTGGTTCTTTATCTCCAGCCACTTTCAGACTCATGTCCTCCTCTATGGGCTGGTATAACACACACACACACACACACACACACACACACACACACACACACACACACACACACACACAGAGACAAACAGAAAGACACACAGACATATGAAATTAGCAAGCCATATAGTGTAGAAATAGATTGATGTTATTCAGGGACCTCATTTATAAAACTTTGTGGATTCCAAAGTGAAAGTGTGTGTATTCTGCACAAATAACAGGAAATGGCATATACCCCCCAAAAACTTAGATTTCTAAAGCCTCGAGTATGAATTATTGGGAGATAGAGGCGACAATGCAGCGCTAAAGACAAAAAAGGAATTTTAACCACAGGTATGAGTGGCAGCACCAGCAACCGCAGGTGTGAGTGGCATTATATTTACATTTACCCTCCACATCCTTTGTGTCTGTGTATTCGTCCTCGATGCGTCCAGCACACCATCTCCAGAAACGCCTCATTTTTCCTCTGTCTTCTTCAGTGTCTTTCCACAGACTGATCTGTAAAGGTGTTCATGGGATTCCCCTCACATGTGACATCGGGCCACAGGACATATGGGGTTCTAAAGTTCCAAGAGCGTAGATGAGTTGTTTTTCTTTGAATTTCCTAATTTCATTGCTGCCATAGCAACAACTGGCAATGCAAACAGACGTGTCATTAATGCAGTGACTCTACCTCAACCTGGATTGATCAACCATGTACGGCTCACCGGAGACTGTGATACGTATAACATCCCAAAGTGTACTTAATTCTGAGCAAAATCTAACTAGCCTCATTACTGCTGAACTATGAGGGGCCATTTAGGGAGAAATCAGGGAAACACTACTTGTACATACATATGAAACATTTTCACATAAATAGCCTACTACTTACATGTGTGTATAATAATTTAAACTCGCATATACACGCACTTGCCCACTCAATCTCTGGTGCGTAAACAAAGAGTTGCACTATGCTTATGTTGGTATGGGGGTGTCTGTGTGTATATAACAATTTTCAGTGCGCCCGGAAGTCATTTCATTGTCATTTCAAGGCAGATATTTAACATGTGTACAGTGCGTATAATAGACAGAGGAAGACTGTTTAACTATTAATATTAGGACGGTTATTGACATCTGTGTAATGAGTAGTGCTTCTCTTAATGACAACTGTAACTGTTTTCCCATATAGAATTGTGTGCCTTATATTGTTTGGAGGAACTTTTTCTTCTCATTTAGAAATATGTGGACTAAGTGCTCAGATTGTCTTATTACTTATTATGCTCAGTCTCACCATTTTTGGCAGATTTCACCACGTTATTACGAACGTGGATACGTTATCTTATAATTATAAGCAGTGTGAGATGTGAAGCTAAGCGAAGCACATGTGCAGAATTTCTAACAATAGCCTGTTTTGTATAGCCTGGCTAACTGACCAATCAGTGAAATTAAATGTGGTTGATGAGCCTGTTGCAGCTGGGTCAATTTAATTTGATTTCATTGTGTTTAATTTTAAACTCAGCTGCGTGCCATGAGACACAAGTTAATCTGAGCATTTTTTGTTCTAACGCCGACTTAACCTAGCCATGTTTTACAGTTATCTTGAAATAATTGAGGTTCATCGCTAGAGGGTGCTGTTCATCTTTTTTTTTCTTTTTTTTCTATTATTGATCAGGAAAAAACGATAAAATAGAGAATTTGTGGATAAAATTATTATGAGATTATTTATAATCAAACGACTACACTACACAACCACTTCTTCCTTTTATTTACATATTATACAGATATTTACAGATATTTACATTTTATTTACCCGCGTGCGTCTCTCTTCTCCAAGGTAGCGGAGAGATATGAAAGGATAAAAGGGGAAAAGAATAAAATGCACGTCGGTTTTAAATTCCCAGGCTACCTGCGCTGAAGGCGTGGAAAACGAGCACGTGACCGAAAGGCTTCCGTACCCGATGGGTCCAAATCACATGCCCATCAAAGTAGCCTTAAACCTGGACACACAATGGAGACCATTTGACCCTTTAAAATTATACTACAACCAGACTTCCAGGCCCAAGAGGTCACACAGTCATGCCCAGCAAAGTAGCTCTGGGCCTGGGCACACTTCACACAGTTTGACCGTTTAAATAAAACTAGAAACAGACTTCCTGGCCCAAGAGGTCACACAGTCATGCCCAGCAAAGTAGCTCTGGGCCTGGGCACACTTCAATCACTTTGTGCCTTTAAATCATACTACTACTACCACCAGACTTCCAGGGCCAAGAGGTCACACAGTCATGCACAGCAAAGTAGCTCTGGGCCTGGGCACACATCATGCAGTTTGACCCTTTAAATAATACTACAACCAGACACATACAGGTGCACACATATACACAGATACACATTCTGTTTAATTTCTTCACATCTGCAGACTAGAGTAAGCTGAGGGTATAGTGTTAAACCAGGTACTACATAAACAGTATATAGTATATATACAGAGGATATAGTGTTAAACCAGGTACTACATACAGAGTATATAGTATACATACAGAGTATATAGTTTGACCAAAAGATCGTGCTGATCTTTGATCTCCTGGTTCTTCATCTCCAGCGCCACTTTCAGACACATAATGTCCTCCTCTATGGGCTGGTATAACCCAAACACACGAATCATCACTACAGCCAGTACAATGGAAAGGTGGGAATGTGTACTGAATGTGTACTGACGTTATAAGTGAAAGGTGGAGGTACTGGTGGATGTGTACTGACACTATAAGGGATCTCTACCTGCAGTGACAGTCTGAGCTTCTCAAGTTCTTCCTCCAGAGATTTCTTCTCCTGTTCACAGGCCATTTTCATATCTGCCAGAGCAAGTATCATTACTGCTGGATATAACATAGATCGTATATACTACATAATTACTACTGAATATATAAAATATAATATATATAGTACTATACATATGTTAGTATCACTTTTATTGGAGCCTAAAGGCTAGCATTCATTATTAGTTATGTTAGTATTATTGCATTTCCATAGTACTTACTCTTGATGGACCTGTTATGCTCCTCCTCCTCCTGCTGTTTCTGCAGGAGCTCTGTCTCCTCCTGCTGCTTGTGTTTCAGCATCTCCTGAAGAACCTGCAGCTCCTTCTGCTTCTGCAACCTCAACTCCTTCAGCTGCTCCAACAAACTGTTCTCCAACTCCTCCTTCTCACACCGCAAACACTCCAATCGGGCCACAGGCCCCACTAGTGACACAGAACCACACACACACACACAGACACAGACACACACACACACACACACACACACACACACACACACACAGAGAGAGATAAACATGTATAAATGTATAAGAATTTGTGGATAAAATTATTATGAGATTATTTATAATCAAACGACTACACTACACAACCACATCTTCCTTTTATTTACATATTATACAGATATTTAGAGATATTTACATTTTATTTACCCGCGTGCGTCTCTCTTCTCCAAGGTAGCGGAGAGATATGAAAGGATAAAAGGGGAAAAGAATAAAATGCACGTCGGTTTTAAATTCGCAGGCTACCTGCGCTGAAGGCGTGGAAAACGAGCACGTGACGGAAAGGCTTCCGTACCCGATGGGTCCAAATCACATGCCCAGCAAAGTAGACTTAAACCTGGATACACAATGGAGACCATTTGACCCTTTAAAATCATACTACAAGCAGACTTCCAGGCCCAAGAGGTCACACAGCCATGCCCAGCAAAGTAGCTCTGGGCCTGGGCACACTTTACGCAGTTTGACCGTTTAAATAAAACTAGAAACAGACTTCCTGGCCCAAGAGGTCACACAGTCATGCCCAGCAAGGTTGCTTTAAACGTGGGCACACTTCAGACCGTTTCACTCTTTAAATCATTCAAAGCACCACATTTCAAGGCCCAAGAGGTCACAGAATCATGCCCATCAAAGTAGCTCTGGGCCTGGGCACACTTCACGCAGTTTGACCCTTTAAATAATACTACAACCAGACACATACAGGTGCGCACATATACACAGATACACATTCTGTTTAATTTCTTCACATCTGCAGACTAGAGTAAGCTGAGGGTATAGTGTTAAACCAGGTACTACATAAACAGTATATAGTATATATACAGAGGATATAGTGTTAAACCAGGTACTACATACAGAGTATATAGTATACATACAGAGTATATAGTTTGACCAAAAGATCGTGCTGATCTTTGATCTCCTGGTTCTTCATCTCCAGCGCCACTTTCAGACTCATAATGTCCTCCTCTATGGGCTGGTATAACCCACGCACACGAATCATCACTACAGCCAGTACAATGGAAAGGTGGGAATGTGTACTGAATGTGTACTGACGTTATAAGTGAAAGGTGGAGGTACTGGTGGATGTGTACTGACACTATAAGGGATCTCTACCTGCAGTGACAGTCTGAGCTTCTCAAGTTCTTCCTCCAGAGATTTCTTCTCCTGTTCACAGGCCATTTTCATATCTGCCAGAACAAGTATCATTACTGCTGGATATAACACAGATTGTATATACTACATAATTACTACTGAATATATAAAATATAATATAAATAGAGTACTATACATATATTAGTATCACTTTTATTGGAGCCTAAAGGCTAACATTCATTATTATGTTAGTATTATTGCATTTCCATAGTACTTACTCTTGATGGACCTGTTATGCTCCTCCTCCTCCTGCTGTTTCTGCAGGAGCTCTGTCTCCTCCTGCTGCTTGTGTTTCAGCATCTCCTGAAGAACCTGCAGCTCCTTCTGCTTCTGCAACCTCAACTCCTTCAGCTGCTCCAACAAATTGTTCTCCAACTCCTCCTTCTCACACCGCAAACAATCCAATCGGGCCACAGGCCCCACTAGTGACACAGAACCACACACACACACACACACACACACACACACACACAGAGAGAGATAAACATGTATAAATGTATAAGAATTTGTGGATAAAATTATTATGAGATTATTTATAATCAAACGACTACACTACACAACCACTTCTTCCTTTTATTTACATATTATACAGATATTTACATTTTATTTACCCGCGTGCGTCTCTCTTCTCCAAGGTAGCGGAGAGATATGAAGGGATAAAAGGGGAAAAGAATAAAATGCACGTCGGTTTTAAATTCGCAGGCTACCTGCGCTGAAGGCGTGGAAAACGAGCACATGACGGAAAGGCTTCCGTTCCCGATGGGTCCAAATCACATGCCCAGCAAAGTAGCCTTAAACCTGGACACACAATGGAGACCATTTGACCCTTTAAAATCATTCTACAACCAGACTTCCAGGCCCAAGAGGTCACACAGTCATGCCCAGCAAAGTAGCTCTGGGCCTGGGCACACTTCACGCAGTTTGACCGTTTAAATAATACTACAACCAGACTTCCAGGCACAAGAGGTCACACAGTCATGCCCAGCAAGGTTACTTTAAACGTGGGCACACTTCAGACCGTTTCACTCTTTAAATCATTCAAAGCACCACATTTCAAGGCCCAAGAGGTCAC
Organism: Electrophorus electricus; assembly: GCF_041902795.1. Classification (NCBI taxonomy): domain Eukaryota; kingdom Metazoa; phylum Chordata; class Actinopteri; order Gymnotiformes; family Gymnotidae; genus Electrophorus; species Electrophorus electricus. The sequence continues at coordinate 27,578,776 of NC_137505.1, read as the reverse complement.
AGAATCATGCCCATCAAAGTAGCTCTGGGCCTGGGCACACTTCACGCAGTTTGACCCTTTAAATAATACTACAACCAGACGCATACAGGTGCGCACATATACACAGATACACATTCTGTTTAATTTCTTCACATCTGCAGACTAGAGTAAGCTGAGGTTATAGTGTTAAACCAGGTACTACATAAACAGTATATAGTATATATACAGAGGATATAGTGTTAAACCAGGTACTACATACAGAGTATATAGTATACATACAGAGTATATAGTTTGACCAAAAGATCGTGCTGATCTTTGATCTCCTGGTTCTTCATCTCCAGCGCCACTTTCAGACTCATAATGTCCTCCTCTATGGGCTGGTATAACACACACACGAATCATCACGACAGCCAGTACAATGGAAAGGTGGGAATGTGTACTGCATGTGTACTGACGTTATAAGTGAAAGGTGGAGGTACTGGTGGATGTGTACTGACACTATAAGGGATCTCTACCTGCAGTGACAGTCTGAGCTTCTCAAGTTCTTCCTCCAGAGATTTCTTCTCCTGTTCACAGGCCATTTTCATATCTGCCAGAGCAAGTATCATTACTGCTGGATATAACAGATTGTATATACTACATAATTACTACTGAATATATAAAATATAATATATATAGTACTATACATATATTAGTATCACTTTTATTGGAGCCTAAAGGCTAACATTCATTATTAGTTATGTTAGTATTATTGCATTTCCATAGTACTTACCCTTGAGGGACCTGTTATGCTCCTCCTCCTCCTGCTGTTTCTGCAGGAGCTCTGTCTCCTCCTGCTGCTTGTGTTTCAGCATCTCCTGAAGAACCTGCAGCTCCTTCTGCTTCTGCAACCTCAACTCCTTCAGCTGCTCCAACAAACTGTTCTCCAACTCCTCCTTCTCACACCGCAAACACTCCAATCGGGCCACAGGCCCCACTAGTGACACAGAACCACACACACACACACAGACACACACACAGACACACACACAGACACACACAAAGAGAGAGATAAACATGTATAAATGTATAAGAATTTGTGGATAAAATTATTATGAGATTATTCATAATCAAACGACTACACTACACAACCACTTCTTCCTTTTATTTACATGTTATACAGATATTTACAGATATTTACATTTTATTTACCCGCGTGCGTCTCTCTTCTCCAAGGTAGCGGAGAGATATGAAAGGATAAAAGGGGAAAAGAATAAAATGCACGTCGGTTTTAATTTCGCAGGCTACCTGCGCTGAAGGCGTGGAAAACGAGCACGTGACGGAAAGGCTTCCGTACCCGATGGGTCCAAATCACATGCCCAGCAAAGTAGCCTTAAACCTGGACACACAATGGAGACCATTTGACCCTTTAAAATCATACTACAACCAGACTTCCAGGCCCAAGAGGTCACACAGTCATGCACAGCAAAGTAGCTCTGGGCCTGGGCACACTTCACGCAGTTTGACCGTTTAAATAAAAGTAGAAACAGACTTCCTGGCCCAAGAGGTCACACAGTCATGCCCAGCAAGGATGCTTTAAACGTGGGCACACTTCAGACCGTTTCACTCTTTAAATCATTCAAAGCACCACATTTCAAGGCCCAAGAGGTCACAGAATCATGCCCATCAAAGTAGCTCTGCGCCTGGGCACACTTCACGCAGTTTGACCCTTTAAATAATACTACAACCAGACACATACAGGTGCGCACATATACACAGATACACATTCTGTTTAATTTCTTCACATCTGCAGACTAGAGTAAGCTGAGGGTATAGTGTTAAACCAGGTACTACATAAACAGTATATAGTATATATACAGAGGATATAGTGTTAAACCAGGTACTACATACAGAGTATATAGTTTGACCAAAAGATCGTGCTGATCTTTGATCTCCTGGTTCTTCATCTCCAGCGCCACTTTCAGACTCATAATGTCCTCCTCTATGGGCTGGTATAACACACACACGAATCATCACTACAGCCAGTACAATGGAAAGGTGGGAATGAGTACTGAATGTGTACTGACGTTATAAGTGAAAGGTGGAGGTACTGGTGGATGTCTATTGACACTATAAGGGATCTCTACCTGCAGTGACAGTCTGAGCTTCTCAAGTTCTTCCTCCAGAGATTTCTTCTCCTGTTCACAGGCCATTTTCATATCTGCCAGAGCAAGTATCATTACTGCTGGATATAACACAGATTGTATATACTACATAATTACTACTGAATATATAAAATATAATATATATAGTACTATACATCTATTAGTATCACTTTTATTGGAGCCTAAAGGCTAACATTCATTATTAATTATGTTAGTATTATTGCATTTCCATAGTACTTACTCTTGATGAACCTGTTATGCTCCTCCTCCTCCTGCTGTTTCTGCAGGAGCTCTGTCTCCTCCTGCTGCTTGTGTTTCAGCATCTCCTGAAGAACCTGCAGCTCCTTCTGCTTCTGCAACCTCAACTCCTTCAGCTGCTCCAACAAATTGTTCTCCAACTCCTCCTTCTCACACCGCAAACAATCCAATCGGGCCACAGGCCCCACTAGTGACACAGAACCACACACACACACACACACACACACACACACACACAGAGAGAGATAAACATGTATAAATGTATAAGAATTTGTGGATAAAATTATTATGAGATTATTTATAATCAAACGACTACACTACACAACCACTTCTTCCTTTTATTTACATATTATACAGATATTTACATTTTATTTACCCGCGTGCGTCTCTCTTCTCCAAGGTAGCGGAGAGATATGAAGGGATAAAAGGGGAAAAGAATAAAATGCACGTCGGTTTTAAATTCGCAGGCTACCTGCGCTGAAGGCGTGGAAAACGAGCACATGACGGAAAGGCTTCCGTTCCCGATGGGTCCAAATCACATGCCCAGCAAAGTAGCCTTAAACCTGGACACACAATGGAGACCATTTGACCCTTTAAAATCATTCTACAACCAGACTTCCAGGCCCAAGAGGTCACACAGTCATGCCCAGCAAAGTAGCTCTGGGCCTGGGCACACTTCACGCAGTTTGACCGTTTAAATAATACTACAACCAGACTTCCAGGCACAAGAGGTCACACAGTCATGCCCAGCAAGGTTACTTTAAACGTGGGCACACTTCAGACCGTTTCACTCTTTAAATCATTCAAAGCACCACATTTCAAGGCCCAAGAGGTCACAGAATCATGCCCATCAAAGTAGCTCTGGGCCTGGGCACACTTCACGCAGTTTGACCCTTTAAATAATACTACAACCAGACGCATACAGGTGCGCACATATACACAGATACACATTCTGTTTAATTTCTTCACATCTGCAGACTAGAGTAAGCTGAGGTTATAGTGTTAAACCAGGTACTACATAAACAGTATATAGTATATATACAGAGGATATAGTGTTAAACCAGGTACTACATACAGAGTATATAGTATACATACAGAGTATATAGTTTGACCAAAAGATCGTGCTGATCTTTGATCTCCTGGTTCTTCATCTCCAGCGCCACTTTCAGACTCATAATGTCCTCCTCTATGGGCTGGTATAACACACACACGAATCATCACTACAGCCAGTACAATGGAAAGGTGGGAATGTGTACTGAATGTGTACTGACGTTATAAGTGAAAGGTGGAGCTACTGGTGGATGTGTACTGACACTATAAGGGATCTCTACCTGCAGTGACAGTCTGAGCTTCTCAAGTTCTTCCTCCAGAGATTTCTTCTCCTGTTCACAGGCCATTTTCATATCTGCCAGAGCAAGTATCATTACTGCTGGATATAACAGATTGTATATACTACATAATTACTACTGAATATATAAAATATAATATATATAGTACTATACATATATTAGTATCACTTTTATTGGAGCCTAAAGGCTAACATTCATTATTAGTTATGTTAGTATTATTGCATTTCCATAGTACTTACCCTTGAGGGACCTGTTATGCTCCTCCTCCTCCTGCTGTTTCTGCAGGAGCTCTGTCTCCTCCTGCTGCTTGTGTTTCAGCATCTCCTGAAGAACCTGCAGCTCCTTCTGCTTCTGCAACCTCAACTCCTTCAGCTGCTCCAACAAACTGTTCTCCAACTCCTCCTTCTCACACCGCAAACACTCCAATCGGGCCACAGGCCCCACTAGTGACACAGAACCACACACACACACACAGACACACACACAGACACACACACAGACACACACAAAGAGAGAGATAAACATGTATAAATGTATAAGAATTTGTGGATAAAATTATTATGAGATTATTCATAATCAAACGACTACACTACACAACCACTTCTTCCTTTTATTTACATGTTATACAGATATTTACAGATATTTACATTTTATTTACCCGCGTGCGTCTCTCTTCTCCAAGGTAGCGGAGAGATATGAAAGGATAAAAGGGGAAAAGAATAAAATGCACGTCGGTTTTAATTTCGCAGGCTACCTGCGCTGAAGGCGTGGAAAACGAGCACGTGACGGAAAGGCTTCCGTACCCGATGGGTCCAAATCACATGCCCAGCAAAGTAGCCTTAAACCTGGACACACAATGGAGACCATTTGACCCTTTAAAATCATACTACAACCAGACTTCCAGGCCCAAGAGGTCACACAGTCATGCACAGCAAAGTAGCTCTGGGCCTGGGCACACTTCACGCAGTTTGACCGTTTAAATAAAAGTAGAAACAGACTTCCTGGCCCAAGAGGTCACACAGTCATGCCCAGCAAGGATGCTTTAAACGTGGGCACACTTCAGACCGTTTCACTCTTTAAATCATTCAAAGCACCACATTTCAAGGCCCAAGAGGTCACAGAATCATGCCCATCAAAGTAGCTCTGCGCCTGGGCACACTTCACGCAGTTTGACCCTTTAAATAATACTACAACCAGACACATACAGGTGCGCACATATACACAGATACACATTCTGTTTAATTTCTTCACATCTGCAGACTAGAGTAAGCTGAGGGTATAGTGTTAAACCAGGTACTACATAAACAGTATATAGTATATATACAGAGGATATAGTGTTAAACCAGGTACTACATACAGAGTATATAGTTTGACCAAAAGATCGTGCTGATCTTTGATCTCCTGGTTCTTCATCTCCAGCGCCACTTTCAGACTCATAATGTCCTCCTCTATGGGCTGGTATAACACACACACGAATCATCACTACAGCCAGTACAATGGAAAGGTGGGAATGAGTACTGAATGTGTACTGACGTTATAAGTGAAAGGTGGAGGTACTGGTGGATGTCTATTGACACTATAAGGGATCTCTACCTGCAGTGACAGTCTGAGCTTCTCAAGTTCTTCCTCCAGAGATTTCTTCTCCTGTTCACAGGCCATTTTCATATCTGCCAGAGCAAGTATCATTACTGCTGGATATAACACAGATTGTATATACTACATAATTACTACTGAATATATAAAATATAATATATATAGTACTATACATCTATTAGTATCACTTTTATTGGAGCCTAAAGGCTAACATTCATTATTAATTATGTTAGTATTATTGCATTTCCATAGTACTTACTCTTGATGGACCTGTTATGCTCCTCCTCCTCCTGCTGTTTCTGCAGGAGCTCTGTCTCCTCCTGCTGCTTGTGTTTCAGCATCTCCTGAAGAACCTGCAGCTCCTTCTGCTTCTGCAACCTCAACTCCTTCAGCTGCTCCAACAAATTGTTCTCCAACTCCTCCTTCTCACACCGCAAACACTCCAATCGGGCCACAGGCCCCACTAGTGACACAGAACCACACACACACACACACACACACACACACACACACACACAGAGAGAGATAAACATGTATAAATGTATAAGAATTTGTGGATAAAATTATTATGAGATTATTTATAATCAAACGACTACACTACACAACCACTTCTTCCTTTTATTTACATATTATACAGATATTTACATTTTATTTACCCGCGTGCGTCTCTCTTCTCCAAGGTAGCGGAGAGATATGAAGGGATAAAAGGGGAAAAGAATAAAATGCACGTCGGTTTTAAATTCGCAGGCTACCTGCGCTGGAGGCGTGGAAAACGAGCACATGACGGAAAGGCTTCCGTACCCGATGGGTCCAAATCACATGCCCAGCAAAGTAGCCTTAAACCTGGACACACAATGGAGACCATTTGACCCTTTAAAATCATTCTACAACCAGACTTCCAGGCCCAAGAGGTCACACAGTCATGCCCAGCAAAGTAGCTCTGGGCCTGGGCACACTTCACGCAGTTTGACCGTTTAAATAATACTACAACCAGACTTCCAGGCACAAGAGGTCACACAGTCATGACCAGCAAGGTTACTTTAAACGTGGGCACACTTCAGACCGTTTCACTCTTTAAATCATTCAAAGCACCACATTTCAAGGCCCAAGAGGTCACAGAATCATGCCCATCAAAGTAGCTCTGGGCCTGGGCACACTTCACGCAGTTTGACCCTTTAAATAATACTACAACCAGACGCATACAGGTGCGCACATATACACAGATACACATTCTGTTTAATTTCTTCACATCTGCAGACTAGAGTAAGCTGAGGTTATAGTGTTAAACCAGGTACTACATAAACAGTATATAGTATATATACAGAGGATATAGTGTTAAACCAGGTACTACATACAGAGTATATAGTATCCATACAGAGTATATAGTTTGACCAAAAGATCGTGCTGATCTTTGATCTCCTGGTTCTTCATCTCCAGCGCCACTTTCAGACTCATAATGTCCTCCTCTATGGGCTGGTATAACACACACATGAATCATCACTACAGCCAGTACAATGGAAAGGTGGGAATGTGTACTGCATGTGTACTGACGTTATAAGTGAAAGGTGGAGGTACTGGTGGATGTGTACTGACACTATAAGGGATCTCTACCTGCAGTGACAGTCTGAGCTTCTCAAGTTCTTCCTCCAGAGATTTCTTCTCCTGTTCACAGGCCATTTTCATATCTGCCAGAGCAAGTATCATTACTGCTGGATATAACAGATTGTATATACTACATAATTACTACTGAATATATAAAATATAATATATATAGTACTATACATATATTAGTATCACTTTTATTGGAGCCTAAAGGCTAACATTCATTATTAGTTATGTTAGTATTATTGCATTTCCATAGTACTTACTCTTGATGGACCTGTTATGCTCCTCCTCCTCCTGCTGTTTCTGCAGGAGCTCTGTCTCCTCCTGCTGCTTGTGTTTCAGCATCTCCTGAAGAACCTGCAGCTCCTTCTGCTTCTGCAACCTCAACTCCTTCAGCTGCTCCAACAAATTGTTCTCCAACTCCTCCTTCTCACACCGCAAAAACTCCAATCGGGCCACAGGCCCCACTAGTGACACAGAACCACACACACACACACACACACACACACACACACACACACACACACACACACACACACACACACACACACACACAGACAAAGAGAGAGATAAACATGTATAAATGTATAAGAATTTGTGGATAAAATTATTATGAGATTATTTATAATGAAACGACTACACTACACAACCACTTCTTCCTTTTATTTACATATTATACAGATATTTAGAGATATTTACATTTTATTTACCCGCGTGCGTCTCTCTTCTCCAAGGTAGCGGAGAGATATGAAGGGATAAAAGGGGAAAAGAATAAAATGCACGTCGGTTTTAAATTCGCAGGCTACCTGCGCTGAAGGCGTGGAAAACGAGCACGTGACGGAAAGGCTTCCGTACCCGATGGGTCCAAATCACATGCCCAGCAAAGTAGCCTTAAACCTGGACACACAATGGAGACCATTTGACCCTTTAAAATCATACTACAACCAGACTTCCAGGCCCAAGAGGTCACACAGTCATGCACAGCAAAGTAGCTCTGGGCCTGGGCACACTTCACGCAGTTTGACCGTTTAAATAAAACTAGAAACAGACTTCCTGGCCCAAGAGGTCACACAGTCATGCCCAGCAAGGTTGCTTTAAACGTGGGCACACTTCAGACCGTTTCACTCTTTAAATCATTCAAAGCACCACATTTCAAGGCCCAAGAGGTCACAGAATCATGCCCATCAAAGTAGCTCTGGGCCTGGGCACACTTCACGCAGTTTGACCCTTTAAATAATACTACAACCAGACACATACAGGTGCGCACATATACACAGATACACATTCTGTTTAAATTTCTTCACATCTGCAGACTAGAGTAAGCTGAGGGTATAGTGTTAAACCAGGTACTACATAAACAGTATATAGTATATATACAGAGGATATAGTGTTAAACCAGGTACTACATACAGAGTATATAGTATACATACAGAGTATATAGTTTGACCAAAAGATCGTGCTGATCTTTGATCTCCTGGTTCTTCATCTCCAGCGCCACTTTCAGACTCATAATGTCCTCCTCTATGGGCTGGTATAACACACACACGAATCATCACTACAGCCAGTACAATGGAAAGGTGGGAATGTGTACTGAATGTGTACTGACGTTATAAGTGAAAGGTGGAGCTACTGGTGGATGTGTACTGACACTATAAGGGATCTCTACCTGCAGTGACAGTCTGAGCTTCTCAAGTTCTTCCTCCAGAGATTTCTTCTCCTGTTCACAGGCCATTTTCATATCTGCCAGAGCAAGTATCATTACTGCTGGATATAACACAGATTGTATATACTACATAATTACTACTGAATATATAAAATATAATATAAATAGTACTATACATATATTAGTATCACTTTTATTGGAGCCTAAAGGCTAACATTCATTATTAGTTATGTTAGTATTATTGCATTTCCATAGTACTTACCCTTGAGGGACCTGTTATGCTCCTCCTCCTCCTGCTGTTTCTGCAGGAGCTCTGTCTCCTCCTGCTGCTTGTGTTTCAGCATCTCCTGAAGAACCTGCAGCTCCTTCTGCTTCTGCAACCTCAACTCCTTCAGCTGCTCCAACAAACTGTTCTCCAACTCCTCCTTCTCACACCGCAAACACTCCAATCGGGCCACAGGCCCCACTAGTGACACAGAACCACACACACACACACAGACACACACACAGACACACACACAGACACACACAAAGAGAGAGATAAACATGTATAAATGTATAAGAATTTGTGGATAAAATTATTATGAGATTATTCATAATCAAACGACTACACTACACAACCACTTCTTCCTTTTATTTACATGTTATACAGATATTTACAGATATTTACATTTTATTTACCCGCGTGCGTCTCTCTTCTCCAAGGTAGCGGAGAGATATGAAAGGATAAAAGGGGAAAAGAATAAAATGCACGTCGGTTTTAATTTCGCAGGCTACCTGCGCTGAAGGCGTGGAAAACGAGCACGTGACGGAAAGGCTTCCGTACCCGATGGGTCCAAATCACATGCCCAGCAAAGTAGCCTTAAACCTGGACACACAATGGAGACCATTTGACCCTTTAAAATCATACTACAACCAGACTTCCAGGCCCAAGAGGTCACACAGTCATGCCCAGCAAAGTAGCTCTGGGCCTGGGCACACTTCACGCAGTTTGACCGTTTAAATAAAAGTAGAAACAGACTTCCTGGCCCAAGAGGTCACACAGTCATGCCCAGCAAGGATGCTTTAAACGTGGGCACACTTCAGACCGTTTCACTCTTTAAATCATTCAAAGCACCACATTTCAAGGCCCAAGAGGTCACAGAATCATGCCCATCAAAGTAGCTCTGCGCCTGGGCACACTTCACGCAGTTTGACCCTTTAAATAATACTACAACCAGACACATACAGGTGCGCACATATACACAGATACACATTCTGTTTAATTTCTTCACATCTGCAGACTAGAGTAAGCTGAGGGTATAGTGTTAAACCAGGTACTACATAAACAGTATATAGTATATATACAGAGGATATAGTGTTAAACCAGGTACTACATACAGAGTATATAGTATACATACAGAGTATATAGTTTGACCAAAAGATCGTGCTGATCTTTGATCTCCTGGTTCTTCATCTCCAGCGCCACTTTCAGACTCATAATGTCCTCCTCTATGGGCTGGTATAACACACACACGAATCATCACTACAGCCAGTACAATGGAAAGGTGGGAATGTGTACTGAATGTGTACTGACGTTATAAGTGAAAGGTGGAGCTACTGGTGGATGTGTACTGACACTATAAGGGATCTCTACCTGCAGTGACAGTCTGAGCTTCTCAAGTTCTTCCTCCAGAGATTTCTTCTCCTGTTCACAGGCCATTTTCATATCTGCCAGAGCAAGTATCATTACTGCTGGATATAACACAGATTGTATATACTACATAATTACTACTGAATATATAAAATATAATATAAATAGTACTATACATATATTAGTATCACTTTTATTGGAGCCTAAAGGCTAACATTCATTATTAGTTATGTTAGTATTATTGCATTTCCATAGTACTTACCCTTGAGGGACCTGTTATGCTCCTCCTCCTCCTGCTGTTTCTGCAGGAGCTCTGTCTCCTCCTGCTGCTTGTGTTTCAGCATCTCCTGAAGAACCTGCAGCTCCTTCTGCTTCTGCAACCTCAACTCCTTCAGCTGCTCCAACAAACTGTTCTCCAACTCCTCCTTCTCACACCGCAAACACTCCAATCGGGCCACAGGCCCCACTAGTGACACAGAACCACACACACACACACAGACACACACACAGACACACACACAGACACACACAAAGAGAGAGATAAACATGTATAAATGTATAAGAATTTGTGGATAAAATTATTATGAGATTATTCATAATCAAACGACTACACTACACAACCACTTCTTCCTTTTATTTACATGTTATACAGATATTTACAGATATTTACATTTTATTTACCCGCGTGCGTCTCTCTTCTCCAAGGTAGCGGAGAGATATGAAAGGATAAAAGGGGAAAAGAATAAAATGCACGTCGGTTTTAATTTCGCAGGCTACCTGCGCTGAAGGCGTGGAAAACGAGCACGTGACGGAAAGGCTTCCGTACCCGATGGGTCCAAATCACATGCCCAGCAAAGTAGCCTTAAACCTGGACACACAATGGAGACCATTTGACCCTTTAAAATCATACTACAACCAGACTTCCAGGCCCAAGAGGTCACACAGTCATGCCCAGCAAAGTAGCTCTGGGCCTGGGCACACTTCACGCAGTTTGACCGTTTAAATAAAAGTAGAAACAGACTTCCTGGCCCAAGAGGTCACACAGTCATGCCCAGCAAGGATGCTTTAAACGTGGGCACACTTCAGACCGTTTCACTCTTTAAATCATTCAAAGCACCACATTTCAAGGCCCAAGAGGTCACAGAATCATGCCCATCAAAGTAGCTCTGCGCCTGGGCACACTTCACGCAGTTTGACCCTTTAAATAATACTACAACCAGACACATACAGGTGCGCACATATACACAGATACACATTCTGTTTAATTTCTTCACATCTGCAGACTAGAGTAAGCTGAGGGTATAGTGTTAAACCAGGTACTACATAAACAGTATATAGTATATATACAGAGGATATAGTGTTAAACCAGGTACTACATACAGAGTATATAGTTTGACCAAAAGATCGTGCTGATCTTTGATCTCCTGGTTCTTCATCTCCAGCGCCACTTTCAGACTCATAATGTCCTCCTCTATGGGCTGGTATAACACACACACGAATCATCACTACAGCCAGTACAATGGAAAGGTGGGAATGTGTACTGAATGTGTACTGACGTTATAAGTGAAAGGTGGAGCTACTGGTGGATGTGTACTGACACTATAAGGGATCTCTACCTGCAGTGACAGTCTGAGCTTCTCAAGTTCTTCCTCCAGAGATTTCTTCTCCTGTTCACAGGCCATTTTCATATCTGCCAGAGCAAGTATCATTACTGCTGGATATAACACAGATTGTATATACTACATAATTACTACTGAATATATAAAATATAATATAAATAGTACTATACATATATTAGTATCACTTTTATTGGAGCCTAAAGGCTAACATTCATTATTAGTTATGTTAGTATTATTGCATTTCCATAGTACTTACCCTTGAGGGACCTGTTATGCTCCTCCTCCTCCTGCTGTTTCTGCAGGAGCTCTGTCTCCTCCTGCTGCTTGTGTTTCAGCATCTCCTGAAGAACCTGCAGCTCCTTCTGCTTCTGCAACCTCAACTCCTTCAGCTGCTCCAACAAACTGTTCTCCAACTCCTCCTTCTCACACCGCAAACACTCCAATCGGGCCACAGGCCCCACTAGTGACACAGAACCACACACACACACACAGACACACACACAGACACACACACAGACACACACAAAGAGAGAGATAAACATGTATAAATGTATAAGAATTTGTGGATAAAATTATTATGAGATTATTCATAATCAAACGACTACACTACACAACCACTTCTTCCTTTTATTTACATGTTATACAGATATTTACAGATATTTACATTTTATTTACCCGCGTGCGTCTCTCTTCTCCAAGGTAGCGGAGAGATATGAAAGGATAAAAGGGGAAAAGAATAAAATGCACGTCGGTTTTAATTTCGCAGGCTACCTGCGCTGAAGGCGTGGAAAACGAGCACGTGACGGAAAGGCTTCCGTACCCGATGGGTCCAAATCACATGCCCAGCAAAGTAGCCTTAAACCTGGACACACAATGGAGACCATTTGACCCTTTAAAATCATACTACAACCAGACTTCTAGGCCCAAGAGGTCACACAGTCATGCACAGCAAAGTAGCTCTGGGCCTGGGCACACTTCACGCAGTTTGACCGTTTAAATAAAAGTAGAAACAGACTTCCTGGCCCAAGAGGTCACACAGTCATGCCCAGCAAGGATGCTTTAAACGTGGGCACACTTCAGACCGTTTCACTCTTTAAATCATTCAAAGCACCACATTTCAAGGCCCAAGAGGTCACAGAATCATGCCCATCAAAGTAGCTCTGCGCCTGGGCACACTTCACGCAGTTTGACCCTTTAAATAATACTACAACCAGACACATACAGGTGCGCACATATACACAGATACACATTCTGTTTAATTTCTTCACATCTGCAGACTAGAGTAAGCTGAGGGTATAGTGTTAAACCAGGTACTACATAAACAGTATATAGTATATATACAGAGGATATAGTGTTAAACCAGGTACTACATACAGAGTATATAGTTTGACCAAAAGATCGTGCTGATCTTTGATCTCCTGGTTCTTCATCTCCAGCGCCACTTTCAGACTCATAATGTCCTCCTCTTTGGGCTGGTATAACCCACACACACGAATCATCACTACAGCCAGTACAATGGAAAGGTGGGAATGTGTACTGAATGTGTACTGACGTTATAAGTGAAAGGTGGAGGTACTGGTGGATGTGTACTGACACTATAAGGGATCTCTACCTGCAGTGACAGTCTGAGCTTCTCAAGTTCTTCCTCCAGAGATTTCTTCTCCTGTTCACAGGCCATTTTCATATCTGCCAGAGCAAGTATCATTACTGCTGGATATAACACAGATTGTATATACTACATAATTACTACTGAATATATAAAATATAATATATATAGTACTATAAATATATTAGTATCACTTTTATTGGAGCCTAAAGGCTAACATTCATTATTAGTTATGTTAGTATTATTGCATTTCCATAGTACTTACTCTTGATGGACCTGTTATGCTCCTCCTCCTCCTGCTGTTTCTGCAGGAGCTCTGTCTCCTCCTGCTGCTTGTGTTTCAGCATCTCCTGAAGAACCTGCAGCTCCTTCTGCTTCTGCAACCTCAACTCCTTCAGCTGCTCCAACAAATTGTTCTCCAACTCCTCCTTCTCACACCGCAAACACTCCAATCGGGCCACAGGCCCCACTAGTGACACAGAACCACACACACACACACAGAGAGAGAGATAAACATGTATAAATGTATAAGAATTTGTGGATAAAATTATTATGAGATTATTTATAATCAAACGACTACACTACACAACCACATCTTCCTTTTATTTACATATTATACAGATATTTAGAGATATTTACATTTTATTTACCCGCGTGCGTCTCTCTTCTCCAAGGTAGCGGAGAGATATGAAAGGATAAAAGGGGAAAAGAATAAAATGCACGTCGGTTTTAAATTCGCAGGCTACCTGCGCTGAAGGCGTGGAAAACGAGCACGTGACGGAAAGGCTTCCGTACCCGATGGGTCCAAATCACATGCCCAGCAAAGTAGCCTTAAACCTGGACACACAATGGAGACCATTTGACCCTTTAAAATCATACTACAACCAGACTTCCAGGCCCAAGAGGTCACACAGTCATGCCCAGCAAAGTAGCTCTGGGCCTGGGCACACTTCACGCAGTTTGACCGTTTAAATAAAACTAGAAACAGACTTCCTGGCCCAAGAGGTCACACAGTCATGCCTGGGTCTGGGCACACTTCACGCAGTTTGACCCTTTAAATAATACTACAACCAGACACATACAGGTGCGCACATATACACAGATACACATTCTGTTTAATTTCTTCACATCTGCAGACTAGAGAAAGCTGAGGGTATAGTGTTAAACCAGGTACTACATAAACAGTATATAGTATATATACAGAGGATATAGTGTTAAACCAGGTACTACATACAGAGTATATAGTATACATACAGAGTATATAGTTTGACCAAAAGATCGTGCTGATCTTTGATCTCCTGGTTCTTCATCTCCAGCGCCACTTTCAGACTCATAATGTCCTCCTCTATGGGCTGGTATAACCCACACACACGAATCATCACTAAAGCCAGTACAATGGAAAGGTGGGAATGTGTACTGAATGTGTATTGACGTTATAAGTGAAAGGTGGAGGTACTGGTGGATGTGTACTGACACTATAAGGGATCTCTACCTGCAGTGACAGTCTGAGCTTCTCAAGTTCTTCCTCCAGAGATTTCTTCTCCTGTTCACAGGCCATTTTCATATCTGCCAGAGCAAGTATCATTACTGCTGGATATAACACAGATTGTATATACTACATAATTACTACTGAATATATAAAATATAATATATATAGTACTATACATATATTAGTATCACTTTTATTGGAGCCTAAAGGCTAACATTCATTATTAGTTATGTTAGTATTATTGCATTTCCATAGTACTTACTCTTGATGGACCTGTTATGCTCCTACTCCTCCTGCTGTTTCTGCAAGAGCTCTGTCTCCTCCTGCTGCTTGTGTTTCAGCATCTCCTGAAGAACCTGCAGCTCCTTCTGCTTCTGCAACCTCAACTCCTTCAGCTGCTCCAACAAACTGTTCTCAAACTCCTTCTCACACCGCAAACACTCCAATCGGGCCACAGGCCCCACTAGTGACACAGAACCACACACACACACACACAGACACACACACAGACACACACACACACACACACACAAAGAGAGAGATAAACATGTATAAATGTATAAGAATTTGTGGATAAAATTATTATGAGATTATTCATAATCAAACGACTACACTACACAACCACTTCTTCCTTTTATTTACATGTTATACAGATATTTACAGATATTTACATTTTATTTACCCGCGTGCGTCTCTCTTCTCCAAGGTAGCGGAGAGATATGAAAGGATAAAAGGGGAAAAGAATAAAATGCACGTCGGTTTTAATTTCGCAGGCTACCTGCGCTGAAGGCATGGAAAACGAGCACGTGACGGAAAGGCTTCCGTACCCGATGGGTCCAAATCACATGCCCAGCAAAGTAGCCTTAAACCTGGACACACAATGGAGACCATTTGACCCTTTAAAATCATATTACAACCAGACTTCCAGGCCCAAGAGGTCACACAGTCATGCACAGCAAAGTAGCTCTGGGCCTGGGCACACTTCACGCAGTTTGACCGTTTAAATAAAAGTAGAAACAGACTTCCTGGCCCAAGAGGTCACACAGTCATGCCCAGCAAGGATGCTTTAAACGTGGGCACACTTCAGACCGTTTCACTCTTTAAATCATTCAAAGCACCACATTTCAAGGCCCAAGAGGTCACAGAATCATGCCCATCAAAGTAGCTCTGCGCCTGGGCACACTTCACGCAGTTTGACCCTTTAAATAATACTACAACCAGACACATACAGGTGCACACATATACACAGATACACATTCTGTTTAATTTCTTCACATCTGCAGACTAGAGTAAGCTGAGGGTATAGTGTTAAACCAGGTACTACATAAACAGTATATAGTATTTATACAGAGGATATAGTGTTAAACCAGGTACTATATAGAGAGTATATAGTTTGACCAAAAGATCGTGCTGATATTTGATCTCCTGGTTCTTCATCTCCAGTGCCACTTTCAGACTCATAATGTCCTCCTCTATGGGCTGGTATAACACACACACGAATCATCACTACAGCCAGTACAATGGAAAGGTGGGAATGTGTACTGAATGTGTACTGACGTTATAAGTGAAAGGTGGAGCTACTGGTGGATGTGTACTGACACTATAAGGGATCTCTACCTGCAGTGACAGTCTGAGCTTCTCAAGTTCTTCCTCCAGAGATTTCTTCTCCTGTTCACAGGCCATTTTCATATCTGCCAGAGCAAGTATCATTACTGCTGGATATAACACAGATTGTATATACTACATAATTACTACTGAATATATAAAATATAATATATATAGTACTATACATATATTAGTATCACTTTTATTGGAGCCTAAAGGCTAACATTCATTATTAGTTATGTTAGTATTATTGCATTTCCATAGTACTTACTCTTGATGGACCTGTTATGCTCTTCCTCCTCCTGCTGTTTCTGCAGGAGCTCTGTCTCCTCCTGCTGCTTGTGTTTCAGCATCTCCTGAAGAACCTGCAGCTCCTTCTGCTTCTGCAACCTCAACTCCTTCAGCTGCTCCAACAAACTGTTCTCCAACTCCTCCTTCTCACACCGCAAACACTCCAATCGGGCCACAGGCCCCACTAGTGACACAGAACCACACACACACACACACAGAGAGAGATAAACATGTATAAATGTATAAGAATTTGTGGATAAAATTATTATGAGATTATTTATAATGAAACGACTACACTACACAACCACTTCTTCCTTTTATTTACATATTATACAGATATTTAGAGATATTTACATTTTATTTACCCGCGTGCGTCTCTCTTCTCCAAGGTAGCGGAGAGATATGAAAGGATAAAAGGGGAAAAGAATAAAATGCACGTCGGTTTTAAATTCGCAGGCTACCTGCGCTGAAGGCGTGGAAAACGAGCACGTGACGGAAAGGCTTCCGTACCCGATGGGTCCAAATCACATGCCAAGCAAAGTAGCCTTAAACCTGGACACACAATGGAGACCATTTGACCCTTTAAAATCATACTACAACCAGACTTCCAGGCCCAAGAGGTCACACAGTCATGCCCAGCAAAGTAGCTCTGGGCCTGGGCACACTTCACGCAGTTTGACCGTTTAAATAAAAGTAGAAACAGACTTCCTGGCCCAAGAGGTCACACAGTCATGCCCAGCAAGGATGCTTTAAACGTGGGCACACTTCAGACTGTTTCACTCTTTAAATCATTCAAAGCACCACATTTCAAGGCCCAAGAGGTCACAGAATCATGCCCATCAAAGTAGCTCTGGGCCTGGGCACACTTCATGCAGTTTGACCCTTTAAATAATACTACAACCAGACACATACAGGTGCGCACATATACACAGATACACATTCTGTTTAATTTATTCACATCTGCAGACTAGAGTAAGCTGAGGGTATAGTGTTAAACCAGGTACTACATAAACAGTATATAGTATATATACAGAGGATATAATGTTAAACCAGGTACTACATACAGAGTATATAGTTTGACCAAAAGATCGTGCTGATCTTTGATCTCCTGGTTCTTCATCTCCAGCGCCACTTTCAGACTCATAATGTCCTCCTCTATGGGCTGGTATAACACACACACGAATCATCACTACAGCCAGTACAATGGAAAGGTGGGAATGTGTACTGAATGTGTACTGACGTTATAAGTGAAAAGTGGAGGTACTGGTGGATGTGTACTGACACTATAAGGGATCTCTACCTGCAGTGACAGTCTGAGCTTCTCAAGTTCTTCCTCCAGAGATTTCTTCTCCTGTTCACAGGCCATTTTCATATCTGCCAGAGCAAGTATCATTACTGCTGGATATAACACAGATTGTATATACTACATAATTACTACTGAATATATAAAATATAATATATATAGTACTATACATATATTAGTATCACTTTTATTGGAGCCTAAAGGCTAACATTCATTATTAGTTATGTTAGTATTATTGCATTTCCATAGTACTTACTCTTGATGGACCTGTTATGCTCCTCCTCCTCCTGCTGTTTCTGCAGGAGCTCTGTCTCCTCCTGCTGCTTGTGTTTCAGCATCTCCTGAAGAACCTGCAGCTCCTTCTGCTTCTGCAACCTCAACTCCTTCAGCTGCTCCAACAAATTGTTCTCCAACTCCTCCTTCTCACACCGCAAACACTCCAATCGGGCCACAGGCCCCACTAGTGACACAGAACCACACACACACACACACAGAGAGAGATAAACATGTATAAATGTATAAGAATTTGTGGATAAAATTATTATGAGATTATTTATAATGAAACGACTACACTACACAACCACTTCTTCCTTTTATTTACATATTATACAGATATTTAGAGATATTTACATTTTATTTACCCGCGTGCGTCTCTCTTCTCCAAGGTAGCGGAGAGATATGAAAGGATAAAAGGGGAAAAGAATAAAATGCACGTCCGTTTTAAATTCGCAGGCTACCTGCGCTGAAGGCGTGGAAAACGAGCACGTGACGGAAAGGCTTCCGTACCCGATGGGTCCAAATCACATGCCAAGCAAAGTAGCCTTAAACCTGGACACACAATGGAGACCATTTGACCCTTTAAAATCATACTACAACCAGACTTCCAGGCCCAAGAGGTCACACAGTCATGCCCAGCAAAGTAGCTCTGGGCCTGGGCACACTTCACGCAGTTTGACCGTTTAAATAAAAGTAGAAACAGACTTCCTGGCCCAAGAGGTCACACAGTCATGCCCAGCAAGGATGCTTTAAACGTGGGCACACTTCAGACCGTTTCACTCTTTAAATCATTCAAAGCACCACATTTCAAGGCCCAAGAGGTCACAGAATCATGCCCATCAAAGTAGCTCTGGGCCTGGGCACACTTCATGCAGTTTGACCCTTTAAATAATACTACAACCAGACACATACAGGTGCGCACATATACACAGATACACATTCTGTTTAATTTATTCACATCTGCAGACTAGAGTAAGCTGAGGGTATAGTGTTAAACCAGGTACTACATAAACAGTATATAGTATATATACAGAGGATATAATGTTAAACCAGGTACTACATACAGAGTATATAGTTTGACCAAAAGATCGTGCTGATCTTTGATCTCCTGGTTCTTCATCTCCAGCGCCACTTTCAGACTCATAATGTCCTCCTCTATGGGCTGGTATAACACACACACGAATCATCACTACAGCCAGTACAATGGAAAGGTGGGAATGTGTACTGAATGTGTACTGACGTTATAAGTGAAAGGTGGAGGTACTGGTGGATGTGTACTGACACTATAAGGGATCTCTACCTGCAGTGACAGTCTGAGCTTCTCAAGTTCTTCCTCCAGAGATTTCTTCTCCTGTTCACAGGCCATTTTCATATCTGCCAGAGCAAGTATCATTACTGCTGGATATAACACAGATTGTATATACACTACATAATTACTACTGAATATATAAAATATAATAGATATAGTACTATACATATATTAGTATCACTTTTATTGGAGCCTAAAGGCTAACATTCATTATTAGTTATGTTAGTATTATTGCATTTCCATAGTACTTACTCTTGATGGACCTGTTATGCTCCTCCTCCTCCTGCTGTTTCTGCAGGAGCTCTGTCTCCTCCTGCTGCTTGTGTTTCAGCATCTCCTGAAGAACCTGCAGCTCCTTCTGCTTCTGCAACCTCAACTCCTTCAGCTGCTCCAACAAACTGTTCTCCAACTCCTCCTTCTCACACCGCAAACACTCCAATCGGGCCACAGGCCCCACTAGTGACACAGAACCACACACACACACACACACACACACACACACACACACACACACACACACACAAAGAGAGAGATAAACATGTATAAATGTATAAGAATTTGTGGATAAAATTATTATGAGATTATTTATAATGAAACGACTACACTACACAACCACTTCTTCCTTTTATTTACATATTATACAGATATTTACAGATATTTACATTTTATTTACCCGCGTGCGTCTCTCTTCTCCAAGGTAGCGGAGAGATATGAAAGGATAAAAGGTGAAAAGAATAAAATGCACGTCGGTTTTAAATTCGCAGGCTACTTGCGCTGAAGGCGTGGAAAACGAGCACGTGACGGAAAGGCTTCCGTACCCGATGGGTCCAAATCACATGCCCAGCAAAGTAGCCTTAAACCTGGACACACAATGGAGACCATTTGACCCTTTAAAATCATACTACAACCAGACTTCCAGGCCCAAGAGGTCACACAGTCATGCCCAGCAAAGTAGCTCTGGGCCTGGGCACACTTCACGCAGTTTGACCGTTTAAATAAAAGTAGAAACAGACTTCCTGGCCCAAGAGGTCACACAGTCATGCCCAGCAAGGATGATTTAAACGTGGGCACACTTCAGACCGTTTCACTCTTTAAATCATTCAAAGCACCACATTTCAAGGCCCAAGAGGTCACAGAATCATGCCCATCAAAGTAGCTCTGGGCCTGGGCACACTTCACGCAGTTTGACCCTTTAAATAATACTACAACCAGACACATACAGGTGCGCACATATACACAGATACACATTCTGTTTAAATTTCTTCACATCTGCAGACTAGAGTAAGCTGAGGGTATAGTGTTAAACCAGGTACTACATAAACAGTATATAGTATATATACAGAGGATATAGTGTTAAACCAGGTACTACATACAGAGTATATAGTATACATACAGAGTATATAGTTTGACCAAAAGATCGTGCTGATCTTTGATCTCCTGGTTCTTCATCTCCAGCGCCACTTTCAGACTCATAATGTCCACCTCTATGGGCTGGTATAACACACACACGAATCATCACTACAGCCAGTACAATGGAAAGGTGGGAATGTGTACTGAATGTGTACTGACGTTATAAGTGAAAGGTGGAGCTACTGGTGGATGTGTACTGACACTATAAGGGATCTCTACCTGCAGTGACAGTCTGAGCTTCTCAAGTTCTTCCTCCAGAGATTTCTTCTCCTGTTCACAGGCCATTTTCATATCTGCCAGAGCAAGTATCATTACTGCTGGATATAACATAGATTGTATATACTACATAATTACTACTGAATATATAAAATATAATATATATATAATATACATATATTAGTATCACTTTTATTGGAGCCTAAAGGCTAACATTCATTATTAGTTATGTTAGTATTATTGCATTTCCATAGTACTTACCCTTGAGGGACCTGTTATGCTCCTCCTCCTCCTGCTGTTTCTGCAGGAGCTCTGTCTCCTCCTGCTGCTTGTGTTTCAGCATCTCCTGAAGAACCTGCAGCTCCTTCTGCTTCTGCAACCTCAACTCCTTCAGCTGCTCCAACAAACTGTTCTCCAACTCCTCCTTCTCACACCGCAAACACTCCAATCGGGCCACAGGCCCCACTAGTGACACAGAACCACACACACACACACACAGACACACACACACACAAACACACACACACACACACACACACACACAAAGAGAGAGATAAACATGTATAAATGTATAAGAATTTGTGGATAAAATTATTATGAGATTATTTATAATGAAACGACTACACTACACAACCACTTCTTCCTTTTATTTACATATTATACAGATATTTACAGATATTTACATTTTATTTACCCGCGTGCGTCTCTCTTCTCCAAGGTAGCGGAGAGATATGAAAGGATAAAAGGGGAAAAGAATAAAATGCACGTCGGTTTTAAATTCGCAGGCTACCTGCGCTGAAGGCGTGGAAAACGAGCACGTGACGGAAAGGCTTCCGTACCCGATGGGTCCAAATCACATGCCCAGCAAAGTAGCCTTAAACCTGGACACACAATGGAGACCATTTGACCCTTTAAATAATACTACAACCAGACACATACAGGTGCGCACATATACACAGATACACATTCTGTTTAAATTTCTTCACATCTGCAGACTAGAGTAAGCTGAGGGTATAGTGTTAAACCAGGAACTACATAAACAGTATATAATATATATACAGAGGATATAGTGTTAAACCAGGTACTACATACAGAGTATATAGTATACATACAGAGTATATAGTTTGACCAAAAGATCGTGCTGATCTTTGATCTCCTGGTTCTTCATCTCCAGCGCCACTTTCAGACTCATAATGTCCTCCTCTATGGGCTGGTATAACACACACACGAATCATATCTACAGCCAGTACAATGGAAAGGTGGGAATGTGTACTGAATGTGTACTGATGTTATAAGTGAAAGATGGAGGTACTGGTGGATGTGTACTGACACTATAAGGGATCTCTACCTGCAGTGACAGTCTGAGCTTCTCAAGTTCTTCCTCCAGAGATTTCTTCTCCTGTTCACAGGCCATTTTCATATCTGCCAGAGCAAGTATCATTACTGCTGGATATAACACAGATTGTATATACTACATAATTACTACTGAATATATAAAATATAATATATATAGTACTATACATATATTAGTATCACTTTTATTGGAGCCTAAAGGCTAACATTCATTATTAGTTATGTTAGTATTATTACATTTCCATAGTACTTACTCTTGATGGACCTGTTATGCTCCTCCTCCTCCTGCTGTTTCTGCAGGAGCTCTGTCTCCTCCTGCTGCTTGTGTTTCAGCATCTCCTGAAGAACCTGCAGCTCCTTCTGCTTCTGCAACCTCAACTCCTTCAGCTGCTCCAACAAACTGTTATCCAACTCCTCCTTCTCACACCGCAAACACTCCAATCGGGCCACAGGCCCCACTAGTGACACAGAACCACACACACACACACACACACACACACACACACACACACACACAGACAAAGAGAGAGATAAACATGTATAAATGTATAAGAATTTGTGGATAAAATTATTATGAGATTATTTATAATGAAACGACTACACTACACAACCACTTCTTCCTTTTATTTACATATTATACAGATATTTAGAGATATTTACATTTTATTTACCCGCGTGCGTCTCTCTTCTCCAAGGTAGCGGAGAGATATGAAGGGATAAAAGGGGAAAAGAATAAAATGCACGTCGGTTTTAAATTCGCAGGCTACCTGCGCTGAAGGCGTGGAAAACGAGCACGTGACGGAAAGGCTTCCGTACCCGATGGGTCCAAATCACATGCCCAGCAAAGTAGCCTTAAACCTGGACACACAATGGAGACCATTTGACCCTTTAAAATCATACTACAACCAGACTTCCAGGCCCAAGAGGTCACACAGTCATGCCCAGCAAAGTAGCTCTGGGCCTGGGCACACTTCACGCAGTTTGACCGTTTAAATAAAACTAGAAACAGACTTCCTGGCCCAAGAGGTCACACAGTCATGCCCAGCAAGGTTGCTTTAAACGTGGGCACACTTCAGACCGTTTCACTCTTTAAATCATTCAAAGCACCACATTTCAAGGCCCAAGAGGTCACAGAATCATGCCCATCAAAGTAGCTCTGGGCCTGGGCACACTTCACGCAGTTTGACCCTTTAAATAATACTACAACCAGACACATACAGGTGCGCACATATACACAGATACACATTCTGTTTAATTTCTTCACATCTGCAGACTAGAGTAAGCTGAGGGTATAGTGTTAAACCAGGTACTACATAAACAGTATATAGTATATATACAGAGGATATAGTGTTAAACCAGGTACTACATACAGAGTATATAGTATACATACAGAGTATATAGTTTGACCAAAAGATCGTGCTGATCTTTGATCTCCTGGTTCTTCATCTCCAGCGCCACTTTCAGACTCATAATGTCCTCCTCTATGGGCTGGTATAACACAGACACGAATCATCACTACAGCCAGTACAATGGAAAGGTGGGAATGTGTACTGAATGTGTACTGACGTTATAAGTGAGAGGTGGTGGTACTGGTGGATGTGTACTGACACTATAAGGGATCTCTACCTGCAGTGACAGTTTGAGCTTCTCAAGTTCTTCCTCCAGAGATTTCTTCTCCTGTTCACAGGACATTTTAATATCTGCCAGAGCAAGTATCATTACTGCTGGATATAACACAGATTGTATATACTACATAATTACTACTGAATATATAAAATATAATATATATAGTACTATACATATATTAGTGTCACTTTTATTGGAGCCTAAAGGCTAACATTCATTATTAGTTATGTTAGTATTATTGCATTTCCATAGTACTTACTCTTGATGGACCTGTTATGCTCCTCCTCCTCCTGCTGTTTCTGCAGGAGCTCTGTCTCCTCCTGCTGCTTGTGTTTCAGCATCTCCTGAAGAACCTGCAGCTCCTTCTGCTTCTGCAACCTCAACTCCTTCAGCTGCTCCAACAAACTGTTCTCCAACTCCTCCTTCTCACACCGCAAACACTCCAATCGGGCCACTTGCCCCACTAGTGACACAGAACCACACACACACACAGACACAGACACACACACACACACACACACACACACACACAGAGAGATAAACATGTATAAATGTATAATAATTTGTGGATAAAATTATTATGAGATTATTTATAATCAAACGACTACACTACACAACCACTTCTTCCTTTTATTTACATATTATACAGACATTTACAGATATTTACATTTTATTTACCCGCGTGCGTCTCTCTTCTCCAAGGTAGCGGAGAGATATGAAAGGATAAAAGGGGAAAAGAATAAAATGCACGTCGGTTTTAAATTCGCAGGCTACCTGCGCTGAAGGCGTGGAAAACGAGCACGTGACGGAAAGGCTTCCGTACCCGATGGGTCCAAATCACATGCCCAGCAAAGTAGCCTTAAACCTGGACACACAATGGAGACCATTTGACCCTTTAAAATCATACTACAAGCAGACTTCCAGGCCCAAGAGGTCACACAGTCATGCCCAGCAAAGTACCTCTGGGCCTGGGCACACTTCACGCAGTTTGACCGTTTAAATAAAACTAGAAACAGACTTCCTGGCCCAAGAGGTCACACAGTCATGCCCAGCAAGGTTGCTTTAAACGTGGGCACACTTCAGACCGTTTCACTCTTTAAATCATTCAAAGCACCACATTTCAAGGCCCAAGAGGTCACAGAATCATGCCCATCAAAGTAGCTCTGGGCCTGGGCACACTTCACGCAGTTTGACCCTTTAAATAATACTACAACCAGACACATACAGGTGCGCACATATACACAGATACACATTCTGTTTAAATTTCTTCACATCTGCAGACTAGAGTAAGCTGAGGGTATAGTGTTCAACCAGGTACTACATAAACAGTATATAGTATATATACAGAGGATATAGTGTTAAACCAGGTACTACATACAGAGTATATAGTATACATACAGAGTATATAGTTTGACCAAAAGATCGTGCTGATCTTTGATCTCCTGGTTCTTCATCTCCAGCGCCACTTTCAGACTCATAATGTCCTCCTCTATGGGCTGGTATAACCCACACACACGAATCATCACTACAGCCAGTACAATGGAAAGGTGGGAATGTGTACTGAATGTGTACTGACGTTATAAGTGAAAGGTGGAGGTACTGGTGGATGTGTACTGACACTATAAGGGATCTCTACCTGCAGTGACAGTCTGAGCTTCTCAAGTTCTTCCTCCAGAGATTTCTTCTCCTGTTCACAGGCCATTTTCATATCTGCCAGAGCAAGTATCATTACTGCTGGATATAACACAGATTGTATATACTACATAATTACTACTGAATATATAAAATATAATATATATAGTACTATACATATATTAGTATCACTTTTATTGGAGCCTAAAGGCTAACATTCATTATTAGTTATGTTAGTATTATTGCATTTCCATAGTACTTACTCTTGATGGACCTGTTATGCTCCTCCTCCTCCTGCTGTTTCTGCAGGAGCTCTGTCTCCTCCTGCTGCTTGTGTTTCAGCATCTCCTGAAGAACCTGCAGCTCCTTCTGCTTCTGCAACCTCAACTCCTTCAGCTGCTCCAACAAACTGTTCTCCAACTCCTCCTTCTCACACCGCAAACACTCCAATCGGGCCACAGGCCCCACTAGTGACACAGAACCACACACACACACACAAACACACACACACACAAAGAGAGAGATAAACATGTATAAATGTATAAGAATTTGTGGATAAAATTATTATGAGATTATTCATAATCAAACGACTACACTACACAACCACTTCTTCCTTTTATTTACATATTATACAGATATTTACAGATATTTACATTTTATTTACCCGCATGCGTCTCTCTTCTCCAAGGTAGCGGAGAGATATGAAAGGATAAAAGGGGAAAAGAATAAAATGCACGTCGGTTTTAAATTCGCAGGCTACCTGCACTGAAGGCGTGGAAAATGAGCACGTGACGGAAAGGCTTCCGTACCCGATGGGTCCAAATCACATGCCCAGCAAAGTAGCCTTAAACCTGGACACACAATGGAGACCATTTGACCCTTTAAAATCATACTACAACCAGACTTCCAGGCCCAAGAGGTCACACAGTCATGCCCAGCAAGGATGCTTTAAACGTGGGCACACTTCAGACCGTTTCACTCTTTAAATCATTCAAAGCACCACATTTCAAGACCCAAGAGGTCACAGAATCATGCCCATCAAAGTAGCTCTGCGCCTGGGCACACTTCACGCAGTTTGACCCTTTAAATAATACTACAACCAGACACATACAGGTGCGCACATATACACAGATACACATTCTGTTTAATTTCTTCACATCTGCAGACTAGAGTAAGCTGAGGGTATAGTGTTAAACCAGGTACTACATAAACAGTATATAGTATATATACAGAGGATATAATGTTAAACCAGGTACTACATACAGAGTATATAGTTTGACCAAAAGATCGTGCTGATCTTTGATCTCCTGGTTCTTCATCTCCAGCGCCACTTTCAGACTCATAATGTCCTCCTCTATGGGCTGGTATAACACAGACACGAATCATCACTACAGCCAGTACAATGGAAAGGTGGGAATGTGTACTGAATGTGTACTGACGTTATAAGTGAGAGGTGGTGGTACTGGTGGATGTGTACTGACAATATAAGGGATCTCTACCTGCAGTGACAGTTTGAGCTTCTCAAGTTCTTCCTCCAGAGATTTCTTCTCCTGTTCACAGGACATTTTAATATCTGCCAGAGCAAGTATCATTACTGCTGGATATAACACAGATTGTATATACTACATAATTACTACTGAATATATAAAATATAATATATATAGTACTATACATATATTAGTGTCACTTTTATTGGAGCCTAAAGGCTAACATTCATTATTAGTTATGTTAGTATTATTGCATTTCCATAGTACTTACTCTTGATGGACCTGTTATGCTCCTCTTCCTCCTGCTGTTTCTGCAGGAGCTCTGTCTCCTCCTGCTGCTTGTGTTTCAGCATCTCCTGAAGAACCTGCAGCTCCTTCTGCTTCTGCAACCTCAACTCCTTCAGCTGCTCCAACAAACTGTTCTCCAACTCCTCCTTCTCACACCGCAAACACTCCAATCGGGCCACAGGCCCCACTAGTGACACAGAACCACACACACACACAGACACAGACACACACACACACACACACACAGAGAGATAAACATGTATAAATGTATAATAATTTGTGGATAAAATTATTATGAGATTATTTATAATCAAACGACTACACTACACAACCACTTCTTCCTTTTATTTACATATTATACAGTTATTTACAGATATTTACATTTTATTTACCCGCGTGCGTCTCTCTTCTCCAAGGTAGCGGAGAGATATGAAAGGATAAAAGGGGAAAAGAATAAAATGCACGTCGGTTTTAAATTCGCAGGCTACCTGCGCTGAAGGCGTGGAAAACGAGCACGTGACGGAAAGGCTTCCGTACCCGATGGGTCCAAATCACATGCCCAGCAAAGTAGCCTTAAACCTGGACACACAATGGAGACCATTTGACCCTTTAAAATCATACTACAAGCAGACTTCCAGGCCCAAGAGGTCACACAGTCATGCCCAGCAAAGTACCTCTGGGCCTGGGCACACTTCACGCAGTTTGACCGTTTAAATAAAACTAGAAACAGACTTCCTGGCCCAAGAGGTCACACAGTCATGCCCAGCAAGGTTGCTTTAAACGTGGGCACACTTCAGACCGTTTCACTCTTTAAATCATTCAAAGCACCACATTTCAAGGCCCAAGAGGTCACAGAATCATGCCCATCAAAGTAGCTCTGGGCCTGGGCACACTTCACGCAGTTTGACCCTTTAAATAATACTACAACCAGACACATACAGGTGCGCACATATACACAGATACACATTCTGTTTAAATTTCTTCACATCTGAAGACTAGAGTAAGCTGAGGGTATAGTGTTAAACCAGGTACTACATAAACAGTATATAGTATATATACAGAGGATATAGTGTTAAACCAGGTACTACATACAGAGTATATAGTATACATACAGAGTATATAGTTTGACCAAAAGATCGTGCTGATCTTTGATCTCCTCGTTCTTCATCTCCAGCGCCACTTTCAGACTCATAAAGTCCTCCTCTATGGGCTGGTATAACACACACACGAATCATCACTACAGCCAGTACAATGGAAAGGTGGGAATGTGTACTGAATGTGTACTGACGTTATAAGTGAGAGGTGGAGGTACTGGTGGATGTGTACTGACACTATAAGGGATCTCTACCTGCAGTGACAGTCTGAGCTTCTCAAGTTCTTCCTCCAGAGATTTCTTCTCCTGTTCACAGGCCATTTTCATATCTGCCAGAGCAAGTATCATTACTGCTGGACATCACACAGATTGTATATACTACGTAATTACTACTGAATATATAAAATATAATATATATAGTACTATACATATATTAGTATCACTTTTATTGGAGCCTAAAGGCTAACATTCATTATTAGTTATGTTAGTATTATTGCATTTCCATAGTACTTACTCTTGATGGACCTGTTATGCTCCTCCTCCTCCTGCTGTTTCTGCAGGAGCTCTGTCTCCTTTTGCTGCTTGTGTTTCAGCATCTCCTGAAGAACCTGCAGCTCCTTCTGCTTCTGCAACCTCACATCCTTCAGCTGCTCCAACAAACTGTTCTCCAACTCCTCCTTCTCACACCGCAAACACTCCAATCGGGCCACAGGCACAACTAGTGACACAGAACCACACACACACACAGACACACACACACACACACAGAGAGAGAGATAAACATGTATAAATGTATAAGAATTTGTGGATAAAATTATTATGAGATTATTTATAATCAAACGACTACACTACACAACCACTTCTTCCTTTTATTTACATATTATACAGATATTTACAGATATTTACATTTTATTTACCCGCGTGCGTCTCTCTTCTCCAAGGTAGCGGAGAGATATGAAAGGATAAAAGGGGAAAAGAATAAAATGCACGTCGGTTTTAAATTCGCAGGCTACCTGCGCTGAAGGCGAATAAAACGAGCACTTGAGGGAAAGGCTTCCGTACCCGATGGGTCCAAATCACATGCCCAGCAAACTAGCCTTAAACCTGGACACACAATGGAGACCATTTGACCCTTTAAAATCATACTAAAACCAGACTTCCAGGCCCAAGAGGTCACACAGTCATGCCCAGCAAAGTAGCTCTGGGCCTGGGCACACTTCACGCAGTTTGACCGTTTAAATAAAACTAGAAACAGACTTCCTGGCCCAAGAGGTCACAGAGTCATGCCTGGGTCTGGGCACACTTCACGCAGTTTGACCCTTTAAATAAAACTACAACCAGACACATACAGGTGCGCACATATACACAGATACACATTCTGTTTAATTTCTTCACATCTGCAGACTAGAGTAAGCTGAGGGTATAGTGTTAAACCAGGTACTACATAAACAGTATATAATATATATACAGAGGATATAATGTTAAACCAGGTACTACATACAGAGTATATAGTTTGACCAAAAGATCGTGCTGATCTTTGATCTCCTGGTTCTTCATCTCCAGCACCACTTTCAGACTCATGTCCTCCTCTATGGGCTGGTATAACACACACACACACACACACACACACACACACACAAATTAGCAAGCCATATAGTGTAGAAATAGATAGATGTTATTCAGGGACCTCATTTATAAAACTTTGTGGATTCCAAAGTGAAAGCGTGTGTATTCTGCACAAATAACAGGAAATGGCATATACCCCCCAAAAACTTAGATTTCTAAAGCCTCGAGTATGAATTATTGGGAGATAGAGGCGACAATGCAGCGCTAAAGACAAAAAAGGTATTTTAACCACAGGTATGAGTGCCAGCACCAGCAACCGCAGGTGTGAGTGGCATTATATTTACATTTACCCTCCACATCCTTTGTGTCTGTGTATTCGTCCTCGATGCGTCCAGCACACCAGCTCCAGAAACGCCTCATTTTTCCTCTGTCCTCTTCAGTGTCTTTCCACAGACTGATCTGTAAAGGTGTTCATGGGATTCCCCTCACGTGTGACATCGGGCCACAGGACATATGGGGTTCTAAAGTTCCAAGAGCGTAGATGAGTTGTTTTTCTTTGAATTTCCTAATTTCATTGCTGCCATAGCAACAACTGGCAATGCAAACAGACGTGTCATTAATGCAGTGACTCTACCTCAACCTGGATTGATCAACCATGTACGGCTCACCGGAGACTGTGATACGTATAACATCCCAAAGTGTACTTAATTCTGAGCAAAATCTAACTAGCCTCATTACTGCTGAACTATGAGGGGCCATTTAGGGAGAAATCAGGGAAACACTACTTGTACATACATATGAAACATTTTCACATAAATAGCCTACTACTTACATTTGTGTATAATAATTTAAACTCGCATATACACGCACTTGCCCACTCAATCTCTGGTGCGTAAACAAAGAGTTGCACTATGCTTATGTTGGTATGGGGGTGTCTGTGTGTATATAACAATTTTCAGTGCGCCCTGAAGTCATTTCATTGTCATTTCAAGGCAGATATTTAACATGTGTACAGTGCGTATAATAGACAGAGGAAGACTGTTGAACTATTAATATTAGGACGGTTATTGACATCTGTGTAATGAGTAGTGCTTCTCTTAATGACAACTGTAACTGTTTTCCCATATATAATTGTGTGCCTTATATTGTTTGGAGGAACTTTTTCTTCTCATTTAGAAATATGTGGACTAAGTGCTCAGATTGTCTTATTACTTATTATGCTCAGTCTCACCATTTTTGGCAGATTTCACCACGTTATTACGAACGTGGATACGTTATCTTATAATTATAAGCAGTGTGAGATGTGAAGCTAAGCGAAGCACATGTGCAGAATTTCTAACAATAGCCTGTTTTGTATAGCCTGGCTAACTGACCAATCAGTGAAATTAAATGTGGTTGCTGAGCCTGTTGCAGCTGGGTCAATTTAATTTGATTTCATTGTGTTTAATTTTAAACTCAGCTGCGTGCCATGAGACACAAGTTAATCTGAGCATTTTTTGTTCTAACGCCGACTTAACCTAGCCATGTTTTACAGATATCTTGAAATAATTGAGGTTCATCGCTAGAGGGTGCTGTTCATCTTTTTTTTTCTTTTCTTCTATTATTGATCAGGAAAAAACGATAAAATAGAGAATTTGTGGATAAAATTATTATGAGATTATTTATAATCAAACGACTACACTACACAACCACTTCTTCCTTTTATTTACATATTATACAGATATTTACATTTTATTTACCCGCGTGCGTCTCTCTTCTCCAATGTAGCGGAGAGATATGAAAGGATAAAAGGGGAAAAGAATAAAATGCACGTCGGTTTTAAATTCGCAGGCTACCTGCGCTGAAGGCGTGTAAAACGAGCACGTGACGGAAAGGCTTCCGTACCCGATGGGTCCAAATCACATGCCCAGCAAAGTAGCCTTAAACCTGGACACACAATGGAGAGCATTTGACCCTTTAAAATCATACTACAACCAGACTTCCAGGCCCAAGAGGTCACACAGTCATGCCCAGCAAAGTAGCTCTGGGCCTGGGCACACTTCACGCAGTTTGACCGTTTAAATAAAACTAGAAACAGACTTCCTGGCCCAAGAGGTCACACAGTCATGCCCAGCAAGGTTGCTTTAAACGTGGGCACACTTCAGACCGTTTCACTCTTTAAATCATTCAAAGCACCACATTTCAAGGCCCAAGAGGTCACAGAATCATGCCCATCAAAGTAGCTCTGGGCCTGGGCACAATTTACGGAGTTTGACCCTTTAAATAATACTACAACCAGACACATACAGGTGCACACATATACACAGATACACATTCTGTTTAATTTCTTCACATCTGCAGACTAGAGTAAGCTGAGGGTATAGTGTTAAACCAGGTGCTACATAAACAGTATATAGTATATATACAGAGGATATAGTGTTAAACCAGGTACTACATACAGAGTATATAGTATACATACAGAGTATATAGTTTGACCAAAAGATCGTGCTAATCTTTGATCTCCTGGTTCTTCATCTCCAGCGCCACTTTCAGACTCATAATGTCCTCCTCTATGGGCTGGTATAACCCACACATACGAATCATCACTACAGCCAGTACAATGGAAAGGTGGGAATGTGTACTGAATGTGTACTGACGTTATAAGTGAAAGGTGGAGGTACTGGTGGATGTGTACTGACACTATAAGGGATCTCTACCTGCAGTGACAGTCTGAGCTTCTCAAGTTCTTCCTCCAGAGATTTCTTCTCCTGTTCACAGGCCATTTTCATATCTGCCAGAGCAAGTATCATTACTGCTGGATATAACATAGATTGTATATACTACATAATTACTACTGAATATATAAAATATAATATATATAGTACTATACATATATTAGTATCACTTTTATTGGAGCCTAAAGGCTAGCATTCATTATTAGTTATGTTAGTATTATTGCATTTCCATAGTACTTACTCTTGATGGACCTGTTATGCTCCTCCTCCTCCTGCTGTTTCTGTAGGAGCTCTGTCTCCTCCTGCTGCTTGTGTTTCAGCATCTCCTGAAGAACCTGCAGCTCCTTCTGCTTCTGCAACCTCAACTCCTTCAGCTGCTCCAACAAACTGTTATCCAACTCCTCCTTCTCACACCGCAAACACTCCAATCGGGCCACAGGCCCCACTAGTGACACAGAACCACACACACACACACACACACACACACACACACACACACACACACACACACACACACACAGAGAGAGATAAACATGTATAAATGTATAAGAATTTGTGGATAAAATTATTATGAGATTATTTATAATCAAACGACTACACTACACAACCACTTCTTCCTTTTATTTACATATTATACAGATATTTACATTTTATTTACCCGCATGTGTCTCTCTTCTCCAAGGTAGCGGAGAGATATGAAAGGATAAAAGGGGAAAAGAATAAAATGCACGTCGGTTTTAAATTCGCAGGCTACCTGCGCTGAAGGCGTGGAAAACGAGCACGTGACGGAAAGGCTTCCGTACCCGATGGGTCCAAATCACATGCCCAGCAAAGTAGCCTTAAACCTGGACACACAATGGAGACCATTTGACCCTTTAAAATCATACTACAAGCAGACTTCCAGGCCCAAGAGGTCACACAGTCATGCCCAGCAAAGTACCTCTGGGCCTGGGCACACTTCACGCAGTTTGACCGTTTAAATAAAACTAGAAACAGACTTCCTGGCCCAAGAGGTCACACAGTCATGCCCAACAAGGTTGCTTTAAACGTGGGCACACTTCAGACCGTTTCACTCTTTAAATCATTCAAAGCACCACATTTCAAGGCCCAAGAGGTCACAGAATCATGCCCATCAAAGTAGCTCTGGGCCTGGGCACACTTCACGCAGTTTGACCCTTTAAATAATACTACAACCAGACACATACAGGTGCGCACATATACACAGATACACATTCTGTTTAAATTTCTTCACATCTGCAGACTAGAGTAAGCTGAGGGTATAGTGTTAAACCAGGTACTACATAAACAGTATATAGTATATATACAGAGGATATAGTGTTAAACCAGGTACTACATACAGAGTATATAGTATACATACAGAGTATATAGTTTGACCAAAAGATCGTGCTGATATTTGATCTCCTGGTTCTTCATCTCCAGCGCCAATTTCAGACTCATAAAGTCCTCCTCTATGGGCTGGTATAACACACACACGAATCATATCTACAGCCAGTACAATGGAAAGGTGGGAATGTGTACTGAATGTGTACTGACGTTATAAGTGAAAGGTGGAGGTACTGGTGGATGTGTACTGACACTATAAGGGATCTCTACCTGCAGTGACAGTCTGAGCTTCTCAAGTTCTTCCTCCAGAGATTTCTTCTCCTGTTCACAGGCCATTTTCATATCTGCCAGAGCAAGTATCATTACTGCTGGATATAACACAGATTGTATATACTACATAATTACTACTGAATATATAAAATATAATATATATAGTACTATACATATATTAGTATCACTTTTATTGGAGCCTAAAGGCTAACATTCATTATTAGTTATGTTAGTATTATTGCATTTCCATAGTACTTACTCTTGATGGACCTGTTATGCTCCTCCTCCTCCTGCTGTTTCTGCTGGAGCTCTGTCTCCTCCTGCTGCTTGTGTTTCAGCATCTCCTGAAGAACCTGCAGCTCCTTCTGCTTCTGCAACCTCAACTCCTTCAGCTGCTCCAAGAAACTGTTATCCAACTCCTCCTTCTCACACCGCAAACACTCCAATCGGGCCACAGGCCCCACTAGTGACACAGAACCACACACACACACACACACACACACACACACACACACACACACAGACAAAGAGAGAGATAAACATATATAAATGTATAAGAATTTGTGGATAAAATTATTATGAGATTATTTATAATGAAACGACTACACTACACAACCACTTCTTCCTTTTATTTACATATTATACAGATATTTAGAGATATTTACATTTTATTTACCCGCGTGCGTCTCTCTTCTCCAAGGTAGCGGAGAGATATGAAGGGATAAAAGGGGAAAAGAATAAAATGCACGTCGGTTTTAAATTCGCAGGCTAACTGCGCTGAAGGCGTGGAAAACGAGCACGTGACGGAAAGGCTTCCGTACCCGATGGGTCCAAATCACATGCCAAGCAAAGTAGCCTTAAACCTGGACACACAATGGAGACCATTTGACCCTTTAAAATCATACTACAACCAGACTTCCAGGCCCAAGAGGTCACACAGTCATGCCCAGCAAAGTAGCTCTGGGCCTGGGCACACTTCACGCAGTTTGACCGTTTAAATAAAACTAGAAACAGACTTCCTGGCCCAAGAGGTCACACAGTCATGCCCAGCAAGGTTGCTTTAAACGTGGGCACACTTCATACCGTTTCACTCTTTAAATCATTCAAAGCACCACATTTCAAGGCCCAAGAGGTCACAGAAACATGCCCATCAAAGTAGCTCTGGGCCTGGGCACACTTCACGCAGTTTGACCCTTTAAATAATACTACAACCAGACACATACAGGTGCGCACATATACACAGATACACATTCTGTTTAATTTCTTCACATCTGCAGACTAGAGTAAGCTGAGGGTATAGTGTTAAACCAGGTACTACATAAACAGTATATAGTATATATACAGAGGATATAGTGTTAAACCAGGTACTACATACAGAGTATATAGTATACATACAGAGTATATAGTTTGACCAAAAGATCGTTCTGATCTTTGATCTCCTGGTTCTTCATCTCCAGCGCCACTTTCAGACTCATAATGTCCTCCTCTATGGGCTGGTATAACCCACACACACGAATCATCACTACAGCCAGTACAATGGAAAGGTGGGAATGTGTACTGAATGTGTACTGACGTTATAAGTGAAAGGTGGAGGTACTGGTGGATGTGTACTGACACTATAAGGGATCTCTACCTGCAGTGACAGTCTGAGCTTCTCAAGTTCTTCCTCCAGAGATTTCTTCTCCTGTTCACAGGCCATTTTCATATCTGCCAGAGCAAGTATCATTACTGCTGGATATAACATAGATTGTATATACTACATAATTACTACTGAATATATAAAATATAATATATATAGTACTATACATATATTAGTATCACTTTTATTGGAGCCTAAAGGCTAGCATTCATTATTAGTTATGTTAGTATTATTGCATTTCCATAGTACTTACTCTTGATGGACCTGTTATGCTCCTCCTCCTCCTGCTGTTTCTGCAGGAGCTCTGTCTCCTCCTGCTGCTTGTGTTTCAGCATCTCCTGAAGAACCTGCAGCTCCTTCTGCTTCTGCAACCTCAACTCCTTCAGCTGCTCCAACAAACTGTTATCCAACTCCTCCTTCTCACACCGCAAACACTCCAATCGGGCCACAGGCCCCACTAGTGACACAGAACCACACACACACACACACAGACAGACACACACACACACACACACACAGAGAGAGATAAACATGTATAAATGTATAAGAATTTGTGGATAAAATTATTATGAGATTATTTATAATCAAACGACTACACTACACAACCACATCTTCCTTTTATTTACATATTATACAGATATTTAGAGATATTTACATTTTATTTACCCGCGTGCGTCTCTCTTCTCCAAGGTAGCGGAGAGATATGAAAGGATAAAAGGGGAAAAGAATAAAATGCACGTCGGTTTTAAATTCGCAGGCTACCTGCGCTGAAGGCGTGGAAAACGAGCACGTGACGGAAAGGCTTCCGTACCCGATGGGTCCAAATCACATGCCCAGCAAAGTAGCCTTAAACCTGGACACACAATGGAGAGCATTTGACCCTTTAAAATCATACTACAACCAGACTTCCAGGCCCAAGAGGTCACACAGCCATGCCCAGCAAAGTAGCTCTGGGCCTGGGCACACTTCACGCAGTTTGACCGTTTAAATAAAACTAGAAACAGACTTCCTGGCCCAAGAGGTCACAGTCATACCCAGCAAAGTACGTTTAAACCTGGAAACAAATCAGATCCTTTCTGTCATTCAAAGGAATGGGCCTGCAACTCACAACCACATCCCCAGTGAAGCGCACCGTCACCCAGCCACACTACCCCACCTTGCCCGTCCTGGAACAACCA
Organism: Electrophorus electricus; assembly: GCF_041902795.1. NCBI lineage: Eukaryota > Metazoa > Chordata > Actinopteri > Gymnotiformes > Gymnotidae > Electrophorus > Electrophorus electricus. Next base: position 27,541,238 of record NC_137505.1, on the reverse strand, counting down.
CACCTCCAGGGCACCACATGCCAATCTCTCATGCCCAGCAAACTGCAACCTCACGCAGCCAGGCCACACACTGTCTCCCCTTGTACCGTCCAAGGACGAACTCCTCCACAAACCTGGTGTTCACGCGCACACACGCAATTACAACGAATTGGTGGAGAACTTTGAAACAAACGTGCTGACTTTGAATACTCACATCTAGGCTGGGCCAGGTCCAAATGGCCTGCAGCTCGGTGCGCATTAACTGCTTGACTGTCCGTCACGAACGCCACCTGCCAAGCGTTCGTTCCGTCCCTGGCGGATTTTAAAAAATCGTAGCGTGAGAACGATGGGTCCGATCCGCGTGCCGCTTAAAGGCGATTACAGGGGAGATGCAACCCTTTCCAAAGAACCATGAAAAGACTTTCTACTCCCAAGGAAACGAGATATTAAGCCGCAATGACGTCCGACGCGCGCATTTTCTCCGCCGCGCAGCACATTTAAAAAAATCATAGCGTGAAAACCGTGGGTTCGATCCGCGTGCCGCTCGAAGGCGATTACAGGGGAGATGCAGCCCTTTCCAAAGAGCCATGAAAAGACTTTCTACTCCCAAGGAGACAAGAGATATTAAGCCGAAATGACGTCCTACGCGCGCATTTCCTCCGCCGCGCACCACATTTAAAAAAATCATAGCGTGAAAACCGTGGGTTCGATCCGCGTGCCGCTCGAAGGCGATTACAGGGGAGATGCAGCCCTTTCCAAAGAGGCATGAACAGACTTCCTACTCCCAAGGAGCCCAAAGATATTAAGCCGCAAATACGTCCTACGCGCGTCTTTTCTACGCCGCGCACCACATTTAAAAAATCGTATCGGAAGAACGGTGGGTCCAATCCGCGTGCCGCTTAAAGGCGACTACAAGGGAGATGCAAACCTTTCCAAAGAGCCATGAAAAGACTTTCTACTCCCAAGGAGACAATAGATATTAAGCCGAAATGACGTCCGACGCGCGCATTTTCTCCGCCGCGCACCACATTTAAAAAAATCATAGCGTGAAAACCGTGGGTTCGATCCGCGTGCCGCTCGAAGGCGATTACAGCGGAGATGCAGCCCTTTCCAAAGAGCCATGAAAAGACTTTCTACTCCCAAGGAGACAAGAGATATTAAGCCGAAATGACGTCCGACGCGCGCATTTCCTCCGCCGCGCACCACATTTAAAAAAATCATAGCGTGAAAACCGTGGGTTCGATCCGCGTGCCGCTCGAAGGCGATTACAGGGGAGATGCAGCCCTTTCCAAAGAGCCATGAAAAGACTTTCTACTCCCAAGGAGACAAGAGATATTAAGCCGAAATGACGTCCGACGCGCGCATTTCCTCCGCCGCGCACCACATTTAAAAAAATCATAGCGTGAAAACCGTGGGTTCGATCCGCGTGCCGCTCGAAGGCGATTACAGGGGAGATGCAGCCCTTTCCAAAGAGCCATGAACAGACTTTCTACACCCAATGAGACAAGAGATATTAAGCCGCAAATACGTCCGGCGCGCGTCTTTTCTCCGCCGCGCAACACATTTAAAAAAAATCGTAGCGTGAAAACCGTGGGTTCGATCCGCGTGCCGCTCGAAGACGATTACAGGGGAGATGCAGCCCTTTCCAAAGAGCCATGAACAGACTTTCTACTCCCAATGAGACAAGAGATATCAAGCCGCAAATACGTCCGGCGCGCGTCTATTCTCCGCCGCGCAACACATTTAAAAAAAATCGTAGCGTGAAAACCGTGGGTTCGATCCGCGTGCCGTTTAAAGGCGATTACAGGGGAGATGCAGCCCTTTCCAAAGAGCCATGAAAAGACTTTCTACTCCCAAGGAGACAAGAGATATTAAGCCGAAAGGACGTCCGACGCGCGCATTTCCTCCGCCGCGCACCACATTTAAAAAAATCATAGCGTGAAAACCGTGGGTTCGATCCGCGTGCCGCTCGAAGGCGATTACAGGGGAGATGCAGCCCTTTCCAAAGAGGCATGAACAGACTTCCTACTCCCAAGGAGCCCAAAGATATTAAGCCGCAAATACGTCCTACGCGCGTCTTTTCTACGCCGCGCACCACATTTAAAAAATCGTATCGGAAGAACGGTGGGTCCAATCCGCGTGCCGCTTAAAGGCGATTACAAGGGAGATGCAAACCTTTCCAAAGAGCCATGAAAAGACTTTCTACTCCCAAGGAGACAATAGATATTAAGCCGAAATGACGTCCGACGCGCGCATTTTCTCCGCCGCGCACCACATTTAAAAAAATCATAGCGTGAGAACCGTGGGTTCGATCCGCGTGCCGCTCGAAGGCGATTACAGCGGAGATGCAGCCCTTTCCAAAGAGCCATGAACAGACTTCCTACTCCCAAGGAGACAAGAGATATTAAGCCGAAATGACGTCCGACGCGCGCATTTCCTCCGCCGCGCACCACATTTAAAAAAATCATAGCGTGAAAACCGTGGGTTCGATCCGCGTGCCGCTCGAAGGCGATTACAGGGGAGATGCAGCCCTTTCAAAAGAGCCATAAACAGACTTTCTACACCCAATGAGACAAGAGATATTAAGCCGCAAATACGTCCGGCGCGCGTCTTTTCTCCGCCGCGCAACACATTTAAAAAAAATCGTAGCGTGAAAAACGTGGGTTCGATCCGCGTGCCGCTCGAAGGCGATTACAGGGGAGATGCATCCCTTTCAAAAGAGCCATGAACAGACTTTCTACTCCCAAGGAGACCAGAAATATTAACATATAAAGCGTTACGCTCCAGTCGGATGAACGAGAAACGCTTGTACAATTGCAACGAATTGGAGGAGAAAGTTTAAACAAACGCGCTGACTTTGAACGCTCACATCTAGGCCGGGCCAACTCCAAATGGCGTGCAACTCGGTGCGCATCACCTCCATGACTGTCCCTAACGAACGCCACCTGCCACGCTTTCGGCCCGTCCCTGGCGGCATTAAAAAATCGTAGCGTGATAACGATGGTTCCGATGCGCGTGCCGCTCGAAGGCGATTACAGGGGAGATACAGCCCTTTCCAAAGAGCCATGAACAGACTTTCTACTCCCAAGGAGACAAGAGATATTACGCGCATTTTCTCCGACGCGCACCACGTTTAAAAAATCGTAGCGTGATGGTTCCGATGCGCGTGCCGCTCGAAGGCGATTACAGGGGAGATACAGCCCTTTCCAAAGAACCATGAAAAGACTTTCTACTCCCAAGGAGACAAGAGATATTAAGCCGCAATGACGTCCGACGCGCGCATTTTCTCCGCCGCGCAGCACATTTAAAAAAATCATAGCGTGAAAACCGTGGGTTCGATCCGCGTGCCGCTCGAAGGCGATTACAGGGGAGATGGAGCCCTTTCCAAAGAGGCATGAACAGACTTCCTACTCCCAAGGAGCCCAAAGATATTAAGCCGCAAATACGTCCTACGCGCGTCTTTTCTACGCCGCGCACCACATTTAAAAAATCGTAGCGTAAGAACGGTGGGTCCGATCCGCGTGCCGCTTAAAGGCGATTACAGGGGAGATGCAAACCTTTCCAAAGAGCCATGAAAAGACTTTCTACTCCCAATGAGACAAGAGATATCAAGCCGCAAATACGTCCGGCGCGCGTCTATTCTCCGACGCGCAACACATTTAAAAAAAATCGTAACGTGAAAACCGTGGGTTCGATCCGCGTGCCGCTTAAAGGCGATTACAGGGGAGATGCAGCCCTTTCCAAAGAGCCATGAAAAGACTTTCTACTCCCAAGGAGACAAGAGATATTAAGCCGAAATGACGTCCTACGCGCGTCTTTTCTACGCCGCGCACCACATTTAAAAAATCGTATCGGAAGAACGGTGGGTCCAATCCGCGTGCCGCTTAAAGGCGATTACAACGGAGATGCAAACCTTTCCAAAGAGCCATGAAAAGACTTTCTACTCCCAAGGAGACAAGAGATATTAAGCCGAAATGACGTCCGACGCGCGCATTTCCTCCGCCGCGCACCACATTTAAAAAAATCATAGCGTGAAAACCGTGGGTTCGATCCGCGTGCCGCTCGAAGGCGATTACAGGGGAGATGCAGCCCTTTCCAAAGAGCCATGAACAGACTTTCTACTCCCAAGGAGACAAGAGATATTACGCGCATTTTCTCCGACGCGCACCACGTTTAAAAAATCGTAGCGTGAGAACGGTGGGTCCGATCCGCGTGCCGCTTAAAGGCGATTACAGGGGAGATGCATCCCTTTCCAAAGAGCCATGAACAGACTTTCTACTCCCAAGGAGACCAGAGATATTAACAGATAAAGCGTTACGCTCCAGTCGGATGAGCGAGAAACGCTTGTACAATTGCAACGAATTGGAGGAGAAAGTTTAAACAAACGCGCTGACTTTGAAGGCTCACATCTAGGCCGGGCCAGGTCCAAATGGCCTGCAACTCGGTCCGCATCACGTCCATGACTTTTCCTAACGAACGCCACCTGCCAAGCTTTCGGCCCGTCCCTGTCGGCATTAAAAAATCGTAGCGTGATAACGATGGTTCCGATGCGCGTGCCGCTCGAAGGCGATTACAGGGGAGATACAGCCCTTTCCAAAGAGCCATGAACAGACTTTCTACTCCCAAGGAGACAAGAGATATTACGCGCATTTTCTCCGACGCGCACCACGTTTAAAAAATCGTAGCGTGAGAACGGTGGGTCCGATCCGCGTGCCGCTTAAAGGCGATTACAGGGGAGATGCAACCCTTTCCAAAGAACCATGAAAAGACTTTCTACTCCCAAGGAGACAAGAGATATTAAGCCGCAATGACGTCCGACGCGCGCATTTTCTCCGCCGCGCAGCACATTTAAAAAAATCATAGCGTGAAAACCGTGGGTTCGATCCGCGTGCCGCTCGAAGGCGATTACAGGGGAGATGGAGCCCTTTCCAAAGAGGCATGAACAGACTTCCTACTCCCAAGGAGCCCAAAGATATTAAGCCGCAAATACGTCCTACGCGCGTCTTTTCTACGCCGCGCACCACATTTAAAAAATCGTAGCGTAAGAACGGTGGGTCCGATCCGCGTGCCGCTTAAAGGCGATTACAGGGGAGATGCAAACCTTTCCAAAGAGCCATGAAAAGACTTTCTACTCCCAAGGAGACAAGAGATATTAAGCCGCCATGACGTCCGACGCGCGCATTTTGTCCGACGCGCAACACATTTAAAAAAATCATAGCGTGAAAACCGTGGGTTCGATCCGCGTGCCGCTCGAAGGCGATTACAGGGGAGATGCAGCCCTTTCCAAAGAGCCATGAACAGACTTTCTACTCCCAATGAGACAAGAGATATCAAGCCGCAAATACGTCCGGCGCGCGTCTATTCTCCGCCGCGCAACACATTTAAAAAAAATCGTAACGTGAAAACCGTGGGTTCGATCCGCGTGCCGCTTAAAGGCGATTACAGGGGAGATGCAGCCCTTTCCAAAGAGCCATTAAAATACTTTCTACTCCCAAGGAGACAAGAGATATTAAGCCGAAATGACGTCCGACGCGCGCATTTCCTCCGCCGCGCACCACATTTAAAAAAATCATAGCGTGAAAACCGTGGGTTCGATCCGCGTGCCGCTCGAAGGCGATTACAGGGGAGATGCAGCCCTTTCCAAAGAGGCATGAACAGACTTCCTACTCCCAAGGAGCCCAAAGATATTAAGCCGCAAATACGTCCTACGCGCGTCTTTTCTACGCCGCGCACCACATTTAAAAAATCGTATCGGAAGAACGGTGGGTCCAATCCGCGTGCCGCTTAAAGCCGATTACAAGGGAGATGCAAACCTTTCCAAAGAGCCATGAAAAGACTTTCTACTCCCAAGGAGACGATAGATATTAAGCGGAAATGACGTCCGACGCGCGCATTTTCTCCGCCGCGCACCACATTTAAAAAAATCATAGCGTGAAAACCGTGGGTTCGATCCGCGTGCCGCTCGAAGGCGATTACAGCGGAGATGCAGCCCTTTCCAAAGAGCCATGAAAAGACTTTCTACTCCCAAGGAGACAAGAGATATTAAGCCGAAATGACGTCCGACGCGCGCATTTCCTCCGCCGCGCACCACATTTAAAAAAATCATAGCATGAAAACCGTGGGTTCGATCCGCGTGCCCCTCGAAGGCGATTACAGGGGAGATGCAGCCCTTTCCAAAGAGCCATGAACAGAATTTCTACTCCCAATGAGACAAGAGATATCAAGCCGCAAATACGTCCGGCGCGCGTCTATTCTCCGCCGCGCAACACATTTAAAAAAAATCGTAGCGTGAAAACCGTGGGTTCGATCCGCGTGCCGCTTAAAGGCGATTACAGGGGAGATGCAGCCCTTTCCAAAGAGCCATGAAAAGACTTTCTACTCCCAAGGAGACAAGAGATATTAAGCCGAAATGACGTCCGACGCGCGCATTTCCTCCGCCGCGCACCACATTTAAAAAAATCATAGCGTGAAAACCGTGGGTTCGATCCGCGTGCCGCTCGAAGGCGATTACAGGGGAGATGCAGCCCTTTCCAAAGAGGCATGAACAGACTTCCTACTCCCAAGGAGCCCAAAGATATTAAGCCGCAAATACGTCCTACGCGCGTCTTTTCTACGCCGCGCACCACATTTAAAAAATCGTAGCGTAAGAACGGTGGGTCCGATCCGCGTGCCGCTTAAAGGCGATTACAGGGGAGATGCAAACCTTTCCAAAGAGCCATGAAAAGACTTTCTACTCCCAAGGAGACAAGAGATATTAAGCCGCAATGACGTCCGACGCGCGCATTTTCTCCGACGCGCAACACATTTAAAAAAATCATAGCGTGAAAACCGTGGGTTCGATCCGCGTGCCGCTCGAAGGCGATTACAGGGGAGATGCAGCCCTTTCCAAAGAGCCATGAACAGACTTTCTACTCCCAATGAGACAAGAGATATCAAGCCACAAATACGTCCGGCGCGCGTCTATTCTCCGCCGCGCAACACATTTAAAAAAAATCGTAACGTGAAAACCGTGGGTTCGATCCGCGTGCCGCTTAAAGGCGATTACAGGGGAGATGCCGCCCTTTCCAAAGAGCCATGAAAAGACTTTCTACTCCCAAGGAGACAAGAGATATTAAGCCGAAATGACGTCCTACGCGCGCATTTCCTCCGCCGCGCACCACATTTAAAAAAATCATAGCGTGAAAACCGTGGGTTCGATCCGCGTGCCGCTCGAAGGCGATTACAGGGGAGATGCAGCCCTTTCCAAAGAGGCATGAACAGACTTCCTACTCCCAAGGAGCCCAAAGATATTAAGCCGCAAATACGTCCTACGCGCGTCTTTTCTACGCCGCGCACCACATTTAAAAAATCGTAGCGTAAGAACGGTGGGTCCGATCCGCGTGCCGCTTAAAGGCGATTACAGGGGAGATGCAAACCTTTCCAAAGAGCCATGAAAAGACTTTCTACTCCCAAGGAGACAAGAGATATTAAGCCGCAATGACGTCCGCCGCGCGCATTTTCTCCGCCGCGCAACACATTTAAAAAAATCATAGCGTGAAAACCGTGGGTTCGATCCGCGTGCCGCTCGAAGGCGATTACAGGGGAGATGCAGCCCTTTCCAAAGAGCCATGAACAGACTTTCTACTCCCAATGAGACAAGAGATATCAAGCCACAAATACGTCCGGCGCGCGTCTATTCTCCGCCGCGCAACACATTTAAAAAAAATCGTAACGTGAAAACCGTGGGTTCGATCCGCGTGCCGCTTAAAGGCGATTACATGGGAGATGCCGCCCTTTCCAAAGAGCCATGAAAAGACTTTCTACTCCCAAGGAGACAAGAGATATTAAGCCGAAATGACGTCCGACGCGCGCATTTCCTCCGCCGCGCACCACATTTAAAAAAATCATAGCGTGAAAACCGTGGGTTCGATCCGCGTGCCGCTCGAAGGCGATTACAGGGGAGATGCAGCCCTTTCCAAAGAGGCATGAACAGACTTCCTACTCCCAAGGAGCCCAAAGATATTAAGCCGCAAATACGTCCTACGCGCGTCTTTTCTACGCCGCGCACCACATTTAAAAAATCGTATCGGAAGAACGGTGGGTCCAATCCGCGTGCCGCTTAAAGGCGATTACAAGGGAGATGCAAACCTTTCCAAAGAGCCATGAAAAGACTTTCTACTCCCAAGGAGACAATAGATATTAAGCCGAAATGACGTCCGACGCGCGCATTTTCTCCGCCGCGCACCACATTTAAAAAAAATCATAGCGTGAAAACCGTGGGTTCGATCCGCGTGCCGCTCGAAGGCGATTACAGCGGAGATGCAGCCCTTTCCAAAGAGCCATGAAAAGACTTTCTACTCCCAAGGAGACAAGAGATATTAAGCCGAAATGACGTCCGACGCGCGCATTTCCTCCGCCGCGCACCACATTTAAAAAAATCATAGCGTGAAAACCGTGGGTTCGATCCGCGTGCCGCTCGAAGGCGATTACAGGGGAGATGCAGCCCTTTCCAAAGAGCCATGAAAAGACTTTCTACTCCCAAGGAGACAAGAGATATTAAGCCGAAATGACGTCCGACGCGCGCATTTCCTCCGCCGCGCACCACATTTAAAAAAATCATAGCGTGAAAACCGTGGGTTCGATCCGCGTGCCGCTCGAAGGCGATTACAGGGGAGATGCAGCCCTTTCCAAAGAGCCATGAACAGACTTTCTACACCCAATGAGACAAGAGATATTAAGCCGCAAATACGTCCGGCGCGCGTCTTTTCTCCGCCGCGCAACACATTTAAAAAAAATCGTAGCGTGAAAACCGTGGGTTCGATCCGCGAGCCGCTCGAAGACGATTACAGGGGAGATGCAGCCCTTTGCAAAGAGCCATGAACAGACTTTCTACTCCCAATGAGACAAGAGATATCAAGCAGCAAATACGTCCGGCGCGCGTCTATTCTCCGCCGCGCAACACATTTAAAAAAAATCGTAGCGTGAAAACCGTGGGTTCCATCCGCGTGCCGCTTAAAGGCGATTACAGGGGAGATGCAGCCCTTTCCAAAGAGCCATGAAAAGACTTTCTACTCCCAAGGAGACAAGAGATATTAAGCCGAAAGGACGTCCGACGCGCGCATTTCCTCCGCCGCGCACCACATTTAAAAAAATCATAGCGTGAAAACCGTGGGTTCGATCCGCGTGCCGCTCGAAGGCGATTACAGGGGAGATGCAGCCCTTTCCAAAGAGGCATGAACAGACTTCCTACTCCCAAGGAGCCCAAAGATATTAAGCCGCAAATACGTCCTACGCGCGTCTTTTCTACGCCGCGCACCACATTTAAAAAATCGTATCGGAAGAACGGTGGGTCCAATCCGCGTGCCGCTTAAAGCCGATTACAAGGGAGATGCAAACCTTTCCAAAGAGCCATGAAAAGACTTTCTACTCCCAAGGAGACGATAGATATTAAGCGGAAATGACGTCCGACGCGCGCATTTTCTCCGTCGCGCACCACATTTAAAAAAATCATAGCGTGAAAACCGTGGGTTCGATCCGCGTGCCGCTCGAAGGCGATTACAGCGGAGATGCAGCCCTTTCCAAAGAGCCATGAAAAGACTTTCTACTCCCAAGGAGACAAGAGATATTAAGCCGAAATGACGTCCGACGCGCGCATTTCCTCCGCCGCGCACCACATTTAAAAAAATCATAGCATGAAAACCGTGGGTTCGATCCGCGTGCCCCTCGAAGGCGATTACAGGGGAGATGCAGCCCTTTCCAAAGAGCCATGAACAGAATTTCTACTCCCAATGAGACAAGAGATATCAAGCCGCAAATACGTCCGGCGCGCGTCTATTCTCCGCCGCGCAACACATTTAAAAAAAATCGTAGCGTGAAAACCGTGGGTTCGATCCGCGTGCCGCTTAAAGGCGATTACAGGGGAGATGCAGCCCTTTCCAAAGAGCCATGAAAAGACTTTCTACTCCCAAGGAGACAAGAGATATTAAGCCGAAATGACGTCCGACGCGCGCATTTCCTCCGCCGCGCACCACATTTAAAAAAATCATAGCGTGAAAACCGTGGGTTCGATCCGCGTGCCGCTCGAAGGCGATTACAGGGGAGATGCAGCCCTTTCCAAAGAGGCATGAACAGACTTCCTACTCCCAAGGAGCCCAAAGATATTAAGCCGCAAATACGTCCTACGCGCGTCTTTTCTACGCCGCGCACCACATTTAAAAAATCGTAGCGTAAGAACGGTGGGTCCGATCCGCGTGCCGCTTAAAGGCGATTACAGGGGAGATGCAAACCTTTCCAAAGAGCCATGAAAAGACTTTCTACTCCCAAGGAGACAAGAGATATTAAGCCGAAATGACGTCCGACGCGCGCATTTCCTCCGCCGCGCACCACATTTAAAAAAATCATAGCGTGAAAACCGTGGGTTCGATCCGCGTGCCGCTCGAAGGCGATTACAGGGGAGATGCAGCCCTTTCCAAAGAGCCATGAACAGACTTTCTACACCCAATGAGACAAGAGATATTAAGCCGCAAATACGTCCGGCGCGCGTCTTTTCTCCGCCGCGCAACACATTTAAAAAAAATCGTAGCGTGAAAACCGTGGGTTCGATCCGCGTGCCGCTCGAAGACGATTACAGGGGAGATGCAGCCCTTTCCAAAGAGCCATGAAAAGACTTTCTACTCCCAAGGAGACAATAGATATTAAGCCGAAATGACGTCCGACGCGCGCATTTTCTCCGCCGCGCACCACATTTAAAAAAATCATAGCGTGAAAACCGTGGGTTCGATCCGCGTGCCGCTCGAAGGCGATTACAGCGGAGATGCAGCCCTTTCCAAAGAGCCATGAAAAGACTTTCTACTCCCAAGGAGACAAGAGATATTAAGCCGAAATGACGTCCGACGCGCGCATTTCCTCCGCCGCGCACCACATTTAAAAAAATCATAGCGTGAAAACCGTGGGTTCGATCCGCGTGCCGCTCGAAGGCGATTACAGGGGAGATGCAGCCCTTTCCAAAGAGCCATGAACAGACTTTCTACACCCAATGAGACAAGAGATATTAAGCCGCAAATACGTCCGGCGCGCGTCTTTTCTCCGCCGCGCAACACATTTAAAAAAAATCGTAGCGTGAAAAACGTGGGTTCGATCCGCGTGCCGCTCGAAGGCGATTACAGGGGAGATGCATCCCTTTCAAAAGAGCCATGAACAGACTTTCTACTCCCAAGGAGACCAGAAATATTAACATATAAAGCGTTACGCTCCAGTCGGATGAACGAGAAACGCTTGTACAATTGCAACGAATTGGAGGAGAAAGTTTAAACAAACGCGCTGACTTTGAACGCTCACATCTAGGCCGGGCCAACTCCAAATGGCGTGCAACTCGGTGCGCATCACCTCCATGACTGTCCCTAACGAACGCCACCTGCCACGCTTTCGGCCCGTCCCTGGCGGCATTAAAAAATCGTAGCGTGATAACGATGGTTCCGATGCGCGTGCCGCTCGAAGGCGATTACAGGGGAGATACAGCCCTTTCCAAAGAGCCATGAACAGACTTTCTACTCCCAAGGAGACAAGAGATATTACGCGCATTTTCTCCGACGCGCACCACGTTTAAAAAATCGTAGCGTGAGAACGGTGGGTCCGATCCGCGTGCCGCTTAAAGGCGATTACAGGGGAGATGCATCCCTTTCCAAAGAACCATGAAAAGACTTTCTACTCCCAAGGAGACAAGAGATATTAAGCCGCAATGACGTCCGACGCGCGCATTTTCTCCGCCGCGCAGCACATTTAAAAAAATCATAGCGTGAAAACCGTGGGTTCGATCCGCGTGCCGCTCGAAGGCGATTACAGGGGAGATGGAGCCCTTTCCAAAGAGGCATGAACAGACTTCCTACTCCCAAGGAGCCCAAAGATATTAAGCCGCAAATACGTCCTACGCGCGTCTTTTCTACGCCGCGCACCACATTTAAAAAATCGTAGCGTAAGAACGGTGGGTCCGATCCGCGTGCCGCTTAAAGGCGATTACAGGGGAGATGCAAACCTTTCCAAAGAGCCATGAAAAGACTTTCTACTCCCAAGGAGACAAGAGATATTAAGCCGCAATGACGTCCGACGCGCGCATTTTCTCCGACGCGCAACACATTTAAAAAAATCATAGCGTGAAAACCGTGGGTTCGATCCGCGTGCCGCTCGAAGGCGATTACAGGGGAGATGCAGCCCTTTCCAAAGAGCCATGAACAGACTTTCTACTCCCAATGAGACAAGAGATATCAAGCCGCAAATACGTCCGGCGCGCGTCTATTCTCCGCCGCGCAACACATTTAAAAAAAATCGTAACGTGAAAACCGTGGGTTCGATCCGCGTGCCGCTTAAAGGCGATTACAGGGGAGATGCAGCCCTTTCCAAAGAGCCATGAAAAGACTTTCTACTCCCAATGAGACAAGAGATATTAAGCCGAAATGACGTCCTACGCGCGTCTTTTCTACGCCGCGCACCACATTTAAAAAATCGTATCGGAAGAACGGTGGGTCCAATCCGCGTGCCGCTTAAAGGCGATTACAACGGAGATGCAAACCTTTCCAAAGAGCCATGAACAGACTTTCTACACCCAATGAGACAAGAGATATTAAGCCGCAAATACGTCCGGCGCGCGTCTTTTCTCCGCCGCGCAACACATTTAAAAAAAATCGTAGCGTGAAAAACGTGGGTTCGATCCGCGTGCCGCTCGAAGGCGATTACAGGGGAGATACAGCCCTTTCCAAAGAGCCATGAACACACTTTCTACTCCCAAGGAGACAAGAGATATTACGCGCATTTTCTCCGACGCGCACCACGTTTAAAAAATCGTAGCGTGAGAACGGTGGGTCCGATCCGCGTGCCGCTCGAAGGCGATTACAGGGGAGATGCATCCCTTTCCAAAGAGGCATGAACAGACTTCCTACTCCCAAGGAGCCCAAAGATATTAAGCCGCAAATACGTCCTACGCGCGTCTTTTCTACGCCGCGCACCACATTTAAAAAATCGTAGCGTAAGAACGGTGGGTCCGATCCGCGTGCCGCTTAAAGGCGATTACAGGGGAGATGCAAACCTTTCCAAAGAGCCATGAAAAGACTTTCTACTCCCAAGGAGACAAGAGATATTAAGCCGCAATGACGTCCGACGCGCGCATTTTCTCCGACGCGCAACACATTTAAAAAAATCATAGCGTGAAAACCGTGGGTTCGATCCGCGTGCCGCTCGAAGGCGATTACAGGGGAGATGCAGCCCTTTCCAAAGAGCCATGAACAGACTTTCTACTCCCAATGAGACAAGAGATATCAAGCCGCAAATACGTCCGGCGCGAGTCTATTCTCCGCCGCGCAACACATTTAAAAAAAATCGTAACGTGAAAACCGTGGGTTCGATCCGCGTGCCGCTTAAAGGCGATTACAGGGGAGATGCAGCCCTTTCCAAAGAGCCATGAAAAGACTTTCTACTCCCAAGGAGACAAGAGATATTAAGCCGAAATGACGTCCGACGCGCGCATTTCCTCCGCCGCGCACCACATTTAAAAAAATCATAGCGTGAAAACCGTGGGTTCGATCCGCGTGCCGCTCGAAGGCGATTACAGGGGAGATGGAGCCCTTTCCAAAGAGGCATGAACAGACTTCCTACTCCCAAGGAGCCCAAAGATATTAAGCCGCAAATACGTCCTACGCGCGTCTTTTCTACGCCGCGCACCACATTTAAAAAATCGTAGCGTAAGAACGGTGGGTCCGATCCGCGTGCCGCTTAAAGGCGATTACAGGGGAGATGCAAACCTTTCCAAAGAGCCATGAAAAGACTTTCTACTCCCAAGGAGACAAGAGATATTAAGCCGCAATGACGTCCGACGCGCGCATTTTCTCCGACGCGCAACACATTTAAAAAAATCATAGCGTGAAAACCGTGGGTTCGATCCGCGTGCCGCTCGAAGGCGATTACAGGGGAGATGCAGCCCTTTCCAAAGAGCCATGAACAGACTTTCTACTCCCAATGAGACAAGAGATATCAAGCCGCAAATACGTCCGGCGCGCGTCTATTCTCCGCCGCGCAACACATTTAAAAAAAATCGTAACGTGAAAACCGTGGGTTCGATCCGCGTGCCGCTTAAAGGCGATTACAGGGGAGATGCAGCCCTTTCCAAAGAGCCATGAAAAGACTTTCTACTCCCAAGGAGACAAGAGATATTAAGCCGAAATGACGTCCTACGCGCGTCTTTTCTACGCCGCGCACCACATTTAAAAAATCGTATCGGAAGAACGGTGGGTCCAATCCGCGTGCCGCTTAAAGGCGATTACAAGGGAGATGCATCCCTTTCAAAAGAGCCATGAACAGACTTTCTACTCCCAAGGAGACCAGAAATATTAACATATAAAGCGTTACGCTCCAGTCGGATGAACGAGAAACGCTTGTACAATTGCAACGAATTGGAGGAGAAAGTTTAAACAAACGCGCTGACTTTGAACGCTCACATCTAGGCCGGGCCAACTCCAAATGGCGTGCAACTCGGTGCGCATCACCTCCATGACTGTCCCTAACGAACGCCACCTGCCACGCTTTCGGCCCGTCCCTGGCGGCATTAAAAAATCGTAGCGTGATAACGATGGTTCCGATGCGCGTGCCGCTCGAAGGCGATTACAGGGGAGATACAGCCTTTTCCAAAGAGCCATGAACAGACTTTCTACTCCCAAGGAGACAAGAGATATTACGCGCATTTTCTCCGACGCGCACCACGTTTAAAAAATCGTAGCGTGAGAACGGTGGGTCCGATCCGCGTGCCGCTTAAAGGCGATTACAGGGGAGATGCATCCCTTTCCAAAGAACCATGAAAAGACTTTCTACTCCCAAGGAGACAAGAGATATTAAGCCGCAATGACGTCCGACGCGCGCATTTTCTCCGCCGCGCAGCACATTTAAAAAAATCATAGCGTGAAAACCGTGGGTTCGATCCGCGTGCCGCTCGAAGGCGATTACAGGGGAGATGGAGCCCTTTCCAAAGAGGCATGAACAGACTTCCTACTCCCAAGGAGCCCAAAGATATTAAGCCGCAAATACGTCCTACGCGCGTATTTCTACGCCGCGCACCACATTTAAAAAATCGTAGCGTAAGAACGGTGGGTCCGATCCGCGTGCCGCTTAAAGGCGATTACAGGGGAGATGCAAACCTTTCCAAAGAGCCATGAAAAGACTTTCTACTCCCAAGGAGACAAGAGATATTAAGCCGCCATGACGTCCGACGCGCGCATTTTCTCCGACGCGCAACACATTTAAAAAAATCATAGCGTGAAAACCGTGGGTTCGATCCGCGTGCCGCTCGAAGGCGATTACAGGGGAGATGCAGCCCTTTCCAAAGAGCCATGAACAGACTTTCTACTCCCAATGAGACAAGAGATATCAAGCCGCAAATACGTCCGGCGCGCGTCTATTCTCCGCCGCGCAACACATTTAAAAAAAATCGTAACGTGAAAACCGTGGGTTCGATCCGCGTGCCGCTTAAAGGCGATTACAGGGGAGATGCAGCCCTTTCCAAAGAGCCATGAAAAGACTTTCTACTCCCAAGGAGACAAGAGATATTAAGCCGAAATGACGTCCTACGCGCGTCTTTTCTACGCCGCGCACCACATTTAAAAAATCGTATCGGAAGAACGGTGGGTCCAATCCGCGTGCCGCTTAAAGGCGATTACAACGGAGATGCATCCCTTTCAAAAGAGCCATGAACAGACTTTCTACTCCCAAGGAGACCAGAAATATTAACATATAAAGCGTTACGCTCCAGTCGGATGAACGAGAAACGCTTGTACAATTGCAACGAATTGGAGGAGAAAGTTTAAACAAACGCGCTGACTTTGAACGCTCACATCTAGGCCGGGCCAACTCCAAATGGCGTGCAACTCGGTGCGCATCACCTCCATGACTGTCCCTAACGAACGCCACCTGCCACGCTTTCGGCCCGTCCCTGGCGGCATTAAAAAATCGTAGCGTGATAACGATGGTTCTGATGCGCGTGCCGCTCGAAGGCGATTACAGGGGAGATACAGCCTTTTCCAAAGAGCCATGAACAGACTTTCTACTCCCAAGGAGACAAGAGATATTACGCGCATTTTCTCCGACGCGCACCACGTTTAAAAAATCGTAGCGTGAGAACGGTGGGTCCGATCCGCGTGCCGCTTAAAGGCGATTACAGGGGAGATGCATCCCTTTCCAAAGAACCATGAAAAGACTTTCTACTCCCAAGGAGACAAGAGATATTAAGCCGCAATGACGTCCGACGCGCGCATTTTCTCCGCCGCGCAGCACATTTAAAAAAATCATAGCGTGAAAACCGTGGGTTCGATCCGCGTGCCGCTCGAAGGCGATTACAGGGGAGATGGAGCCCTTTCCAAAGAGGCATGAACAGACTTCCTACTCCCAAGGAGCCCAAAGATATTAAGCCGCAAATACGTCCTACGCGCGTATTTCTACGCCGCGCACCACATTTAAAAAATCGTAGCGTAAGAACGGTGGGTCCGATCCGCGTGCCGCTTAAAGGCGATTACAGGGGAGATGCAAACCTTTCCAAAGAGCCATGAAAAGACTTTCTACTCCCAAGGAGACAAGAGATATTAAGCCGCCATGACGTCCGACGCGCGCATTTTCTCCGACGCGCAACACATTTAAAAAAATCATAGCGTGAAAACCGTGGGTTCGATCCGCGTGCCGCTCGAAGGCGATTACAGGGGAGATGCAGCCCTTTCCAAAGAGCCATGAACAGACTTTCTACTCCCAATGAGACAAGAGATATCAAGCCGCAAATACGTCCGGCGCGCGTCTATTCTCCGCCGCGCAACACATTTAAAAAAAATCGTAACGTGAAAACCGTGGGTTCGATCCGCGTGCCGCTTAAAGGCGATTACAGGGGAGATGCAGCCCTTTCCAAAGAGCCATGAAAAGACTTTCTAGTCCCAAGGAGACAAGAGATATTAAGCCGAAATGACGTCCTACGCGCGTCTTTTCTACGCCGCGCACCACATTTAAAAAATCGTATCGGAAGAACGGTGGGTCCAATCCGCGTGCCGCTTAAAGACGATTACAACGGAGATGCAAACCTTTCCAAAGAGCCATGAACAGACTTTCTACACCCAATGAGACAAGAGATATTAAGCCGCAAATACGTCCGGCGCGCGTCTTTTCTCCGCCGCGCAACACATTTAAAAAAAATCGTAGCGTGAAAAACGTGGGTTCGATCCGCGTGCCGCTCGAAGGCGATTACAGGGTAGATACAGCCCTTTCCAAAGAGCCATGAACACACTTTCTACTCCCAAGGAGACAAGAGATATTACGCGCATTTTCTCCGACGCGCACCACGTTTAAAAAATCGTAGCGTGAGAACGGTGGGTCCGATCCGCGTGCCGCTCGAAGGCGATTACAGGGGAGATGCATCCCTTTCCAAAGAGGCATGAACAGACTTCCTACTCCCAAGGAGCCCAAAGATATTAAGCCGCAAATACGTCCTACGCGCGTCTTTTCTACACCGCGCACCACATTTAAAAAATCGTAGCGTAAGAACGGTGGGTCCGATCCGCGTGCCGCTTAAAGGCGATTACAGAGGAGATGCAAACCTTTCCAAAGAGCCATGAAAAGACTTTCTACTCCCAAGGAGACAAGAGATATTAAGCCGCAATGACGTCCGACGCGCGCATTTTCTCCGACGCGCAACACATTTAAAAAAATCATAGCGTGAAAACCGTGGGTTCGATCCGCGTGCCGCTCGAAGGCGATTACAGGGGAGATGCAGCCCTTTCCAAAGAGCCATGAACAGACTTTCTACTCCCAATGAGACAAGAGATATCAAGCCGCAAATACGTCCGGCGCGCGTCTATTCTCCGCCGCGCAACACATTTAAAAAAAATCGTAACGTGAAAACCGTGGGTTCGATCCGCGTGCCGCTTAAAGGCGATTACAGGGGAGATGCAGCCCTTTCCAAAGAGCCATGAAAAGACTTTCTACTCCCAAGGAGACAAGAGATATTAAGCCGAAATGACGTCCGACGCGCGCATTTCCTCCGCCGCGCACCACATTTAAAAAAATCATAGCGTGAAAACCGTGGGTTCCATCCGCGTGCCGCTCGAAGGCGATTACAGGGGAGATGCAGCCCTTTCCAAAGAGCCATGAACAGACTTTCTACACCCAATGAGACAAGAGATATTAAGCCGCAAATAAGTCCGGCGCGCGTCTTTTCTCCGCCGCGCAACACATTTAAAAAAAATCGTAGCGTGAAAACCGTGGGTTCGATCCGCGTGCCGCTCGAAGGCGATTACAGGGGAGATGCAGCCCTTTCCAAAGAGCCATGAACAGACTTTCTACTCCCAATGAGACAAGAGATATCAAGCCGCAAATACGTCCGGCGCGCGTCTATTCTCCGCCGCGCAACACATTTAAAAAAAATCGTAGCGTGAAAACCGTGGGTTCGATCCGCGTGCCGCTTAAAGGCGATTACAGGGGAGATGCAGCCCTTTCCAAAGAGCCATGAAAAGACTTTCTACTCCCAAGGAGACAAGAGATATTAAGCCGAAATGACGTCCGACGCGCGCATTTCCTCCGCCGCGCACCACATTTAAAAAAATCATAGCGTGAAAACCGTGGGTTCGATCCGCGTGCCGCTCGAAGGCGATTACAGGGGAGATGCAGCCCTTTCCAAAGAGCCATGAACAGACTTTCTACTCCCAAGGAGACCAGAAATATTAACTTATAAAGCGTTACGCTCCAGTCGGATGAACGAGAAACGCTTGTACAATTGCAACGAATTGGAGGAGAAAGTTTAAACAAACGCGCTGACTTTGAACGCTCACATCTAGGCCGGGCCAACTCCAAATGGCGTGCAACTCGGTGTGCATCACCTCCATGACTGTCCCTAACGAACGCCACCTGCCACGCTTTCGGCCTATCCCTGGCGGCATTAAAAAATCGTAGCGTGATAACGATGGTTCCGATGCGCGTGCCGCTCGAAGGCGATTACAGCGGAGATGCAGCCCTTTCCAAAGAGCCATGAAAAGACTTTCTACTCCCAAGGAGACAAGAGATATTACGCGCATTTTCTCCGACGCGCACCACGTTTAAAAAATCGTAGCGTGAGAACGGTGGGTCCGATCCGCGTGCCGCTTAAAGGCGATTACAGGGGAGATGCAACCCTTTCCAAAGAACCATGAAAAGACTTTCTACTCCCAAGGAGACAAGAGATATTAAGCCGCAATGACGTCCGACGCGCGCATTTTCTCCGCCGCGCAGCACATTTAAAAAAATCATAGCGTGAAAACCATGGGTTCGATCCGCGTGCCGCTCGAAGGCGATTACAGGGGAGATGGAGCCCTTTCCAAAGAGGCATGAACAGACTTCCTACTCCCAAGGAGCCCAAAGATATTAAGCCGCAAATACGTCCTACGCGCGTCTTTTCTACGCCGCGCACCACATTTAAAAAATCGTAGCGTAAGAACGGTGGGTCCGATCCGCGTGCCGCTTAAAGGCGATTACAGGGGAGATGCAAACCTTTCCAAAGAGCCATGAAAAGACTTTCTACTCCCAAGGAGACAAGAGATATTAAGCCGCAATGACGTCCGACGCGCGCATTTTGTCCGACGCGCAACACATTTAAAAAAATCATAGCGTGAAAACCGTGGGTTCGATCCGCGTGCCGCTCGAAGGCGATTACAGGGGAGATGCAGCCCTTTCCAAAGAGCCATGAACAGACTTTCTACTCCCAATGAGACAAGAGATATCAAGCCGCAAATACGTCCGGCGCGCGTCTATTCTCCGCCGCGCAACACATTTAAAAAAAATCGTAACGTGAAAACCGTGGGTTCGATCCGCGTGCCGCTTAAAGGCGATTACAGGGGAGATGCAGCCCTTTCCAAAGAGCCATTAAAATACTTTCTACTCCCAAGGAGACAAGAGATATTAAGCCGAAATGACGTCCGACGCGCGCATTTCCTCCGCCGCGCACCACATTTAAAAAAATCATAGCGTGAAAACCGTGGGTTCGATCCGCGTGCCGCTCGAAGGCGATTACAGGGGAGATGCAGCCCTTTCCAAAGAGGCATGAACAGACTTCCTACTCCCAAGGAGCCCAAAGATATTAAGCCGCAAATACGTCCTACGCGCGTCTTTTCTACGCCGCGCACCACATTTAAAAAATCGTATCGGAAGAACGGTGGGTCCAATCCGCGTGCCGCTTAAAGCCGATTACAAGGGAGATGCAAACCTTTCCAAAGAGCCATGAAAAGACTTTCTACTCCCAAGGAGACGATAGATATTAAGCGGAAATGACGTCCGACGCGCGCATTTTCTCCGCCGCGCACCACATTTAAAAAAATCATAGCGTGAAAACCGTGGGTTCGATCCGCGTGCCGCTCGAAGGCGATTACAGCGGAGATGCAGCCCTTTCCAAAGAGCCATGAAAAGACTTTCTACTCCCAAGGAGACAAGAGATATTAAGCCGAAATGACGTCCGACGCGCGCATTTCCTCCGCCGCGCACCACATTTAAAAAAATCATAGCGTGAAAACCGTGGGTTCGATCCGCGTGCCGCTCGAAGGCGATTACAGGGGAGATGCAGCCCTTTCCAAAGAGCCATGAAAAGACTTTCTACTCCCAAGGAGACAAGAGATATTAAGCCGAAATGACGTCCGACGCGCGCATTTCCTCCGCCGCGCACCACATTTAAAAAAATCATAGCGTGAAAACCGTGGGTTCGATCCGCGTGCCGCTCGAAGGCGATTACAGGGGAGATGCAGCCCTTTCCAAAGAGCCATGAACAGACTTTCTACACCCAATGAGACAAGAGATATTAAGCCGCAAATACGTCCGGCGCGCGTCTTTTCTCCGCCGCGCAACACATTTAAAAAAAATCGTAGCGTGAAAACCGTGGGTTCGATCCGCGAGCCGCTCGAAGACGATTACAGGGGAGATGCAGCCCTTTCCAAAGAGCCATGAACAGACTTTCTACTCCCAATGAGACAAGAGATATCAAGCAGCAAATACGTCCGGCGCGCGTCTATTCTCCGCCGCGCAACACATTTAAAAAAAATCGTAGCGTGAAAACCGTGGGTTCCATCCGCGTGCCGCTTAAAGGCGATTACAGGGGAGATGCAGCCCTTTCCAAAGAGCCATGAAAAGACTTTCTACTCCCAAGGAGACAAGAGATATTAAGCCGAAAGGACGTCCGACGCGCGCATTTCCTCCGCCGCGCACCACATTTAAAAAAATCATAGCGTGAAAACCGTGGGTTCGATCCGCGTGCCGCTCGAAGGCGATTACAGGGGAGATGCAGCCCTTTCCAAAGAGGCATGAACAGACTTCCTACTCCCAAGGAGCCCAAAGATATTAAGCCGCAAATACGTCCTACGCGCGTCTTTTCTACGCCGCGCACCACATTTAAAAAATCGTAGCGTAAGAACGGTGGGTCCGATCCGCGTGCCGCTTAAAGGCGATTACAGGGGAGATGCAAACCTTTCCAAAGAGCCATGAAAAGACTTTCTACTCCCAAGGAGACAAGAGATATTAAGCCGAAATGACGTCCGACGCGCGCATTTCCTCCGCCGCGCACCACATTTAAAAAAATCATAGCGTGAAAACCGTGGGTTCGATCCGCGTGCCGCTCGAAGGCGATTACAGGGGAGATGCAGCCCTTTCCAAAGAGCCATGAACAGACTTTCTACACCCAATGAGACAAGAGATATTAAGCCGCAAATACGTCCGGCGCGCGTCTTTTCTCCGCCGCGCAACACATTTAAAAAAAATCGTAGCGTGAAAACCGTGGGTTCGATCCGCGTGCCGCTCGAAGACGATTACAGGGGAGATGCAGCCCTTTCCAAAGAGCCATGAACAGACTTTCTACTCCCAATGAGACAAGAGATATCAAGCCGCAAATACGTCCGGCGCGCGTCTATTCTCCGCCGCGCAACACATTTAAAAAAAATCGTAGCGTGAAAACCGTGGGTTCCATCCGCGTGCCGCTTAAAGGCGATTACAGGGGAGATGCAGCCCTTTCCAAAGAGCCATGAAAAGACTTTCTACTCCCAAGGAGACAAGAGATATTAAGCCGAAAGGACGTCCGACGCGCGCATTTCCTCCGCCGCGCACCACATTTAAAAAAATCATAGCGTGAAAACCGTGGGTTCGATCCGCGTGCCGCTCGAAGGCGATTACAGGGGAGATGCAGCCCTTTCCAAAGAGGCATGAACAGACTTCCTACTCCCAAGGAGCCCAAAGATATTAAGCCGCAAATACGTCCTACGCGCGTCTTTTCTACGCCGCGCACCACATTTAAAAAATCGTATCGGAAGAACGGTGGGTCCAATCCGCGTGCCGCTTAAAGGCGATTACAAGGGAGATGCAAACCTTTCCAAAGAGCCATGAAAAGACTTTCTACTCCCAAGGAGACAAGAGATATTAAGCCGAAATGACGTCCGACGCGCGCATTTTCTCCGCCGCGCACCACATTTAAAAAAATCATAGCGTGAAAACCGTGGGTTCGATCCGCGTGCCGCTCGAAGGCGATTACAGCGGAGATGCAGCCCTTTCCAAAGAGCCATGAAAAGACTTTCTACTCCCAAGGAGACAAGAGATATTAAGCCGAAATGACGTCCGACGCGCGCATTTCCTCCGCCGCGCACCACATTTAAAAAAATCATAGCGTGAAAACCGTGGGTTCGATCCGCGTGCCGCTCGAAGGCGATTACAGGGGAGATGCAGCCCTTTCCAAAGAGCCATGAACAGACTTTCTACACCCAATGAGACAAGAGATATTAAGCCGCAAATACGTCCGGCGCGCGTCTTTTCTCCGCCGCGCAACACATTTAAAAAAAATCGTAGCGTGAAAAACGTGGGTTCGATCCGCGTGCCGCTCGAAGGCGATTACAGGGGAGATGCATCCCTTTCAAAAGAGCCATGAACAGACTTTCTACTCCCAAGGAGACCAGAAATATTAACATATAAAGCGTTACGCTCCAGTCGGATGAACGAGAAACGCTTGTACAATTGCAACGAATTGGAGGAGAAAGTTTAAACAAACGCGCTGACTTTGAACGCTCACATCTAGGCCGGGCCAACTCCAAATGGCGTGCAACTCGGTGCGCATCACCTCCATGACTGTCCCTAACGAACGCCACCTGCCACGCTTTCGGCCCGTCCCTGGCGGCATTAAAAAATCGTAGCGTGATAACGATGGTTCCGATGCGCGTGCCGCTCGAAGGCGATTACAGGGGAGATACAGCCCTTTCCAAAGAGCCATGAACAGACTTTCTACTCCCAAGGAGACAAGAGATATTACGCGCATTTTCTCCGACGCGCACCACGTTTAAAAAATCGTAGCGTGAGAACGGTGGGTCCGATCCGCGTGCCGCTTAAAGGCGATTACAGGGGAGATGCATCCCTTTCCAAAGAACCATGAAAAGACTTTCTACTCCCAAGGAGACAAGAGATATTAAGCCGCAATGACGTCCGACGCGCGCATTTTCTCCGCCGCGCAGCACATTTAAAAAAATCATAGCGTGAAAACCGTGGGTTCGATCCGCGTGCCGCTCGAAGGCGATTACAGGGGAGATGGAGCCCTTTCCAAAGAGGCATGAACAGACTTCCTACTCCCAAGGAGCCCAAAGATATTAAGCCGCAAATACGTCCTACGCGCGTCTTTTCTACGCCGCGCACCACATTTAAAAAATCGTAGCGTAAGAACGGTGGGTCCGATCCGCGTGCCGCTTAAAGGCGATTACAGGGGAGATGCAAACCTTTCCAAAGAGCCATGAAAAGACTTTCTACTCCCAAGGAGACAAGAGATATTAAGCCGCAATGACGTCCGACGCGCGCATTTTCTCCGACGCGCAACACATTTAAAAAAATCATAGCGTGAAAACCGTGGGTTCGATCCGCGTGCCGCTCGAAGGCGATTACAGGGGAGATGCAGCCCTTTCCAAAGAGCCATGAACAGACTTTCTACTCCCAATGAGACAAGAGATATCAAGCCGCAAATACGTCCGGCGCGCGTCTATTCTCCGCCGCGCAACACATTTAAAAAAAATCGTAACGTGAAAACCGTGGGTTCGATCCGCGTGCCGCTTAAAGGCGATTACAGGGGAGATGCAGCCCTTTCCAAAGAGCCATGAAAAGACTTTCTACTCCCAAGGAGACAAGAGATATTAAGCCGAAATGACGTCCTACGCGCGTCTTTTCTACGCCGCGCACCACATTTAAAAAATCGTATCGGAAGAACGGTGGGTCCAATCCGCGTGCCGCTTAAAGGCGATTACAACGGAGATGCAAACCTTTCCAAAGAGCCATGAACAGACTTTCTACACCCAATGAGACAAGAGATATTAAGCCGCAAATACGTCCGGCGCGCGTCTTTTCTCCGCCGCGCAACACATTTAAAAAAAATCGTAGCGTGAAAAACGTGGGTTCGATCCGCGTGCCGCTCGAAGGCGATTACAGGGGAGATACAGCCCTTTCCAAAGAGCCATGAACACACTTTCTACTCCCAAGGAGACAAGAGATATTACGCGCATTTTCTCCGACGCGCACCACGTTTAAAAAATCGTAGCGTGAGAACGGTGGGTCCGATCCGCGTGCCGCTCGAAGGCGATTACAGGGGAGATGCATCCCTTTCCAAAGAGGCATGAACAGACTTCCTACTCCCAAGGAGCCCAAAGATATTAAGCCGCAAATACGTCCTACGCGCGTCTTTTCTACGCCGCGCACCACATTTAAAAAATCGTAGCGTAAGAACGGTGGGTCCGATCCGCGTGCCGCTTAAAGGCGATTACAGGGGAGATGCAAACCTTTCCAAAGAGCCATGAAAAGACTTTCTACTCCCAAGGAGACAAGAGATATTAAGCCGCAATGACGTCCGACGCGCGCATTTTCTCCGACGCGCAACACATTTAAAAAAATCATAGCGTGAAAACCGTGGGTTCGATCCGCGTGCCGCTCGAAGGCGATTACAGGGGAGATGCAGCCCTTTCCAAAGAGCCATGAACAGACTTTCTACTCCCAATGAGACAAGAGATATCAAGCCGCAAATACGTCCGGCGCGAGTCTATTCTCCGCCGCGCAACACATTTAAAAAAAATCGTAACGTGAAAACCGTGGGTTCGATCCGCGTGCCGCTTAAAGGCGATTACAGGGGAGATGCAGCCCTTTCCAAAGAGCCATGAAAAGACTTTCTACTCCCAAGGAGACAAGAGATATTAAGCCGAAATGACGTCCGACGCGCGCATTTCCTCCGCCGCGCACCACATTTAAAAAAATCATAGCGTGAAAACCGTGGGTTCGATCCGCGTGCCGCTCGAAGGCGATTACAGGGGAGATGGAGCCCTTTCCAAAGAGGCATGAACAGACTTCCTACTCCCAAGGAGCCCAAAGATATTAAGCCGCAAATACGTCCTACGCGCGTCTTTTCTACGCCGCGCACCACATTTAAAAAATCGTAGCGTAAGAACGGTGGGTCCGATCCGCGTGCCGCTTAAAGGCGATTACAGGGGAGATGCAAACCTTTCCAAAGAGCCATGAAAAGACTTTCTACTCCCAAGGAGACAAGAGATATTAAGCCGCAATGACGTCCGACGCGCGCATTTTCTCCGACGCGCAACACATTTAAAAAAATCATAGCGTGAAAACCGTGGGTTCGATCCGCGTGCCGCTCGAAGGCGATTACAGGGGAGATGCAGCCCTTTCCAAAGAGCCATGAACAGACTTTCTACTCCCAATGAGACAAGAGATATCAAGCCGCAAATACGTCCGGCGCGCGTCTATTCTCCGCCGCGCAACACATTTAAAAAAAATCGTAACGTGAAAACCGTGGGTTCGATCCGCGTGCCGCTTAAAGGCGATTACAGGGGAGATGCAGCCCTTTCCAAAGAGCCATGAAAAGACTTTCTACTCCCAAGGAGACAAGAGATATTAAGCCGAAATGACGTCCTACGCGCGTCTTTTCTACGCCGCGCACCACATTTAAAAAATCGTATCGGAAGAACGGTGGGTCCAATCCGCGTGCCGCTTAAAGGCGATTACAACGGAGATGCATCCCTTTCAAAAGAGCCATGAACAGACTTTCTACTCCCAAGGAGACCAGAAATATTAACATATAAAGCGTTACGCTCCAGTCGGATGAACGAGAAACGCTTGTACAATTGCAACGAATTGGAGGAGAAAGTTTAAACAAACGCGCTGACTTTGAACGCTCACATCTAGGCCGGGCCAACTCCAAATGGCGTGCAACTCGGTGCGCATCACCTCCATGACTGTCCCTAACGAACGCCACCTGCCACGCTTTCGGCCCGTCCCTGGCGGCATTAAAAAATCGTAGCGTGATAACGATGGTTCCGATGCGCGTGCCGCTCGAAGGCGATTACAGGGGAGATACAGCCTTTTCCAAAGAGCCATGAACAGACTTTCTACTCCCAAGGAGACAAGAGATATTACGCGCATTTTCTCCGACGCGCACCACGTTTAAAAAATCGTAGCGTGAGAACGGTGGGTCCGATCCGCGTGCCGCTTAAAGGCGATTACAGGGGAGATGCATCCCTTTCCAAAGAACCATGAAAAGACTTTCTACTCCCAAGGAGACAAGAGATATTAAGCCGCAATGACGTCCGACGCGCGCATTTTCTCCGCCGCGCAGCACATTTAAAAAAATCATAGCGTGAAAACCGTGGGTTCGATCCGCGTGCCGCTCGAAGGCGATTACAGGGGAGATGGAGCCCTTTCCAAAGAGGCATGAACAGACTTCCTACTCCCAAGGAGCCCAAAGATATTAAGCCGCAAATACGTCCTACGCGCGTATTTCTACGCCGCGCACCACATTTAAAAAATCGTAGCGTAAGAACGGTGGGTCCGATCCGCGTGCCGCTTAAAGGCGATTACAGGGGAGATGCAAACCTTTCCAAAGAGCCATGAAAAGACTTTCTACTCCCAAGGAGACAAGAGATATTAAGCCGCCATGACGTCCGACGCGCGCATTTTCTCCGACGCGCAACACATTTAAAAAAATCATAGCGTGAAAACCGTGGGTTCGATCCGCGTGCCGCTCGAAGGCGATTACAGGGGAGATGCAGCCCTTTCCAAAGAGCCATGAACAGACTTTCTACTCCCAATGAGACAAGAGATATCAAGCCGCAAATACGTCCGGCGCGCGTCTATTCTCCGCCGCGCAACACATTTAAAAAAAATCGTAACGTGAAAACCGTGGGTTCGATCCGCGTGCCGCTTAAAGGCGATTACAGGGGAGATGCAGCCCTTTCCAAAGAGCCATGAAAAGACTTTCTACTCCCAAGGAGACAAGAGATATTAAGCCGAAATGACGTCCTACGCGCGTCTTTTCTACGCCGCGCACCACATTTAAAAAATCGTATCGGAAGAACGGTGGGTCCAATCCGCGTGCCGCTTAAAGGCGATTACAACGGAGATGCATCCCTTTCAAAAGAGCCATGAACAGACTTTCTACTCCCAAGGAGACCAGAAATATTAACATATAAAGCGTTACGCTCCAGTCGGATGAACGAGAAACGCTTGTACAATTGCAACGAATTGGAGGAGAAAGTTTAAACAAACGCGCTGACTTTGAACGCTCACATCTAGGCCGGGCCAACTCCAAATGGCGTGCAACTCGGTGCGCATCACCTCCATGACTGTCCCTAACGAACGCCACCTGCCACGCTTTCGGCCCGTCCCTGGCGGCATTAAAAAATCGTAGCGTGATAACGATGGTTCTGATGCGCGTGCCGCTCGAAGGCGATTACAGGGGAGATACAGCCTTTTCCAAAGAGCCATGAACAGACTTTCTACTCCCAAGGAGACAAGAGATATTACGCGCATTTTCTCCGACGCGCACCACGTTTAAAAAATCGTAGCGTGAGAACGGTGGGTCCGATCCGCGTGCCGCTTAAAGGCGATTACAGGGGAGATGCATCCCTTTCCAAAGAACCATGAAAAGACTTTCTACTCCCAAGGAGACAAGAGATATTAAGCCGCAATGACGTCCGACGCGCGCATTTTCTCCGCCGCGCAGCACATTTAAAAAAATCATAGCGTGAAAACCGTGGGTTCGATCCGCGTGCCGCTCGAAGGCGATTACAGGGGAGATGGAGCCCTTTCCAAAGAGGCATGAACAGACTTCCTACTCCCAAGGAGCCCAAAGATATTAAGCCGCAAATACGTCCTACGCGCGTATTTCTACGCCGCGCACCACATTTAAAAAATCGTAGCGTAAGAACGGTGGGTCCGATCCGCGTGCCGCTTAAAGGCGATTACAGGGGAGATGCAAACCTTTCCAAAGAGCCATGAAAAGACTTTCTACTCCCAAGGAGACAAGAGATATTAAGCCGCCATGACGTCCGACGCGCGCATTTTCTCCGACGCGCAACACATTTAAAAAAATCATAGCGTGAAAACCGTGGGTTCGATCCGCGTGCCGCTCGAAGGCGATTACAGGGGAGATGCAGCCCTTTCCAAAGAGCCATGAACAGACTTTCTACTCCCAATGAGACAAGAGATATCAAGCCGCAAATACGTCCGGCGCGCGTCTATTCTCCGCCGCGCAACACATTTAAAAAAAATCGTAACGTGAAAACCGTGGGTTCGATCCGCGTGCCGCTTAAAGGCGATTACAGGGGAGATGCAGCCCTTTCCAAAGAGCCATGAAAAGACTTTCTAGTCCCAAGGAGACAAGAGATATTAAGCCGAAATGACGTCCTACGCGCGTCTTTTCTACGCCGCGCACCACATTTAAAAAATCGTATCGGAAGAACGGTGGGTCCAATCCGCGTGCCGCTTAAAGACGATTACAACGGAGATGCAAACCTTTCCAAAGAGCCATGAACAGACTTTCTACACCCAATGAGACAAGAGATATTAAGCCGCAAATACGTCCGGCGCGCGTCTTTTCTCCGCCGCGCAACACATTTAAAAAAAATCGTAGCGTGAAAAACGTGGGTTCGATCCGCGTGCCGCTCGAAGGCGATTACAGGGTAGATACAGCCCTTTCCAAAGAGCCATGAACACACTTTCTACTCCCAAGGAGACAAGAGATATTACGCGCATTTTCTCCGACGCGCACCACGTTTAAAAAATCGTAGCGTGAGAACGGTGGGTCCGATCCGCGTGCCGCTCGAAGGCGATTACAGGGGAGATGCATCCCTTTCCAAAGAGGCATGAACAGACTTCCTACTCCCAAGGAGCCCAAAGATATTAAGCCGCAAATACGTCCTACGCGCGTCTTTTCTACACCGCGCACCACATTTAAAAAATCGTAGCGTAAGAACGGTGGGTCCGATCCGCGTGCCGCTTAAAGGCGATTACAGAGGAGATGCAAACCTTTCCAAAGAGCCATGAAAAGACTTTCTACTCCCAAGGAGACAAGAGATATTAAGCCGCAATGACGTCCGACGCGCGCATTTTCTCCGACGCGCAACACATTTAAAAAAATCATAGCGTGAAAACCGTGGGTTCGATCCGCGTGCCGCTCGAAGGCGATTACAGGGGAGATGCAGCCCTTTCCAAAGAGCCATGAACAGACTTTCTACTCCCAATGAGACAAGAGATATCAAGCCGCAAATACGTCCGGCGCGCGTCTATTCTCCGCCGCGCAACACATTTAAAAAAAATCGTAACGTGAAAACCGTGGGTTCGATCCGCGTGCCGCTTAAAGGCGATTACAGGGGAGATGCAGCCCTTTCCAAAGAGCCATGAAAAGACTTTCTACTCCCAAGGAGACAAGAGATATTAAGCCGAAATGACGTCCGACGCGCGCATTTCCTCCGCCGCGCACCACATTTAAAAAAATCATAGCGTGAAAACCGTGGGTTCCATCCGCGTGCCGCTCGAAGGCGATTACAGGGGAGATGCAGCCCTTTCCAAAGAGCCATGAACAGACTTTCTACACCCAATGAGACAAGAGATATTAAGCCGCAAATAAGTCCGGCGCGCGTCTTTTCTCCGCCGCGCAACACATTTAAAAAAAATCGTAGCGTGAAAACCGTGGGTTCGATCCGCGTGCCGCTCGAAGGCGATTACAGGGGAGATGCAGCCCTTTCCAAAGAGCCATGAACAGACTTTCTACTCCCAATGAGACAAGAGATATCAAGCCGCAAATACGTCCGGCGCGCGTCTATTCTCCGCCGCGCAACACATTTAAAAAAAATCGTAGCGTGAAAACCGTGGGTTCGATCCGCGTGCCGCTTAAAGGCGATTACAGGGGAGATGCAGCCCTTTCCAAAGAGCCATGAAAAGACTTTCTACTCCCAAGGAGACAAGAGATATTAAGCCGAAATGACGTCCGACGCGCGCATTTCCTCCGCCGCGCACCACATTTAAAAAAATCATAGCGTGAAAACCGTGGGTTCGATCCGCGTGCCGCTCGAAGGCGATTACAGGGGAGATGCAGCCCTTTCCAAAGAGCCATGAACAGACTTTCTACTCCCAAGGAGACCAGAAATATTAACTTATAAAGCGTTACGCTCCAGTCGGATGAACGAGAAACGCTTGTACAATTGCAACGAATTGGAGGAGAAAGTTTAAACAAACGCGCTGACTTTGAACGCTCACATCTAGGCCGGGCCAACTCCAAATGGCGTGCAACTCGGTGTGCATCACCTCCATGACTGTCCCTAACGAACGCCACCTGCCACGCTTTCGGCCTATCCCTGGCGGCATTAAAAAATCGTAGCGTGATAACGATGGTTCCGATGGGCGTGCCGCTCGAAGGCGATTACAGCGGAGATGCAGCCCTTTCCAAAGAGCCATGAAAAGACTTTCTACTCCCAAGGAGACAAGAGATATTACGCGCATTTTCTCCGACGCGCACCACGTTTAAAAAATCGTAGCGTGAGAACGGTGGGTCCGATCCGCGTGCCGCTTAAAGGCGATTACAGGGGAGATGCAACCCTTTCCAAAGAACCATGAAAAGACTTTCTACTCCCAAGGAGACAAGAGATATTAAGCCGCAATGACGTCCGACGCGCGCATTTTCTCCGCCGCGCAGCACATTTAAAAAAATCATAGCGTGAAAACCGTGGGTTCGATCCGCGTGCCGCTCGAAGGCGATTACAGGGGAGATGGAGCCCTTTCCAAAGAGGCATGAACAGACTTCCTACTCCCAAGGAGCCCAAAGATATTAAGCCGCAAATACGTCCTACGCGCGTCTTTTCTACGCCGCGCACCACATTTAAAAAATCGTAGCGTAAGAACGGTGGGTCCGATCCGCGTGCCGCTTAAAGGCGATTACAGGGGAGATGCAAACCTTTCCAAAGAGCCATGAAAAGACTTTCTACTCCCAAGGAGACAAGAGATATTAAGCCGCAATGACGTCCGACGCGCGCATTTTGTCCGACGCGCAACACATTTAAAAAAATCATAGCGTGAAAACCGTGGGTTCGATCCGCGTGCCGCTCGAAGGCGATTACAGGGGAGATGCAGCCCTTTCCAAAGAGCCATGAACAGACTTTCTACTCCCAATGAGACAAGAGATATCAAGCCGCAAATACGTCCGGCGCGCGTCTATTCTCCGCCGCGCAACACATTTTAAAAAAATCGTAACGTGAAAACCGTGGGTTCGATCCGCGTGCCGCTTAAAGGCGATTACAGGGGAGATGCAGCCCTTTCCAAAGAGCCATTAAAATACTTTCTACTCCCAAGGAGACAAGAGATATTAAGCCGAAATGACGTCCGACGCGCGCATTTCCTCCGCCGCGCACCACATTTAAAAAAATCATAGCGTGAAAACCGTGGGTTCGATCCGCGTGCCGCTCGAAGGCGATTACAGGGGAGATGCAGCCCTTTCCAAAGAGGCATGAACAGACTTCCTACTCCCAAGGAGCCCAAAGATATTAAGCCGCAAATACGTCCTACGCGCGTCTTTTCTACGCCGCGCACCACATTTAAAAAATCGTATCGGAAGAACGGTGGGTCCAATCCGCGTGCCGCTTAAAGCCGATTACAAGGGAGATGCAAACCTTTCCAAAGAGCCATGAAAAGACTTTCTACTCCCAAGGAGACGATAGATATTAAGCGGAAATGACGTCCGACGCGCGCATTTTCTCCGCCGCGCACCACATTTAAAAAAAT
This sequence comes from Electrophorus electricus, assembly GCF_041902795.1. Classification (NCBI taxonomy): domain Eukaryota; kingdom Metazoa; phylum Chordata; class Actinopteri; order Gymnotiformes; family Gymnotidae; genus Electrophorus; species Electrophorus electricus. The sequence goes on along the minus strand of NC_137505.1, from coordinate 27,509,183 downwards.
CATAGCGTGAAAACCGTGGGTTCGATCCGCGTGCCGCTCGAAGGCGATTACAGCGGAGATGCAGCCCTTTCCAAAGAGCCATGAAAAGACTTTCTACTCCCAAGGAGACAAGAGATATTAAGCCGAAATGACGTCCGACGCGCGCATTTCCTCCGCCGCGCACCACATTTAAAAAAATCATAGCGTGAAAACCGTGGGTTCGATCCGCGTGCCGCTCGAAGGCGATTACAGGGGAGATGCAGCCCTTTCCAAAGAGCCATGAACAGACTTTCTACACCCAATGAGACAAGAGATATTAAGCCGCAAATACGTCCGGCGCGCGTCTTTTCTCCGCCGCGCAACACATTTAAAAAAAGTCGTAGCGTGAAAACCGTGGGTTCGATCCGCGTGCCGCTCGAAGGCGATTACAGGGGAGATGCAGCCCTTTCCAAAGAGCCATGAACAGACTTTCTACTCCCAATGAGACAAGAGATATCAAGCCGCAAATACGTCCGGCGCGCGTCTATTCTCCGCCGCGCAACACATTTAAAAAAAATCGTAGCGTGAAAACCGTGGGTTCGATCCGCGTGCCGCTTAAAGGCGATTACAGGGGAGATGCAGCCCTTTCCAAAGAGCCATGAAAAGACTTTCTACTCCCAAGGAGACAAGAGATATTAAGCCGAAATGACGTCCGACGCGCGCATTTCCTCCGCCGCGCACCACATTTAAAAAAATCATAGCGTGAAAACCGTGGGTTCGATCCGCGTGCCGCTCGAAGGCGATTACAGGGGAGATGCAGCCCTTTCCAAAGAGGCATGAACAGACTTCCTACTCCCAAGGAGCCCAAAGATATTAAGCCGCAAATACGTCCTACGCGCGTCTTTTCTACGCCGCGCACCACATTTAAAAAATCGTATCGGAAGAATGGTGGGTCCAATCCGCGTGCCGCTTAAAGGCGATTACAAGGGAGATGCAACCCTTTCCAAAGAGCCATGAAAAGACTTTCTACTCCCAAGGAGACAATAGATATTAAGCCGAAATGACGTCCGACGCGCGCATTTTCTCCGCCGCGCACCACATTTAAAAAAATCATAGCGTGAAAACCGTGGGTTCGATCCGCGTGCCGCTCGAAGGCGATTACAGCGGAGATGCAGCCCTTTCCAAAGAGCCATGAAAAGACTTTCTACTCCCAAGGAGACAAGAGATATTAAGCCGAAATGACGTCCGACGCGCGCATTTCCTCCGCCGCGCACCACATTTAAAAAAATCATAGCGTGAAAACCGTGGGTTCGATCCGCGTGCCGCTCGAAGGCGATTACAGGGGAGATGCAGCCCTTTCCAAAGAGCCATGAACAGACTTTCTACTCACAATGAGACAAGAGATATCAAGCCACAAATACGTCCGGCGCGCGTCTATTCTCCGCCGCGCAACACATTTAAAAAAAATCGTAACGTGAAAACCGTGGGTTCAATCCGCGTGCCGCTTAAAGGCGATTACAGGGGAGATGCAGCCCTTTCCAAAGAGCCATGAAAAGACTTTCTACTCCCAAGGAGACAAGAGATATTAAGCCGAAATGACGTCCTACGCGCGTCTTTTCTACGCCGCGCACCACATTTAAAAAATCGTATCGGAAGAACGGTGGGTCCAATCCGCGTGCCGCTTAAAGGCGATTACAACGGAGATGCAAACCTTTCCAAAGAGCCATGAACAGACTTTCTACACCCAATGAGACAAGAGATATTAAGCCGCAAATACGTCCGGCGCGCGTCTTTTCTCCGCCGCGCAACACATTTAAAAAAAATCGTAGCGTGAAAAACGTGGGTTCGATCCGCGTGCCGCTCGAAGGCGATTACAGGGGAGATACAGCCCTTTCCAAAGAGCCATGAACACACTTTCTACTCCCAAGGAGACAAGAGATATTACGCGCATTTTCTCCGACGCGCACCACGTTTAAAAAATCGTAGCGTGAGAACGGTGGGTCCGATCCGCGTGCCGCTCGAAGGCGATTACAGGGGAGATGCATCCCTTTCCAAAGAGGCATGAACAGACTTCCTACTCCCAAGGAGCCCAAAGATATTAAGCCGCAAATACGTCCTACGCGCGTCTTTTCTACGCCGCGCACCACATTTAAAAAATCGTAGCGTAAGAACGGTGGGTCCGATCCGCGTGCCGCTTAAAGGCGATTACAGGGGAGATGCAAACCTTTCCAAAGAGCCATGAAAAGACTTTCTACTCCCAAGGAGACAAGAGATATTAAGCCGCAATGACGTCCGACGCGCGCATTTTCTCCGACGCGCAACACATTTAAAAAAATCATAGCGTGAAAACCGTGGGTTCGATCCGCGTGCCGCTCGAAGGCGATTACAGGGGAGATGCAGCCCTTTCCAAAGAGCCATGAACAGACTTTCTACTCCCAATGAGACAAGAGACATCAAGCCGCAAATACGTCCGGCGCGAGTCTATTCTCCGCCGCGCAACACATTTAAAAAAAATCGTAACGTGAAAACCGTGGGTTCGATCCGCGTGCCGCTTAAAGGCGATTACAGGGGAGATGCAGCCCTTTCCAAAGAGCCATGAAAAGACTTTCTACTCCCAAGGAGACAAGAGATATTAAGCCGAAATGACGTCCGACGCGCGCATTTCCTCCGCCGCGCACCACATTTAAAAAAATCATAGCGTGAAAACCGTGGGTTCGATCCGCGTGCCGCTCGAAGGCGATTACAGGGGAGATGCAGCCCTTTCCAAAGAGCCATGAACAGACTTTCTACACCCAATGAGACAAGAGATATTAAGCCGCAAATACGTCCGGCGCGCGTCTTTTCTCCGCCGCGCAACACATTTAAAAAAAATCGTAGCGTGAAAAACGTGGGTTCGATCCGCGTGCCGCTCGAAGGCGATTACAGGGGAGATGCATCCCTTTCAAAAGAGCCATGAACAGACTTTCTACTCCCAAGGAGACCAGAAATATTAACATATAAAGCGTTACGCTCCAGTCGGATGAACGAGAAACGCTTGTACAATTGCAACGAATTGGAGGAGAAAGTTTAAACAAACGCGCTGACTTTGAACGCTCACATCTAGGCCGGGCCAACTCCAAATGGCGTGCAACTCGGTGCGCATCACCTCCATGACTGTCCCTAACGAACGCCACCTGCCACGCTTTCGGCCCGTCCCTGGCGGCATTAAAAAATCGTAGCGTGATAACGATGGTTCCGATGCGCGTGCCGCTCGAAGGCGATTACAGGGGAGATACAGCCCTTTCCAAAGAGCCATGAACAGACTTTCTACTCCCAAGGAGACAAGAGATATTACGCGCATTTTCTCCGACGCGCACCACGTTTAAAAAATCGTAGCGTGAGAACGGTGGGTCCGATCCGCGTGCCGCTTAAAGGCGATTACAGGGGAGATGCATCCCTTTCCAAAGAACCATGAAAAGACTTTCTACTCCCAAGGAGACAAGAGATATTAAGCCGCAATGACGTCCGACGCGCGCATTTTCTCCGCCGCGCAGCACATTTAAAAAAATCATAGCGTGAAAACCGTGGGTTCGATCCGCGTGCCGCTCGAAGGCGATTACAGGGGAGATGGAGCCCTTTCCAAAGAGGCATGAACAGACTTCCTACTCCCAAGGAGCCCAAAGATATTAAGCCGCAAATACGTCCTACGCGCGTCTTTTCTACGCCGCGCACCACATTTAAAAAATCGTAGCGTAAGAACGGTGGGTCCGATCCGCGTGCCGCTTAAAGGCGATTACAGGGGAGATGCAAACCTTTCCAAAGAGCCATGAAAAGACTTTCTACTCCCAAGGAGACAAGAGATATTAAGCCGCAATGACGTCCGACGCGCGCATTTTCTCCGACGCGCAACACATTTAAAAAAATCATAGCGTGAAAACCGTGGGTTCGATCCGCGTGCCGCTCGAAGGCGATTACAGGGGAGATGCAGCCCTTTCCAAAGAGCCATGAACAGACTTTCTACTCCCAATGAGACAAGAGATATCAAGCCGCAAATACGTCCGGCGCGCGTCTATTCTCCGCCGCGCAACACATTTAAAAAAAATCGTAACGTGAAAACCGTGGGTTCGATCCGCGTGCCGCTTAAAGGCGATTACAGGGGAGATGCAGCCCTTTCCAAAGAGCCATGAAAAGACTTTCTACTCCCAAGGAGACAAGAGATATTAAGCCGAAATGACGTCCGACGCGCGCATTTCCTCCGCCGCGCACCACATTTAAAAAAATCATAGCGTGAAAACCGTGGGTTCGATCCGCGTGCCGCTCGAAGGCGATTACAGGGGAGATGGAGCCCTTTCCAAAGAGGCATGAACAGACTTCCTACTCCCAAGGAGCCCAAAGATATTAAGCCGCAAATACGTCCTACGCGCGTCTTTTCTACGCCGCGCACCACATTTAAAAAATCGTAGCGTAAGAACGGTGGGTCCGATCCGCGTGCCGCTTAAAGGCGATTACAGGGGAGATGCAAACCTTTCCAAAGAGCCATGAAAAGACTTTCTACTCCCAAGGAGACAAGAGATATTAAGCCGCAATGACGTCCGACGCGCGCATTTTCTCCGACGCGCAACACATTTAAAAAAATCATAGCGTGAAAACCGTGGGTTCGATCCGCGTGCCGCTCGAAGGCGATTACAGGGGAGATGCAGCCCTTTCCAAAGAGCCATGAACAGACTTTCTACTCCCAATGAGACAAGAGATATCAAGCCGCAAATACGTCCGGCGCGCGTCTATTCTCCGCCGCGCAACACATTTAAAAAAAATCGTAACGTGAAAACCGTGGGTTCGATCCGCGTGCCGCTTAAAGGCGATTACAGGGGAGATGCAGCCCTTTCCAAAGAGCCATGAAAAGACTTTCTACTCCCAAGGAGACAAGAGATATTAAGCCGAAATGACGTCCTACGCGCGTCTTTTCTACGCCGCGCACCACATTTAAAAAATCGTATCGGAAGAACGGTGGGTCCAATCCGCGTGCCGCTTAAAGGCGATTACAACGGAGATGCATCCCTTTCAAAAGAGCCATGAACAGACTTTCTACTCCCAAGGAGACCAGAAATATTAACATATAAAGCGTTACGCTCCAGTCGGATGAACGAGAAACGCTTGTACAATTGCAACGAATTGGAGGAGAAAGTTTAAACAAACGCGCTGACTTTGAACGCTCACATCTAGGCCGGGCCAACTCCAAATGGCGTGCAACTCGGTGCGCATCACCTCCATGACTGTCCCTAACGAACGCCACCTGCCACGCTTTCGGCCCGTCCCTGGCGGCATTAAAAAATCGTAGCGTGATAACGATGGTTCCGATGCGCGTGCCGCTCGAAGGCGATTACAGGGGAGATACAGCCTTTTCCAAAGAGCCATGAACAGACTTTCTACTCCCAAGGAGACAAGAGATATTACGCGCATTTTCTCCGACGCGCACCACGTTTAAAAAATCGTAGCGTGAGAACGGTGGGTCCGATCCGCGTGCCGCTTAAAGGCGATTACAGGGGAGATGCATCCCTTTCCAAAGAACCATGAAAAGACTTTCTACTCCCAAGGAGACAAGAGATATTAAGCCGCAATGACGTCCGACGCGCGCATTTTCTCCGCCGCGCAGCACATTTAAAAAAATCATAGCGTGAAAACCGTGGGTTCGATCCGCGTGCCGCTCGAAGGCGATTACAGGGGAGATGGAGCCCTTTCCAAAGAGGCATGAACAGACTTCCTACTCCCAAGGAGCCCAAAGATATTAAGCCGCAAATACGTCCTACGCGCGTATTTCTACGCCGCGCACCACATTTAAAAAATCGTAGCGTAAGAACGGTGGGTCCGATCCGCGTGCCGCTTAAAGGCGATTACAGGGGAGATGCAAACCTTTCCAAAGAGCCATGAAAAGACTTTCTACTCCCAAGGAGACAAGAGATATTAAGCCGCCATGACGTCCGACGCGCGCATTTTCTCCGACGCGCAACACATTTAAAAAAATCATAGCGTGAAAACCGTGGGTTCGATCCGCGTGCCGCTCGAAGGCGATTACAGGGGAGATGCAGCCCTTTCCAAAGAGCCATGAACAGACTTTCTACTCCCAATGAGACAAGAGATATCAAGCCGCAAATACGTCCGGCGCGCGTCTATTCTCCGCCGCGCAACACATTTAAAAAAAATCGTAACGTGAAAACCGTGGGTTCGATCCGCGTGCCGCTTAAAGGCGATTACAGGGGAGATGCAGCCCTTTCCAAAGAGCCATGAAAAGACTTTCTACTCCCAAGGAGACAAGAGATATTAAGCCGAAATGACGTCCTACGCGCGTCTTTTCTACGCCGCGCACCACATTTAAAAAATCGTATCGGAAGAACGGTGGGTCCAATCCGCGTGCCGCTTAAAGGCGATTACAACGGAGATGCAAACCTTTCCAAAGAGCCATGAACAGACTTTCTACACCCAATGAGACAAGAGATATTAAGCCGCAAATACGTCCGGCGCGCGTCTTTTCTCCGCCGCGCAACACATTTAAAAAAAATCGTAGCGTGAAAAACGTGGGTTCGATCCGCGTGCCGCTCGAAGGCGATTACAGGGGAGATACAGCCCTTTCCAAAGAGCCATGAACACACTTTCTACTCCCAAGGAGACAAGAGATATTACGCGCATTTTCTCCGACGCGCACCACGTTTAAAAAATCGTAGCGTGAGAACGGTGGGTCCGATCCGCGTGCCGCTCGAAGGCGATTACAGGGGAGATGCATCCCTTTCCAAAGAGGCATGAACAGACTTCCTACTCCCAAGGAGCCCAAAGATATTAAGCCGCAAATACGTCCTACGTGCGTCTTTTCTACGCCGCGCACCACATTTAAAAAATCGTAGCGTAAGAACGGTGGGTCCGATCCGCGTGCCGCTTAAAGGCGATTACAGGGGAGATGCAGCCCTTTCCAAAGAGCCATGAAAAGACTTTCTACTCCCAAGGAGACAAGAGATATTAAGCCGAAATGACGTCCGACACGCGCATTTCCTCCGCCGCGCACCACATTTAAAAAAATCATAGCGTGAAAACCGTGGGTTCGATCCGCGTGCCGCTCGAAGGCGATTACAGGGGAGATGCAGCCCTTTCCAAAGAGCCATGAACAGACTTTCTACACCCAATGAGACAAGAGATATTAAGCCGCAAATACGTCCGGCGCGCGTCTTTTCTCCGCCGCGCAACACATTTAAAAAAAATCGTAGCGTGAAAACCGTGGGTTCGATCCGCGTGCCGCTCGAAGGCGATTACAGGGGAGATGCAGCCCTTTCCAAAGAGCCATGAACAGACTTTCTACTCCCAATGAGACAAGAGATATCAAGCCGCAAATACGTCCGGCGCGCGTCTATTCTCCGCCGCGCAACACATTTAAAAAAAATCGTAGCGTGAAAACCGTGGGTTCGATCCGCGTGCCGCTTAAAGGCGATTACAGGGGAGATGCAGCCCTTTCCAAAGAGCCATGAAAAGACTTTCTACTCCCAAGGAGACAAGAGATATTAAGCCGAAATGACGTCCGACGCGCGCATTTCCTCCGCCGCGCACCACATTTAAAAAAATCATAGCGTGAAAACCGTGGGTTCGATCCGCGTGCCGCTCGAAGGCGATTACAGGGGAGATGCAGCCCTTTCCAAAGAGCCATGAACAGACTTTCTACTCCCAAGGAGACCAGAAATATTAACTTATAAAGCGTTACGCTCCAGTCGGATGAACGAGAAACGCTTGTACAATTGCAACGAATTGGAGGAGAAAGTTTAAACAAACGCGCTGACTTTGAACGCTCACATCTAGGCCGGGCCAACTCCAAATGGCGTGCAACTCGGTGTGCATCACCTCCATGACTGTCCCTAACGAACGCCACCTGCCACGCTTTCGGCCTATCCCTGGCGGCATTAAAAAATCGTAGCGTGATAAAGATGGTTCCGATGCGCGTGCCGCTCGAAGGCGATTACAGCGGAGATGCAGCCCTTTCCAAAGAGCCATGAAAAGACTTTCTACTCCCAAGGAGACAAGAGATATTACGCGCATTTTCTCCGACGCGCACCACGTTTAAAAAATCGTAGCGTGAGAACGGTGGGTCCGATCCGCGTGCCGCTTAAAGGCGATTACAGGGGAGATGCAACCCTTTCCAAAGAACCATGAAAAGACTTTCTACTCCCAAGGAGACAAGAGATATTAAGCCGCAATGACGTCCGACGCGCGCATTTTGTCCGACGCGCAACACATTTAAAAAAATCATAGCGTGAAAACCGTGGGTTCGATCCGCGTGCCGCTCGAAGGCGATTACAGGGGAGATGCAGCCCTTTCCAAAGAGCCATGAACAGACTTTCTACTCCCAATGAGACAAGAGATATCAAGCCGCAAATACGTCCGGCGCGCGTCTATTCTCCGCCGCGCAACACATTTAAAAAAAATCGTAACGTGAAAACCGTGGGTTCGATCCGCGTGCCGCTTAAAGGCGATTACAGGGGAGATGCAGCCCTTTCCAAAGAGCCATTAAAATACTTTCTACTCCCAAGGAGACAAGAGATATTAAGCCGAAATGACGTCCGACGCGCGCATTTCCTCCGCCGCGCACCACATTTAAAAAAATCATAGCGTGAAAACCGTGGGTTCGATCCGCGTGCCGCTCGAAGGCGATTACAGGGGAGATGCAGCCCTTTCCAAAGAGGCATGAACAGACTTCCTACTCCCAAGGAGCCCAAAGATATTAAGCCGCAAATACGTCCTACGCGCGTCTTTTCTACGCCGCGCACCACATTTAAAAAATCGTATCGGAAGAACGGTGGGTCCAATCCGCGTGCCGCTTAAAGCCGATTACAAGGGAGATGCAAACCTTTCCAAAGAGCCATGAAAAGACTTTCTACTCCCAAGGAGACGATAGATATTAAGCGGAAATGACGTCCGACGCGCGCATTTTCTCCGCCGCGCACCACATTTAAAAAAATCATAGCGTGAAAACCGTGGGTTCGATCCGCGTGCCGCTCGAAGGCGATTACAGCGGAGATGCAGCCCTTTCCAAAGAGCCATGAAAAGACTTTCTACTCCCAAGGAGACAAGAGATATTAAGCCGAAATGACGTCCGACGCGCGCATTTCCTCCGCCGCGCACCACATTTAAAAAAATCATAGCGTGAAAACCGTGGGTTCGATCCGCGTGCCGCTCGAAGGCGATTACAGGGGAGATGCAGCCCTTTCCAAAGAGCCATGAACAGACTTTCTACACCCAATGAGACAAGAGATATTAAGCCGCAAATACGTCCGGCGCGCGTCTTTTCTCCGCCGCGCAACACATTTAAAAAAAGTCGTAGCGTGAAAACCGTGGGTTCGATCCGCGTGCCGCTCGAAGGCGATTACAGGGGAGATGCAGCCCTTTCCAAAGAGCCATGAACAGACTTTCTACTCCCAATGAGACAAGAGATATCAAGCCGCAAATACGTCCGGCGCGCGTCTATTCTCCGCCGCGCAACACATTTAAAAAAAATCGTAGCGTGAAAACCGTGGGTTCGATCCGCGTGCCGCTTAAAGGCGATTACAGGGGAGATGCAGCCCTTTCCAAAGAGCCATGAAAAGACTTTCTACTCCCAAGGAGACAAGAGATATTAAGCCGAAATGACGTCCGACGCGCGCATTTCCTCCGCCGCGCACCACATTTAAAAAAATCATAGCGTGAAAACCGTGGGTTCGATCCGCGTGCCGCTCGAAGGCGATTACAGGGGAGATGCAGCCCTTTCCAAAGAGGCATGAACAGACTTCCTACTCCCAAGGAGCCCAAAGATATTAAGCCGCAAATACGTCCTACGCGCGTCTTTTCTACGCCGCGCACCACATTTAAAAAATCGTATCGGAAGAACGGTGGGTCCGATCCGCGTGCCGCTTAAAGGCGATTACAAGGGAGATGCAAACCTTTCCAAAGAGCCATGAAAAGACTTTCTACTCCCAAGGAGACAATAGATATTAAGCCGAAATGACGTCCGACGCGCGCATTTTCTCCGCCGCGCACCACATTTAAAAAAATCATAGCGTGAAAACCGTGGGTTCGATCCGCGTGCCGCTCGAAGGCGATTACAGCGGAGATGCAGCCCTTTCCAAAGAGCCATGAAAAGACTTTCTACTCCCAAGGAGACAAGAGATATTAAGCCGAAATGACGTCCGACGCGCGCATTTCCTCCGCCGCGCACCACATTTAAAAAAATCATAGCGTGAAAACCGTGGGTTCGATCCGCGTGCCGCTCGAAGGCGATTACAGGGGAGATGCAGCCCTTTCCAAAGAGCCATGAAAAGACTTTCTACTCCCAAGGAGACAAGAGATATTAAGCCGAAATGACGTCCGACGCGCGCATTTCCTCCGCCGCGCACCACATTTAAAAAAATCATAGCGTGAAAACCGTGGGTTCGATCCGCGTGCCGCTCGAAGGCGATTACAGGGGAGATGCAGCCCTTTCCAAAGAGCCATGAACAGACTTTCTACACCCAATGAGACAAGAGATATTAAGCCGCAAATACGTCCGGCGCGCGTCTTTTCTCCGCCGCGCAACACATTTAAAAAAAATCGTAGCGTGAAAACCGTGGGTTCGATCCGCGTGCCGCTCGAAGACGATTACAGGGGAGATGCAGCCCTTTCCAAAGAGCCATGAACAGACTTTCTACTCCCAATGAGACAAGAGATATCAAGCCGCAAATACGTCCGGCGCGCGTCTATTCTCCGCCGCGCAACACATTTAAAAAAAATCGTAGCGTGAAAACCGTGGGTTCCATCCGCGTGCCGCTTAAAGGCGATTACAGGGGAGATGCAGCCCTTTCCAAAGAGCCATGAAAAGACTTTCTACTCCCAAGGAGACAAGAGATATTAAGCCGAAAGGACGTCCGACGCGCGCATTTCCTCCGCCGCGCACCACATTTAAAAAAATCATAGCGTGAAAACCGTGGGTTCGATCCGCGTGCCGCTCGAAGGCGATTACAGGGGAGATGCAGCCCTTTCCAAAGAGGCATGAACAGACTTCCTACTCCCAAGGAGCCCAAAGATATTAAGCCGCAAATACGTCCTACGCGCGTCTTTTCTACGCCGCGCACCACATTTAAAAAATCGTATCGGAAGAACGGTGGGTCCAATCCGCGTGCCGCTTAAAGGCGATTACAAGGGAGATGCAAACCTTTCCAAAGAGCCATGAAAAGACTTTCTACTCCCAAGGAGACAATAGATATTAAGCCGAAATGACGTCCGACGCGCGCATTTTCTCCGCCGCGCACCACATTTAAAAAAATCATAGCGTGAAAACCGTGGGTTCGATCCGCGTGCCGCTCGAAGGCGATTACAGGGGAGATACAGCCCTTTCCAAAGAGCCATGAACAGACTTTCTACTCCCAAGGAGACAAGAGATATTACGCGCATTTTCTCCGACGCGCACCACGTTTAAAAAATCGTAGCGTGAGAACGGTGGGTCCGATCCGCGTGCCGCTTAAAGGCGATTACAGGGGAGATGCATCCCTTTCCAAAGAGCCATGAACAGACTTTCTACTCCCAAGGAGACCAGAGATATTAACAGATAAAGCGTTACGCTCCAGTCGGATGAGCGAGAAACGCTTGTACAATTGCAACGAATTGGAGGAGAAAGTTTAAACAAACGCGCTGACTTTGAAGGCTCACATCTAGGCCGGGCCAGGTCCAAATGGCCTGCAACTCGGTCCGCATCACGTCCATGACTTTTCCTAACGAACGCCACCTGCCAAGCTTTCGGCCCGTCCCTGTCGGCATTAAAAAATCGTAGCGTGATAACGATGGTTCCGATCCGCGTGCCGCGCGAAGGCGATTACAGGGGAGATGCAGCCCTTTCCAAAGAACCATGAAAAGACTTTCTACTCCCAAGGAGACAAGAGATATCAAGCCGCAATGACGTCCGACGCGCGCATTTTCTCCGCCGCGCAGCACATTTAAAAAAATCATAGTGTGAAAACCGTGGGTTCGATCCACGTGCCGCTCGAAGGCGATTACAGGGGAGATGCAGCCCTTTCCAAAGAGCCATGAACAGACTTCCTACTCCCAAGGAGCCCAAAGATATTAAGCCGCAAATACGTCCTACGCGCGTCTTTTCCACGCCGCGCACCACATTTAAAAAATCGTATCGGAAGAACGGTGGGTCCAATCCGCGTGCCGCTTAAAGGCGATTACAAGGGAGATGCAAACCTTTCCAAAGAGCCATGAAAAGACTTTCTACTCCCAAGGAGACAATAGATATTAAGCCGAAATGAATTCCGACGCGCGCATTTTCTCCGTCGCGCACCACATTTAAAAAAATCATAGCGTGAAAACCGTGGGTTCGATCCGCGTGCCGCTCGAAGGCGATTACAGCGGAGATGCAGCCCTTTCCAAAGAGCCATGAAAAGACTTTCTACTCCCAAGGAGACAAGAGATATTAAGCCGAAATGACGTCCGACGTGCGCATTTCCTCCGCCGCGCACCACATTTTAAAAAATCATAGCGTGAAAACCGTGGGTTCGATCCGCGTGCCGCTCGAAGGCGATTACAGGGGAGATGCAGCCCTTTCCAAAGAGCCATGAACAGACTTTCTACACCCAATGAGACAAGAGATATTAAGCCGCAAATACGTCCGGCGCGCGTCTTTTCTCCGCCGCGCAACACATTTAAAAAAAATCGTAGCGTGAAAAACGTGGGTTCGATCCGCGTGCCGCTCGAAGGCGATTACAGGGGAGATGCATCCCTTTCAAAAGAGCCATGAACAGACTTTCTACTCCCAAGGAGACCAGAAATATTAACATATAAAGCGTTACGCTCCAGTCGGATGAACGAGAAACGCTTGTACAACTGCAACGAATTGGAGGAGAAAGTTTAAACAAACGCGCTGACTTTGAACGCTCACATCTAGGCCGGGCCAACTCCAAATGGCGTGCAACTCGGTGTGCATCACCTCCATGACTGTCCCTAACGAACGCCACCTGCCACGCTTTCGGCCTATCCCTGGCGGCATTAAAAAATCGTAGCGTGATGGTTCCGATGCGCGTGCCGCTCGAAGGCGATTACAGGGGAGATACAGCCCTTTCCAAAGAGCCATGAACAGACTTTCTACTCCCAAGGAGACAAGAGATATTACGCGCATTTTCTCCGACGCGCACCACGTTTAAAAAATCGTAGCGTGATGGTTCCGATGCGCGTGCCGCTCGAAGGCGATTACAGGGGAGATACAGCCCTTTCCAAAGAACCATGAAAAGACTTTCTACTCCCAAGGAGACAAGAGATATTAAGCCGAAAGGACGTCCGACGCGCGCATTTCCTCCGCCGCGCACCACATTTAAAAAAATCATAGCGTGAAAACCGTGGGTTCGATCCGCGTGCCGCTCGAAGGCGATTACAGGGGAGATGCAGCCCTTTCCAAAGAGGCATGAACAGACTTCCTACTCCCAAGGAGCCCAAAGATATTAAGCCGCAAATACGTCCTACGCGCGTCTTTTCTACGCCGCGCACCACATTTAAAAAATCGTATCGGAAGAACGGTGGGTCCAATCCGCGTGCCGCTTAAAGGCGATTACAAGGGAGATGCAAACCTTTCCAAAGAGCCATGAAAAGACTTTCTACTCCCAAGGAGACAATAGATATTAAGCCGAAATGACGTCCGACGCGCGCATTTTCTCCGCCGCGCACCACATTTAAAAAAATCATAGCGTGAAAACCGTGGGTTCGATCCGCGTGCCGCTCGAAGGCGATTACAGCGGAGATGCAGCCCTTTCCAAAGAGCCATGAAAAGACTTTCTACTCCCAAGGAGACAAGAGATATTAAGCCGAAATGACGTCCGACGCGCGCATTTCCTCCGCCGCGCACCACATTTAAAAAAATCATCGCGTGAAAACCGTGGGTTCGATCCGCGTGCCGCTCGAAGGCGATTACAGGGGAGATGCAGCCCTTTCAAAAGAGCCATGAACAGACTTTCTACACCCAATGAGACAAGAGATATTAAGCCGCAAATACGTCCGGCGCGCGTCTTTTCTCCGCCGCGCAACACATTTAAAAAAAATCGTAGCGTGAAAAACGTGGGTTCGATCCGCGTGCCGCTCGAAGGCGATTACAGGGGAGATGCATCCCTTTCAAAAGAGCCATGAACAGACTTTCTACTCCCAAGGAGACCAGAAATATTAACATATAAAGCGTTACTCTCCAGTCGGATGAACGAGAAACGCTTGTACAATTGCAACGAATTGGAGGAGAAAGTTTAAACAAACGCGCTGACTTTGAACGCTCACATCTAGGCCGGGCCAACTCCAAATGGCGTGCAACTCGGTGCGCATCACCTCCATGACTGTCCCTAACGAACGCCACCTGCCACGCTTTCGGCCCGTCCCTGGCGGCATTAAAAAATCGTAGCGTGATAACGATGGTTCCGATGCGCGTGCCGCTTAAAGGCGATTACAGGGGAGATGCATCCCTTTCCAAAGAACCATGAAAAGACTTTCTACTCCCAAGGAGACAAGAGATATTAAGCCGCAATGACGTCCGACGCGCGCATTTTCTCCGCCGCGCAGCACATTTAAAAAAATCATAGCGTGAAAACCGTGGGTTCGATCCGCGTGCCGCTCGAAGGCGATTACAGGGGAGATGGAGCCCTTTCCAAAGAGGCATGAACAGACTTCCTACTCCCAAGGAGCCCAAAGATATTAAGCCGCAAATACGTCCTACGCGCGTCTTTTCTACGCCGCGCACCACATTTAAAAAATCGTAGCGTAAGAACGGTGGGTCCGATCCGCGTGCCGCTTAAAGGCGATTACAGGGGAGATGCAAACCTTTCCAAAGAGCCATGAAAAGACTTTCTACTCCCAAGGAGACAAGAGATATTAAGCCGCAATGACGTCCGACGCGCGCATTTTCTCCGACGCGCAACACATTTAAAAAAATCATAGCGTGAAAACCGTGGGTTCGATCCGCGTGCCGCTCGAAGGCGATTACAGGGGAGATGCAGCCCTTTCCAAAGAGCCATGAACAGACTTTCTACTCCCAATGAGACAAGAGATATCAAGCCGCAAATACGTCCGGCGCGCGTCTATTCTCCGCCGCGCAACACATTTAAAAAAAATCGTAACGTGAAAACCGTGGGTTCGATCCGCGTGCCGCTTAAAGGCGATTACAGGGGAGATGCAGCCCTTTCCAAAGAGCCATGAAAAGACTTTCTACTCCCAAGGAGACAAGAGATATTAAGCCGAAATGACGTCCTACGCGCGTCTTTTCTACGCCGCGCACCACATTTAAAAAATCGTATCGGAAGAACGGTGGGTCCAATCCGCGTGCCGCTCGAAGGCGATTACAGGGGAGATACAGCCCTTTCCAAAGAGCCATGAACACACTTTCTACTCCCAAGGAGACAAGAGATATTACGCGCATTTTCTCCGACGCGCACCACGTTTAAAAAATCGTAGCGTGAGAACGGTGGGTCCGATCCGCGTGCCGCTCGAAGGCGATTACAGGGGAGATGCATCCCTTTCCAAAGAGGCATGAACAGACTTCCTACTCCCAAGGAGCCCAAAGATATTAAGCCGCAAATACGTCCTACGCGCGTCTTTTCTACGCCGCGCACCACATTTAAAAAATCGTAGCGTAAGAACGGTGGGTCCGATCCGCGTGCCGCTTAAAGGCGATTACAGGGGAGATGCAAACCTTTCCAAAGAGCCATGAAAAGACTTTCTACTCCCAAGGAGACAAGAGATATTAAGCCGCAATGACGTCCGACGCGCGCATTTTCTCCGACGCGCAACACATTTAAAAAAATCATAGCGTGAAAACCGTGGGTTCGATCCGCGTGCCGCTCGAAGGCGATTACAGGGGAGATGCAGCCCTTTCCAAAGAGCCATGAACAGACTTTCTACTCCCAATGAGACAAGAGATATCAAGCCGCAAATACGTCCGGCGCGAGTCTATTCTCCGCCGCGCAACACATTTAAAAAAAATCGTAACGTGAAAACCGTGGGTTCGATCCGCGTGCCGCTTAAAGGCGATTACAGGGGAGATGCAGCCCTTTCCAAAGAGCCATGAAAAGACTTTCTACTCCCAAGGAGACAAGAGATATTAAGCCGAAATGACGTCCGACGCGCGCATTTCCTCCGCCGCGCACCACATTTAAAAAAATCATAGCGTGAAAACCGTGGGTTCGATCCGCGTGCCGCTCGAAGGCGATTACAGGGGAGATGGAGCCCTTTCCAAAGAGGCATGAACAGACTTCCTACTCCCAAGGAGCCCAAAGATATTAAGCCGCAAATACGTCCTACGCGCGTCTTTTCTACGCCGCGCACCACATTTAAAAAATCGTAGCGTAAGAACGGTGGGTCCGATCCGCGTGCCGCTTAAAGGCGATTACAGGGGAGATGCAAACCTTTCCAAAGAGCCATGAAAAGACTTTCTACTCCCAAGGAGACAAGAGATATTAAGCCGAAATGACGTCCGACGCGCGCATTTTCTCCGACGCGCAACACATTTAAAAAAATCATAGCGTGAAAACCGTGGGTTCGATCCGCGTGCCGCTCGAAGGCGATTACAGGGGAGATGCAGCCCTTTCCAAAGAGCCATGAACAGACTTTCTACTCCCAATGAGACAAGAGATATCAAGCCGCAAATACGTCCGGCGCGCGTCTATTCTCCGCCGCGCAACACATTTAAAAAAAATCGTAACGTGAAAACCGTGGGTTCGATCCGCGTGCCGCTTAAAGGCGATTACAGGGGAGATGCAGCCCTTTCCAAAGAGCCATGAAAAGACTTTCTACTCCCAAGGAGACAAGAGATATTAAGCCGAAATGACGTCCTACGCGCGTCTTTTCTACGCCGCGCACCACATTTAAAAAATCGTATCGGAAGAACGGTGGGTCCAATCCGCGTGCCGCTTAAAGGCGATTACAACGGAGATGCATCCCTTTCAAAAGAGCCATGAACAGACTTTCTACTCCCAAGGAGACCAGAAATATTAACATATAAAGCGTTACGCTCCAGTCGGATGAACGAGAAACGCTTGTACAATTGCAACGAATTGGAGGAGAAAGTTTAAACAAACGCGCTGACTTTGAACGCTCACATCTAGGCCGGGCCAACTCCAAATGGCGTGCAACTCGGTGCGCATCACCTCCATGACTGTCCCTAACGAACGCCACCTGCCACGCTTTCGGCCCGTCCCTGGCGGCATTAAAAAATCGTAGCGTGATAACGATGGTTCCGATGCGCGTGCCGCTCGAAGGCGATTACAGGGGAGATACAGCCTTTTCCAAAGAGCCATGAACAGACTTTCTACTCCCAAGGAGACAAGAGATATTACGCGCATTTTCTCCGACGCGCACCACGTTTAAAAAATCGTAGCGTGAGAACGGTGGGTCCGATCCGCGTGCCGCTTAAAGGCGATTACAGGGGAGATGCATCCCTTTCCAAAGAACCATGAAAAGACTTTCTACTCCCAAGGAGACAAGAGATATTAAGCCGCAATGACGTCCGACGCGCGCATTTTCTCCGCCGCGCAGCACATTTAAAAAAATCATAGCGTGAAAACCGTGGGTTCGATCCGCGTGCCGCTCGAAGGCGATTACAGGGGAGATGGAGCCCTTTCCAAAGAGGCATGAACAGACTTCCTACTCCCAAGGAGCCCAAAGATATTAAGCCGCAAATACGTCCTACGCGCGTATTTCTACGCCGCGCACCACATTTAAAAAATCGTAGCGTAAGAACGGTGGGTCCGATCCGCGTGCCGCTTAAAGGCGATTACAGGGGAGATGCAAACCTTTCCAAAGAGCCATGAAAAGACTTTCTACTCCCAAGGAGACAAGAGATATTAAGCCGCCATGACGTCCGACGCGCGCATTTTCTCCGACGCGCAACACATTTAAAAAAATCATAGCGTGAAAACCGTGGGTTCGATCCGCGTGCCGCTCGAAGGCGATTACAGGGGAAATGCAGCCCTTTCCAAAGAGCCATGAACAGACTTTCTACTCCCAATGAGACAAGAGATATCAAGCCGCAAATACGTCCGGCGCGCGTCTATTCTCCGCCGCGCAACACATTTAAAAAAAATCGTAACGTGAAAACCGTGGGTTCGATCCGCGTGCCGCTTAAAGGCGATTACAGGGGAGATGCAGCCCTTTCCAAAGAGCCATGAAAAGACTTTCTACTCCCAAGGAGACAAGAGATATTAAGCCGAAATGACGTCCTACGCGCGTCTTTTCTACGCCGCGCACCACATTTAAAAAATCGTATCGGAAGAACGGTGGGTCCAATCCGCGTGCCGCTTAAAGGCGATTACAACGGAGATGCAAACCTTTCCAAAGAGCCATGAACAGACTTTCTACACCCAATGAGACAAGAGATATTAAGCCGCAAATACGTCCGGCGCGCGTCTTTTCTCCGCCGCGCAACACATTTAAAAAAAATCGTAGCGTGAAAAACGTGGGTTCGATCCGCGTGCCGCTCGAAGGCGATTACAGGGGAGATACAGCCCTTTCCAAAGAGCCATGAACACACTTTCTACTCCCAAGGAGACAAGAGATATTACGCGCATTTTCTCCGACGCGCACCACGTTTAAAAAATCGTAGCGTGAGAACGGTGGGTCCGATCCGCGTGCCGCTCGAAGGCGATTACAGGGGAGATGCATCCCTTTCCAAAGAGGCATGAACAGACTTCCTACTCCCAAGGAGCCCAAAGATATTAAGCCGCAAATACGTCCTACGTGCGTCTTTTCTACGCCGCGCACCACATTTAAAAAATCGTAGCGTAAGAACGGTGGGTCCGATCCGCGTGCCGCTTAAAGGCGATTACAGGGGAGATGCAGCCCTTTCCAAAGAGCCATGAAAAGACTTTCTACTCCCAAGGAGACAAGAGATATTAAGCCGAAATGACGTCCGACACGCGCATTTCCTCCGCCGCGCACCACATTTAAAAAAATCATAGCGTGAAAACCGTGGGTTCGATCCGCGTGCCGCTCGAAGGCGATTACAGGGGAGATGCAGCCCTTTCCAAAGAGCCATGAACAGACTTTCTACACCCAATGAGACAAGAGATATTAAGCCGCAAATACGTCCGGCGCGCGTCTTTTCTCCGCCGCGCAACACATTTAAAAAAAATCGTAGCGTGAAAACCGTGGGTTCGATCCGCGTGCCGCTCGAAGGCGATTACAGGGGAGATGCAGCCCTTTCCAAAGAGCCATGAACAGACTTTCTACTCCCAATGAGACAAGAGATATCAAGCCGCAAATACGTCCGGCGCGCGTCTATTCTCCGCCGCGCAACACATTTAAAAAAAATCGTAGCGTGAAAACCGTGGGTTCGATCCGCGTGCCGCTTAAAGGCGATTACAGGGGAGATGCAGCCCTTTCCAAAGAGCCATGAAAAGACTTTCTACTCCCAAGGAGACAAGAGATATTAAGCCGAAATGACGTCCGACGCGCGCATTTCCTCCGCCGCGCACCACATTTAAAAAAATCATAGCGTGAAAACCGTGGGTTCGATCCGCGTGCCGCTCGAAGGCGATTACAGGGGAGATGCAGCCCTTTCCAAAGAGCCATGAACAGACTTTCTACTCCCAAGGAGACCAGAAATATTAACTTATAAAGCGTTACGCTCCAGTCGGATGAACGAGAAACGCTTGTACAATTGCAACGAATTGGAGGAGAAAGTTTAAACAAACGCGCTGACTTTGAACGCTCACATCTAGGCCGGGCCAACTCCAAATGGCGTGCAACTCGGTGTGCATCACCTCCATGACTGTCCCTAACGAACGCCACCTGCCACGCTTTCGGCCTATCCCTGGCGGCATTAAAAAATCGTAGCGTGATAAAGATGGTTCCGATGCGCGTGCCGCTCGAAGGCGATTACAGCGGAGATGCAGCCCTTTCCAAAGAGCCATGAAAAGACTTTCTACTCCCAAGGAGACAAGAGATATTACGCGCATTTTCTCCGACGCGCACCACGTTTAAAAAATCGTAGCGTGAGAACGGTGGGTCCGATCCGCGTGCCGCTTAAAGGCGATTACAGGGGAGATGCAACCCTTTCCAAAGAACCATGAAAAGACTTTCTACTCCCAAGGAGACAAGAGATATTAAGCCGCAATGACGTCCGACGCGCGCATTTTGTCCGACGCGCAACACATTTAAAAAAATCATAGCGTGAAAACCGTGGGTTCGATCCGCGTGCCGCTCGAAGGCGATTACAGGGGAGATGCAGCCCTTTCCAAAGAGCCATGAACAGACTTTCTACTCCCAATGAGACAAGAGATATCAAGCCGCAAATACGTCCGGCGCGCGTCTATTCTCCGCCGCGCAACACATTTAAAAAAAATCGTAACGTGAAAACCGTGGGTTCGATCCGCGTGCCGCTTAAAGGCGATTACAGGGGAGATGCAGCCCTTTCCAAAGAGCCATTAAAATACTTTCTACTCCCAAGGAGACAAGAGATATTAAGCCGAAATGACGTCCGACGCGCGCATTTCCTCCGCCGCGCACCACATTTAAAAAAATCATAGCGTGAAAACCGTGGGTTCGATCCGCGTGCCGCTCAAAGGCGATTACAGGGGAGATGCAGCCCTTTCCAAAGAGGCATGAACAGACTTCCTACTCCCAAGGAGCCCAAAGATATTAAGCCGCAAATACGTCCTACGCGCGTCTTTTCTACGCCGCGCACCACATTTAAAAAATCGTATCGGAAGAACGGTGGGTCCAATCCGCGTGCCGCTTAAAGCCGATTACAAGGGAGATGCAAACCTTTCCAAAGAGCCATGAAAAGACTTTCTACTCCCAAGGAGACGATAGATATTAAGCGGAAATGACGTCCGACGCGCGCATTTTCTCCGCCGCGCACCACATTTAAAAAAATCATAGCGTGAAAACCGTGGGTTCGATCCGCGTGCCGCTCGAAGGCGATTACAGCGGAGATGCAGCCCTTTCCAAAGAGCCATGAAAAGACTTTCTACTCCCAAGGAGACAAGAGATATTAAGCCGAAATGACGTCCGACGCGCGCATTTCCTCCGCCGCGCACCACATTTAAAAAAATCATAGCGTGAAAACCGTGGGTTCGATCCGCGTGCCGCTCGAAGGCGATTACAGGGGAGATGCAGCCCTTTCCAAAGAGCCATGAACAGACTTTCTACACCCAATGAGACAAGAGATATTAAGCCGCAAATACGTCCGGCGCGCGTCTTTTCTCCGCCGCGCAACACATTTAAAAAAAGTCGTAGCGTGAAAACCGTGGGTTCGATCCGCGTGCCGCTCGAAGGCGATTACAGGGGAGATGCAGCCCTTTCCAAAGAGCCATGAACAGACTTTCTACTCCCAATGAGACAAGAGATATCAAGCCGCAAATACGTCCGGCGCGCGTCTATTCTCCGCCGCGCAACACATTTAAAAAAAATCGTAGCGTGAAAACCGTGGGTTCGATCCGCGTGCCGCTTAAAGGCGATTACAGGGGAGATGCAGCCCTTTCCAAAGAGCCATGAAAAGACTTTCTACTCCCAAGGAGACAAGAGATATTAAGCCGAAATGACGTCCGACGCGCGCATTTCCTCCGCCGCGCACCACATTTAAAAAAATCATAGCGTGAAAACCGTGGGTTCGATCCGCGTGCCGCTCGAAGGCGATTACAGGGGAGATGCAGCCCTTTCCAAAGAGGCATGAACAGACTTCCTACTCCCAAGGAGCCCAAAGATATTAAGCCGCAAATACGTCCTACGCGCGTCTTTTCTACGCCGCGCACCACATTTAAAAAATCGTATCGGAAGAACGGTGGGTCCGATCCGCGTGCCGCTTAAAGGCGATTACAAGGGAGATGCAAACCTTTCCAAAGAGCCATGAAAAGACTTTCTACTCCCAAGGAGACAATAGATATTAAGCCGAAATGACGTCCGACGCGCGCATTTTCTCCGCCGCGCACCACATTTAAAAAAATCATAGCGTGAAAACCGTGGGTTCGATCCGCGTGCCGCTCGAAGGCGATTACAGCGGAGATGCAGCCCTTTCCAAAGAGCCATGAAAAGACTTTCTACTCCCAAGGAGACAAGAGATATTAAGCCGAAATGACGTCCGACGCGCGCATTTCCTCCGCCGCGCACCACATTTAAAAAAATCATAGCGTGAAAACCGTGGGTTCGATCCGCGTGCCGCTCGAAGGCGATTACAGGGGAGATGCAGCCCTTTCCAAAGAGCCATGAAAAGACTTTCTACTCCCAAGGAGACAAGAGATATTAAGCCGAAATGACGTCCGACGCGCGCATTTCCTCCGCCGCGCACCACATTTAAAAAAATCATAGCGTGAAAACCGTGGGTTCGATCCGCGTGCCGCTCGAAGGCGATTACAGGGGAGATGCAGCCCTTTCCAAAGAGCCATGAACAGACTTTCTACACCCAATGAGACAAGAGATATTAAGCCGCAAATACGTCCGGCGCGCGTCTTTTCTCCGCCGCGCAACACATTTAAAAAAAATCGTAGCGTGAAAACCGTGGGTTCGATCCGCGTGCCGCTCGAAGACGATTACAGGGGAGATGCAGCCCTTTCCAAAGAGCCATGAACAGACTTTCTACTCCCAATGAGACAAGAGATATCAAGCCGCAAATACGTCCGGCGCGCGTCTATTCTCCGCCGCGCAACACATTTAAAAAAAATCGTAGCGTGAAAACCGTGGGTTCCATCCGCGTGCCGCTTAAAGGCGATTACAGGGGAGATGCAGCCCTTTCCAAAGAGCCATGAAAAGACTTTCTACTCCCAAGGAGACAAGAGATATTAAGCCGAAAGGACGTCCGACGCGCGCATTTCCTCCGCCGCGCACCACATTTAAAAAAATCATAGCGTGAAAACCGTGGGTTCGATCCGCGTGCCGCTCGAAGGCGATTACAGGGGAGATGCAGCCCTTTCCAAAGAGGCATGAACAGACTTCCTACTCCCAAGGAGCCCAAAGATATTAAGCCGCAAATACGTCCTACGCGCGTCTTTTCTACGCCGCGCACCACATTTAAAAAATCGTATCGGAAGAACGGTGGGTCCAATCCGCGTGCCGCTTAAAGGCGATTACAAGGGAGATGCAAACCTTTCCAAAGAGCCATGAAAAGACTTTCTACTCCCAAGGAGACAATAGATATTAAGCCGAAATGACGTCCGACGCGCGCATTTTCTCCGCCGCGCACCACATTTAAAAAAATCATAGCGTGAAAACCGTGGGTTCGATCCGCGTGCCGCTCGAAGGCGATTACAGCGGAGATGCAGCCCTTTCCAAAGAGCCATGAAAAGACTTTCTACTCCCAAGGAGACAAGAGATATTAAGCCGAAATGACGTCCGACGCGCGCATTTCCTCCGCCGCGCACCACATTTAAAAAAATCATCGCGTGAAAACCGTGGGTTCGATCCGCGTGCCGCTCGAAGGCGATTACAGGGGAGATGCAGCCCTTTCAAAAGAGCCATGAACAGACTTTCTACACCCAATGAGACAAGAGATATTAAGCCGCAAATACGTCCGGCGCGCGTCTTTTCTCCGCCGCGCAACACATTTAAAAAAAATCGTAGCGTGAAAAACGTGGGTTCGATCCGCGTGCCGCTCGAAGGCGATTACAGGGGAGATGCATCCCTTTCAAAAGAGCCATGAACAGACTTTCTACTCCCAAGGAGACCAGAAATATTAACATATAAAGCGTTACGCTCCAGTCGGATGAACGAGAAACGCTTGTACAATTGCAACGAATTGGAGGAGAAAGTTTAAACAAACGCGCTGACTTTGAACGCTCACATCTAGGCCGGGCCAACTCCAAATGGCGTGCAACTCGGTGCGCATCACCTCCATGACTGTCCCTAACGAACGCCACCTGCCACGCTTTCGGCCCGTCCCTGGCGGCATTAAAAAATCGTAGCGTGATAACGATGGTTCCGATGCGCGTGCCGCTCGAAGGCGATTACAGGGGAGATACAGCCCTTTCCAAAGAGCCATGAACAGACTTTCTACTCCCAAGGAGACAAGAGATATTACGCGCATTTTCTCCGACGCGCACCACGTTTAAAAAATCGTAGCGTGAGAACGGTGGGTCCGATCCGCGTGCCGCTTAAAGGCGATTACAGGGGAGATGCATCCCTTTCCAAAGAGCCATGAACAGACTTTCTACTCCCAAGGAGACCAGAGATATTAACAGATAAAGCGTTACGCTCCAGTCGGATGAGCGAGAAACGCTTGTACAATTGCAACGAATTGGAGGAGAAAGTTTAAACAAACGCGCTGACTTTGAAGGCTCACATCTAGGCCGGGCCAGGTCCAAATGGCCTGCAACTCGGTCCGCATCACGTCCATGACTTTTCCTAACGAACGCCACCTGCCAAGCTTTCGGCCCGTCCCTGTCGGCATTAAAAAATCGTAGCGTGATAACGATGGTTCCGATCCGCGTGCCGCGCGAAGGCGATTACAGGGGAGATGCAGCCCTTTCCAAAGAACCATGAAAAGACTTTCTACTCCCAAGGAGACAAGAGATATCAAGCCGCAATGACGTCCGACGCGCGCATTTTCTCCGCCGCGCAGCACATTTAAAAAAATCATAGTGTGAAAACCGTGGGTTCGATCCACGTGCCGCTCGAAGGCGATTACAGGGGAGATGCTGCCCTTTCCAAAGAGCCATGAACAGACTTCCTACTCCCAAGGAGCCCAAAGATATTAAGCCGCAAATACGTCCTACGCGCGTCTTTTCCACGCCGCGCACCACATTTAAAAAATCGTATCGGAAGAACGGTGGGTCCAATCCGCGTGCCGCTTAAAGGCGATTACAAGGGAGATGCAAACCTTTCCAAAGAGCCATGAAAAGACTTTCTACTCCCAAGGAGACAATAGATATTAAGCCGAAATGAATTCCGACGCGCGCATTTTCTCCGTCGCGCACCACATTTAAAAAAATCATAGCGTGAAAACCGTGGGTTCGATCCGCGTGCCGCTCGAAGGCGATTACAGCGGAGATGCAGCCCTTTCCAAAGAGCCATGAAAAGACTTTCTACTCCCAAGGAGACAAGAGATATTAAGCCGAAATGACGTCCGACGTGCGCATTTCCTCCGCCGCGCACCACATTTTAAAAAATCATAGCGTGAAAACCGTGGGTTCGATCCGCGTGCCGCTCGAAGGCGATTACAGGGGAGATGCAGCCCTTTCCAAAGAGCCATGAACAGACTTTCTACACCCAATGAGACAAGAGATATTAAGCCGCAAATACGTCCGGCGCGCGTCTTTTCTCCGCCGCGCAACACATTTAAAAAAAATCGTAGCGTGAAAAACGTGGGTTCGATCCGCGTGCCGCTCGAAGGCGATTACAGGGGAGATGCATCCCTTTCAAAAGAGCCATGAACAGACTTTCTACTCCCAAGGAGACCAGAAATATTAACATATAAAGCGTTACGCTCCAGTCGGATGAACGAGAAACGCTTGTACAACTGCAACGAATTGGAGGAGAAAGTTTAAACAAACGCGCTGACTTTGAACGCTCACATCTAGGCCGGGCCAACTCCAAATGGCGTGCAACTCGGTGCGCATCACCTCCATGACTGTCCCTAACGAACGCCACCTGCCACGCTTTCGGCCCGTCCCTGGCGGCATTAAAAAATCGTAGCGTGATAACGATGGTTCCGATGCGCGTGCCGCTCGAAGGCGATTACAGGGGAGATACAGCCCTTTCCAAAGAGCCATGAACAGACTTTCTACTCCCAAGGAGACAAGAGATATTACGCGCATTTTCTCCGACGCGCACCACGTTTAAAAAATCGTAGCGTGAGAACGGTGGGTCCGATCCGCGTGCCGCTTAAAGGCGATTACAGGGGAGATGCATCCCTTTCCAAAGAACCATGAAAAGACTTTCTACTCCCAAGGAGACAAGAGATATTAAGCCGCAATGACGTCCGACGCGCGCATTTTCTCCGCCGCGCAGCACATTTAAAAAAATCATAGCGTGAAAACCGTGGGTTCGATCCGCGTGCCGCTCGAAGGCGATTACAGGGGAGATGGAGCCCTTTCCAAAGAGGCATGAACAGACTTCCTACTCCCAAGGAGCCCAAAGATATTAAGCCGCAAATACGTCCTACGCGCGTCTTTTCTACGCCGCGCACCACATTTAAAAAATCGTAGCGTAAGAACGGTGGGTCCGATCCGCGTGCCGCTTAAAGGCGATTACAGGGGAGATGCAAACCTTTCCAAAGAGCCATGAAAAGACTTTCTACTCCCAAGGAGACAAGAGATATTAAGCCGCAATGACGTCCGACGCGCGCATTTTCTCCGACGCGCAACACATTTAAAAAAATCATAGCGTGAAAACCGTGGGTTCGATCCGCGTGCCGCTCGAAGGCGATTACAGGGGAGATGCAGCCCTTTCCAAAGAGCCATGAACAGACTTTCTACTCCCAATGAGACAAGAGATATCAAGCCGCAAATACGTCCGGCGCGCGTCTATTCTCCGCCGCGCAACACATTTAAAAAAAATCGTAACGTGAAAACCGTGGGTTCGATCCGCGTGCCGCTTAAAGGCGATTACAGGGGAGATGCAGCCCTTTCCAAAGAGCCATGAAAAGACTTTCTACTCCCAAGGAGACAAGAGATATTAAGCCGAAATGACGTCCTACGCGCGTCTTTTCTACGCCGCGCACCACATTTAAAAAATCGTATCGGAAGAACGGTGGGTCCAATCCGCGTGCCGCTTAAAGGCGATTACAACGGAGATGCAAACCTTTCCAAAGAGCCATGAACAGACTTTCTACACCCAATGAGACAAGAGATATTAAGCCGCAAATACGTCCGGCGCGCGTCTTTTCTCCGCCGCGCAACACATTTAAAAAAAGTCGTAGCGTGAAAAACGTGGGTTAGATCCGCGTGCCGCTCGAAGGCGATTACAGGGGAGATACAGCCCTTTCAAAAGAGCCATGAACAGACTTTCTACACCCAATGAGACAAGAGATATTAAGCCGCAAATACGTCCGGCGCGCGTCTTTTCTCCGCCGCGCAACACATTTAAAAAAAATCGTAGCGTGAAAACCGTGGGTTCGATCCGCGTGCCGCTCGAAGGCGATTACAGGGGAGCTGCAGCCCTTTCCAAAGAGCCATGAACAGACTTTCTACTCCCAATGAGACAAGAGATATCAAGCCGCAAATACGTCCGGCGCGCGTCTATTCTCCGCCGCGCAACACATTTAAAAAAAATCGTAGCGTGAAAACCGTGGGTTCGATCCGCGTGCCGCTTAAAGGCGATTACAGGGGAGATGCAGCCCTTTCCAAAGAGCCATGAAAAGACTTTCTACTCCCAAGGAGACAAGAGATATTAAGCCGAAATGACGTCCGACGCGCGCATTTCCTCCGCCGCGCACCACATTTAAAAAAATCATAGCGTGAAAACCGTGGGTTCGATCCGCGTGCCGCTCGAAGGCGATTACAGGGGAGATGCAGCCCTTTCCAAAGAGCCATGAACAGACTTTCTACTCCCAAGGAGACCAGAAATATTAACTTATAAAGCGTTACGCTCCAGTCGGATGAACGAGAAACGCTTGTACAATTGCAACGAATTGGAGGAGAAAGTTTAAACAAACGCGCTGACTTTGAACGCTCACATCTAGGCCGGGCCAACTCCACATGGCGTGCAACTCGGTGTGCATCACCTCCATGACTGTCCCTAACGAACGCCACCTGCCACGCTTTCGGCCTATCCCTGGCGGCATTAAAAAATCGTAGCGTGATAACGATGGTTCCGATGCGCGTGCCGCTCAAAGGCGATTACAGCGGAGATGCAGCCCTTTCCAAAGAGCCATGAAAAGACTTTCTACTCCCAAGGAGACAAGAGATATTACGCGCATTTTCTCCGACGCGCACCACGTTTAAAAAATCGTAGCGTGAGAACGGTGGGTCCGATCCGCGTGCCGCTTAAAGGCGATTACAGGGGAGATGCAACCCTTTCCAAAGAACCATGAAAAGACTTTCTACTCCCAAGGAGACAAGAGATATTAAGCCGCAATGACGTCCGACGCGCGCATTTTCTCCGCCGCGCAGCACATTTAAAAAAATCATAGCGTGAAAACCGTGGGTTCGATCCGCGTGCCGCTCGAAGGCGATTACAGGGGAGATGGAGCCCTTTCCAAAGAGGCATGAACAGACTTCCTACTCCCAAGGAGCCCAAAGATATTAAGCCGCAAATACGTCCTACGCGCGTCTTTTCTACGCCGCGCACCACATTTAAAAAATCGTAGCGTAAGAACGGTGGGTCCGATCCGCGTGCCGCTTAAAGGCGATTACAGGGGAGATGCAAACCTTTCCAAAGAGCCATGAAAAGACTTTCTACTCCCAAGGAGACAAGAGATATTAAGCCGCAATGACGTCCGACGCGCGCATTTTGTCCGACGCGCAACACATTTAAAAAAATCATAGCGTGAAAACCGTAGGTTCGATCCGCGTGCCGCTCGAAGGCGATTACAGGGGAGATGCAGCCCTTTCCAAAGAGCCATGAACAGACTTTCTACTCCCAATGAGACAAGAGATATCAAGCCGCAAATACGTCCGGCGCGCGTATATTCTCCGCCGCGCAACACATTTAAAAAAAATCGTAACGTGAAAACCGTGGGTTCGATCCGCGTGCCGCTTAAAGGCGATTACAGGGGAGATGCAGCCCTTTCCAAAGAGCCATTAAAATACTTTCTACTCCCAAGGAGACAAGAGATATTAAGCCGAAATGACGTCCGACGCGCGCATTTCCTCCGCCGCGCACCACATTTAAAAAAATCATAGCGTGAAAACCGTGGGTTCGATCCGCGTGCCGCTCGAAGGCGATTACAGGGGAGATGCAGCCCTTTCCAAAGAGGCATGAACAGACTTCCTACTCCCAAGGAGCCCAAAGATATTAAGCCGCAAATACGTCCTACGCGCGTCTTTTCTACGCCGCGCACCACATTTAAAAAATCGTATCGGAAGAACGGTGGGTCCAATCCGCGTGCCGCTTAAAGCCGATTACAAGGGAGATGCAAACCTTTCCAAAGAGCCATGAAAAGACTTTCTACTCCCAAGGAGACGATAGATATTAAGCGGAAATGACGTCCGACGCGCGCATTTTCTCCGCCGCGCACCACATTTAAAAAAATCATAGCGTGAAAACCGTGGGTTCGATCCGCGTGCCGCTCGAAGGCGATTACAGCGGAGATGCAGCCCTTTCCAAAGAGCCATGAAAAGACTTTCTACTCCCAAGGAGACAAGAGATATTAAGCCGAAATGACGTCCGACGCGCGCATTTCCTCCGCCGCGCACCACATTTAAAAAAATCATAGCGTGAAAACCGTGGGTTCGATCCGCGTGCCGCTCGAAGGCGATTACAGGGGAGATGCAGCCCTTTCCAAAGAGCCACGAACAGACTTTCTACACCCAATGAGACAAGAGATATTAAGCCGCAAATACGTCCGGCGCGCGTCTTTTCTCCGCCGCACAACACATTTAAAAAAAGTCGTAGCGTGAAAACCGTGGGTTCGATCCGCGTGCCGCTCGAAGGCGATTACAGGGGAGATGCAGCCCTTTCCAAAGAGCCATGAACAGACTTTCTACTCCCAATGAGACAAGAGATATCAAGCCGCAAATACGTCCGGCGCGCGTCTATTCTCCGCCGCGCAACACATTTAAAAAAAATCGTAGCGTGAAAACCGTGGGTTCGATCCGCGTGCCGCTTAAAGGCGATTACAGGGGAGATGCAGCCCTTTCCAAAGAGCCATGAAAAGACTTTCTACTCCCAAGGAGACAAGAGATATTAAGCCGAAATGACGTCCGACGCGCGCATTTCCTCCGCCGCGCACCACATTTAAAAAAATCATAGCGTGAAAACCGTGGGTTCGATCCGCGTGCCGCTCGAAGGCGATTACAGGGGAGATGCAGCCCTTTCCAAAGAGGCATGAACAGACTTCCTACTCCCAAGGAGCCCAAAGATATTAAGCCGCAAATACGTCCTACGCGCGTCTTTTCTACGCCGCGCACCACATTTAAAAAATCGTATCGGAAGAACGGTGGGTCCGATCCGCGTGCCGCTTAAAGGCGATTACAAGGGAGATGCAAACCTTTCCAAAGAGCCATGAAAAGACTTTCTACTCCCAAGGAGACAATAGATATTAAGCCGAAATGACGTCCGACGCGCGCATTTTCTCCGCCGCGCACCACATTTAAAAAAATCATAGCGTGAAAACCGTGGGTTCGATCCGCGTGCCGCTCGAAGGCGATTACAGCGGAGATGCAGCCCTTTCCAAAGAGCCATGAAAAGACTTTCTACTCCCAAGGAGACAAGAGATATTAAGCCGAAATGACGTCCGACGCGCGCATTTCCTCCGCCGCGCACCACATTTAAAAAAATCATAGCGTGAAAACCGTGGGTTCGATCCGCGTGCCGCTCGAAGGCCATTACAGGGGAGATGCAGCCCTTTCCAAAGAGCCATGAACAGACTTTCTACACCCAATGAGACAAGAGATATTAAGCCGCAAATACGTCCGGCGCGCGTCTTTTCTCCGCCGCGCAACACATTTAAAAAAAATCGTAGCGTGAAAACCGTGGGTTCGATCCGCGTGCCGCTCGAAGACGATTACAGGGGAGATGCAGCCCTTTCCAAAGAGCCATGAACAGACTTTCTACTCCCAATGAGACAAGAGATATCAAGCCGCAAATACGTCCGGCGCGCGTCTATTCTCCGCCGCGCAACACATTTAAAAAAAATCGTAGCGTGAAAACCGTGGGTTCCATCCGCGTGCCGCTTAAAGGCGATTACAGGGGAGATGCAGCCCTTTCCAAAGAGCCATGAAAAGACTTTCTACTCCCAAGGAGACAAGAGATATTAAGCCGAAAGGACGTCCGACGCGCGCATTTCCTCCGCCGCGCACCACATTTAAAAAAATCATAGCGTGAAAACCGTGGGTTCGATCCGCGTTCCGCTCGAAGGCGATTACAGCGGAGATGCAGCCCTTTCCAAAGAGCCATGAAAAGACTTTCTACTCCCAAGGAGACAAGAGATATTAAGCCGAAATGACGTCCGACGCGCGCATTTCCTCCGCCGCGCACCACATTTAAAAAAATCATCGCGTGAAAACCGTGGGTTCGATCCGCGTGCCGCTCGAAGCCGATTACAGGGGAGATGCAGCCCTTTCAAAAGAGCCATGAACAGACTTTCTACACCCAATGAGACAAGAGATATTAAGCCGCAAATACGTCCGGCGCGCGTCTTTTCTCCGCCGCGCAACACATTTAAAAAAAATCGTAGCGTGAAAAACGTGGGTTCGATCCGCGTGCCGCTCGAAGGCGATTACAGGGGAGATGCATCCCTTTCAAAAGAGCCATGAACAGACTTTCTACTCCCAAGGAGACCAGAAATATTAACATATAAAGCGTTACGCTCCAGTCGGATGAACGAGAAACGCTTGTACAATTGCAACGAATTGGAGGAGAAAGTTTAAACAAACGCGCTGACTTTGAACGCTCACATCTAGGCCGGGCCAACTCCAAATGGCGTGCAACTCGGTGCGCATCACCTCCATGACTGTCCCTAACGAACGCCACCTGCCACGCTTTCGGCCCGTCCCTGGCGGCATTAAAAAATCGTAGCGTGATAACGATGGTTCCGATGCGCGTGCCGCTCGAAGGCGATTACAGGGGAGATACAGCCCTTTCCAAAGAGCCATGAACAGACTTTCTACTCCCAAGGAGACAAGAGATATTACGCGCATTTTCTCCGACGCGCACCACGTTTAAAAAATCGTAGCGTGAGAACGGTGGGTCCGATCCGCGTGCCGCTTAAAGGCGATTACAGGGGAGATGCATCCCTTTCCAAAGAGCCATGAACAGACTTTCTACTCCCAAGGAGACCAGAGATATTAACAGATAAAGCGTTACGCTCCAGTCGGATGAGCGAGAAACGCTTGTACAATTGCAACGAATTGGAGGAGAAAGTTTAAACAAACGCGCTGACTTTGAAGGCTCACATCTAGGCCGGGCCAGGTCCAAATGGCCTGCAACTCGGTCCGCATCACGTCCATGACTTTTCCTAACGAACGCCACCTGCCAAGCTTTCGGCCCGTCCCTGTCGGCATTAAAAAATCGTAGCGTGATAACGATGGTTCCGATCCGCGTGCCGCGCGAAGGCGATTACAGGGGAGATGCAGCCCTTTCCAAAGAACCATGAAAAGACTTTCTACTCCCAAGGAGACAAGAGATATCAAGCCGCAATGACGTCCGACGCGCGCATTTTCTCCGCCGCGCAGCACATTTAAAAAAATCATAGTGTGAAAACCGTGGGTTCGATCCACGTGCCGCTCGAAGGCGATTACAGGGGAGATGCAGCCCTTTCCAAAGAGCCATGAACAGACTTCCTACTCCCAAGGAGCCCAAAGATATTAAGCCGCAAATACGTCCTACGCGCGTCTTTTCCACGCCGCGCACCACATTTAAAAAATCGTATCGGAAGAACGGTGGGTCCAATCCGCGTGCCGCTTAAAGGCGATTACAAGGGAGATGCAAACCTTTCCAAAGAGCCATGAAAAGACTTTCTACTCCCAAGGAGACAATAGATATTAAGCCGAAATGAATTCCGACGCGCGCATTTTCTCCGTCGCGCACCACATTTAAAAAAATCATAGCGTGAAAACCGTGGGTTCGATCCGCGTGCCGCTCGAAGGCGATTACAGCGGAGATGCAGCCCTTTCCAAAGAGCCATGAAAAGACTTTCTACTCCCAAGGAGACAAGAGATATTAAGCCGAAATGACGTCCGACGTGCGCATTTCCTCCGCCGCGCACCACATTTAAAAAAATCATAGTGTGAAAACCGTGGGTTCGATCCACGTGCCGCTCGAAGGCGATTACAGGGGAGATGCAGCCCTTTCCAAAGAGCCATGAACAGACTTCCTACTCCCAAGGAGCCCAAAGATATTAAGCCGCAAATACGTCCTACGCGCGTCTTTTCCACGCCGCGCACCACATTTAAAAAATCGTATCGGAAGAACGGTGGGTCCAATCCGCGTGCCGCTTAAAGGCGATTACAAGGGAGATGCAAACCTTTCCAAAGAGCCATGAAAAGACTTTCTACTCCCAAGGAGACAATAGATATTAAGCCGAAATGAATTCCGACGCGCGCATTTTCTCCGTCGCGCACCACATTTAAAAAAATCATAGCGTGAAAACCGTGGGTTCGATCCGCGTGCCGCTCGAAGGCGATTACAGCGGAGATGCAGCCCTTTCCAAAGAGCCATGAAAAGACTTTCTACTCCCAAGGAGACAAGAGATATTAAGCCGAAATGACGTCCGACGTGCGCATTTCCTCCGCCGCGCACCACATTTTAAAAAATCATAGCGTGAAAACCGTGGGTTCGATCCGCGTGCCGCTCGAAGGCGATTACAGGGGAGATGCAGCCCTTTCCAAAGAGCCATGAACAGACTTTCTACACCCAATGAGACAAGAGATATTAAGCCGCAAATACGTCCGGCGCGCGTCTTTTCTCCGCCGCGCAACACATTTAAAAAAAATCGTAGCGTGAAAAACGTGGGTTCGATCCGCGTGCCGCTCGAAGGCGATTACAGGGGAGATGCATCCCTTTCAAAAGAGCCATGAACAGACTTTCTACTCCCAAGGAGACCAGAAATATTAACATATAAAGCGTTACGCTCCAGTCGGATGAACGAGAAACGCTTGTACAACTGCAACGAATTGGAGGAGAAAGTTTAAACAAACGCGCTGACTTTGAACGCTCACATCTAGGCCGGGCCAACTCCAAATGGCGTGCAACTCGGTGTGCATCACCTCCATGACTGTCCCTAACGAACGCCACCTGCCACGCTTTCGGCCTATCCCTGGCGGCATTAAAAAATCGTAGCGTGATGGTTCCGATGCGCGTGCCGCTCGAAGGCGATTACAGGGGAGATACAGCCCTTTCCAAAGAGCCATGAACAGACTTTCTACTTCCAAGGAGACAAGAGATATTACGCGCATTTTCTCCGACGCGCACCACGTTTAAAAAATCGTAGCGTGATGGTTCCGATGCGCGTGCCGCTCGAAGGCGATTACAGGGGAGATACAGCCCTTTCCAAAGAACCATGAAAAGACTTTCTACTCCCAAGGAGACAAGAGATATTAAGCCGAAAGGACGTCCGACGCGCGCATTTCCTCCGCCGCGCACCACATTTAAAAAAATCATAGCGTGAAAACCGTGGGTTCGATCCGCGTGCCGCTCGAAGGCGATTACAGGGGAGATGCAGCCCTTTCCAAAGAGGCATGAACAGACTTCCTACTCCCAAGGAGCCCAAAGATATTAAGCCGCAAATACGTCCTACGCGCGTCTTTTCTACGCCGCGCACCACATTTAAAAAATCGTATCGGAAGAACGGTGGGTCCAATCCGCGTGCCGCTTAAAGGCGATTACAAGGGAGATGCAAACCTTTCCAAAGAGCCATGAAAAGACTTTCTACTCCCAAGGAGACAATAGATATTAAGCCGAAATGACGTCCGACGCGCGCATTTTCTCCGCCGCGCACCACATTTAAAAAAATCATAGCGTGAAAACCGTGGGTTCGATCCGCGTGCCGCTCGAAGGCGATTACAGCGGAGATGCAGCCCTTTCCAAAGAGCCATGAAAAGACTTTCTACTCCCAAGGAGACAAGAGATATTAAGCCGAAATGACGTCCGACGCGCGCATTTCCTCCGCCGCGCACCACATTTAAAAAAATCATCGCGTGAAAACCGTGGGTTCGATCCGCGTGCCGCTCGAAGGCGATTACAGGGGAGATGCAGCCCTTTCAAAAGAGCCATGAACAGACTTTCTACACCCAATGAGACAAGAGATATTAAGCCGCAAATACGTCCGGCGCGCGTCTTTTCTCCGCCGCGCAACACATTTAAAAAAAATCGTAGCGTGAAAAACGTGGGTTCGATCCGCGTGCCGCTCGAAGGCGATTACAGGGGAGATGCATCCCTTTCAAAAGAGCCATGAACAGACTTTCTACTCCCAAGGAGACCAGAAATATTAACATATAAAGCGTTACGCTCCAGTCGGATGAACGAGAAACGCTTGTACAATTGCAACGAATTGGAGGAGAAAGTTTAAACAAACGCGCTGACTTTGAACGCTCACATCTAGGCCGGGCCAACTCCAAATGGCGTGCAACTCGGTGCGCATCACCTCCATGACTGTCCCTAACGAACGCCACCTGCCACGCTTTCGGCCCGTCCCTGGCGGCATTAAAAAATCGTAGCGTGATAACGATGGTTCCGATGCGCGTGCCGCTCGAAGGCGATTACAGGGGAGATACAGCCCTTTCCAAAGAGCCATGAACAGACTTTCTACTCCCAAGGAGACAAGAGATATTACGCGCATTTTCTCCGACGCGCACCACGTTTAAAAAATCGTAGCGTGAGAACGGTGGGTCCGATCCGCGTGCCGCTTAAAGGCGATTACAGGGGAGATGCATCCCTTTCCAAAGAGCCATGAACAGACTTTCTACTCCCAAGGAGACCAGAGATATTAACAGATAAAGCGTTACGCTCCAGTCGGATGAGCGAGAAACGCTTGTACAATTGCAACGAATTGGAGGAGAAAGTTTAAACAAACGCGCTGACTTTGAAGGCTCACATCTAGGCCGGGCCAGGTCCAAATGGCCTGCAACTCGGTCCGCATCACGTCCATGACTTTTCCTAACGAACGCCACCTGCCAAGCTTTCGGCCCGTCCCTGTCGGCATTAAAAAATCGTAGCGTGATAACGATGGTTCCGATCCGCGTGCCGCGCGAAGGCGATTACAGGGGAGATGCAGCCCTTTCCAAAGAACCATGAAAAGACTTTCTACTCCCAAGGAGACAAGAGATATCAAGCCGCAATGACGTCCGACGCGCGCATTTTCTCCGCCGCGCAGCACATTTAAAAAAATCATAGTGTGAAAACCGTGGGTTCGATCCACGTGCCGCTCGAAGGCGATTACAGGGGAGATGCAGCCCTTTCCAAAGAGCCATGAACAGACTTCCTACTCCCAAGGAGCCCAAAGATATTAAGCCGCAAATACGTCCTACGCGCGTCTTTTCCACGCCGCGCACCACATTTAAAAAATCGTATCGGAAGAACGGTGGGTCCAATCCGCGTGCCGCTTAAAGGCGATTACAAGGGAGATGCAAACCTTTCCAAAGAGCCATGAAAAGACTTTCTACTCCCAAGGAGACAATAGATATTAAGCCGAAATGAATTCCGACGCGCGCATTTTCTCCGTCGCGCACCACATTTAAAAAAATCATAGCGTGAAAACCGTGGGTTCGATCCGCGTGCCGCTCGAAGGCGATTACAGCGGAGATGCAGCCCTTTCCAAAGAGCCATGAAAAGACTTTCTACTCCCAAGGAGACAAGAGATATTAAGCCGAAATGACGTCCGACGTGCGCATTTCCTCCGCCGCGCACCACATTTTAAAAAATCATAGCGTGAAAACCGTGGGTTCGATCCGCGTGCCGCTCGAAGGCGATTACAGGGGAGATGCAGCCCTTTCCAAAGAGCCATGAACAGACTTTCTACACCCAATGAGACAAGAGATATTAAGCCGCAAATACGTCCGGCGCGCGTCTTTTCTCCGCCGCGCAACACATTTAAAAAAAATCGTAGCGTGAAAAACGTGGGTTCGATCCGCGTGCCGCTCGAAGGCGATTACAGGTGAGATGCATCCCTTTCAAAAGAGCCATGAACAGACTTTCTACTCCCAAGGAGACCAGAAATATTAACATATAAAGCGTTACGCTCCAGTCGGATGAACGAGAAACGCTTGTACAACTGCAACGAATTGGAGGAGAAAGTTTAAACAAACGCGCTGACTTTGAACGCTCACATCTAGGCCGGGCCAACTCCAAATGGCGTGCAACTCGGTGTGCATCACCTCCATGACTGTCCCTAACGAACGCCACCTGCCACGCTTTCGGCCTATCCCTGGCGGCATTAAAAAATCGTAGCGTGATGGTTCCGATGCGCGTGCCGCTCGAAGGCGATTACAGGGGAGATACAGCCCTTTCCAAAGAGCCATGAACAGACTTTCTACTCCCAAGGAGACAAGAGATATTACGCGCATTTTCTCCGACGCGCACCACGTTTAAAAA
The DNA here is from genome assembly GCF_041902795.1 of Electrophorus electricus. NCBI lineage: Eukaryota > Metazoa > Chordata > Actinopteri > Gymnotiformes > Gymnotidae > Electrophorus > Electrophorus electricus. The sequence continues at coordinate 27,472,118 of NC_137505.1, read as the reverse complement.
ATCGTAGCGTGATGGTTCCGATGCGCGTGCCGCTCGAAGGCGATTACAGGGGAGATACAGCCCTTTCCAAAGAACCATGAAAAGACTTTCTACTCCCAAGGAGACAAGAGATATTAAGCCGCAATGACGTCCGACGCGCGCATTTTCTCCGCCGCGCAGCACATTTAAAAAAATCATAGCGTGAAAACCGTGGGTTCGATCCGCGTGCCGCTCGAAGGCGATTACAGGGGAGATGGAGCCCTTTCCAAAGAGGCATGAACAGACTTCCTACTCCCAAGGAGCCCAAAGATATTAAGCCGCAAATACGTCCTACGCGCGTCTTTTCTACGCCGCGCACCACATTTAAAAAATCGTAGCGTAAGAACAGTGGGTCCGATCCGCGTGCCGCTTAAAGGCGATTACAGGGGAGATGCAAACCTTTCCAAAGAGCCATGAAAAGACTTTCTACTCCCAAGGAGACAAGAGATATTAAGCCGCAATGACGTCCGACGCGCGCATTTTCTCCGACGCGCAACACATTTAAAAAAATCATAGCGTGAAAACCGTGGGTTCGATCCGCGTGCCGCTCGAAGGCGATTACAGGGGAGATGCAGCCCTTTCCAAAGAGCCATGAACAGACTTTCTACTCCCAATGAGACAAGAGATATCAAGCCGCAAATACGTCCGGCGCGCGTCTATTCTCCGCCGCGCAACACATTTAAAAAAAATCGTAACGTGAAAACCGTGGGTTCGATCCGCGTGCCGCTTAAAGGCGATTACAGGGGAGATGCAGCCCTTTCCAAAGAGCCATGAAAAGACTTTCTACTCCCAAGGAGACAAGAGATATTAAGCCGAAATGACGTCCTACGCGCGTCTTTTCTACGCCGCGCACCACATTTAAAAAATCGTATCGGAAGAACGGTGGGTCCAATCCACGTGCCGCTTAAAGGCGATTACAACGGAGATGCAAACCTTTCCAAAGAGCCATGAACAGACTTTCTACACCCAATGAGACAAGAGATATTAAGCCGCAAATACGTCCGGCGCGCGTCTTTTCTCCGCCGCGCAACACATTTAAAAAAAATCGTAGCGTGAAAAACGTGGGTTCGATCCGCGTGCCGCTCGAAGGCGATTACAGGGGAGATGCATCCCTTTCAAAAGAGCCATGAACAGACTTTCTACTCCCAAGGAGACCAGAAATATTAACATATAAAGCGTTACGCTCCAGTCGGATGAACGAGAAACGCTTGTACAATTGCAACGAATTGGAGGAGAAAGTTTAAACAAACGCGCTGACTTTGAACGCTCACATCTAGGCCGGGCCAACTCCAAATGGCGTGCAACTCGGTGCGCATCACCTCCATGACTGTCCCTAACGAACGCCACCTGCCACGCTTTCGGCCCATCCCTGGTGGCATTAAAAAATCGTAGCGTGATAACGATGGTTCCGATGCGCGTGCCGCTCGAAGGCGATTACAGGGGAGATACAGCCCTTTCCAAAGAGCCATGAACAGACTTTCTACTCCCAAGGAGACAAGAGATATTACGCGCATTTTCTCCGACGCGCACCACGTTTAAAAAATCGTAGCGTGAGAACGGTGGGTCCGATCCGCGTGCCGCTTAAAGGCGATTACAGGGGAGATGCATCCCTTTCCAAAGAACCATGAAAAGACTTTCTACTCCCAAGGAGACAAGAGATATTACGCGCATTTTCTCCGACGCGCACCACGTTTAAAAAATCGTAGCGTGAGAACGGTGGGTCCGATCCGCGTGCCGCTTAAAGGCGATTACAGGGGAGATGCATCCCTTTCCAAAGAGCCATGAACAGACTTTCTACTCCCAAGGAGACCAGAGATATTAACAGATAAAGCGTTACGCTCCAGTCGGATGAGCGAGAAACGCTTGTACAATTGCAACGAATTGGAGGAGAAAGTTTAAACAAACGCGCTGACTTTGAAGGCTCACATCTAGGCCGGGCCAGGTCCAAATGGCCTGCAACTCGGTCCGCATCACGTCCATGACTTTTCCTAACGAACGCCACCTGCCAAGCTTTCGGCCCGTCCCTGTCGGCATTAAAAAATCGTAGCGTGATAACGATGGTTCCGATCCGCGTGCCGCGCGAAGGCGATTACAGGGGAGATGCAGCCCTTTCCAAAGAACCATGAAAAGACTTTCTACTCCCAAGGAGACAAGAGATATTAAGCCGCAATGACGTCCGACGCGCGCATTTTCTCCGCCGCGCAGCACATTTAAAAAAATCATAGTGTGAAAACCGTGGGTTCGATCCACGTGCCGCTCGAAGGCGATTACAGGGGAGATGCAGCCCTTTCCAAAGAGCCATGAACAGACTTCCTACTCCCAAGGAGCCCAAAGATATTAAGCCGCAAATACGTCCTACGCGCGTCTTTTCCACGCCGCGCACCACATTTAAAAAATCGTATCGGAAGAACGGTGGGTCCAATCCGCGTGCCGCTTAAAGGCGATTACAAGGGAGATGCAAACCTTTCCAAAGAGCCATGAAAAGACTTTCTACTCCCAAGGAGACAATAGATATTAAGCCGAAATGAAGTCCGACGCGCGCATTTTCTCCGACGCGCACCACATTTAAAAAAATCATAGCGTGAAAACCGTGGGTTCGATCCGCGTGCCGCTCGAAGGCGATTACAGCGGAGATGCAGCCCTTTCCAAAGAGCCATGAAAAGACTTTCTACTCCCAAGGAGACAAGAGATATTAAGCCGAAATGACGTCCGACGTGCGCATTTCCTCCGCCGCGCACCACATTTAAAAAAATCATAGCGTGAAAACCGTGGGTTCGATCCGCGTGCCGCTCGAAGGAGATTACAGAGGAGATGCAGCCCTTTCCAAAGAGCCATGAACAGACTTTCTACACCCAATGAGACAAGAGATATTAAGCCGCAAATACGTCCGGCGCGCGTCTTTTCTCCGACGCGCAACACATTTAAAAAAATCATAGCGTGAAAACCGTGGGTTCGATCCGCGTGCCGCTCGAAGGCGAGATGCAGCCCTTTCCAAAGAGCCATGAACAGACTTTCTACTCCCAAGGAGACCAGAGATATTAACAGATAAAGCGTTACGCTCCAGTCGGATGAGCGAGAAACGCTTGTACAATTGCAACGAATTGGAGGAGAAAGTTTAAACAAACGCGCTGACTTTGAACGCTCACATCTAGGCCGGGCCAGGTCCAAATGGCCTGCAACTTGGTGCGCATCACCTCCATGACGGTCCCTAACGAACGCCACCTGCCACGATTTCGGCCCGTCCCTGGCGGCATTAAAAAATCGTAGCGTGATAACGATGGTTCCGATGCGCGTGCCGCGCGAAGGCGATTACAGGGGAGATGCAGCCCTTTCCAAAGAGCCATGAACAGACTTCCTACTCCCAAGGAGACAAGAGATATTAAGCAGCAATGATGTCCGACACGCGCATTTTCTCCGCCGCGCACCACATTTAAAAAATCTTAGCGTGAGAACGGTGGGTCCGATCCGCGTGCCGCTTAAAGGCGATTACAGGGGAGATGCAGCCCTTTCCAAAGAGCCATGAAAAGACTTTCTACTCCCAAGGAGACAAGAGATATTAAGCCGAAATGACGTCCGACGCGCGCATTTTCTCCGCCGCGCACCACATTTAAAAAAATCATAGCGTGAAAACCGTGGGTTCGATCCGCGTGCCGCTCGAAGGCGATTACAGGGGAGATGCAGCCCTTTCCAAAGATCCATGAACAGACTTCCTACTCCCAAGGAGACAAGAGATATTAACATATAAAGCGTTACGCTCCAGTCGGATGAGCGAGAAACGCTTGAGCAGTTGCAACGAATTGGAGGAGAAAGTTTAAACAAACGCGCTGAATTTGAACGCTCACATCTAGGTCTGGCCAAGTCCAAATGGCGTGCAACTCGGTGCGCATCACCTCCATGACTGTCCCTAACGAACGCCACCTGCCACGCTTTCGGCCCGTCCCTGGCGGCTTTAAAAAATCGTAGCGTGATAACCGTGGGTCCAATCCGCTTGAAGCTCGAAGGCGATTAGAGGGGAGATGCAGCCCTTTCCAAAGAGCCATGAACAGACTTCCTACTCCCAAGGAGACAAGAGATATTAAGCCACAAATACGTCCGGACCGCGTCTTTTCTCCGCAGCTCACCACATTTAAAAAAATCGTAGCGTGAAAACCGTGGGTTCGATATAGTATACATACAGAGTATATAGTTTGACCAAAAGATCGTGCTGATCTTTGATCTCCTGGTTCTTCATCTCCAGCGCCACTTTCAGACTCATAATGTCCTCCTCTATGGGCTGGTATAACACAGACACGAATCATCACTACAGCCAGTACAATGGAAAGGTGGGAATGTGTACTGAATGTGTACTGACGTTATAAGTGAGAGGTGGTGGTACTGGTGGATGTGTACTGACACTATAAGGGATCTCTACCTGCAGTGACAGTTTGAGCTTCTCAAGTTCTTCCTCCAGAGATTTCTTCTCCTGTTCACAGGCCATTTTCATATCTGCCAGAGCAAGTATCATTACTGCTGGATATAACACAGATTGTATATACTACATAATTACTGCTGAATATATAAAATATAATATATATAGTACTATACATATATTAGTGTCACTTTTATTGGAGCCTAAAGGCTAACATTCATTATTAGTTATGTTAGTATTATTGCATTTCCATAGTACTTACTCTTGATGGACCTGTTATGCTCCTCCTCCTCCTGCTGTTTCTGCAGGAGCTCTGTCTCCTCCTGCTGCTTGTGTTTCAGCATCTCCTGAAGAACCTGCAGCTCCTTCTGCTTCTGCAACCTCAACTCCTTCAGCTGCTCCAACAAACTGTTCTCCAACTCCTCCTTCTCACACCGCAAACACTCCAATCGGGCCACAGGCCCCACTAGTGACACAGAACCACACACACACACACACACAGAGAGAGATAAACATGTATAAATGTATAAGAATTTGTGGATAAAATTATTATGAGATTATTTATAATGAAACGACTACACTACACAACCACTTCTTCCTTTTATTTACATATTATACAGATATTTAGAGATATTTACATTTTATTTACCCGCGTGCGTCTCTCTTCTCCAAGGTAGCGGAGAGATATGAAGGGATAAAAGGGGAAAAGAATAAAATGCACGTCGGTTTTAAATTCGCAGGCTACCTGCGCTGAAGGCGTGGAAAACGAGCACGTGACGGAAAGGCTTCCGTACACGATGGGTCCAAATCACATGCCCAGAAAAGTAGCCTTAAACCTGGACACACAATGGAGACCATTTGACCCTTTAAAATCATACTACAACCAGACTTCCAGGCCCAAGAGGTCACACAGTCATGCCCAGCAAAGTAGCTCTGGGCCTGGGCACACTTCACGCAGTTTGACCGTTTAAATAAAACTAGAAACAGACTTCCTGGCCCAAGAGGTCACACAGTCATGCCCAGCAAGGTTGCTTTAAACGTGGGCACACTTCAGACCGTTTCACTCTTTAAAACATTCAAAGCACCACATTTCAAGGCCCAAGATGTCACAGAATCATGCCCATCAAAGTAGCTCTGGGCCTGGGCACACTTCACGCAGTTTGACCCTTTAAATAATACTACAACCAGACACATACAGGTGCGCACATATACACAGATACACATTCTGTTTAATTTCTTCACATCTGCAGACTAGAGTAAGCTGAGGGTATAGTGTTAAACCAGGTACTACATAAACAGTATATAGTATATATACAGAGGATATAGTGTTAAACCAGGTACTACATACAGAGTATATAGTATACATACAGAGTATATAGTTTGACCAAAAGATCGTGCTGATCTTTGATCTCCTGGTTCTTCATCTCCAGCGCCACTTTCAGACTCATAATGTCCTCCTCTATGGGCTGGTATAACACACACACGAATCATCACTACAGCCAGTACAATGGAAAGGTGGGAATGTGTACTGAATGTGTACTGACGTTATAAGTGAAAGGTGGAGCTACTGGTGGATGTGTACTGACACTATAAGGGATCTCTACCTGCAGTGACAGTCTGAGCTTCTCAAGTTCTTCCTCCAGAGATTTCTTCTCCTGTTCACAGGCCATTTTCATATCTGCCAGAGCAAGTATCATTACTGCTGGATATAACATAGATTGTATATACTACATAATTACTACTGAATATATAAAATATAATATATATAGTACTATACATATATTAGTATCACTTTTATTGGAGCCTAAAGGCTAACATTCATTATTAGTTATGTTAGTATTATTGCATTTCCATAGTACTTACTCTTGATGGACCTGTTATGCTCCTCCTCCTCCTGCTGTTTCTGCAGGAGCTCTGTCTCCTCCTGCTGCTTGTGTTTCAGCATCTCCTGAGGAACCTGCAGCTCCTTCTTCTTCTGCAACCTCAACTCCTTCAGCTGCTCCAACAAACTGTTCTCCAACTCCTCCTTCTCACACCGCAAACACTCCAATCGGGCCACAGGCCCCACTAGTGACACAGAACCACACACACACACACACACACACAAAGAGAGAGATAAACATGTATAAATGTATAAGAATTTGTGGATAAAATTATTATGAGATTATTTATAATCAAACGACTACACTACACAACCACATCTTCCTTTTATTTACATATTATACAGATATTTAGAGATATTTACATTTTATTTACCCGCGTGCGTCTCTCTTCTCCAAGGTAGCGGAGAGATATGAAAGGATAAAAGGGGAAAAGAATAAAATGCACGTCGGTTTTAAATTCGCAGGCTACCTGCGCTGAAGGCGTGGAAAACGAGCACGTGACGGAAAGGCTTCCGTACCCGATGGGTCCAAATCACATGCCCAGCAAAGTAGCCTTAAACCTGGACACACAATGGAGAGCATTTGACCCTTTAAAATCATACTACAACCAGACTTCCAGGCCCAAGAGGTCACACAGCCATGCCCAGCAAAGTAGCTCTGGGCCTGGGCACACTTCACGCAGTTTGACCGTTTAAATAAAACTAGAAACAGACTTCCTGGCCCAAGAGGTCACAGTCATACCCAGCAAAGTACGTTTAAACCTGGAAACAAATCAGATCCTTTCTGTCATTCAAAGGAATGGGCCTGCAACTCACAACCACATCCCCAGTGAAGCGCACCGTCACCCAGCCACACTACCCCACCTTGCCCGTCCTGGAACAACCACACCTCCAGGGCACCACATGCCAATCTCTCATGCCCAGCAAACTGCAACCTCACGCAGCCAGGCCACACACTGTCTCCCCTTGTACAGTCCAAGGACGAACTCCTCCACAAACCTGGTGTTCACGCGCACACACGCAATTACAACGAATTGGTGGAGAACTTTGAAACAAACGTGCTGACTTTGAATACTCACATCTAGGCTGGGCCAGGTCCAAATGGCCTGCAGCTCGGTGCGCATTAACTGCTTGACTGTACGTCACGAACGCCACCTGCCAAGCGTTCGTTCCGTCCCTGGCGGATTTTAAAAAATCGTAGCGTGAGAACGATGGGTCCGATCCGCGTGCCGCTTAAAGGCGATTACAGGGGAGATGCAACCCTTTCCAAAGAACCATGAAAAGACTTTCTACTCCCAAGGAAACGAGATATTAAGCCGCAATGACATCCGACGAGCGCATTTTCTCCGCCGCGCAGCACATTTAAAAAAATCATAGCGTGAAAACCGTGGGTTCGATCCGCGTGCCGCTCGAAGGCGATTACAGGGGAGATGCAGCCCTTTCCAAAGAGGCATGAACAGACTTCCTACTCCCAAGGAGCCCAAAGATATTAAGCCGCAAATACGTCCTACGCGCGTCTTTTCTACGCCGCGCACCACATTTAAAAAATCGTATCGGAAGAACGGTGGGTCCAATCCGCGTGCCGCTTAAAGGCGATTACAAGGGAGATGCAAACCTTTCCAAAGAGCCATGAAAAGACTTTCTACTCCCAAGGAGACAATAGATATTAAGCCGAAATGACGTCCGACGCGCGCATTTTCTCCGCCGCGCACCACATTTAAAAAAATCATAGCGTGAAAACCGTGGGTTCGATCCGCGTGCCGCTCGAAGGCGATTACAGCGGAGATGCAGCCCTTTCCAAAGAGCCATGAAAAGACTTTCTACTCCCAAGGAGACAAGAGATATTAAGCCGAAATGACGTCCGACGCGCGCATTTCCTCCGCCGCGCAACACATTTAAAAAAAATCGTAGCGTGAAAAACGTGGGTTCGATCCGCGTGCCGCTCGAAGGCGATTACAGGGGAGATGCATCCCTTTCAAAAGAGCCATGAACAGACTTTCTACTCCCAAGGAGACCAGAAATATTAACATATAAAGCGTTACGCTCCAGTCGGATGAACGAGAAACGCTTGTACAATTGCAACGAATTGGAGGAGAAAGTTTAAACAAACGCGCTGACTTTGAACGCTCACATCTAGGCCGGGCCAACTCCAAATGGCGTGCAACTCGGTGTGCATCACCTCCATGACTGTCCCTAACGAACGCCACCTGCCACGCTTTCGGCCTATCCCTGGCGGCATTAAAAAATCGTAGCGTGATGGTTCCGATGCGCGTGCCGCTCGAAGGCGATTACAGGGGAGATACAGCCCTTTCCAAAGAGCCATGAACAGACTTTCTACTCCCAAGGAGACAAGAGATATTACGCGCATTTTCTCCGACGCGCACCACGTTTAAAAAATCGTAGCGTGATGGTTCCGATGCGCGTGCCGCTCGAAGGCGATTACAGGGGAGATACAGCCCTTTCCAAAGAGCCATGAACAGACTTTCTACTCCCAAGGAGACAAGAGATATTACGCGCATTTTCTCCGACGCGCACCACGTTTAAAAAATCGTAGCGTGAGAACGGTGGGTCCGATCCGCGTGCCGCTTAAAGGCGATTACAGGGGAGATGCATCCCTTTCCAAAGAACCATGAAAAGACTTTCTACTCCCAAGGAGACAAGAGATATTACGCGCATTTTCTCCGACGCGCACCACGTTTAAAAAATCGTAGCGTGAGAACGGTGGGTCCGATCCGCGTGCCGCTCGAAGGCGATTACAGGGGAGATGCATCCCTTTCCAAAGACGCATGAACAGACTTCCTACTCCCAAGGAGCCCAAAGATATTAAGCCGCAAATACGTCCTACGCGCGTCTTTTCTACGCCGCGCACCACATTTAAAAAATCGTAGCGTAAGAACGGTGGGTCCGATCCGCGTGCCGCTTAAAGGCGATTACAGGGGAGATGCAAACCTTTCCAAAGAGCCATGAAAAGACTTTCTACTCCCAAGGAGACAAGAGATATTAAGCCGCAATGACGTCCGACGCGCGCATTTTCTCCGACGCGCAACACATTTAAAAAAATCATAGCGTGAAAACCGTGGGTTCGATCCGCGTGCCGCTCGAAGGCGATTACAGGGGAGATGCAGCCCTTTCCAAAGAGCCATGAACAGACTTTCTACTCCCAATGAGACAAGAGATATCAAGCCGCAAATACGTCCGGCGCGCGTCTATTCTCCGCCGCGCAACACATTTAAAAAAAATCGTAACGTGAAAACCGTGGGTTCGATCCGCGTGCCGCTTAAAGGCGATTACAGGGGAGATGCAGCCCTTTCCAAAGAGCCATGAAAAGACTTTCTACTCCCAAGGAGACAAGAGATATTAAGCCGAAATGACGTCCGACGCGCGCATTTCCTCCGCCGCGCACCACATTTAAAAAAATCATAGCGTGAAAACCGTGGGTTCGATCCGCGTGCCGCTCGAAGGCGATTACAGGGGAGATGCAGCCCTTTCCAAAGAGCCATGAACAGACTTTCTACACCCAATGAGACAAGAGATATTAAGCCGCAAATACGTCCGGCGCGCGTCTTTTCTCCGCCGCGCAACACATTTAAAAAAAATCGTAGCGTGAAAACCGTGGGTTCGATCCGCGTGCCGCTCGAAGGCGATTACAGGGGAGATGCAGCCCTTTCCAAAGAGCCATGAACAGACTTTCTACTCCCAATGAGACAAGAGATATCAAGCCGCAAATACGTCCGGCGCGCGTCTATTCTCCGCCGCGCAACACATTTAAAAAAAATCGTAGCGTGAAAACCGTGGGTTCGATCCGCGTGCCGCTTAAAGGCGATTACAGGGGAGATGCAGCCCTTTCCAAAGAGCCATGAAAAGACTTTCTACTCCCAAGGAGACAAGAGATATTAAGCCGAAATGATGTCCGACGCGCGCATTTCCTCCGCCGCGCACCACATTTAAAAAAATCATAGCGTGAAAACCGTGGGTTCGATCCGCGTGCCGCTCGAAGGCGATTACAGGGGAGATGCAGCCCTTTCCAAAGAGCCATGAACAGACTTTCTACTCCCAAGGAGACAAGAGATATTACGCGCATTTTCTCCGACGCGCACCACGTTTAAAAAATCGTAGCGTGAGAACGGTGGGTCCGATCCGCGTGCCGCTTAAAGGCGATTACAGGGGAGATGCATCCCTTTCAAAAGAGCCATGAACAGACTTTCTACTCCCAAGGAGACCAGAGATATTAACAGATAAAGCGTTACGCTCCAGTCGGATGAGCGAGAAACGCTTGTACAATTGCAACGAATTGGAGGAGAAAGTTTAAACAAACGCGCTGACTTTGAAGGCTCACATCTAGGCCGGGCCAGGTCCAAATGGCCTGCAACTCGGTCCGCATCACGTCCATGACTTTTCCTAACGAACGCCACCTGCCAAGCTTTCGGCCCGTCCCTGTCGGCATTAAAAAATCGTAGCGTGATAACGATGGTTCCGATCCGCGTGCCGCGCGAAGGCGATTACAGGGGAGATGCAGCCCTTTCCAAAGAACCATGAAAAGACTTTCTACTCCCAAGGAGACAAGAGATATTAAGCCGCAATGACGTCCGACGCGCGCATTTTCTCCGCCGCGCAGCACATTTAAAAAAATCATAGTGTGAAAACCGTGGGTTCGATCCACGTGCCGCTCGAAGGCGATTACAGGGGAGATGCAGCCCTTTCCAAAGAGCCATGAACAGACTTCCTACTCCCAAGGAGCCCAAAGATATTAAGCCGCAAATACGTCCTACGCGCGTCTTTTCCACGCCGCGCAACACATTTAAAAAATCGTATCGGAAGAACGGTGGGTCCAATCCGCGTGCCGCTTAAAGGCGATTACAAGGGAGATGCAAACCTTTCAAAAGAGCCATGAAAAGACTTTCTACTCCCAAGGAGACAATAGATATTAAGCCGAAATGAAGTCCGACGCGCGCATTTTCTCCGACGCGCACCACATTTAAAAAAATCATAGCGTGAAAACCGTGGGTTCGATCCGCGTGCCGCTCGAAGGCGATTACAGCGGAGATGCAGCCCTTTCCAAAGAGCCATGAAAAGACTTTCTACTCCCAAGGAGACAAGAGATATTAAGCCGAAATGACGTCCGACGTGCGCATTTCCTCCGCCGCGCACCACATTTAAAAAAATCATAGCGTGAAAACCGTGGGTTCGATCCGCGTACCGCTCGAAGGAGATTACAGAGGAGATGCAGCCCTTTCCAAAGAGCCATGAACAGACTTTCTACACCCAATGAGACAAGAGATATTAAGCCGCAAATACGTCCGGCGCGCGTCTTTTCTCCGACGCGCAACACATTTAAAAAAATCATAGCGTGAAAACCGTGGGTTCGATCCGCGTGCCGCTCGAAGGCGAGATGCAGCCCTTTCCAAAGAGCCATGAACAGACTTTCTACTCCCAAGGAGACCAGAGATATTAACAGATAAAGCGTTACGCTCCAGTCGGATGAGCGAGAAACGCTTGTACAATTGCAACGAATTGGAGGAGAAAGTTTAAACAAACGCGCTGACTTTGAACGCTCACATCTAGGCCGGGCCAGGTCCAAATGGCCTGCAACTTGGTGCGCATCACCTCCATGACGGTCCCTAACGAACGCCACCTGCCACGATTTCGGCCCGTCCCTGGCGGCATTAAAAAATCGTAGCGTGATAACGATGGTTCCGATGCGCGTGCCGCGCGAAGGCGATTACAGGGGAGATGCAGCCCTTTCCAAAGAGCCATGAACAGACTTCCTACTCCCAAGGAGACAAGAGATATTAAGCAGCAATGATGTCCGACACGCGCATTTTCTCCGCCGCGCACCACATTTAAAAAATCTTAGCGTGAGAACGGTGGGTCCGATCCGCGTGCCGCTTAAAGGCGATTACAGGGGAGATGCAGCCCTTTCCAAAGAGCCATGAAAAGACTTTCTACTCCCAAGGAGACAAGAGATATTAAGCCGAAATGACGTCCGACGCGCGCATTTTCTCCGCCGCGCACCACATTTAAAAAAATCATAGCGTGAAAACCGTGGGTTCGATCCGCGTGCCGCTCGAAGGCGATTACAGGGGAGATGCAGCCCTTTCCAAAGATCCATGAACAGACTTCCTACTCCCAAGGAGACAAGAGATATTAACATATAAAGCGTTACGCTCCAGTCGGATGAGCGAGAAACGCTTGAGCAGTTGCAACGAATTGGAGGAGAAAGTTTAAACAAACGCGCTGAATTTGAACGCTCACATCTAGGTCTGGCCAAGTCCAAATGGCGTGCAACTCGGTGCGCATCACCTCCATGACTGTCCCTAACGAACGCCACCTGCCACGCTTTCGGCCCGTCCCTGGCGGCTTTAAAAAATCGTAGCGTGATAACCGTGGGTCCAATCCGCTTGAAGCTCGAAGGCGATTAGAGGGGAGATGCAGCCCTTTCCAAAGAGCCATGAACAGACTTCCTACTCCCAAGGAGACAAGAGATATTAAGCCACAAATACGTCCGGACCGCGTCTTTTCTCCGCAGCTCACCACATTTAAAAAAATCGTAGCGTGAAAACCGTGGGTTCGATATAGTATACATACAGAGTATATAGTTTGACCAAAAGATCGTGCTGATCTTTGATCTCCTGGTTCTTCATCTCCAGCGCCACTTTCAGACTCATAATGTCCTCCTCTATGGGCTGGTATAACACAGACACGAATCATCACTACAGCCAGTACAATGGAAAGGTGGGAATGTGTACTGAATGTGTACTGACGTTATAAGTGAGAGGTGGTGGTACTGGTGGATGTGTACTGACACTATAAGGGATCTCTACCTGCAGTGACAGTTTGAGCTTCTCAAGTTCTTCCTCCAGAGATTTCTTCTCCTGTTCACAGGCCATTTTCATATCTGCCAGAGCAAGTATCATTACTGCTGGATATAACACAGATTGTATATACTACATAATTACTGCTGAATATATAAAATATAATATATATAGTACTATACATATATTAGTGTCACTTTTATTGGAGCCTAAAGGCTAACATTCATTATTAGTTATGTTAGTATTATTGCATTTCCATAGTACTTACTCTTGATGGACCTGTTATGCTCCTCCTCCTCCTGCTGTTTCTGCAGGAGCTCTGTCTCCTCCTGCTGCTTGTGTTTCAGCATCTCCTGAAGAACCTGCAGCTCCTTCTGCTTCTGCAACCTCAACTCCTTCAGCTGCTCCAACAAACTGTTCTCCAACTCCTCCTTCTCACACCGCAAACACTCCAATCGGGCCACAGGCCCCACTAGTGACACAGAACCACACACACACACACACACAGAGAGAGATAAACTTGTATAAATGTATAAGAATTTGTGGATAAAATTATTATGAGATTATTTATAATGAAACGACTACACTACACAACCACTTCTTCCTTTTATTTACATATTATACAGATATTTAGAGATATTTACATTTTATTTACCCGCGTGCGTCTCTCTTCTCCAAGGTAGCGGAGAGATATGAAGGGATAAAAGGGGAAAAGAATAAAATGCACGTCGGTTTTAAATTCGCAGGCTACCTGCGCTGAAGGCGTGGAAAACGAGCACGTGACGGAAAGGCTTCCGTACACGATGGGTCCAAATCACATGCCCAGAAAAGTAGCCTTAAACCTGGACACACAATGGAGACCATTTGACCCTTTAAAATCATACTACAACCAGACTTCCAGGCCCAAGAGGTCACACAGTCATGCCCAGCAAAGTAGCTCTGGGCCTGGGCACACTTCACGCAGTTTGACCGTTTAAATAAAACTAGAAACAGACTTCCTGGCCCAAGAGGTCACACAGTCATGCCCAGCAAGGTTGCTTTAAACGTGGGCACACTTCAGACCGTTTCACTCTTTAAAACATTCAAAGCACCACATTTCAAGGCCCAAGATGTCACAGAATCATGCCCATCAAAGTAGCTCTGGGCCTGGGCACACTTCACGCAGTTTGACCCTTTAAATAATACTACAACCAGACACATACAGGTGCGCACATATACACAGATACACATTCTGTTTAATTTCTTCACATCTGCAGACTAGAGTAAGCTGAGGGTATAGTGTTAAACCAGGTACTACATAAACAGTATATAGTATATATACAGAGGATATAGTGTTAAACCAGGTACTACATACAGAGTATATAGTATACATACAGAGTATATAGTTTGACCAAAAGATCGTGCTGATCTTTGATCTCCTGGTTCTTCATCTCCAGCGCCACTTTCAGACTCATAATGTCCTCCTCTATGGGCTGGTATAACACACACACGAATCATCACTACAGCCAGTACAATGGAAAGGTGGGAATGTGTACTGAATGTGTACTGACGTTATAAGTGAAAGGTGGAGCTACTGGTGGATGTGTACTGACACTATAAGGGATCTCTACCTGCAGTGACAGTCTGAGCTTCTCAAGTTCTTCCTCCAGAGATTTCTTCTCCTGTTCACAGGCCATTTTCATATCTGCCAGAGCAAGTATCATTACTGCTGGATATAACATAGATTGTATATACTACATAATTACTACTGAATATATAAAATATAATATATATAGTACTATACATATATTAGTATCACTTTTATTGGAGCCTAAAGGCTAACATTCATTATTAGTTATGTTAGTATTATTGCATTTCCATAGTACTTACTCTTGATGGACCTGTTATGCTCCTCCTCCTCCTGCTGTTTCTGCAGGAGCTCTGTCTCCTCCTGCTGCTTGTGTTTCAGCATCTCCTGAGGAACCTGCAGCTCCTTCTTCTTCTGCAACCTCAACTCCTTCAGCTGCTCCAACAAACTGTTCTCCAACTCCTCCTTCTCACACCGCAAACACTCCAATCGGGCCACAGGCCCCACTAGTGACACAGAACCACACACACACACACACACACACAAAGAGAGAGATAAACATGTATAAATGTATAAGAATTTGTGGATAAAATTATTATGAGATTATTTATAATCAAACGACTACACTACACAACCACATCTTCCTTTTATTTACATATTATACAGATATTTAGAGATATTTACATTTTATTTACCCGCGTGCGTCTCTCTTCTCCAAGGTAGCGGAGAGATATGAAAGGATAAAAGGGGAAAAGAATAAAATGCACGTCGGTTTTAAATTCGCAGGCTACCTGCGCTGAAGGCGTGGAAAACGAGCACGTGACGGAAAGGCTTCCGTACCCGATGGGTCCAAATCACATGCCCAGCAAAGTAGCCTTAAACCTGGACACACAATGGAGAGCATTTGACCCTTTAAAATCATACTACAACCAGACTTCCAGGCCCAAGAGGTCACACAGCCATGCCCAGCAAAGTAGCTCTGGGCCTGGGCACACTTCACGCAGTTTGACCGTTTAAATAAAACTAGAAACAGACTTCCTGGCCCAAGAGGTCACAGTCATACCCAGCAAAGTACGTTTAAACCTGGAAACAAATCAGATCCTTTCTGTCATTCAAAGGAATGGGCCTGCAACTCACAACCACATCCCCAGTGAAGCGCACCGTCACCCAGCCACACTACCCCACCTTGCCCGTCCTGGAACAACCACACCTCCAGGGCACCACATGCCAATCTCTCATGCCCAGCAAACTGCAACCTCACGCAGCCAGGCCACACACTGTCTCCCCTTGTACAGTCCAAGGACGAACTCCTCCACAAACCTGGTGTTCACGCGCACACACGCAATTACAACGAATTGGTGGAGAACTTTGAAACAAACGTGCTGACTTTGAATACTCACATCTAGGCTGGGCCAGGTCCAAATGGCCTGCAGCTCGGTGCGCATTAACTGCTTGACTGTACGTCACGAACGCCACCTGCCAAGCGTCCGTTCCGTCCCTGGCGGATTTTAAAAAATCGTAGCGTGAGAACGATGGGTCCGATCCGCGTGCCGCTTAAAGGCGATTACAGGGGAGATGCAACCCTTTCCAAAGAACCATGAAAAGACTTTCTACTCCCAAGGAAACGAGATATTAAGCCGCAATGACATCCGACGAGCGCATTTTCTCCGCCGCGCAGCACATTTAAAAAAATCATAGCGTGAAAACCGTGGGTTCGATCCGCGTGCCGCTCGAAGGCGATTACAGGGGAGATGCAGCCCTTTCCAAAGAGGCATGAACAGACTTCCTACTCCCAAGGAGCCCAAAGATATTAAGCCGCAAATACGTCCTACGCGCGTCTTTTCTACGCCGCGCACCACATTTAAAAAATCGTATCGGAAGAACGGTGGGTCCAATCCGCGTGCCGCTTAAAGGCGATTACAAGGGAGATGCAAACCTTTCCAAAGAGCCATGAAAAGACTTTCTACTCCCAAGGAGACAATAGATATTAAGCCGAAATGACGTCCGACGCGCGCATTTTCTCCGCCGCGCACCACATTTAAAAAAATCATAGCGTGAAAACCGTGGGTTCGATCCGCGTGCCGCTCGAAGGCGATTACAGCGGAGATGCAGCCCTTTCCAAAGAGCCATGAAAAGACTTTCTACTCCCAAGGAGACAAGAGATATTAAGCCGAAATGACGTCCGACGCGCGCATTTCCTCCGCCGCGCAACACATTTAAAAAAAATCGTAGCGTGAAAAACGTGGGTTCGATCCGCGTGCCGCTCGAAGGCGATTACAGGGGAGATGCATCCCTTTCAAAAGAGCCATGAACAGACTTTCTACTCCCAAGGAGACCAGAAATATTAACATATAAAGCGTTACGCTCCAGTCGGATGAACGAGAAACGCTTGTACAATTGCAACGAATTGGAGGAGAAAGTTTAAACAAACGCGCTGACTTTGAACGCTCACATCTAGGCCGGGCCAACTCCAAATGGCGTGCAACTCGGTGTGCATCACCTCCATGACTGTCCCTAACGAACGCCACCTGCCACGCTTTCGGCCTATCCCTGGCGGCATTAAAAAATCGTAGCGTGATAACGATGGTTCCGATGCGCGTGCCGCTCGAAGGCGATTACAGGGGAGATACAGCCCTTTCCAAAGAGCCATGAACAGACTTTCTACTCCCAAGGAGACAAGAGATATTACGCGCATTTTCTCCGACGCGCACCACGTTTAAAAAATCGTAGCGTGAGAACGGTGGGTCCGATCCGCGTGCCGCTTAAAGGCGATTACAGGGGAGATGCAACCCTTTCCAAAGAACCATGAAAAGACTTTCTACTCCCAATGAGACAAGAGATATCAAGCCGCAAATACGTCCGGCGCGCGTCTATTCTCCGCCGCGCAACACATTTAAAAAAAATCGTAGCGTGAAAACCGTGGGTTCGATCCGCGTGCCGCTTAAAGGCGATTACAGGGGAGATGCAGCCCTTTCCAAAGAGCCATGAAAAGACTTTCTACACCCAAGGAGACAAGAGATATTAAGCCGAAATGACGTCCGACGCGCGCATTTCCTCCGCCGCGCACCACATTTAAAAAAATCATAGCGTGAAAACCGTGGGTTCGATCCGCGTGCCGCTCGAAGGCGATTACAGGGGAGATGCAGCCCTTTCCAAAGAAGCATGAACAGACTTCCTACTCCCAAGGAGCCCAAAGATATTAAGCCGCAAATACGTCCTACGCGCGTCTTTTCTACGCCGCGCACCACATTTAAAAAATCGTAGCGTAAGAACGGTGGGTCCGATCCGCGTGCCGCTTAAAGGCGATTACAGGGGAGATGCAAACCTTTCCAAAGAGCCATGAAAAGACTTTCTACTCCCAAGGAGACAAGAGATATTAAGCCGCAATGACGTCCGACGCGCGCATTTTCTCCGACGC
Source organism: Electrophorus electricus (assembly GCF_041902795.1). NCBI lineage: Eukaryota > Metazoa > Chordata > Actinopteri > Gymnotiformes > Gymnotidae > Electrophorus > Electrophorus electricus. The sequence continues at coordinate 27,454,013 of NC_137505.1, read as the reverse complement.
GCAACACATTTAAAAAAATCATAGCGTGAAAACCGTGGGTTCGATCCGCGTGCCGCTCGAAGGTGATTACAGGGGAGATGCAGCCCTTTCCAAAGAGCCATGAACAGACTTTCTGCTCCCAATGAGACAAGAGATATCAAGCCGCAAATACGTCCGGCGCGCGTCTATTCTCCGCAGCGCAACACATTTAAAAAAAATCGTAACGTGAAAACCGTGGGTTCGATCCGCGTGCCGCTTAAAGGCGATTACAGGGGAGATGCAGCCCTTTCCAAAGAGCCATTAAAATACTTTCTACTCCCAAGGAGACAAGAGATATTAAGCCGAAATGACGTCCGACGCGCGCATTTCCTCCGCCGCGCACCACATTTAAAAAAATCATAGCGTGAAAACCGTGGGTTCGATCCGCGTGCCGCTCGAAGGCGATTACAGGGGAGATGCAGCCCTTTCCAAAGAGGCATGAACAGACTTCCTACTCCCAAGGAGCCCAAAGATATTAAGCCGCAAATACGTCCTACGCGCGTCTTTTCTACGCCGCGCACCACATTTAAAAAATCGTATCGGAAGAACGGTGGGTCCAATCCGCGTGCCGCTTAAAGGCGATTACAAGGGAGATGCAAACCTTTCCAAAGAGCCATGAAAAGACTTTCTACTCCCAAGGAGACGATAGATATTAAGCGGAAATGACGTCCGACGCGCGCATTTTCTCCGCCGCGCACCACATTTAAAAAAATCATAGCGTGAAAACCGTGGGTTCGATCCGCGTGCCGCTCGAAGGCGATTACAGCGGAGATGCAGCCCTTTCCAAAGAGCCATGAAAAGACTTTCTACTCCCAAGGAGACAAGAGATATTAAGCCGAAATGACGTCCGACGCGCGCATTTCCTCCGCCGCGCACCACATTTAAAAAAATCATAGCGTGAAAACCGTGGGTTCGATCCGCGTGCCGCTCGAAGGCGATTACAGGGGAGATGCAAACCTTTCCAAAGAGCCATGAAAAGACTTTCTACTCCCAAGGAGACAAGAGATATTAAGCCGCAATGACGTCCGACGCGCGCATTTTCTCCGACGCGCACCACATTTAAAAAAATCATAGCGTGAAAACCGTGGGTTCGATCCGCGTGCCGCTCGAAGGCGATTACAGCGGAGATGCAGCCCTTTCCAAAGAGCCATGAAAAGACTTTCTACTCCCAAGGAGACAAGAGATATTAAGCCGAAATGACGTCCGACGCGCGCATTTCCTCCGCCGCGCACCACATTTAAAAAAATCATAGCGTGAAAACCGTGGGTTCGATCCGCGTGCCGCTCGAAGGCGATTACAGGGGAGATGCAAACCTTTCCAAAGAGCCATGAAAAGACTTTCTACTCCCAAGGAGACAAGAGATATTAAGCCGCAATGACGTCCGACGCGCGCATTTTCTCCGACGCGCAACACATTTAAAAAAATCATAGCGTGAAAACCGTGGGTTCGATCCGCGTGCCGCTCGAAGGCGATTACAGGGGAGATGCAGCCCTTTCCAAAGAGCCATGAACAGACTTTCTACTCCCAATGAGACAAGAGATATCAAGCCGCAAATACGTCCGGCGCGCGTCTATTCTCCGCCGCGCAACACATTTAAAAAAAATCGTAACGTGAAAACCGTGGGTTCGATCCGCGTGCCGCTTAAAGGCGATTACAGGGGAGATGCAGCCCTTTCCAAAGAGCCATTAAAATACTTTCTACTCCCAAGGAGACAAGAGATATTAAGCCGAAATGACGTCCGACGCGCGCATTTCCTCCGCCGCGCACCACATTTAAAAAAATCATAGCGTGAAAACCGTGGGTTCGATCCGCGTGCCGCTCGAAGGCGATTACAGGGGAGATGCAGCCCTTTCCAAAGAGGCATGAACAGACTTCCTACTCCCAAGGAGCCCAAAGATATTAAGCCGCAAATACGTCCTACGCGCGTCTTTTCTACGCCGCGCACCACATTTAAAAAATCGTATCGGAAGAACGGTGGGTCCAATCCGCGTGCCGCTTAAAGGCGATTACAAGGGAGATGCAAACCTTTCCAAAGAGCCATGAAAAGACTTTCTACTCCCAAGGAGACGATAGATATTAAGCGGAAATGACGTCCGACGCGCGCATTTTCTCCGCCGCGCACCACATTTAAAAAAATCATAGCGTGAAAACCGTGGGTTCGATCCGCGTGCCGCTCGAAGGCGATTACAGCGGAGATGCAGCCCTTTCCAAAGAGCCATGAAAAGACTTTCTACTCCCAAGGAGACAAGAGATATTAAGCCGAAATGACGTCCGACGCGCGCATTTCCTCCGCCGCGCACCACATTTAAAAAAATCATAGCGTGAAAACCGTGGGTTCGATCCGCGTGCCGCTCGAAGGCGATTACAGGGGAGATGCAGCCCTTTCCAAAGAGCCATGAACAGACTTTCTACACCCAATGAGACAAGAGATATTAAGCCGCAAATACGTCCGGCGCGCGTCTTTTCTCCGCCGCGCAACACATTTAAAAAAAATCGTAGCGTGAAAACCGTGGGTTCGATCCGCGTGCCGCTCGAAGGCGATTACAGGGGAGATGCAGCCCTTTCCAAAGAGCCATGAAAAGACTTTCTACTCCCAAGGAGACAAGAGATATTAAGCCGAAATGACGTCCTACGCGCGTCTTTTCTACGCCGCGCACCACATTTAAAAAATCGTATCGGAAGAACGGTGGGTCCAATCCGCGTGCCGCTTAAAGGCGATTACAGGGGAGATGCAAACCTTTCCAAAGAGCCATGAAAAGACTTTCTACTCCCAAGGAGACAAGAGATATTAAGCCGCAATGACGTCCGACGCGCGCATTTCCTCCGCCGCGCACCACATTTAAAAAAATCATAGCGTGAAAACCGTGGGTTCGATCCGCGTGCCGCTCGAAGGCGATTACAGGGGAGATGCAGCCCTTTCCAAAGAGGCATGAACAGACTTCCTACTCCCAAGGAGCCCAAAGATATTAAGCCGCAAATACGTCCTACGCGCGTCTTTTCTACGCCGCGCACCACATTTAAAAAATCGTAGCGTAAGAACGGTGGGTCCGATCCGCGTGCCGCTTAAAGGCGATTACAGGGGAGATGCAAACCTTTCCAAAGAGCCATGAAAAGACTTTCTACTCCCAAGGAGACAAGAGATATTAAGCCGAAATGACGTCCGACGCGCGCATTTTCTCCGACGCGCAACACATTTAAAAAAATCATAGCGTGAAAACCGTGGGTTCGATCCGCGTGCCGCTCGAAGGAGATTACAGGGGAGATGCAGCCCTTTCCAAAGAGCCATGAACAGACTTTCTACTCCCAATGAGACAAGAGATATCAAGCCGCAAATACGTCTGGCGCGCGTCTATTCTCCGCCGCGCAACACATTTAAAAAAAATCGTAACGTGAAAACCGTGGGTTCGATCCGCGTGCCTCTTAAAGGCGATTACAGGGGAGATGCAGCCCTTTCCAAAGAGCCATGAAAAGACTTTCTACTCCCAAGGAGACAAGAGATATTAAGCCGAAATGACGTCCGACGCGCGCATTTCCTCCGCCGCGCACCACATTTAAAAAAATCATAGCGTGAAAACCGTGGGTTCGATCCGCGTGCCGCTCGAAGGCGATTACAGGGGAGATGCAGCCCTTTCCAAAGAGCCATGAACAGACTTTCTACACCCAATGAGACAAGAGATATTAAGCCGCAAATACGTCCGGCGCGCGTCTTTTCTCCGCCGCGCAACACATTTAAAAAAAATCGTAGCGTGAAAACCGTGGGTTCGATCCGCGTGCCGCTCGAAGGCGATTACAGGGGAGATGCAGCCCTTTCCAAAGAGCCATGAACAGACTTTCTACTCCCAATGAGACAAGAGATATCAAGCCGCAAATACGTCCGGCGCGCGTCTATTCTCCGCCGCGCAACACATTTAAAAAAAATCGTAGCGTGAAAACCGTGGGTTCGATCCGCGTGCCGCTTAAAGGCGATTACAGGGGAGATGCAGCCCTTTCCAAAGAGCCATGAAAAGACTTTCTACTCCCAAGGAGACAAGAGATATTAAGCCGAAATGACGTCCGACGCGCGCATTTCCTCCGCCGCGCACCACATTTAAAAAAATCATAGCGTGAAAACCGTGGGTTCGATCCGCGTGCCGCTCGAAGGCGATTACAGGGGAGATGCAGCCCTTTCCAAAGAGGCATGAACAGACTTCCTACTCCCAAGGAGCCCAAAGATATTAAGCCGCAAATACGTCCTACGCGCGTCTTTTCTACGCCGCGCACCACATTTAAAAAATCGTAGCGTAAGAACGGTGGGTCCGATCCGCGTGCCGCTTAAAGGCGATTACAGGGGAGATGCAAACCTTTCCAAAGAGCCATGAAAAGACTTTCTACTCCCAAGGAGACAAGAGATATTAAGCCGCAATGACGTCCGACGCGCGCATTTTCTCCGACGCGCAACACATTTAAAAAAATCATAGCGTGAAAACCGTGGGTTCGATCCGCGTGCCGCTCGAAGGCGATTACAGGGGAGATGCAGCCCTTTCCAAAGAGCCATGAACAGACTTTCTACTCCCAATGAGACAAGAGATATCAAGCCGCAAATACGTCCGGCGCGCGTCTATTCTCCGCCGCGCAACACATTTAAAAAAAATCGTAACGTGAAAACCGTGGGTTCGATCCGCGTGCCGCTTAAAGGCGATTACAGGGGAGATGCCGCCCTTTCCAAAGAGCCATGAAAAGACTTTCTACTCCCAAGGAGACAAGAGATATTAAGCCGAAATGACGTCCGACGCGCGCATTTCCTCCGCCGCGCACCACATTTAAAAAAATCATAGCGTGAAAACCGTGGGTTCGATCCGCGTGCCGCTCGAAGGCGATTACAGGGGAGATGCAGCCCTTTCCAAAGAGGCATGAACAGACTTCCTACTCCCAAGGAGCCCAAAGATATTAAGCCGCAAATACGTCCTACGCGCGTCTTTTCTATGCCGCGCACCACATTTAAAAAATCGTATCGGAAGAACGGTGGGTCCAATCCGCGTGCCGCTTAAAGGCGATTACAAGGGAGATGCAAACCTTTCCAAAGAGCCATGAAAAGACTTTCTACTCCCAAGGAGACAATAGATATTAAGCCGAAATGACGTCCGACGCGCGCATTTTCTCCGCCGCGCACCACATTTAAAAAAATCATAGCGTGAAAACCGTGGGTTCGATCCGCGTGCCGCTCGAAGGCGATTACAGCGGAGATGCAGCCCTTTCCAAAGAGCCATGAAAAGACTTTCTACTCCCAAGGAGACAAGAGATATTAAGCCGAAATGACGTCCGACGCGCGCATTTTCTCCGACGCGCAACACATTTAAAAAAATCATAGCGTGAAAACCGTGGGTTCGATCCGCGTGCCGCTCGAAGGCGATTACAGGGGAGATGCAGCCCTTTCCAAAGAGCCATGAACAGACTTTCTACTCCCAATGAGACAAGAGATATCAAGCCGCAAATACGTCTGGCGCGCGTCTATTCTCCGCCGCGCAACACATTTAAAAAAAATCGTAACGTGAAAACCGTGGGTTCGATCCGCGTGCCTCTTAAAGGCGATTACAGGGGAGATGCAGCCCTTTCCAAAGAGCCATGAAAAGACTTTCTACTCCCAAGGAGACAAGAGATATTAAGCCGAAATGACGTCCTACGCGCGTCTTTTCTACGCCGCGCACCACATTTAAAAAATCGTATCGGAAGAACGGTGGGTCCAATCCGCGTGCCGCTTAAAGGCGATTACAGGGGAGATGCAAACCTTTCCAAAGAGCCATGAAAAGACTTTCTACTCCCAAGGAGACAAGAGATATTAAGCCGCAATGACGTCCGACGCGCGCATTTCCTCCGCCGCGCACCACATTTAAAAAAATCATAGCGTGAAAACCGTGGGTTCGATCCGCGTGCCGCTCGAAGGCGATTACAGGGGAGATGCAGCCCTTTCCAAAGAGGCATGAACAGACTTCCTACTCCCAAGGAGCCCAAAGATATTAAGCCGCAAATACGTCCTACGCGCGTCTTTTCTATGCCGCGCACCACATTTAAAAAATCGTATCGGAAGAACGGTGGGTCCAATCCGCGTGCCGCTTAAAGGCGATTACAAGGGAGATGCAAACCTTTCCAAAGAGCCATGAAAAGACTTTCTACTCCCAAGGAGACAATAGATATTAAGCCGAAATGACGTCCGACGCGCGCATTTTCTCCGCCGCGCACCACATTTAAAAAAATCATAGCGTGAAAACCGTGGGTTCGATCCGCGTGCCGCTTAAAGGCGATTACAGGGGAGATGCAAACCTTTCCAAAGAGCCATGAAAAGACTTTCTACTCCCAAGGAGACAAGAGATATTAAGCCGAAATGACGTCCGACGCGCGCATTTTCTCCGACGCGCAACACATTTAAAAAAATCATAGCGTGAAAACCGTGGGTTCGATCCGCGTGCCGCTCGAAGGCGATTACAGGGGAGATGCAGCCCTTTCCAAAGAGCCATGAACAGACTTTCTACTCCCAATGAGACAAGAGATATCAAGCCGCAAATACGTCTGGCGCGCGTCTATTCTCCGCCGCGCAACACATTTAAAAAAAATCGTAACGTGAAAACCGTGGGTTCGATCCGCGTGCCTCTTAAAGGCGATTACAGGGGAGATGCAGCCCTTTCCAAAGAGCCATGAAAAGACTTTCTACTCCCAAGGAGACAAGAGATATTAAGCCGAAATGACGTCCTACGCGCGTCTTTTCTACGCCGCGCACCACATTTAAAAAATCGTATCGGAAGAACGGTGGGTCCAATCCGCGTGCCGCTTAAAGGCGATTACAGGGGAGATGCAAACCTTTCCAAAGAGCCATGAAAAGACTTTCTACTCCCAAGGAGACAAGAGATATTAAGCCGCAATGACGTCCGACGCGCGCATTTCCTCCGCCGCGCACCACATTTAAAAAAATCATAGCGTGAAAACCGTGGGTTCGATCCGCGTGCCGCTCGAAGGCGATTACAGGGGAGATGCAGCCCTTTCCAAAGAGGCATGAACAGACTTCCTACTCCCAAGGAGCCCAAAGATATTAAGCCGCAAATACGTCCTACGCGCGTCTTTTCTACGCCGCGCACCACATTTAAAAAATCGTAGCGTAAGAACGGTGGGTCCGATCCGCGTGCCGCTTAAAGGCGATTACAGGGGAGATGCAAACCTTTCCAAAGAGCCATGAACAGACTTTCTACTCCCAATGAGACAAGAGATATCAAGCCGCAAATACGTCCGGCGCGCGTCTATTCTCCGCCGCGCAACACATTTAAAAAAAATCGTAACGTGAAAACCGTGGGTTCGATCCGCGTGCCGCTTAAAGGCGATTACAGGGGAGATGCAGCCCTTTCCAAAGAGCCATGAAAAGACTTTCTACTCCCAAGGAGACAAGAGATATTAAGCCGAAATGACGTCCGACGCGCGCATTTCCTCCGCCGCGCACCACATTTAAAAAAATCATAGCGTGAAAACCGTGGGTTCGATCCGCGTGCCGCTCGAAGGCGATTACAGGGGAGATGCAGCCCTTTCCAAAGAGCCATGAACAGACTTTCTACACCCAATGAGACAAGAGATATTAAGCCGCAAATACGTCCGGCGCGCGTCTTTTCTCCGCCGCGCAACACATTTCAAAAAAATCGTAGCGTGAAAAACGTGGGTTCGATCCGCGTGCCGCTCGAAGGCGATTACAGGGGAGATGCATCCCTTTCAAAAGAGCCATGAACAGACTTTCTACTCCCAAGGAGACCAGAAATATTAACATATAAAGCGTTACGCTCCAGTCGGATGAACGAGAAACGCTTGTACAATTGCAACGAATTGGAGGAGAAAGTTTAAACAAACGCGCTGACTTTGAACGCTCACATCTAGGCCGGGCCAACTCCAAATGGCGTGCAACTCGGTGCGCATCACCTCCATGACTGTCCCTAACGAACGCCACCTGCCACGCTTTCGGCCCGTCCCTGGCGGCATTAAAAAATCGTAGCGTGATAACGACGGTTCCGATGCGCGTGCCGCTCGAAGGCGATTACAGGGGAGATACAGCCCTTTCCAAAGAGCCATGAACAGACTTTCTACTCCCAAGGAGACAAGAGATATTACGCGCATTTTCTCCGACGCGCACCACGTTTAAAAAATCGTAGCGTGAGAACGGTGGGTCCGATCCGCGTGCCGCTTAAAGGCGATTACAGGGGAGATGCATCCCTTTCCAAAGAACCATGAAAAGACTTTCTACTCCCAAGGAGACAAGAGATATTAAGCCGCAATGACGTCCGACGCGCGCATTTTCTCCGCCGCGCAGCACATTTAAAAAAATCATAGCGTGAAAACCGTGGGTTCGATCCGCGTGCCGCTCGAAGGCGATTACAGGGGAGATGGAGCCCTTTCCAAAGAGGCATGAACAGACTTCCTACTCCCAAGGAGCCCAAAGATATTAAGCCGCAAATACGTCCTACGGGCGTCTTTTCTACGCCGCGCACCACATTTAAAAAATCGTAGCGTAAGAACGGTGGGTCCGATCCGCGTGCCGCTTAAAGGCGATTACAGGGGAGATGCAAACCTTTCCAAAGAGCCATGAAAAGACTTTCTACTCCCAAGGAGACAAGAGATATTAAGCCGCAATGACGTCCGACGCGCGCATTTTCTCCGACGCGCAACACATTTAAAAAAATCATAGCGTGAAAACCGTGGGTTCGATCCGCGTGCCGCTCGAAGGCGATTACAGGGGAGATGCAGCCCTTTCCAAAGAGCCATGAACAGACTTTCTACTCCCAATGAGACAAGAGATATCAAGCCGCAAATACGTCCGGCGCGCGTCTATTCTCCGCCGCGCAACACATTTAAAAAAAATCGTAACGTGAAAACCGTGGGTTCGATCCGCGTGCCGCTTAAAGGCGATTACAGGGGAGATGCAGCCCTTTCCAAAGAGCCATGAAAAGACTTTCTACTCCCAAGGAGACAAGAGATATTAAGCCGAAATGACGTCCTACGCGCGTCTTTTCTACGCCGCGCACCACATTTAAAAAATCGTATCGGAAGAACGGTGGGTCCAATCCGCGTGCCGCTTAAAGGCGATTACAACGGAGATGCAAACCTTTCCAAAGAGCCATGAACAGACTTTCTACACCCAATGAGACAAGAGATATTAAGCCGCAAATACGTCCGGCGCGCGTCTTTTCTCCGCAGCGCAACACATTTAAAAAAAATCGTAGCGTGAAAAACGTGGGTTCGATCCGCGTGCCGCTCGAAGGCGATTACAGGGGAGATACAGCCCTTTCCAAAGAGCCATGAACACACTTTCTACTCCCAAGGAGACAAGAGATATTACGCGCATTTTCTCCGACGCGCACCACGTTTAAAAAATCGTAGCGTGAGAACGGTGGGTCCGATCCGCGTGCCGCTCGAAGGCGATTACAGGGGAGATGCATCCCTTTCCAAAGAGGCATGAACAGACTTCCTACTCCCAAGGAGCCCAAAGATATTAAGCCGCAAATACGTCCTACGCGCGTCTTTTCTACGCCGCGCACCACATTTAAAAAATCGTAGCGTAAGAACGGTGGGTCCGATCCGCGTGCCGCTTAAAGGCGATTACAGGGGAGATGCAAACCTTTCCAAAGAGCCATGAAAAGACTTTCTACTCCCAAGGAGACAAGAGATATTAAGCCGCAATGACGTCCGACGCGCGCATTTTCTCCGACGCGCAACACATTTAAAAAAATCATAGCGTGAAAACCGTGGGTTCGATCCGCGTGCCGCTCGAAGGCGATTACAGGGGAGATGCAGCCCTTTCCAAAGAGCCATGAACAGACTTTCTACTCCCAATGAGACAAGAGATATCAAGCCGCAAATACGTCCGGCGCGCGTCTATTCTCGGCCGCGCAACACATTTAAAAAAAATCGTAACGTGAAAACCGTGGGTTCGATCCGCGTGCCGCTTAAAGGCGATTACAGGGGAGATGCAGCCCTTTCCAAAGAGCCATGAAAAGACTTTCTACTCCCAAGGAGACAAGAGATATTAAGCCGAAATGACGTCCGACGCGCGCATTTCCTCCGCCGCGCACCACATTTAAAAAAATCATAGCGTGAAAACCGTGGGTTCGATCCGCGTGCCGCTCGAAGGCGATTACAGGGGAGATGCAGCCCTTTCCAAAGAGCCATGAACAGACTTTCTACACCCAATGAGACAAGAGATATTAAGCCGCAAATACGTCCGGCACGCGTCTTTTCTCCGCCGCGCAACACATTTAAAAAAAATCGTAGCGTGAAAAACGTGGGTTCGATCCGCGTGCCGCTCGAAGGCGATTACAGGGGAGATGCATCCCTTTCAAAAGAGCCATGAACAGACTTTCTACTCCCAAGGAGACCAGAAATATTAACATATAAAGCGTTACGCTCCAGTCGGATGAACGAGAAACGCTTGTACAATTGCAACGAATTGGAGGAGAAAGTTTAAACAAACGCGCTGACTTTGAACGCTCACATCTAGGCCGGGCCAACTCCAAATGGCGTGCAACTCGGTGCGCATCACCTCCATGACTGTCCCTAACGAACGCCACCTGCCACGCTTTCGGCCCGTCCCTGGCGGCATTAAAAAATCGTAGCGTGATAACGATGGTTCCGATGCGCGTGCCGCTCGAAGGCGATTACAGGGGAGATACAGCCCTTTCCAAAGAGCCATGAACAGACTTTCTACTCCCAAGGAGACAAGAGATATTACGCGCATTTTCTCCGACGCGCACCACGTTTAAAAAATCGTAGCGTGAGAACGGTGGGTCCGATCCGCGTGCCGCTTAAAGGCGATTACAGGGGAGATGCATCCCTTTCCAAAGAACCATGAAAAGACTTTCTACTCCCAAGGAGACAAGAGATATTAAGCCGCAATGACGTCCGACGCGCGCATTTTCTCCGCCGCGCAGCACATTTAAAAAAATCATAGCGTGAAAACCGTGGGTTCGATCCGCGTGCCGCTCGAAGGCGATTACAGGGGAGATGGAGCCCTTTCCAAAGAGGCATGAACAGACTTCCTACTCCCAAGGAGCCCAAAGATATTAAGCCGTAAATACGTCCTACGCACATCTTTTCTACGCCGCGCACCACATTTAAAAAATCGTAGCGTAAGAACGGTGGGTCCGATCCGCGTGCCGCTTAAAGGCGATTACAGGGGAGATGCAAACCTTTCCAAAGAGCCATGAAAAGACTTTCTACTCCCAAGGAGACAAGAGATATTAAGCCGCAATGACGTCCGACGCGCGCATTTTCTCCGACGCGCAACACATTTAAAAAAATCATAGCGTGAAAACCGTGGGTTCGATCCGCGTGCCGCTCGAAGGCGATTACAGGGGAGATGCAGCCCTTTCCAAAGAGCCATGAACAGACTTTCTACTCCCAATGAGACAAGAGATATCAAGCCGCAAATACGTCCGGCGCGCGTCTATTCTCCGCCGCGCAACACATTTAAAAAAAATCGTAACGTGAAAACCGTGGGTTCGATCCGCGTGCCGCTTAAAGGCGATTACAGGGGAGATGCAGCCCTTTCCAAAGAGCCATGAAAAGACTTTCTACTCCCAAGGAGACAAGAGATATTAAGCCGAAATGACGTCCTACGCGCGTCTTTTCTACGCCGCGCACCACATTTAAAAAATCGTATCGGAAGAACGGTGGGTCCAATCCGCGTGCCGCTTAAAGGCGATTACAACGGAGATGCAAACCTTTCCAAAGAGCCATGAACAGACTTTCTACACCCAATGAGACAAGAGATATTAAGCCGCAAATACGTCCGGCGCGCGTCTTTTCTCCGCCGCGCAACACATTTAAAAAAAATCGTAGCGTGAAAAACGTGGGTTCGATCCGCGTGCCGCTCGAAGGCGATTACAGGGGAGATACAGCCCTTTCCAAAGAGCCATGAACACACTTTCTACTCCCAAGGAGACAAGAGATATTACGCGCATTTTCTCCGACGCGCACCACGTTTAAAAAATCGTAGCGTGAGAACGGTGGGTCCGATCCGCGTGCCGCTCGAAGGCGATTACAGGGGAGATACAGCCCTTTCCAAAGAGCCATGAACAGACTTTCTACTCCCAAGGAGACAAGAGATATTACGCGCATTTTCTCCGACGCGCACCACGTTTAAAAAATCGTAGCGTGAGAACGGTGGGTCCGATCCGCGTGCCGCTCGAAGGCGATTACAGGGGAGATGCATCCCTTTCCAAAGAGGCATGAACAGACTTCCTACTCCCAAGGAGCCCAAAGATATTAAGCCGTAAATACGTCCTACGCGCATCTTTTCTACGCCGCGCACCACATTTAAAAAATCGTAGCGTAAGAACGGTGGGTCCGATCCGCGTGCCGCTTAAAGGCGATTACAGGGGAGATGCAAACCTTTCCAAAGAGCCATGAAAAGACTTTCTACTCCCAAGGAGACAAGAGATATTAAGCCGCAATGACGTCCGACGCGCGCATTTTCTCCGACGCGCAACACATTTAAAAAAATCATAGCGTGAAAACCGTGGGTTCGATCCGCGTGCCGCTCGAAGGCGATTACAGGGGAGATGCAGCCCTTTCCAAAGAGCCATGAACAGACTTTCTACTCCCAATGAGACAAGAGATATCAAGCCGCAAATACGTCCGGCGCGCGTCTATTCTCCGCCGCGCAACACATTTAAAAAAAATCGTAACGTGAAAACCGTGGGTTTGATCCGCGTGCCGCTTAAAGGCGATTACAGGGGAGATGCAGCCCTTTCCAAAGAGCCATGAAAAGACTTTCTACTCCCAAGGAGACAAGAGATATTAAGCCGAAATGACGTCCTACGCGCGTCTTTTCTACGCCGCGCACCACATTTAAAAAATCGTATCGGAAGAACGGTGGGTCCAATCCGCGTGCCGCTTAAAGGCGATTACAACGGAGATGCAAACCTTTCCAAAGAGCCATGAACAGACTTTCTACACCCAATGAGACAAGAGATATTAAGCCGCAAATACGTCCGGCGCGCGTCTTTTCTCCGCCGCGCAACACATTTAAAAAAAATCGTAGCGTGAAAAACGTGGGTTCGATCCGCGTGCCGCTCGAAGGCGATTACAGGGGAGATACAGCCCTTTCCAAAGAGCCATGAACACACTTTCTACTCCCAAGGAGACAAGAGATATTACGCGCATTTTCTCCGACGCGCACCACGTTTAAAAAATCGTAGCGTGAGAACGGTGGGTCCGATCCGCGTGCCGCTCGAAGGCGATTACAGGGGAGATGCATCCCTTTCCAAAGAGGCATGAACAGACTTCCTACTCCCAAGGAGCCCAAAGATATTAAGCCGCAAATACGTCCTACGCGCGTCTTTTCTACGCCGCGCACCACATTTAAAAAATCGTAGCGTAAGAACGGTGGGTCCGATCCGCGTGCCGCTTAAAGGCGATTACAGGGGAGATGCAAACCTTTCCAAAGAGCCATGAAAAGACTTTCTACTCCCAAGGAGACAAGAGATATTAAGCCGCAATGACGTCCGACGCGCGCATTTTCTCCGACGCGCAACACATTTAAAAAAATCATAGCGTGAAAACCGTGGGTTCGATCCGCGTGCCGCTCGAAGGCGATTACAGGGGAGATGCAGCCCTTTCCAAAGAGCCATGAACAGACTTTCTACTCCCAATGAGACAAGAGATATCAAGCCGCAAATACGTCCGGCGCGCGTCTATTCTCCGCCGCGCAACACATTTAAAAAAAATCGTAACGTGAAAACCGTGGGTTCGATCCGCGTGCCGCTTAAAGGCGATTACAGGGGAGATGCAGCCCTTTCCAAAGAGCCATGAAAAGACTTTCTACTCCCAAGGAGACAAGAGATATTAAGCCGAAATGACGTCCGACGCGCGCATTTCCTCCGCCGCGCACCACATTTAAAAAAATCATAGCGTGAAAACCGTGGGTTCGATCCGCGTGCCGCTCGAAGGCGATTACAGGGGAGATGCAGCCCTTTCCAAAGAGCCATGAACAGACTTTCTACACCCAATGAGACAAGAGATATTAAGCCGCAAATACGTCCGGCGCGCGTCTTTTCTCCGCCGCGCAACACATTTAAAAAAAATCGTAGCGTGAAAACCGTGGGTTCGATCCGCGTGCCGCTCGAAGGCGATTACAGGGGAGATGCAGCCCTTTCCAAAGAGCCATGAACAGACTTTCTACTCCCAATGAGACAAGAGATATCAAGCCGCAAATACGTCCGGCGCGCGTCTATTCTCCGCCGCGCAACACATTTAAAAAAAATCGTAGCGTGAAAACCGTGGGTTCGATCCGCGTGCCGCTTAAAGGCGATTACAGGGGAGATGCAGCCCTTTCCAAAGAGCCATGAAAAGACTTTCTACTCCCAAGGAGACAAGAGATATTAAGCCGAAATGACGTCCGACGCGCGCATTTCCTCCGCCGCGCACCACATTTAAAAAAATCATAGCGTGAAAACCGTGGGTTCGATCCGCGTGCCACTCGAAGGCGATTACAGGGGCGATGCAGCCCTTTCCAAAGAGGCATGAACAGACTTCCTACTCCCAAGGAGCCCAAAGATATTAAGCCGCAAATACGTCCTACGCGCGTCTTTTCTACGCCGCGCACCACATTTAAAAAATCGTAGCGTAAGAACGGTGGGTCCGATCCGCGTGCCGCTTAAAGGCGATTACAGGGGAGATGCAAACCTTTCCAAAGAGCCATGAAAAGACTTTCTACTCCCAAGGAGACAAGAGATATTAAGCCGCAATGACGTCCGACGAGCGCATTTTCTCCGCCGCGCAACAAATTTAAAAAAATCATAGCGTGAAAACCGTGGGTTCGATCCGCGTGCCGCTCGAAGGCGATTACAGGGGAGATGCAGCCCTTTCCAAAGAGCCATGAACAGACTTTCTACTCCCAATGAGACAAGAGATATCAAGCCGCAAATACGTCCGGCGCGCGTCTATTCTCCGACGCGCAACACATTTAAAAAAAATCGTAACGTGAAAACCGTGGGTTCGATCCGCGTGCCGCTTAAAGGCGATTACAGGGGAGATGCCGCCCTTTCCAAAGAGCCATGAAAAGACTTTCTACTCCCAAGGAGACAAGAGATATTAAGCCGAAATGACGTCCGACGCGCGCATTTCCTCCGCCGCGCACCACATTTAAAAAAATCATAGCGTGAAAACCGTGGGTTCGATCCGCGTGCCGCTCGAAGGCGATTACAGGGGAGATGCAGCCCTTTCCAAAGAGGCATGAACAGACTTCCTACTCCCAAGGAGCCCAAAGATATTAAGCCGCAAATACGTCCTACGCGCGTCTTTTCTACGCCGCGCACCACATTTAAAAAATCGTATCGGAAGAACGGTGGGTCCAATCCGCGTGCCGCTTAAAGGCGATTACAAGGGAGATGCAAACCTTTCCAAAGAGCCATGAAAAGACTTTCTACTCCCAAGGAGACAATAGATATTAAGCCGAAATGACGTCCGACGCGTGCATCACCTCCATGACTGTCCCTAACGAACGCCACCTGCCACGCTTTCGGCCCGTCCCTGGCGGCTTTAAAAAATCGTAGCGTGATAACCGTGGGTCCAATCCGCTTGAAGCTCGAAGGCGATTAGAGGGGAGATGCAGCCCTTTCCAAAGAGCCATGAACAGACTTCCTACTCCCAAGGAGACAAGAGATATTACGCCACAAATACGTCCGGACCGCGTCTTTTCTCCGCAGCTCACCACATTTAAAAAAATCGTAGCGTGAAAACCGTGGGTTCGATATAGTATACATACAGAGTATATAGTTTGACCAAAAGATCGTGCTGATCTTTGATCTCCTGGTTCTTCATCTCCAGCGCCACTTTCAGACTCATAATGTCCTCCTCTATGGGCTGGTATAACACACACACGAATCATCACTACAGCCAGTACAATGGAAAGGTGGGAATGTGTACTGAATGTGTACTGACGTTATAAGTGAAAGGTGGAGCTACTGGTGGATGTGTACTGACACTATAAGGGATCTCTACCTGCAGTGACAGTCTGAGCTTCTCAAGTTCTTCCTCCAGAGATTTCTTCTCCTGTTCACAGGCCATTTTCATATCTACCAGAGCAAGTATCATTACTGCTGGATATAACACAGATTGTATATACTACATAATTACTACTGAATATATAAAATATAATATATATAGTACTATACATATATTAGTATCACTTTTATTGGAGCCTAAAGGCTAACATTCATTATTAGTTATGTTAGTATTATTGCATTTCCATAGTACTTACTCTTGATGGACCTGTTATGCTCCTCCTCCTCCTGCTGTTTCTGCAGGAGCTCTGTCTCCTCTTGCTGCTTGTGTTTCAGCATCTCCTGAAGAACCTGCAGCTCTTTCTGCTTCTGCAACCTCAACTCCTTCAGCTGCTCCAACAAATTGTTCTCCAACTCCTCCTTCTCACACCGCAAACACTCCAATCGGGCCACAGGCCCCACTAGTGACACAGAACCACACACACACACACACAGACACACACACACACACACAGAGAGAGAGATAAACATGTATAAATGTATAAGAATTTGTGGATAAAATTACTATGAGATTATTTATAATCAAACGACTAAACTATACAACCACATCTTCCTTTTATTTACATATTATACAGACATTTAGAGATATTTACATTTTATTTACCCGCGTGCGTCTCTCTTCTCCAAGGTAGCGGAGAGATATGAAAGGATAAAAGGGGAAAAGAATAAAATGCACGTCGGTTTTAAATTCGCAGGCTACCTGCGCTGAAGGCGTGGAAAACGAGCACGTGACGGAAAGGCTTCCGTACCCGATGGGTCCAAATCACATGCCAAGCAAAGTAGCCTTAAACCTGGACACACAATGGAGACCATTTGACCCTTTAAAATCATACTACAACCAGACTTCCAGGCCCAAGAGGTCACACAGTCATGCCCAGCAAAGTAGCTCTGGGCATGGGCACACTTCACACAGTTTGACCGTTTAAATAAAAGTAGAAACAGACTTCCTGGCCCAAGAGGTCACACAGTCATGCCCAGCAAGGATGCTTTAAACGTGGGCACACTTCAGACCGTTTCACTCTTTAAATCATTCAAAGCACCACATTTCAAGGCCCAAGAGGTCACAGAATCATGCCCATCAAAGTAGCTCTGGGCCTGGGCACACTTCATGCAGTTTGACCCTTTAAATAATACTACAACCAGACACATACAGGTGCGCACATATACACAGATACACATTCTGTTTAAATTTCTTCACATCTGCAGACTAGAGTAAGCTGAGGGTATAGTGTTAAACCAGGTACTACATAAACAGTATATAGTATATATACAGAGGATATAATGTTAAACCAGGTACTACATACAGAGTATATAGTTTGACCAAAAGATCGTGCTGATCTTTGATCTCCTGGTTCTTCATCTCCAGCGCCACTTTCAGACTCATAATGTCCTCCTCTATGGGCTGGTATAACACACACACGAATCATCACTACAGCCAGTACAATGGAAAGGTGGGAATGTGTACTGAATGTGTACTGACGTTATAAGTGAAAGGTGGAGCTACTGGTGGATGTGTACTGACACTATAAGGGATCTCTACCTGCAGTGACAGTCTGAGCTTCTCAAGTCCTTCCTCCAGAGATTTCTTCTCCTGTTCACAGGCCATTTTCATATCTGCCAGAGCAAGTATCATTACTGCTGGATATAACACAGATTGTATATACTACATAATTACTACTGAATATATAAAATATAATATATATAGTACTATACATATATTAGTATCACTTTTATTGGAGCCTAAAGGCTAACATTCATTATTAGTTATGTTAGTATTATTGCATTTCCATAGTACTTACCCTTGAGGGACCTGTTATGCTCCTCCTCCTCCTGCTGTTTCTGCAGGAGCTCTGTCTCCTCCTGCTGCTTGTGTTTCAGCATCTCCTGAAGAACCTGCAGCTCCTTCTGCTTCTGCAACCTCAACTCCTTCAGCTGCTCTAACAAACTGTTATCCAACTCCTCCTTCTCACACCGCAAACACTCCAATCGGGCCACAGGCCCCACTAGTGACACAGAACCACACACACACACACACAGACACACACACACACACACACACACACACACACACAAAGAGAGAGATAAACATGTATAAATGTATAAGAATTTGTGGATAAAATTATTATGAGATTATTTATAATGAAACGACTACACTACACAACCACTTCTTCCTTTTATTTACATATTATACAGATATTTACAGATATTTACATTTTATTTACCCGCGTGCGTCTCTCTTCTCCAAGGTAGCGGAAAGATATGAAAGGATAAAAGGGGAAAAGAATAAAATGCACGTCGGTTTTAAATTCGCAGGCTACCTGCGCTGAAGGCGTGGAAAACGAGCACGTGACGGAAAGGCTTCCGTACCCGATGGGTCCAAATCACATGCCCAGCAAAGTAGCCTTAAACCTGGACACACAATGGAGACCATTTGACCCATTAAATAATACTACAACCAGACACATACAGGTGCGCACATATACACAGATACACATTCTGTTTAAATTTCTTCACATCTGCAGACTAGAGTAAGCTGAGGGTATAGTGTTAAACCAGGAACTACATAAACAGTATATAGTATATATACAGAGGATATAGTGTTAAACCAGGTACTACATACAGAGTATATAGTATACATACAGAGTATATAGTTTGACCAAAAGATCGTGCTGATCTTTGATCTCCTGGTTCTTCATCTCCAGCGCCACTTTCAGACTCATAATGTCCTCCTCTATGGGCTGGTATAACACACACACGAATCATCACTACAGCCAGTACAATGGAAAGGTGGGAATGTGTACTGAATGTGTACTGACGTTATAAGTGAAAGGTGGAGCTACTGGTGGATGTGTACTGACATTATAAGGGATCTCTACCTGCAGTGACAGTCTGAGCTTCTCAAGTTCTTCCTCCAGAGATTTCTTCTCCTGTTCACAGGCCATTTTCATATCTGCCAGAGCAAGTATCATTACTGCTGGATATAACACAGATTGTATATACTACATAATTACTACTGAATATATAAAATATAATATATATAGTACTATACATATATTAGTATCACTTTTATTGGAGCCTAAAGGCTAACATTCATTATTAGTTATGTTAGTATTATTGCATTTCCATAGTACTTACCCTTGAGGGACCTGTTATGCTCCTCCTCCTCCTGCTGTTTCTGCAGGAGCTCTGTCTCCTCCTGCTGCTTGTGTTTCAGCATCTCCTGAAGAACCTGCAGCTCCTTCTGCTTCTGCAACCTCAACTCCTTCAGCTGCTCCAACAAACTGTTCTCCAACTCCTCCTTCTCACACCGCAAACACTCCAATCGGGCCACAGGCCCCACTAGTGACACAGAACCACACACACACACACACACACACACACACACACAGACAAAGAGAGAGATAAACATGTATAAATGTATAAGAATTTGTGGATAAAATTATTATGAGATTATTTATAATGAAACGACTACACTACACAACCACTTCTTCCTTTTATTTACATATTATACAGATATTTAGAGATATTTACATTTTATTTACCCGCGTGCGTCTCTCTTCTCCAAGGTAGCGGAGAGATATGAAAGGATAAAAGGGGAAAAGAATAAAATGCACGTCGGTTTTAAATTCGCAGGCTACCTGCGCTGAAGGCGTGGAAAACGAGCACGTGACGGAAAGGCTTCCGTACCCGATGGGTCCAAATCACATGCCAAGCAAAGTAGCCTTAAACCTGGACACACAATGGAGACCATTTGACCCTTTAAAATCATACTACAACCAGACTTCCAGGCCCAAGAGGTCACACAGTCATGCCCAGCAAAGTAGCTCTGGGCATGGGCACACTTCACGCAGTTTGACCGTTTAAATAAAAGTAGAAACAGACTTCCTGGCCCAAGAGGTCACACAGTCATGCCCAGCAAGGATGCTTTAAACGTGGGCACACTTCAGACCGTTTCACTCTTTAAATCATTCAAAGCACCACATTTCAAGGCCCAAGAGGTCACAGAATCATGCCCATCAAAGTAGCTCTGGGCCTGGGCACACTTCACGCAGTTTGACCCTTTAAATAATACTACAACCAGACACATACAGGTGCGCACATATACACAGATACACATTCTGTTTAAATTTCTTCACATCTGCAGACTAGAGTAAGCTGAGGGTATAGTGTTAAACCAGGTACTACATAAACAGTATATAGTATATATACAGAGGATATAGTGTTAAACCAGGTACTACATACAGAGTATATAGTATACATACAGAGTATATAGTTTGACCAAAAGATCGTGCTGATCTTTGATCTCCTGGTTCTTCATCTCCAGCGCCACTTTCAGACTCATAATGTCCACCTCTATGGGCTGGTATAACACACACACGAATCATCACTACAGCCAGTACAATGGAAAGGTGGGAATGTGTACTGAATGTGTACTGACGTTATAAGTGAAAGGTGGAGCTACTGGTGGATGTGTACTGACACTATAAGGGATCTCTACCTGCAGTGACAGTCTGAGCTTCTCAAGTTCTTCCACCAGAGATTTCGTCTCCTGTTCACAGGCCATTTTCATATCTGCCAGAGCAAGTATCATTACTGCTGGATATAACACAGATTGTATATACTACATAATTACTACTGAATATATAAAATATAATATATATAGTACTATACATATATTAGTATCACTTTTATTGGAGCCTAAAGGCTAACATTCATTATTAGTTATGTTAGTATTATTGCATTTCCATAGTACTTACCCTTGAGGGACCTGTTATGCTCCTCCTCCTCCTGCTGTTTCTGCAGGAGCTCTGTCTCCTCCTGCTGCTTGTGTTTCAGCATCTCCTGAAGAACCTGCAGCTCCTTCTGCTTCTGCAACCTCAACTCCTTCAGCTGCTCCAACAAACTGTTCTCCAACTCCTCCTTCTCACACCGCAAACACTCCAATCGGGCCACAGGCCCCACTAGTGACACAGAACCACACACACACACACACACACACACAAAGAGAGAGATAAACATGTATAAATGTATAAGAATTTGTGGATAAAATTATTATGAGATTATTTATAATCAAACGACTACACTATACAACCACTTCTTCCTTTTATTTAGATATTATACAGATATGTACAGATATTTACATTTTATTTACCCGCGTGCGTCTCTCTTCTCCAAGGTAGCGGAGAGATATGAAAGGATAAAAGGGGAAAAGAATAAAATGCACGTCGGTTTTAAATTCGCAGGCTACCTGCGCTGAAGGCGTGGAAAACGAGCACGTGACGGAAAGGCTTCCGTACCCGATGGGTCCAAATCACATGCCCAGCAAAGTAGCCTTAAACCTGGACACACAATGGAGAGCATTTGACCCTTTAAAATCATACTACAACCAGACTTCCAGGCCCAAGAGGTCACACAGCCATGCCCAGCAAAGTAGCTCTGGGCCTGGGCACACTTCACGCAGTTTGACCGTTTAAATAAAACTAGAAACAGACTTCCTGGCCCAAGAGGTCACAGTCATACCCAGCAAAGTACGTTTAAACCTGGAAACAAATCAGATCCTTTCTGTCATTCAAAGGAATGGGCCTGCAACTCACAACCACATCCCCAGTGAAGCGCACCGTCACCCAGCCACACTACCCCACCTTGCCCGTCCTGGAACAACCACACCTCCAGGGCACCACATGCCAATCTCTCATGCCCAGCAAACTGCAACCTCACGCAGCCAGGCCACACACTGTCTCCCCTTGTACCGTCCAAGGACGAACTCCTCCACAAACCTGGTGTTCACGCGCACACACGCAATTACAACGAATTGTTGGAGAACTTTGAAACAAACTTGCTGACTTTGAATACTCACATCTAGGCTGGGCCAGGTCCAAATGGCCTGCAGCTCGGTGCGCATTAACTGCTTGACTGTCCGTCACGAACGCCACCTGCCAAGCGTTCGTTCCGTCCCTGGCGGATTTAAAAAAAATCGTAGCGTGAGAACGATGGGTCCGATCCGCGTGCCGCTTAAAGGCGATTACAGGGGAGATGCAACCCTTTCCAAAGAACCATGAAAAGACTTTCTACTCCCAAGGAAACGAGATATTAAGCCGCAATGACGTCCGACGCGCGCATTTTCTCCGCCGCGCACCACATTTAAAAAAATCATAGCGTGAAAACCGTGGGTTCGATCCGCGTGCCGCTCGAAGGCGATTACAGGGGAGATGCAGCCCTTTCCAAAGAGGCATGAACAGACTTCCTACTCCCAAGGAGCCCAAAGATATTAAGCCGCAAATACGTCCTACGCGCGTCTTTTCTACGCCGCGCACCACATTTAAAAAATCGTATCGGAAGAACGGTGGGTCCAATCCGCGTGCCGCTTAAAGGCGATTACAGGGGAGATGCAGCCCTTTCCAAAGAGCCATGAAAAGACTTTCTACTCCCAAGGAGACAAGAGATATTAAGCCGAAATGACGTCCGACGCGCGCATTTTCTCCGCCGCGCACCACATTTTAAAAAATCATAGCGTGAAAACCGTGGGTTCGATCCGCGTGCCGCTCGAAGGCGATTACAGGGGAGATGCAGCCCTTTCCAAAGAGCCATGAACAGACTTCCTACTCCCAACGAGACAAGAGATATTAAGCCGCAATGACGTCCGACGCGCGCATTTATTGCGCCGCGCACCACATTTAAAAAATCGTAGCGTGAGAACGGTGGGTCCGATCCGCGTGCCGCTTAAAGGCGATTACAGGGGAGATGCAGCCCTTTCCAAAGAGCCATGAACAGACTTTCTACTCCCAAGGAGACAATAGATATTAAGCCGAAATGACGTCCGACGCGCGCATTTCCTCCGCCGCGCACCACATTTAAAAAAATCATAGCGTGAAAACCGTGGGTTCGATCCGCGTGCCGCTCGAAGGCGATTACAGGGGAGATGCAGCCCTTTCCAAAGAGCCATGAACAGACTTTCTACACCCAATGAGACAAGAGATATTAAGCCGCAAATACGTCCGGCGCGCGTCTTTTCTCCGCCGCGCAACACATTTAAAAAAAATCGTAGCGTGAAAAACGTGGGTTCGATCCTCGTGCCGCTCGAAGGCGATTACAGGGGAGATGCATCCCTTTCAAAAGAGCCATGAACAGACTTTCTACTCCCAAGGAGACCAGAAATATTAACATATAAAGCGTTACGCTCCAGTCGGATGAACGAGAAACGCTTGTACAATTGCAACGAATTGGAGGAGAAAGTTTAAACAAACGCACTGACTTTGAACGCTCACATCTAGGCCGGGCCAACTCCAAATGGCCTGCACCTCGGTGCGCATCACCTCCATGACTGTCCCTAACGAACGCCACCTGCCACGCTTTCGGCCCGTCCCTGTCGGCATTAAAAAATCGTAGCGTGATAACGATGGTTCCGATCCGCGTGCCGCGCGAAGGCGATTACAGGGGAGATGCAGCCCTTTCCAAAGAGCCATGAACATACTTTCTACTCTCAAGGAGCCCAAAGATATTAAGCCGCAAATAAGTCCTACGCGCGTCTTTTCTACGCCGCGCACCACATTTAAAAAAATCATAGCGTGAAAACCGTGGGTTCGATCCGCGTGCCGCTCGAAGGCGATTACAGGGGAGATGCAGCCCTTTCCAAAGAGCCATGAAAAGACTTTCTACTCCCAAGGAGACAAGAGATATTAAGCCACAATGACGTCCGACGCGCGCATTTTCTCCGACACGCACCACGTTTAAAAAATCGTAGCGTGAGAACGGTGGGTCCGATCCGCGTGCCGCTTAAAGGCGATTACAGGGGAGATGCAGCCCTTTCCAAAGAGCCATGAACAGACTTTCTACTCCCAAGGAGACAAGAGATATTAAGCCGCAATGACGTCCGACGCGCGCATTTTCTCCGCCGCGCACCACATTTAAAAAAATCATAGCGTGAAAACCGTGGGTTCGATCCGCGTGCCGCTCGAAGGCGATTACAGGGGAGATGCAGCCCTTTCCAAAGAGCCATGAACAGACTTTCTACTCCCAATGAGACAAGAGATATTAAGCCGCAAATACGTCCGGCGCGCGTCTTTTCTCCGCCGCGCAACACATTTAAAAAAAATCGTAGCGTGAAAACCGTGGGTTCGATCCGCGTGCCGCTCGAAGGCGATTACAGGGGAGATGCATCCCTTTCAAAGGAGCCATGAACAGACTTTCTACTCCCAAGGAGACAAGAGATATTAAGCCACAATGACGTCCGACGCGCGCATTTTCTCCGACACGCACCACGTTTAAAAAATCGTAGAGTGAGAACGGTGGGTCCGATCCGCGTGCCGATTACAGGGGAGATGCATCCCTTTCCAAAGAGCCATGAACAGACTTTCTACTCCCAAGGAGACCAGAGATATTAACAGATAAAGCGTTACGCTCCAGGCGGATGAGCGAGAAACGCTTGTACAATTGCAACGAATTGGAGGAGAAAGTTTAAACAAACGCGCTGACTTTGAACGCTCACATCTAGGCCGGGCCAGGTCTAAATGGCCTGCAACTCTGCGCGCATCACCTCCATGACTGTCCCTAACGAACGCCACCTGCCACGCTTTCGGCCCGTCCCTGGCGGCATTAAAAAATCGAAGCGTGATAACGATGGTTCCGATCCGCGTGCCGCTCGAAGGCGATTACAGGGGAGATGCAGCCCTTTCCAAAGAGCCATGAACAGACTTTCTACTCCCAAGGAGCCCAAAGATATTAAGCCGCAAATATGTCCTACGCGCGTCTTTTCTACGCCGCGCACCACATTTAAAAAATCGTAGCGTAAGAACGGTGGGTCCGATCCGCGTGCCGCTTATAGGCGATTACAGGGGAGATGCAACCCTTTCCAAAGAGCCATGAAAAGATTTTCTACTCCCAAGGAGACAAGAGATATTAACATATAAAGCGTTACGCTCCAGTCGGATGAGCGAGAAACGCTTGAGGAGTTGCAACGAATTGGAGGAGAAAGTTTAAACAAACGCGCTGACTTTGAACGCTCACATCTAGGTCTGGCCAAGTCCAAATGGCGTGCAACTCGGTGCGCATCACCTCCATGACTGTCCCTAACGAACGCCACCTGCCACTCTTTCGGCCCGTCCCTGGCGGCTTTAAAAAATCGTAGCGTGATAACTGTGGGTCCAATCCGCTTGAAGCTCGAAGGCGATTAGAGGGGAGATGCAGCCCTTTCCAAAGAGCCATGAACAGACTTCCTACTCCCAAGGAGACAAGAGATATTAAGCCACAAATACGTCTGGACCGCGTCTTTTCTCCGCAGCTCACCACATTTAAAAAAATCGTAGCGTGAAAACCGTGGGTTCGATATAGTATACATACAGAGTATATAGTTTGACCAAAAGATCGTGCTGATCTTTGATCTCCTGGTTCTTCATCTCCAGCGCCACTTTCAGACTCATAATGTCCTCCTCTATGGGCTGGTATAACACAGACACGAATCATCACTACAGCCAGTACAATGGAAAGGTGGGAATGTGTACTGAATGTGTACTGACGTTATAAGTGAGAGGTGGTGGTACTGGTGGATGTGTACTGACACTATAAGGGATCTCTACCTGCAGTGACAGTTTGAGCTTCTCAAGTTCTTCCTCCAGAGATTTCTTCTCCTGTTCACAGGCCATTTTCATATCTGCCAGAGCAAGTATCATTACTGCTGGATATAACACAGATTGTATATACTACATAATTACTGCTGAATATATAAAATATAATATATATAGTACTATACATATATTAGTGTCACTTTTATTGGAGCCTAAAGGCTAACATTCATTATTAGTTATGTTAGTATTATTGCATTTCCATAGTACTTACTCTTGATGGACCTGTTATGCTCCTCCTCCTCCTGCTGTTTCTGCAGGAGCTCTGTCTCCTCCTGCTGCTTGTGTTTCAGCATCTCCTGAAGAACCTGCAGCTCCTTCTGCTTCTGCAACCTCAACTCCTTCAGCTGCTCCAACAAACTGTTCTCCAACTCCTCCTTCTCACACCGCAAACACTCCAATCGGGCCACAGGCCCCACTAGTGACACAGAACCACACACACACACACACACACACACACACACACACACACACACACACACACACACACACACACACACACACACACACACAGAGACAGAGATAAACATGTATAAATGTATAAGAATTTGAGGATAAAATTATTATGAGATTATTTATAATCAAACGACTACACTATACAACCACTTCTTCCTTTTATTTAGATATTATACAGATATGTACAGATATTTACATTTTATTTACCCGCGTGCGTCTCTCTTCTCCAAGGTAGCGGAGAGATATGAAAGGATAAAAGGGGAAAAGAATAAAATGCACGTCGGTTTTAAATTCGCAGGCTACCTGCGCTGAAGGCGTGGAAAACGAGCACGTGACGTAAAGGCTTCCGTACCCGATGGGTCCAAATCACATGCCCAGCAAAGTAGCCTTAAACCTGGACACACAATGGAGACCATTTGACCCTTTAAAATCATACTACAACCAGACTTCCAGGCCCAAGAGGTCACACAGTCATGCCCAGCAAAGTAGCTCTGGGCCTGGGCACACTTCACGCAGTTTGACCGTTTAAATAAAACTAGAAACAGACTTCCTGGCCCAAGAGGTCACACAGTCATGCCCAGCAAGGTTGCTTTAAACGTGGGCACACTTCAGACCGTTTCACTCTTTAAATCATTCAATGCACCACATTTCAAGGCCCAAGAGGTCACAGAATCATGCCCATCAAAGTAGCTCTGGGCCTGGGCACACTTTACGGAGTTTGACCCTTTAAATAATACTACAACCAGACACATACAGGTGCGCACATATACACAGATACACATTCTGTTTAATTTCTTCACATCTGCAGACTAGAGTAAGCTGAGGGTATAGTGTTAAACCAGGTGCTACATAAACAGTATATAGTATATATACAGAGGATATAGTGTTAAACCAGGTACTACATACAGAGTATATAGTATACATACAGAGTATATAGTTTGAACAAAAGATCGTGCTGATCTTTGATCTCCTGGTTCTTCATCTCCAGCGCCACTTTCAGACTCATAATGTCCTCCTCTATGGGCTGGTATAACACACACACGAATCATCACTACAGCCAGTACAATGGAAAGGTGGGAATGTGTACTGAATGTGTACTGATGTTATAAGTGAAAGGTGGAGCTACTGGTGGATGTGTACTGACACTATAAGGGATCTCTACCTGCAGTGACAGTCTGAGCTTCTCAAGTTCTTCCTCCAGAGATTTCTTCTCCTGTTCACAGGCCATTTTCATATCTGCCAGAGCAAGTATCATTACTGCTGGATATAACACAGATTGTATATACTACATAATTACTACTGAATATATAAAATATAATATATATAGTACTATACATATATTAGTGTCACTTTTATTGGAGCCTAAAGATTAACATTCATTATTAGTTATGTTAGTATTATTGCATTTCCATAGTACTTACCCTTGAGGGACCTGTTATGCTCCTCCTCCTCCTGCTGTTTCTGCAGGAGCTCTGTCTCCTCCTGCTGCTTGTGTTTCATCATCTCCTGAAGAACCTGCAGCTCCTTCTGCTTCTGCAACCTCAACTCCTTCAGCTGCTCCAACAAACTGTTCTCCAACTCCTCCTTCTCACACCGCAAACACTCCAATCGGGCCACAGGCCCCACTAGTGACACAGAACCACACACACACACACACACACACAAAGAGAGAGATAAACATGTATAAATGTATAAGAATTTGTGGATAAAATTATTATGAGATTATTTATAATCAAACGACTACACTATACAACCACTTCTTCCTTTTATTTAGATATTATACAGATATGTACAGATATTTACATTTTATTTACCCGCGTGCGTCTCTCTTCTCCAAGGTAGCGGAGAGATATGAAAGGATAAAAGGGGAAAAGAATAAAATGCACGTCGGTTTTAAATTCGCAGGCTACCTGCGCTGAAGGCGTGGAAAACGAGCACGTGACGGAAAGGCTTCCGTACCCGATGGGTCCAAATCACATGCCCAGCAAAGTAGCCTTAAACCTGGACACACAATGGAGACCATTTGACCCTTTAAAATCATACTACAACCAGACTTCCAGGCCCAAGAGGTCACACAGTCATGCCCAGCAAAGTAGCTCTGGGCCTGGGCACACTTCACGCAGTTTGACCGTTTAAATAAAACTAGAAACAGACTTCCTGGCCCAAGAGGTCACAGTCATACCCAGCAAAGTACGTTTAAACCTGGAAACAAATCAGATCCTTTCTGTCATTCAAAGGAATGGGCCTGCAACTCACAACCACATCCCCAGTGAAGCGCACCGTCACCCAGCCACACTACGCCACCTTGCCCGTCCTGGAACAACCACACCTCCAGGGCACCACATGCCAATCTCTCATGCCCAGCAAACTGCAACCTCACGCAGCCAGGCCACACACTGTCTCCCCTTGTACCGTCCAGGGACGAACTCCTCCACAAACCTGGTGTTCACGCACACACACGCAATTACAACGAATTGGTGGAGAACTTTGAAACAAACGTGCTGACTTTGAATACTCACATCTAGGCTGGGCCAGGTCCAAACGGCCTGCAGCTCGGTGCCCATCACCTCCATGACTGTCCCTAACGAACGCCACCTGCCACGCTTTCGGCCCGTCCCTGGCGGCATTAAAAAATCGTAGCGTGATAACGATGGTTCCGATCCGCGTGCCGCTCGAAGGCGATTACAGGGGAGATGCAGCCCTTTCCAAAGAGCCATGAACAGACTTCCTACTCCCAAGGAGACAAGAGATATTAAGCCGCAATGACGTCCGACGCGCGTCATTTCTCCGCAGCTCACCACATTTAAAAAAATCGAAGCGTGAAAACCGTGGGTTCGATATAGTATACATACAGAGTATAAAGTTTGACCAAAAGATCGTGCTGATCTTTGATCTCCTGGTTCTTCATCTCCAGCGCTACTTTCAGACTCATAATGTCCTCCTCTATGGGCTGGTATAAAACACACACGAATCATCACTACAGCCAATACAATGGAAAGGTGGGAATGTGTACTGAATGTGTACTGACGTTATAAGTGAAAGGTGGAGCTACTGGTGGATGTGTACTGACACTATAAGGGATCTCTACCTGCAGTGACAGTCTGAGCTTCTCAAGTTCTTCCTCCAGAGATTTCTTCTCCTGTTCACAGGCCATTTTCATATCTGCCAGAGCAAGTATCATTACTGCTGGATATAACACAGATTGTATATACTACATAATTACTACTGAATATATAAAATATAATATATATAGTACTATACATATATTAGTGTCACTTTTATTGGAGCCTAAAGGCTAACATTCATTATTAGTTATGTTAGTATTATTGCATTTCCATAGTACTTACTCTTGATGGACCTGTTATGCTCCTCCTCCTCCTGCTGTTTCTGCAGGAGCTCTGTCTCCTCCTGCTGCTTGTGTTTCAGCATCTCCTGAAGAACCTGCAGCTCCTTCTGCTTCTGCAACCTCAACTCCTTCAGCTGCTCCAACAAACTGTTCTCCAACTCCTCCTTCTCACACCGCAAACACTCCAATCGGGCCACAGGCCCCACTAGTGACACAGAACCACACACACACACACACACACACACACACAGAGAGAGAGATAAACATGTATAAATGTATAAGAATTTGAGGATAAAATTATTATGAGATTATTTATAATCAAACGACTACACTATACAACCACTTCTTCCTTTTATTTGGATATTATACAGATATGTACAGATATTTACATTTTATTTACCCGCGTGCGTCTCTCTTCTCCAAGGTAGCGGAGAGATATGAAAGGATAAAAGGGGAAAAGAATAAAATGCACGTCGGTTTTAAATTCGCAGGCTACCTGCGCTGAAGGCGTGGAAACCGAGCACGTGACGGAAAGGCTTCCGTACCCGATGGGTCCAAATCACATGCCCAGCAAAGTAGCCTTAAACCTGGACACACAATGGAGACCATTTGACCCTTTAAAATCATACTACAACCAGACTTCCAGGCCCAAGAGGTCACACAGTCATGCCCAGCAAAGTAGCTCTGGGCCTGGGCACACTTCACGCAGTTTGACCGTTTAAATAAAACTAAACCAGACACATACAGGTGCGCACATATACACAGATACACATTCTGTTTAATTTCTTCACATCTGCAGACTAGAGTAAGCTGAGGGTATAGTGTTAAACCAGGTACTACATAAACAGTATATAGTATATATACAGAGGATATAGTGTTAAACCAGGTACTACATACAGAGTATATAGTATACATACAGAGTATATAGTTTGACCAAAAGATCGTGCTGATCTTTGATCTCCTGGTTCTTCATCTCCAGCGCCACTTTCAGACTCATAAAGTCCTCCTCTATGGGCTGGTATAACACACACACGAATCATCACTACAGCCAGTACAATGGAAAGGTGGGAATGTGTACTGAATGTGTACTGACGTTATAAGTGAGAGGTGGAGGTACTGGTGGATGTGTACTGACACTATAAGGGATCTCTACCTGCAGTGACAGTCTGAGCTTCTCAAGTTCTTCCTCCAGAGATTTCTTCTCCTGTTCACAGGCCATTTTCATATCTGCCAGAGCAAGTATCATTACTGCTGGATATAACACAGATTGTATATACTACATAATTACTACTGAATATATAAAATATAATATATATAGTACTATACATATATTAGTGTCACTTTTATTGGAGCCTAAAGGCTAACATTCATTATTAGTTATGTTAGTATTATTGCATTTCCATAGTACTTACTCTTGATGGACCTGTTATGCTCCTCCTCCTCCTGCTGTTTCTGCAGGAGCTCTGTCTCCTCCTGCTGCTTGTGTTTCAGCATCTCCTGAAGAACCTGCAGCTCCTTCTGCTTCTGCAACCTCAACTCCTTCAGCTGCTCCAACAAACTGTTCTCCAACTCCTCCTTCTCACACCGCAAACACTCCAATCGGGCCACAGGCCCCACTAGTGACACAGAACCACACACACACACACACACACACACACACACACACACACACACAGAGAGAGAGATAAACATGTATAAATGTATAAGAATTTGAGGATAAAATTATTATGAGATTATTTATAATCAAACGACTACACTATACAACCACTTCTTCCTTTTATTTAGATATTATACAGATATGTACAGATATTTACATTTTATTTACCCGCGTGCGTCTCTCTTCTCCAAGGTAGCGGAGAGATATGAAAGGATAAAAGGGGAAAAGAATAAAATGCACGTCGGTTTTAAATTCGCAGGCTACCTGCGCTGAAGGCGTGGAAAACGAGCACGTGACGGAAAGGCTTCCGTACCCGATGGGTCCAAATCACATGCCCAGCAAAGTAGCCTTAAACCTGGACACACAATGGAGACCATTTGACCCTTTAAAATCATACTACAACCAGACTTCCAGGCCCAAGAGGTCACACAGTCATGCCCAGCAAAGTAGCTCTGGGCCTGGGCACACTTCACGCAGTTTGACCATTTAAATAAAACTAAACCAGACACATACAGGTGCGCACATATACACAGATACACATTCTGTTTAATTTCTTCACATCTGCAGACTAGAGTAAGCTGAGGGTATAGTGTTAAACCAGGTACTACATAAACAGTATATAGTATATATACAGAGGATATAGTGTTAAACCAGGTACTACATACAGAGTATATAGTATACATACAGAGTATATAGTTTGACCAAAAGATCGTGCTGATCTTTGATCTCCTGGTTCTTCATCTCCAGCGCCACTTTCAGACTCATAAAGTCCTCCTCTATGGGCTGGTATAACACACACACGAATCATCACTACAGCCAGTACAATGGAAAGGTGGGAATGTGTACTGAATGTGTACTGACGTTATAAGTGAGAGGTGGAGGTACTGGTGGATGTGTACTGACACTATAAGGGATCTCTACCTGCAGTGACAGTCTGAGCTTCTCAAGTTCTTCCTCCAGAGATTTCTTCTCCTGTTCACAGGCCATTTTCATATCTGCCAGAGCAAGTATCATTACTGCTGGATATAACACAGATTGTATATACTACATAATTACTACTGAATATATAAAATATAATATATATAGTACTATACATATATTAGTATCACTTTTATTGGAGCCTAAAGGCTAACATTCATTATTAGTTATGTTAGTATTATTGCATTTCCATAGTACTTACTCTTGATGGACCTGTTATGCTCCTCCTCCTCCTGCTGTTTCTGCAGGAGCTCTGTCTCCTCCTGCTGCTTGTGTTTCAGCATCTCCTGAAGAACCTGCAGCTCCTTCTGCTTCTGCAACCTCAACTCCTTCAGCTGCTCCAACAAACTGTTCTCCAACTCCTCCTTCTCACACCGCAAACACTCCAATCGGGCCACAGGCCCCACTAGTGACACAGAACCACACACACACACACACACACAGACACACACACACACACAGAGAGAGAGATAAACATGTATAAATGTATAAGAATTTGTGGATAAAATTACTATGAGATTATTTATAATCAAACGACTACACTATACAACCACATCTTCCTTTTATTTACATATTATACAGACATTTAGAGATATTTACATTTTATTTACCCGCGTGCGTCTCTCTTCTCCAAGGTAGCGGAGAGATATGAAAGGATAAAAGGGGAAAAGAATAAAATGCACGTCGGTTTTAAATTCGCAGGCTACCTGCGCTGAAGGCGTGGAAAACGAGCACGTGACGGAAAGGCTTCCGTACCCGATGGGTCCAAATCACATGCCCAGCAAAGTAGCCTTAAACCTGGACACACAATGGAGAGCATTTGACCCTTTAAAATCATACTACAACCAGACTTCCAGGCCCAAGAGGTCACACAGTCGTGCCCAGCAAAGTAGCTCTGGGCCTGGGCACACTTCACGCAGTTTGACCCTTTAACCAAAACTAGAAACAGACGTGCAAGCCCAGGAGCTCACAGAATCATACCCAGTAAAGTAGCTAGCTAGCTTTCAGCTCAGTAACCGTAGCTAGCTAGCTAGCTATCAGCTCAGTAAACCATACAATCAAATGTCCACCAAGCATTTAAACCGCAAGCATTTAAACCACTAGATACCGCTAGTTACCGGCTGCACGGTTAACAGTGCAAAGCCATTACCAAGCTACCTAGCTAGCTAGCTAGCTACCGTGAGCACTTTTAACAGTGCAAAGTCAGTAGCTAGCTAGTAGTAGCTACTGTAGCTAGCTAGCTACCGGAAGCACTTTTAACAGTGCAAAGTCATTAGCTAGCTAGTAGTAGCTACTGTAGCTAGCTAGCTAGCTAGCTACTGACTTTGCACTGTTAACCTTGCAGCCGGTAGCTCGCTAGCTAGCTAGCAGCTCAGTAACCGTACAAATTCGCCTGCTGCTGAAAACTGTCAAGTTGTATTTATAGCTTTCGTTTTAGTTCTCTCAGCTTACTTATTTGGTTTTTTTGTGTGTGTGTTTTTTTCAGGGAAGTTTAATAATTTCTTAGAAATCTTGGAACATTTTGCCAGTTGGCATCTAGGAAAGCCTTTCTGCCCACAGACAATAAACACAAGCCAGAATTCCTCAAACAGGAATGAATCTACTAATTTAGTAACATTTCAGGCACATGAGTGGAGGAACTAGCAAATTCTAAATGATGAAATCGAAGCTGATAAAAATCCATGAAAATATAAACTGGTCATGAAAAAATGCTTGTGAATTGAAAATGTAAGTGATAGGATTAAAACAGTCTTGATTTGATATATTTTTAAAAATCAAATATCAAGTTTGATCATTCATGACCAAGGGAGTTTCTATGAGGGTGTAAACAACAAATGCATGTGAACTAAATACTACAGTGGTATATAATTAAATAATTGGAATAACTTTGTGTCACGTCATTTAACGTTTAACTCAAGCCGTTTGTGTTACCGGACTCTTTTATCACTTAACATTAGTAACTGTTTTAGTTGCCTTGTTTATCCAATAACATTCATTAATTAATCAATCCATGGTTTAACCCAAGCAATTTTCGTTACTTCCGCCTCTCGAGGCAAAAATGTCAATCAGAACGTTGCGCCCGCAAACTTCAAATAAACGATAAATAAGGCAAGTAATAAAAATGGATAAAGTTGAAAGATAAGTTGATTAAACTTGAGTCAAATAAAACTACTTATCAGTCAAAACGTCAATTCATATGCATTTTATTGACTCAAAATTTAATTTACGTGCATTTTAATCAGCCATATTTTTGGTGTATAGACCTGAGTTTTGTCGTTGAAGAGAATAAAAGAATCCGTCGTGTAAACTTACGCCATCTGCAGGCTGAGATGGTGTTGGGTTGACCCGGATGTGACGTTTGCCAAGCTGATGACATATCACGATATTAATTGTGAGATTTCCTTACCATCTTTGCTCTTTGCAGAAGGGCACAGTGCGGTTTACAGGGCACAGTTTGACCCTTTAAATAATACTACAACCAGACTTCCAGGCACAAGAGGTCACACAGTCATGCCCAGCAAGGTTGCTTTAAACGTGGGCACACTTCAGACCGTTTCACTCTTTAAATCGTTCAAAGCACCAGATTTCAAGGCCCAAGAGGTCACAGAATCATGCCCAGCAAAGTAGCTCTGGGCCTGGGCACACTTCATGCAGTTTGACCCTTTAAATAATACTACAACCAGACTTCCAGGCACAAGAGGTCACACAGTCATGCCCAGCAAAGTAGCTCTGGGCCTGGGCACACTTCATGCAGTTTGACCCTTTAAATAATACTACAACCAGACTTCCAGGCACAAGAGGTCACACAGTCATGCACAGCAAAGTAGTGCTGGGCCAGGGCACACTTCATGTACTTTGTGCCTTTAAATAATACTACAACCAGACTTCCAAGCCGAAGAGGTCACAGAGTCATGCCCAGCAAAGTCGCTATGGGCCTGGGCAGACCATGCAATTTGACCCTTTAACCAAAACTAGAAACAGAACTCAAAGCCCAGGAGGTCACAGAATCATGCCCATCAAAGTAGCTCTGGGCCTGTGTACACTTCAGGCCATTTCACCTTTTATATAATGGAAACACCAGACCTCCAGGCCCAAGAGGTCACACAGTCATGCCCAGAAAAGTAACTCTGGGCCTATACACACTTCACGCAGTTTGACCGTTTAAATAAAACTAGAAACAGACTTCCTGGCCCAAGAGGTCACACAGTCATGCCCAGCAAAGTAGCCTTAAACCTGGACACACAATGGAGACCATTTGACCCTTTAAAATCATACTACAACCAGACTTCCAGGCCCAAGAGGTCACACAGTCATGCCCAGCAAAGTAGCTCTGGGCCTGGGCACACTTCACGCAGTTTGACCGTTTAAATAAAACTAGAAACAGACTTCCTGGCCCAAGAGGTCACACAGTCATGCCCATCAAAGTAGCTCTGGGCCTGGGCACACTTCACGCAGTTTGACCCTTTAAATAATACTACAACCAGACACATACAGGTGCGCACATATACACAGATACACATTCTGTTTAATTTCTTCACATCTGCAGACTAGAGTAAGCTGAGGGTATAGTGTTAAACCAGGTACTACATAAACAGTATATAGTATATATACAGAGGATATAATGTTAAACCAGGTACTACATACAGAGTATATAGTTTGACCAAAAGATCGTGCTGATCTTTGATCTCCTGGTTCTTCATCTCCAGCGCCACTTTCAGACTCATAATGTCCTCCTCTATGGGCTGCTATAACACACACACGAATCATCACTACAGCCAGTACAATGGAAAGGTGGGAATGTGTACTGAATGTGTACTGACGTTATAAGTGAAAGGTGGAGCTACTGGTGGATGTGTACTGACACTATAAGGGATCTCTACCTGCAGTGACAGTCTGAGCTTCTCAAGTTCTTCCTCCAGAGATTTCTTCTCCTGTTCACAGGCCATTTTCATATCTGCCAGAGCATGTATCATTACTGCTGGATATAACACAGATTGTATATACTACATAATTACTACTGAATATATAAAATATAATATATATAGTACTATACATATATTAGTATCACTTTTATTGGAGCCTAAAGGCTAACATTCATTATTAGTTATGTTAGTATTATTGCATTTCCATAGTACTTACTCTTGATGGACCTGTTATGCTCCTCCTCCTCCTGCTGTTTCTGCAGGAGCTCTGTCTCCTCCTGCTGCTTGTGTTTCAGCATCTCCTGAAGAACCTGCAGCTCCTTCTGCTTCTGCAACCTCAACTCCTTCAGCTGCTCCAAGAAACTGTTATCCAACTCCTCCTTCTCACACTGCAAACACTCCAATCGGGCCACAGGCCCCACTAGTGACACAGAACCACACACACACACAGACACAGACACAGACACAGACACAGACACAGACACATACACACACACACACACACACACACACACAGAGAGATAAACATGTATAAATGTATAAT
Source organism: Electrophorus electricus (assembly GCF_041902795.1). NCBI lineage: Eukaryota > Metazoa > Chordata > Actinopteri > Gymnotiformes > Gymnotidae > Electrophorus > Electrophorus electricus. The sequence continues at coordinate 27,417,407 of NC_137505.1, read as the reverse complement.
AATTTGTGGATAAAATTATTATGAGATTATTTATAATCAAACGACTACACTACACAACCACTTCTTCCTTTTATTTACATATTATACAGATATTTACAGATATTTACATTTTATTTACCCGCGTGCGTCTCTCTTCTCCAAGGTAGCGGAGAGATATGAAAGGATAAAAGGGGAAAAGAATAAAATGCACGTCGGTTTTAAATTCGCAGGCTACCTGCGCTGAAGGCGTGGAAAACGAGCACGTGACGGAAAGGCTTCCGTACCCGATGGGTCCAAATCACATGCCCAGCAAAGTAGCCTTAAACCTGGACACACAATGGAGACCATTTGACCCTTTAAAATCATACTACAACCAGACTTCCAGGCCCAAGAGGTCACACAGTCATGCCCAGCAAAGTACCTCTGGGCCTGGGCACACTTCACGCAGTTTGACCGTTTAAATAAAACTAGAAACAGACTTCCTGGCCCAAGAGGTCACACAGTCATGCCCAGCAAGGTTGCTTTAAACGTGGGCACACTTCAGACCGTTTCACTCTTTAAATCATTCAAAGCACCACATTTCAAGGCCCAAGAGGTCACAGAATTATGCCCATCAAAGTAGCTCTGGGCCTGGGCACACTTCACGCAGTTTGACCCTTTAAATAATACTACAACCAGACACATACAGGTGCGCACATATACACAGATACACATTCTGTTTAAATTTCTTCACATCTGAAGACTAGAGTAAGCTGAGGGTATAGTGTTAAACCAGGTACTACATAAACAGTATATAGTATATATACAGAGGATATAGTGTTAAACCAGGTACTACATACAGAGTATATAGTATACATACAGAGTATATAGTTTGACCAAAAGATCGTGCTGATCTTTGATCTCCTGGTTCTTCATCTCCAGCGCCACTTTCAGACTCATAAAGTCCTCCTCTATGGGCTGGTATAACACACACACGAATCATCACTACAGCCAGTACAATGGAAAGGTGGGAATGTGTACTGAATGTGTACTGACGTTATAAGTGAGAGGTGGAGGTACTGGTGGATGTGTACTGACACTATAAGGGATCTCTACCTGCAGTGACAGTCTGAGCTTCTCAAGTTCTTCCTCCAGAGATTTCTTCTCCTGTTCACAGGCCATTTTCATATCTGCCAGAGCAAGTATCATTACTGCTGGATATAACACAGATTGTATATACTACATAATTACTACTGAATATATAAAATATAATATATATAGTACTATAAATATATTAGTATCACTTTTATTGGAGCCAAAAGGCTAACATTCATTATTAGTTATGTTAGTATTATTGCATTTCCATAGTACTTACTCTTGATGGACCTGTTATGCTCCTCCTCCTCCTGCTGTTTCTGCAGGAGCTCTGTCTCCTCCTGCTGCTTGTGTTTCAGCATCTCCTGAAGAACCTGCAGCTCCTTCTGCTTCTGCAACCTCAACTCCTTCAGCTGCTCCAACAAACTGTTCTCCAACTCCTCCTTCTCACACCGCAAACACTCCAATCGGGCCACAGGCCCCACTAGTGACACAGAACCACACACACACACACACACACACAAACACAAAGAGAGAGATAAACATGTATAAATGTATAAGAATTTGTGGATAAAATTATTATGAGATTATTTATAATCAAACGACTACACTACACAACCACATCTTCCTTTTATTTACATATTATACAGATATTTAGAGATATTTACATTTTATTTACCCGGGTGCGTCTCTCTTCTCCAAGGTAGCGGAGAGATATGAAAGGATAAAAGGGGAAAAGAATAAAATGCACGTCGGTTTTAAATTCGCAGGCTACCTGCGCTGAAGGCGTGGAAAACGAGCACGTGACGGAAAGGCTTCCGTACCCGATGGGTCCAAATCACATGCCCAGCAAAGTAGCCTTAAACCTGGACACACAATGGAGACCATTTGACCCTTTAAATAATACTACAACCAGACACATACAGGTGCGCACATATACACAGATACACATTCTGTTTAAATTTCTTCACATCTGCAGACTAGAGTAAGCTGAGGGTATAGTGTTAAACCAGGAACTACATAAACAGTATATAGTATATATACAGAGGATATAGTCTTAAACCAGGTACTACATACAGAGTATATAGTTTGACCAAAAGATCGTGCTGATCTTTGATCTCCTGGTTCTTCATCTCCAGCGCCACTTTCAGACTCATAATGTCCTCCTCTATGGGCTGGTATAACCCACACACACGAATCATCACTACAGCCAGTACAATGGAAAGGTGGGAATGTGTACTGAATGTGTACTGACGTTATAAGTGAAAGGTGGAGGTACTGGTGGATGTGTACTGACACTATAAGGGATCTCTACCTGCAGTGACAGTCTGAGCTTCTCAAGTTCTTCCTCCAGAGATTTCTTCTCCTGTTCACAGGCCATTTTCATATCTGCCAGAGCAAGTATCATTACTGCTGGATATAACACAGATTGTATACACTAAATAATTACTACTGAATATATAAAATATAATATATATAGTACTATACATATATTAGTGTCACTTTTATTGGAGCCTAAAGGCTAACATTCATTATTAGTTATGTTAGTATTATTGCATTTCCATAGTACTTACTCTTGATGGACCTGTTATGCTCCTCCTCCTCCTGCTGTTTCTGCAGGAGCTCTGTCTCCTCCTGCTGCTTGTGTTTCAGCATCTCCTGAAGAACCTGCAGCTCCTTCTGCTTCTGCAACCTCAACTCCTTCAGCTGCTCCAACAAACTGTTCTCCAACTCCTCCTTCTCACACCGCAAACACTCCAATCGGGCCACAGGCCCCACTAGTGACACAGAACCACACACACACACACACACAGACACACACACACACAGAGAGAGAGATAAACATGTATAAATGTATAAGAATTTGTGGATAAAATTACTATGAGATTATTTATAATCAAACGACTACACTATACAACCACATCTTCCTTTTATTTACATATTATACAGACATTTAGAGATATTTACATTTTATTTACCCGCGTGCGTCTCTCTTCTCCAAGGTAGCGGAGAGATATGAAAGGATAAAAGGGGAAAAGAATAAAATGCACGTCGGTTTTAAATTCGCAGGCTACCTGCGCTGAAGGCGTGGAAAACGAGCACGTGACGGAAAGGCTTCCGTACCCGATGGGTCCAAATCACATGCCCAGCAAAGTAGCCTTAAACCTGGACACACAATGGAGACCATTTGACCCTTTAAAATCATACTACAACCAGACTTCCAGGCCCAAGAGGTCACACAGCCATGCCCAGCAAAGTAGCTCTGGGCCTGGGCACACTTCACGCAGTTTGACCGTTTAAATAAAACTAGAAACAGACTTCCTGGCCCAAGAGGTCACAGTCATACCCAGCAAAGTACGTTTAAACCTGGAAACAAATCAGATCCTTTCTGTCATTCAAAGGAATGGGCCTGCAACTCACAACCACATCCCCAGTGAAGCGCACCGTCACCCAGCCACACTACCCCACCTTGCCCGTCCTGGAACAACCACACCTCCAGGGCACCACATGCCAATCTCTCATGCCCAGCAAACTGCAACCTCACGCAGCCAGGCCACACACTGTCTCCCCTTGTACAGTCCAAGGACGAACTCCTCCACAAACCTGGTGTTCACGCGCACACACGCAATTACAACGAATTGGTGGAGAACTTTGAAACAAACGTGCTGACTTTGAATACTCACATCTAGGCTGGGCCAGGTCCAAATGGCCTGCAGCTCGGTGCGCATTAACTGCTTGACTGTCCGTCACGAACGCCACCTGCCAAGCGTTCGTTCCGTCCCTGGCGGATTTTAAAAAATCGTAGCGTGAGAACGATGGGTCCGATCCGCGTGCCGCTTAAAGGCGATTACAGGGGAGATGCAACCCTTTCCAAAGAACCATGAAAAGACTTTCTACTCCCAAGGAAACGAGATATTAAGCCGCAATGACATCCGACGCGCGCATTTTCTCCGCCGCGAAGCACATTTAAAAAAATCATAGCGTGAAAACCGTGGGTTCGATCCGCATGCCGCTTAAAGGCGATTACAGCGGAGATGCAGCCCTTTCCAAAGAGCCATGGAAAGACTTTCTACTCCCAAGGAGACAAGAGATATTAAGCCGAAATGACGTCCGACGCGCGCATTTCCTCCGCCGCGCACCACATTTAAAAAAATCATAGCTTGAAAACCGTGGGTTCGATCCGCGTGCCGCTCGAAGGCGATTACAGGGGAGATGCAGCCCTTTCCAAAGAGCCATGAACAGACTTTCTACACCCAATGAGACAAGAGATATTAAGCCGCAAATACGTCCGGCGCGCGTCTTTTCTCCGCCGCGCAACACATTTAAAAAAAATCGTAGCGTGAAAAACGTGGGTTCGATCCGCGTGCCGCTCGAAGGCGATTACAGGGGAGATGCATCCCTTTCAAAAGAGCCATGAACAGACTTTCTACTCCCAAGGAGACCAGAAATATTAACATATAAAGCGTTACGCTCCAGTCGGATGAACGAGAAACGCTTGTACAATTGCAACGAATTGGAGGAGAAAGTTTAAACAAACGCGCTGACTTTGAACGCTCACATCTAGGCCGGGCCAACTCCAAATGGCGTGCAACTCGGTGCGCATCACCTCCATGACTGTCCCTAACGAACGCCACCTGCCACGCTTTCGGCCTATCCCTGGCGGCATTAAAAAATCGTAGCGTGATAACGATGGTTCCGATGCGCGTGCCGCGCGAAGGCGATTACAGGGGAGATGCAGCCCTTTCCAAAGAGGCATGAACAGACTTCCTACTCCCAAGGAGCCCAAAGATATTAAGCCGCAAATACGTCCTACGCGCGTCTTTTCTACGCCGCGCACCACATTTAAAAAATCGTATCGGAAGAACGGTGGGTCCAATCCGCGTGCCGCTTAAAGGCGATTACAAGGGAGATGCAAACCTTTCCAAAGAGCCATGAAAAGACTTTCTACTCCCAAGGAGACAAGAGATATCAAGCCGCAAATACGTCCGGCGCGCGTCTATTCTCCGCCGCGCAACACATTTAAAAAAAATCGTAGCGTGAAAACCGTGGGTTCGATCCGCGTGCCGCTTAAAGGCGATTACAGGGGAGATGCAGCCCTTTCCAAAGAGCCATGAAAAGACTTTCTACTCCCAAGGAGACAAGAGATATTAAGCCGAAATGACGTCCGACGCGCGTCTTTTCTACGCCGCGCACCACATTTAAAAAATCGTATCGGAAGAACGGTGGGTCCAATCCGCGTGCCGCTTAAAGGCGATTACAAGGGAGATGCAAACCTTTCCAAAGAGCCATGAAAAGACTTTCTACTCCCAAGGAGACAATAGATATTAAGCCGAAATGACGTCCGACGCGCGCATTTTCTCCGCCGCGCACCACATTTAAAAAAATCATAGCGTGAAAACCGTGGGTTCGATCCGCGTGCCGCTCGAAGGCGATTACAGCGGAGATGCAGCCCTTTCCAAAGAGCCATGAAAAGACTTTCTACTCCCAAGGAGACAAGAGATATTAAGCCGAAATGACGTCCGACGCGCGCATTTCCTCCGCCGCGCACCACATTTAAAAAAATCATAGCTTGAAAACCGTGGGTTCGATCCGCGTGCCGCTCGAAGGTGATTACAGGGGAGATGCAGCCCTTTCCAAAGAGCCATGAACAGACTTTCTACTCCCAAGGAGCCCAAAGATATTAAGCCGCAAATAAGTCCTACGCGCGTCTTTTCTACGCCTCGCACCACATTTAAAAAATCGTAGCGTAAGAACGGTGGCTCCGATCCGCGTGCCGCTTAAAGGCGATTACAGGGGAGATGCAACCCTTTCCAAAGAACCATGAAAAGACTTTCTACTCCCAAGGAGACAATAGATATTAAGCCGAAATGACGTCCGACGCGCGCATTTTCTCCGCCGCGCACCACATTTAAAAAAATCATAGCGTGAAAACCGTGGGTTCGATCCGCGTGCCGCTCGAAGGCGATTACAGCGGAGATGCAGCCCTTTCCAAAGAGCCATGAAAAGACTTTCTACTCCCAAGGAGACAAGAGATATTAAGCCGAAATGACGTCCGACGCGCGCATTTCCTCCGCCGCGCACCACATTTAAAAAAATCATAGCTTGAAAACCGTGGGTTCGATCCGCGTGCCGCTCGAAGGCGATTACAGGGGAGATGCAGCCCTTTCCAAAGAGCCATGAACAGACTTTCTACACCCAATGAGACAAGAGATATTAAGCCGCAAATACGTCCGGCGCGCGTCTTTTCTCCGCCGCGCAACACATTTAAAAAAAATCGTAGCGTGAAAAACGTGGGTTCGATCCGCGTGCCGCTCGAAGGCGATTACAGGGGAGATGCATCCCTTTCAAAAGAGCCATGAACAGACTTTCTACTCGCAAGGAGACCAGAAATATTAACATATAAAGCGTTACGCTCCAGTAGGATGAACGAGAAACGCTTGTACAATTGCAACGAATTGGAGGAGAAAGTTTAAACAAACGCGCTGACTTTGAACGCTCACATCTAGGCCGGGCCAACTCCAAATGGCGTGCAACTCGGTGCGCATCACCTCCATGACTGTCCCTAACGAACGCCACCTGCCACGCTTTCGGCCCGTCCCTGGCGGCTTTAAAAAATCGTAGCGTGATAACGATGGTTCCGATGCGCGTGCCGCTCGAAGGCGATTACAGGGGAGATACAGCCCTTTCCAAAGAGCCATGAACAGACTTTCTACTCCCAAGGAGACAAGAGATATTACGCGCATTTTCTCCGACGCGCACCACGTTTAAAAAATCGTAGCGTGAGAACGGTGGGTCCGATCCGCGTGCCGCTTAAAGGCGATTACAGGGGAGATGCAACCCTTTCCAAAGAACCATGAAAAGACTTTCTACTCCCAAGGAGACAAGAGATATTAAGCCGCAATGACGTCCGACGCGCGCATTTTCTCCGCCGCGCAGCACATTTAAAAAAATCATAGCGTGAAAACCGTGGGTTCGATCCGCGTGCCGCTCGAAGGCGATTACAGGGGAGATGGAGCCCTTTCCAAAGAGGCATGAACAGACTTCCTACTCCCAAGGAGCCCAAAGATATTAAGCCGCAAATACGTCCTACGCGCGTCTTTTCTACGCCGCGCACCACATTTAAAAAATCGTATCGGAAGAACGGTGGGTCCAATCCGCGTGCCGCTTAAAGGCGATTACAAGGGAGATGCAAACCTTTCCAAAGAGCCATGAAAAGACTTTCTACTCCCAAGGAGACAATAGATATTAAGCAGCAATGATGTCCGACACGCGCATTTTCTCCGCCGCGCACCACATTTAAAAAATCTTAGCGTGAGAACGGTGGGTCCGATCCGCGTGCCGCTTAAAGGCGATTACAGGGGAGATGCAGCCCTTTCCAAAGAGCCATGAAAAGACTTTCTACTCCCAAGGAGACAAGAGATATTAAGCCGAAATGACGTCCGACGCGCGCATTTCCTCCGCCGCGCACCACATTTAAAAAAATCATAGCGTGAAAACCGTGGGTTCGATCCGCGTGCCGCTCGAAGGCGATTACAGGGGAGATGCATCCCTTTCAAAAGAGCCATGAACAGACTTTCTACTCCCAAGGAGACCAGAAATATTAACATATAAAGCGTTACGCTCCAGTCGGATGAACGAGAAACGCTTGTACAATTGCAACGAATTGGAGGAGAAAATTTAAACAAACGCGCTGACTTTGAACGCTCACATCTAGGCCGGGCCAACTCCAAATGGCGTGCAACTCGGTGCGCATCACCTCCATGACTGTCCCTAACGAACGCCACCTGCCACGCTTTCGGCCCGTCCCTGGCGGCATTAAAAAATCGTAGCGTGATAACGATGGTTCCGATGCGCGTGCCGCTCGAAGGCGATTACAGGGGAGATACAGCCCTTTCCAAAGAGCCATGAACAGACTTTCTACTCCCAAGGAGACCAGAGATATTAACAGATAAAGCGTTACGCTCCAGTCGGATGAGCGAGAAACGCTTGTACAATTGCAACGAATTGGAGGAGAAAGTTTAAACAAACGCGCTGACTTTGAAGGCTCACATCTAGGCCGGGCCAGGTCCAAATGGCCTGCAACTCGGTCCGCATCACGTCCATGACTTTTCCTAACGAACGCCACCTGCCAAGCTTTCGGCCCGTCCCTGTCGGCATTAAAAAATCGTAGCGTGATAACGATGGTTCCGATCCGCGTGCCGCGCGAAGGCGATTACAGGGGAGATGCAGCCCTTTCCAAAGAACCATGAAAAGACTTTCTACTCCCAAGGAGACAAGAGATATTAAGCCGCAATGACGTCCGACGCGCGTATTTTCTCCGCTGCGCAGCACATTTAAAAAAATCATAGCGTGAAAACCATGGGTTCGATCCACGTGTCGCTCGAAGGCGATTACAGGGGAGATGCAGCCCTTTCCAAAGAGGCATGAACAGACTTCCTACTCCCAAGGAGCCCAAAGATATTAAGCCGCAAATACGTCCTACGCGCGTCTTTTCTACGCCGCGCACCACATTTAAAAAATCGTATCGGAAGAACGGTGGGTCCAATCCGCGTGCCGCTTAAAGGCGATTACAAGGGAGATGCAAACCTTTCCAAAGAGCCATGAAAAGACTTTCTACTCCCAAGGAGACAATAGATATTAAGCCGAAATGACGTCCGACGCGCGCATTTTCTCCGCCGCGCACCACATTTAAAAAAATCATAGCGTGAAAACCGTGGGTTCGATCCGCGTGCCGCTCGAAGGCGATTACAGCGGAGATGCAGCCCTTTCCAAAGAGCCATGAAAAGACTTTCTACTCCCAAGGAGACAAGAGATATTAAGCCGAAATGACGTCCGACGCGCGCATTTCCTCCGCCGCGCACCACATTTAAAAAAATCATAGCTTGAAAACCGTGGGTTCGATCCGCGTGCCGCTCGAAGGTGATTACAGGGGAGATGCAGCCCTTTCCAAAGAGCCATGAACAGACTTTCTACTCCCAAGGAGCCCAAAGATATTAAGCCGCAAATAAGTCCTACGCGCGTCTTTTCTACGCCTCGCACCACATTTAAAAAATCGTAGCGTAAGAACGGTGGCTCCGATCCGCGTGCCGCTTAAAGGCGATTACAGCGGAGATGCAACCCTTTCCAAAGAACCATGAAAAGACTTTCTACTCCCAAGGAGACAATAGATATTAAGCCGAAATGACGTCCGACGCGCGCATTTTCTCCGCCGCGCACCACATTTAAAAAAATCATAGCGTGAAAACCGTGGGTTCGATCCGCGTGCCGCTCGAAGGCGATTACAGCGGAGATGCAGCCCTTTCCAAAGAGCCATGAAAAGACTTTCTACTCCCAAGGAGACAAGAGATATTAAGCCGAAATGACGTCCGACGCGCGCATTTCCTCCGCCGCGCACCACATTTAAAAAAATCATAGCGTGAAAACCGTGGGTTCGATCCGCGTGCCGCTCGAAGGCGATTACAGGGGAGATGCAGCCCTTTCCAAAGAACCATGAAAAGACTTTCTACTCCCAAGGAGACAAGAGATATTAAGCCGCAATGACGTCCGACGCGCGCATTTTCTCCGCCGCGCAGCACATTTAAAAAAATCATAGCGTGAAAACCGTGGGTTCGATCCGCGTGCCGCTCGAAGGCGATTACAGGGGAGATGGAGCCCTTTCCAAAGAGGCATGAACAGACTTCCTACTCCCAAGGAGCCCAAAGATATTAAGCCGCAAATACGTCCTACGCGCGTCTTTTCTACGCCGCGCACCACATTTAAAAAATCGTATCGGAAGAACGGTGGGTCCAATCCGCGTGCCGCTTAAAGGCGATTACAAGGGAGATGCAAACCTTTCCAAAGAGCCATGAAAAGACTTTCTACTCCCAAGGAGACAATAGATATTAAGCAGCAATGATGTCCGACACGCGCATTTTCTCCGCCGCGCACCACATTTAAAAAATCTTAGCGTGAGAACGGTGGGTCCGATCCGCGTGCCGCTTAAAGGCGATTACAGGGGAGATGCAGCCCTTTCCAAAGAGCCATGAAAAGACTTTCTACTCCCAAGGAGACAAGAGATATTAAGCCGAAATGACGTCCGACGCGCGCATTTCCTCCGCCGCGCACCACATTTAAAAAAATCATAGCGTGAAAACCGTGGGTTCGATCCGCGTGCCGCTCGAAGGCGATTACAGGGGAGATGCATCCCTTTCAAAAGAGCCATGAACAGACTTTCTACTCCCAAGGAGACCAGAAATATTAACATATAAAGCGTTACGCTCCAGTCGGATGAACGAGAAACGCTTGTACAATTGCAACGAATTGGAGGAGAAAATTTAAACAAACGCGCTGACTTTGAACGCTCACATCTAGGCCGGGCCAACTCCAAATGGCGTGCAACTCGGTGCGCATCACCTCCATGACTGTCCCTAACGAACGCCACCTGCCACGCTTTCGGCCCGTCCCTGGCGGCATTAAAAAATCGTAGCGTGATAACGATGGTTCCGATGCGCGTGCCGCTCGAAGGCGATTACAGGGGAGATACAGCCCTTTCCAAAGAGCCATGAACAGACTTTCTACTCCCAAGGAGACAAGAGATATTACGCGCATTTTCTCCGACGCGCACCACGTTTAAAAAATCGTAGCGTGAGAACGGTGGGTCCGATCCGCGTGCCGCTTAAAGGCGATTACAGGGGAGATGCATCCCTTTCCAAAGAGCCATGAACAGACTTTCTACTCCCAAGTAGACCAGAGATATTAACAGATAAAGCGTTACGCTCCAGTCGGATGAGCGAGAAACGCTTGTACAATTGCAACGAATTGGAGGAGAAAGTTTAAACAAACGCGCTGACTTTGAAGGCTCACATCTAGGCCGGGCCAGGTCCAAATGGACTGCAACTCGGTCCGCATCACGTCCATGACTTTTCCTAACGAACGCCACCTGCCAAGCTTTCGGCCCGTCCCTGTCGGCATTAAAAAATCGTAGCGTGATAAGGATGGTTCCGATCCGCGTGCCGCGCGAAGGCGATTACAGGGGAGATGCAGCCCTTTCCAAAGAACCATGAAAAGACTTTCTACTCCCAAGGAGACAAGCGATATTAAGCCGCAATGACGTCCGACGCGCGCATTTTCTCCGCCGCGCAGCACATTTAAAAAAATCATAGCGTGAAAACCGTGGGTTCGATCCACGTGCCGCTTAAAGGCGATTACAGGGGAGATGCAGCCCTTTCCAAAGAGGCATGAACAGACTTCCTACTCCCAAGGAGCCCAAAGATATTAAGCCGCAAATACGTCCTACGCGCGTCTTTTCTACGCCGCGCACCACATTTAAAAAATCGTATCGGAAGAACGGTGGGTCCAATCCGCGTGCCGCTTAAAGGCGATTACAAGGGAGATGCAAACCTTTCCAAAGAGCCATGAAAAGACTTTCTACTCCCAAGGAGACAAGAGATATCAAGCCGCAAATACGTCCGGCGCGCGTCTATTCTCCGCCGCGCAACACATTTAAAAAAAATCGTAGCGTGAAAACCGTGGGTTCGATCCGCGTGCCGCTTAAAGGCGATTACAGGGGAGATGCAGCCCTTTCCAAAGAGCCATGAAAAGACTTTCTACTCCCAAGGAGACAAGAGATATTAAGCCGAAATGACGTCCGACGCGCGTCTTTTCTACGCCGCGCACCACATTTAAAAAATCGTATCGGAAGAACGGTGGGTCCAATCCGCGTGCCGCTTAAAGGCGATTACAAGGGAGATGCAAACCTTTCCAAAGAGCCATGAAAAGACTTTCTACTCCCAAGGAGACAATAGATATTAAGCCGAAATGACGTCCGACGCGCGCATTTTCTCCGCCGCGCACCACATTTAAAAAAATCATAGCGTGAAAACCGTGGGTTCGATCCGCGTGCCGCTCGAAGGCGATTACAGCGGAGATGCAGCCCTTTCCAAAGAGCCATGAAAAGACTTTCTACTCCCAAGGAGACAAGAGATATTAAGCCGAAATGACGTCCGACGCGCGCATTTCCTCCGCCGCGCACCACATTTAAAAAAATCATAGCTTGAAAACCGTGGGTTCGATCCGCGTGCCGCTCGAAGGCGATTACAGGGGAGATGCAGCCCTTTCCAAAGAGCCATGAACAGACTTTCTACACCCAATGAGACAAGAGATATTAAGCCGCAAATACGTCCGGCGCGCGTCTTTTCTCCGCCGCGCAACACATTTAAAAAAAATCGTAGCGTGAAAAACGTGGGTTCGATCCGCGTGCCGCTCGAAGGCGATTACAGGGGAGATGCATCCCTTTCAAAAGAGCCATGAACAGACTTTCTACTCGCAAGGAGACCAGAAATATTAACATATAAAGCGTTACGCTCCAGTCGGATGAACGAGAAACGCTTGTACAATTGCAACGAATTGGAGGAGAAAGTTTAAACAAACGCGCTGACTTTGAACGCTCACATCTAGGCCGGGCCAACTCCAAATGGCGTGCAACTCGGTGCGCATCACCTCCATGACTGTCCCTAACGAACGCCACCTGCCACGCTTTCGGCCCGTCCCTGGCGGCTTTAAAAAATCGTAGCGTGATAACGATGGTTCCGATGCGCGTGCCGCTCGAAGGCGATTACAGGGGAGATACAGCCCTTTCCAAAGAGCCATGAACAGACTTTCTACTCCCAAGGAGACAAGAGATATTACGCGCATTTTCTCCGACGCGCACCACGTTTAAAAAATCGTAGCGTGAGAACGGTGGGTCCGATCCGCGTGCCGCTTAAAGGCGATTACAGGGGAGATGCAACCCTTTCCAAAGAACCATGAAAAGACTTTCTACTCCCAAGGAGACAAGAGATATTAAGCCGCAATGACGTCCGACGCGCGCATTTTCTCCGCCGCGCAGCACATTTAAAAAAATCATAGCGTGAAAACCGTGGGTTCGATCCACGTACCGCTTAAAGGCGATTACAGGGGAGATGCAGCCCTTTCCAAAGAGGCATGAACAGACTTCCTACTCCCAAGGAGCCCAAAGATATTAAGCCGCAAATACGTCCTACGCGCGTCTTTTCTACGCCGCGCACCACATTTAAAAAATCGTATCGGAAGAACGGTGGGTCCAATCCGCGTGCCGCTTAAAGGCGATTACAAGGGAGATGCAAACCTTTCCAAAGAGCCATGAAAAGACTTTCTACTCCCAAGGAGACAATAGATATTAAGCAGCAATGATGTCCGACACGCGCATTTTCTCCGCCGCGCACCACATTTAAAAAATCTTAGCGTGAGAACGGTGGGTCCGATCCGCGTGCCGCTTAAAGGCGATTACAGGGGAGATGCAGCCCTTTCCAAAGAGCCATGAAAAGACTTTCTACTCCCAAGGAGACAAGAGATATTAAGCCGAAATGACGTCCGACGCGCGCATTTCCTCCGCCGCGCACCACATTTAAAAAAATCATAGCGTGAAAACCGTGGGTTCGATCCGCGTGCCGCTCGAAGGCGATTACAGGGGAGATGCATCCCTTTCAAAAGAGCCATGAACAGACTTTCTACTCCCAAGGAGACCAGAGATATTAACAGATAAAGCGTTACGCTCCAGTCGGATGAGCGAGAAACGCTTGTACAATTGCAACGAATTGGAGGAGAAAGTTTAAACAAACGCGCTGACTTTGAAGGCTCACATCTAGGCCGGGCCAGGTCCAAATGGCCTGCAACTCGGTCCACATCACGTCCATGACTTTTCCTAACGAACGCCACCTGCCAAGCTTTCGGCCCGTCCCTGTCGGCATTAAAAAATCGTAGCGTGATAACGATGGTTCCGATCCGCGTGCCGCGCGAAGGCGATTACAGGGGAGATGCAGCCCTTTCCAAAGAACCATGAAAAGACTTTCTACTCCCAAGGAGACAAGAGATATTAAGCCGAAATGACGTCCGACGCGCGCATTTTCTCCGCCGCGCACCACATTTAAAAAAATCATAGCGTGAAAACCGTGGGTTCGATCCGCGTGCCGCTCGAAGGCGATTACAGCGGAGATGCAGCCCTTTCCTAAGAGCCATGAAAAGACTTTCTACTCCCAAGGAGACAAGAGATATTAAGCCGAAATGACGTCCGACGCGCGCATTTCCTCCGCCGCGCACCACATTTAAAAAAATCATAGCGTGAAAACCGTGGGTTCGATCCGCGTGCCGCTCGAAGGCGATTACAGGGGAGATGCAGCCCTTTCCAAAGAGCCATGAACAGACTTTCTACACCCAATGAGACAAGAGATATTAAGCCGCAAATACGTCCGGTGCGCGTCTTTTCTCCGCCGCGCAACACATTTAAAAAAAATCGTAGCGTGAAAACCGTGCGTTCGATCCGCGTGCCGCTCGAAGGCGATTACAGGGGAGATGCAGCCCTTTCCAAAGAGCCATGAACAGACTTTCTACTCCCAATGAGACAAGAGATATCAAGCCGCAAATACGTCCGGCGCGCGTCTATTCTCCGCCGCGCAACACATTTAAAAAAAAATCGTAGCGTGAAAACCGTGGGTTCGATCCGCGTGCCGCTTAAAGGCGATTACAGGGGAGATGCAGCCCTTTCCAAAGAGCCATGAAAAGACTTTCTACTCCCAAGGAGACAAGAGATATTAAGCCGAAATGACGTCCGACGCGCGCATTTCCTCCGCCGCGCACCACATTTAAAAAAATCATAGCGTGAAAACCGTGGGTTCGATCCGCGTGCCGCTCGAAGGCGATTACAGGGGAGATGCAGCCCTTTCCAAAGAGGCATGAACAGACTTCCTACTCCCAAGGAGCCCAAAGATATTAAGCCGCAAATACGTCCTACGCGCGTCTTTTCTACGCCGCGCACCACATTTAAAAAATCGTATCGGAAGAACGGTGGGTCCAATCCGCGTGCCGCTTAAAGGCGATTACAAGGGAGATGCAAACCTTTCCAAAGAGCCATGAAAAGACTTTCTACTCCCAAGGAGACAAGAGATATTAAGCCGAAATGACGTCCGACGCGCGCATTTCCTCCGCCGCGCACCACATTTAAAAAAATCATAGCTTGAAAACCGTGGGTTCGATCCGCGTGCCGCTCGAAGACGATTACAGGGGAGATGCAGCCCTTTCCAAAGAGCCATGAACAGACTTTCTACACCCAATGAGACAAGAGATATTAAGCCGCAAATACGTCCGGCGCGCGTCTTTTCTCCGCCGCGCAACACATTTAAAAAAAATCGTAGCGTGAAAAACGTGGGTTCGATCCGCGTGCCGCTCGAAGGCGATTACAGGGGAGATGCATCCCTTTCCAAAGAGCCATGAACAGACTTTCTACTCCCAAGGAGACAAGAGATATTACGCGCATTTTCTCCGACGCGCACCACGTTTAAAAAATCGTAGCGTGAGAACGGTGGGTCCGATCCGCGTGCCGCTTAAAGGCGATTACAGGGGAGATGCATCCCTTTCCAAAGAGCCATGAACAGACTTTCTACTCCCAAGGAGACCAGAGATATTAACAGATAAAGCGTTACGCTCCAGTCGGATGAGCGAGAAACGCTTGTACAATTGCAACGAATTGGAGGAGAAAGTTTAAACAAACGCGCTGACTTTGAAGGCTCACATCTAGGCCGGGCCAGGTCCAAATGGCCTGCAACTCGGTCCGCATCACGTCCATGACTTTTCCTAACGAACGCCACCTGCCAAGCTTTCGGCCCGTCCCTGTCGGCATTAAAAAATCGTAGCGTGATAACGATGGTTCCGATCCGCGTGCCGCGCGAAGGCGATTACAGGGGAGATGCAGCCCTTTCCAAAGAGCCATGAACAGACTTTCTACTCCCAAGGAGCCCAAAGATATTAAGCCGCAAATAAATCCTACGCGCGTCTTTTCTACGCCGCGCAACACATTTAAAAAAAATCGTAGCGTGAAAAACGTGGGTTCGATCCGCGTGCCGCTCGAAGGCGATTACAGGAGAGATGCATCCCTTTCAAAAGAGCCATGAACAGACTTTCTACTCCCAAGGAGACCAGAAATATTAACATATAAAGCGTTACGCTCCAGTCGGATGAACGAGAAACGCTTGTACAATTGCAACGAATTGGAGGAGAAAGTTTAAACAAACGCGCTGACTTTGAACGCTCACATCTAGGCCGGGCCAACTCCAAATGGCGTGCAACTCGGTGAGCATCACCTCCATGACTGTCCCTAACGAACGCCACCTGCCACGCTTTCGGCCTATCCCTGGCGGCATTAAAAAATCGTAGCGTGATAACGATGGTTCCGATGCGCGTGCCGCTCGAAGGCGATTACAGGGGAGATACAGCCCTTTCCAAAGAGCCATGAAAAGACTTTCTACTCCCAAGGAGACAAGAGATATTACGCGCATTTTCTCCGACGCGCACCACGTTTAAAAAATCGTAGCGTGATAACCGTGGGTCCGATCCGCTTGAAGCTCGAAGGCGATTAGAGGGGAGATGCAGCCCTTTCCAAAGAGCCATGAACAGACTTCCTACTCCCAAGGAGACAAGAGATATTAAGCCACAAATACGTCCGGACCGCGTCTTTTCTCCGCAGCTCACCACATTTAAAAAAATCGTAGCGTGAAAACCGTGGGTTCGATATAGTATACATACAGAGTATATAGTTTGACCAAAAGATCGTGCTGATCTTTGATCTCCTGGTTCTTCATCTCCAGCACCACTTTCAGACTCATAATGTCCTCCTCTATGGGCTGGTATAACACAGACACGAATCATCACTACAGCCAGTACAATGGAAAGGTGGGAATGTGTACTGAATGTGTACTGACGTTATAAGTGAGAGGTGGTGGTACTGGTGGATGTGTACTGACACTATAAGGGATCTCTACCTGCAGTGACAGTCTGAGCTTCTCAAGTTCTTCCTCCAGAGATTTCTTCTCCTGTTCACAGGCCATTTTCATATCTGCCAGAGCAAGTATCATTACTGCTGGATATAACACAGATTGTATATACTACATAATTACTGCTGAATATATAAAATATAATATATATAGTACTATACATATATTAGTGTCACTTTTATTGGAGCCTAAAGGATAACATTCATTATTAGTTATGTTAGTATTATTGCATTTCCATAGTACTTACTCTTGATGGACCTGTTATGCTCCTCCTCCTCCTGCTGTTTCTGCAGGAGCTCTGTCTCCTCCTGCTGCTTGTGTTTCAGCATCTCCTGAAGAACCTGCAGCTCCTTCTGCTTCTGCAACCTCAACTCCTTCAGCTGCTCAAACAAACTGTTCTCCAACTCCTCCTTCTCACACCGCAAACACTCCAATCGGGCCACAGGCCCCACTAGTGACACAGAACCACACACACACACACACAGACAAACACACACACACACACACACAGAGAGAGATAAACATGTATAAATGTATAAGAATTTGTGGATAAAATTATTATGAGATTATTTATAATCAAACGACTACACTACACAACCACATCTTCCTTTTATTTACATATTATACAGATATTTAGAGATATTTACATTTTATTTACCCGCGTGCGTCTCTCTTCTCCAAGGTAGCGGAGAGATATGAAGGGATAAAAGGGGAAAAGAATAAAATGCACGTCGGTTTTAAATTCGCAGGCTACCTGCGCTGAAGGCGTGGAAAACGAGCACGTGACGGAAAGGCTTCCGTACCCGATGGGTCCAAATCACATGCCCAGCAAAGTAGCCTTAAACCTGGACACACAATGGAGACCATTTGACCCTTTAAAATCATACTACAACCAGACTTCCAGGCCCAAGAGGTCACACAGTCATGCCCAGCAAAGTAGCTCTGGGCCTGGGCACACTTCACGCAGTTTGACCGTTTAAATAAAACTAGAAACAGACTTCCTGGCCCAAGAGGTCACACAGTCATGCCCAGCAAGGTTGCTTTAAATGTGGGCACACTTCAGACCGTTTCACTCTTTAAATCATTCAAAGCACCACATTTCAAGGCCCAAGAGGTCACAGAATCATGCCCATCAAAGTAGCTCTGGGCCTGGGCACACTTCACGCAGTTTGACCCTTTAAATAATACTACAACCAGACACATACAGGTGCGCACATATACACAGATACACATTCTGTTTAATTTCTTCACATCTGCAGACTAGAGTAAGCTGAGGGTATAGTGTTAAACCAGGTACTACATAAACAGTATATAGTATAGATACAGAGGATATAGTGTTAAACCAGGTACTACATACAGAGTATATAGTATACATACAGAGTATATAGTTTGACCAAAAGATCGTGCTGATCTTTGATCTCCTGGATCTTCATCTCCAGCGCCACTTTCAGACTCATAATGTCCTCCTCTATGGGCTGGTATAACACACACACGAATCATCACTACAGCCAGTACAATGGAAAGGTGGGAATGTGTACTGAATGTGTACTGACGTTATAAGTGAAAGGTGGAGCTACTGGTGGATGTGTACTGACACTATAAGGGATCTCTACCTGCAGTGACAGTCTGAGCTTCTCAAGTTCTTCCTCCAGAGATTTCTTCTCCTGTTCACAGGCCATTTTCATATCTGCCAGAGCAAGTATCATTACTGCTGGATATAACATAGATTGTATATACTACATAATTACTACTGAATATATAAAATATAATATATATAGTACTATACATATATTAGTATCACTTTTATTGGAGCCTAAAGGCTAACATTCATTATTAGTTATGTTAGTATTATTGCATTTCCATAGTACTTACTCTTGATGGTCCTGTTATGCTCCTCCTCCTCCTGCTGTTTCTGCAGGAGCTCTGTCTCCTCCTGCTGCTTGTGTTTCAGCATCTCCTGAAGAACCTGCAGCTCCTTCTGCTTCTGCAACCTCAACTCCTTCAGCTGCTCCAACAAACTGTTCTCCAACTCCTCCTTCTCACACCGCAAACACTCCAATCGGGCCACAGGCCCCACTAGTGACACAGAACCACACACACACACACACACACACAAAGAGAGAGATAAACATGTATAAATGTATAATAATTTGTGGATAAAATTATTATGAGATTATTTATAATCAAACGACTACACTACACAACCACATCTTCCTTTTATTTACATATTATACAGATATTTAGAGATATTTACATTTTATTTACCCGCGTGCGTCTCTCTTCTCCAAGGTAGCGGAGAGATATGAAAGGATAAAAGGGGAAAAGAATAAAATGCACGTCGGTTTTAAATTCGCAGGCTACCTGCGCTGAAGGCGTGGAAAACGAGCACGTGACGGAAAGGCTTCCGTACCCGATGGGTCCAAATCACATGCCCAGCAAAGTAGCCTTAAACCTGGACACACAATGGAGAGCATTTGACCCTTTAAAATCATACTACAACCAGACTTCCAGGCCCAAGAGGTCACACAGCCATGCCCAGCAAAGTAGCTCTGGGCCTGGGCACACTTCACGCAGTTTGACCGTTTAAATAAAACTAGAAACAGACTTCCTGGCCCAAGAGGTAACAGTCATACCCAGCAAAGTACGTTTAAACCTGGAAACAAATCAGATCCTTTCTGTCATTCAAAGGAATGGGCCTGCAACTCACAACCACATCCCCAGTGAAGCGCACCGTCACCCAGCCACACTACCCCACCTTGCCCGTCCTGGAACAACCACACCTCCAGGGCACCACATGCCAATCTCTCATGCCCAGCAAACTGCAACCTCACGCAGCCAGGCCACACACTGTCTCCCCTTGTACAGTCCAAGGACGAACTCCTCCACAAACCTGGTGTTCACGCGCACACACGCAATTACAACGAATTGGTGGAGAACTTTGAAACAAACGTGCTGACTTTGAATACTCACATCTAGGCTGGGCCAGGTCCAAATGGCCTGCAACTCGGTCTGCATCACGTCCATGACTTTTCCTAACGAACGCCACCTGCCAAGCTTTCGGCCCGTCCCTGTCGGCATTAAAAAATCGTAGCGTGATAACGATGGTTCCAATCCGCATGCCGCGCGAAGGCGATTACAGGGGAGATGCAGCCCTTTCCAAAGAGCCATGAAAAGACTTTCTACTCCCAAGGAGACAAGAGATATTAAGCCGAAATGACGTCCGACGCGCGCATTTCCTCCGCCGCGCACCACATTTAAAAAATCGTAGCGTAAGAACGGTGGGTCCGATCCGCGTGCCGCTTAAAGGCGATTACAGGGGAGATGCAAACCTTTCCAAAGAGCCATGAACAGACTTTCTACTCCCAATGAGACAAGAGATATCAAGCCGCAAATACGTCCGGCGCGCGTCTATTCTCCGCCGCGCAACACATTTAAAAAAAATCGTAGCGTGAAAACCGTGGGTTCGATCCGCGTGCCGCTTAAAGGCGATTACAGGGGAGATGCAGCCCTTTCCAAAGAGCCATGAAAAGACTTTCTACTCCCAAGGAGACAATAGATATTAAGCCGAAATGACGTCCGACGCGCGCATTTTCTCCGCCGCGCAGCACATTTAAAAAAATCATAGCGTGAAAACCGTGGGTTCGATCCGCGTGCCGCTCGAAGGCGATTACAGGGGAGATGCAGCCCTTTCCAAAGAGCCATGAACAGACTTCCTACTCCCAAGGAGACAAGAGATATTAACATATAAAGCGTTACGCTCCAGTCGGATGAGCGAGAAACGCTTGAGCAGTTGCAACGAATTGGAGGAGAAAGTTTAAACAAACGCGCTGACTTTGAACGCTCACATCTAGGTCTGGCCATGTCCAAATGGCGTGCAACTCGGTGCGCATCACCTCCATGACTGTCCCTAACGAACGCCACCTGCCAAGCTTTCGGCCCGTCCCTGGCGGCTTTAAAAAATCGTAGCGTGATAACCGTGGGTCCAATCCGCTTGAAGCTCGAAGGCGATTAGAGGGGAGATGCAGCCCTTTCCAAAGAGCCATGAACAGACTTCCTACTCCCAAGGAGACAAGAGATATTAAGCCACAAATACGTCCGGACCGCGTCTTTTCTCCGCAGCTCACCACATTTAAAAAAATCGTAGCGTGAAAACCGTGGGTTCGATATAGTATACATACAGAGTATATAGTTTGACCAAAAGATCGTGCTGATCTTTGATCTCCTGGTTCTTCATCTCCAGCGCCACTTTCAGACTCATAATGTCCTCCTCTATGGGCTGGTATAACACAGACACGAATCATCACTACAGCCAGTACAATGGAAAGGTGGGAATGTGTACTGAATGTGTACTGACGTTATAAGTGAGAGGTGGTGGTACTGGTGGATGTGTACTGACACTATAAGGGATCTCTACCTGCAGTGACAGTTTGAGCTTCTCAAGTTCTTCCTCCAGAGATTTCTTCTCCTGTTCACAGGCCATTTTCATATCTGCCAGAGCAAGTATCATTACTGCTGGATATAACACAGATTGTATATACTACATAATTACTGCTGAATATATAAAATATAATATATATAGTACTATACATATATTAGTGTCACTTTTATTGGAGCCTAAAGGCTAACATTCATTATTAGTTATGTTAGTATTATTGCATTTCCATAGTACTTACTCTTGATGGACCTGTTATGCTCCTCCTCCTCCTGCTGTTTCTGCAGGAGCTCTGTCTCCTCCTGCTGCTTGTGTTTCAGCATCTCCTGAAGAACCTGCAGCTCCTTCTGCTTCTGCAACCTCAACTCCTTCAGCTGCTCAAACAAACTGTTCTCCAACTCCTCCTTCTCACACCGCAAACACTCCAATCGGGCCACAGGCCCCACTAGTGACACAGAACCACACACACACACACACAGACAAACACACACACACACACACACACAGAGAGAGATAAACATGTATAAATGTATAAGAATTTGTGGATAAAATTATTATGAGATTATTTATAATCAAACGACTACACTACACAACCACATCTTCCTTTTATTTACATATTATACAGATATTTAGAGATATTTACATTTTATTTACCCGCGTGCGTCTCTCTTCTCCAAGGTAGCGGAGAGATATGAAGGGATAAAAGGGGAAAAGAATAAAATGCACGTCGGTTTTAAATTCGCAGGCTACCTGCGCTGAAGGCGTGGAAAACGAGCACGTGACGGAAAGGCTTCCGTACCCGATGGGTCCAAATCACATGCCCAGCAAAGTAGCCTTAAACCTGGACACACAATGGAGAGCATTTGACCCTTTAAAATCATACTACAACCAGACTTCCAGGCCCAAGAGGTCACACAGCCATGCCCAGCAAAGTAGCTCTGGGCCTGGGCACACTTCACGCAGTTTGACCGTTTAAATAAAACTAGAAACAGACTTCCTGGCCCAAGAGGTAACAGTCATACCCAGCAAAGTACGTTTAAACCTGGAAACAAATCAGATCCTTTCTGTCATTCAAAGGAATGGGCCTGCAACTCACAACCACATCCCCAGTGAAGCGCACCGTCACCCAGCCACACTACCCCACCTTGCCCGTCCTGGAACAACCACACCTCCAGGGCACCACATGCCAATCTCTCATGCCCAGCAAACTGCAACCTCACGCAGCCAGGCCACACACTGTCTCCCCTTGTACAGTCCAAGGACGAACTCCTCCACAAACCTGGTGTTCACGCGCACACACGCAATTACAACGAATTGGTGGAGAACTTTGAAACAAACGTGCTGACTTTGAATACTCACATCTAGGCTGGGCCAGGTCCAAATGGCCTGCAACTCGGTCTGCATCACGTCCATGACTTTTCCTAACGAACGCCACCTGCCAAGCTTTCGGCCCGTCCCTGTCGGCATTAAAAAATCGTAGCGTGATAACGATGGTTCCAATCCGCATGCCGCGCGAAGGCGATTACAGGGGAGATGCAGCCCTTTCCAAAGAGCCATGAAAAGACTTTCTACTCCCAAGGAGACAAGAGATATTAAGCCGAAATGACGTCCGACGCGCGCATTTCCTCCGCCGCGCACCACATTTAAAAAATCGTAGCGTAAGAACGGTGGGTCCGATCCGCGTGCCGCTTAAAGGCGATTACAGGGAAGATGCAAACCTTTCCAAAGAGCCATGAACAGACTTTCTACTCCCAATGAGACAAGAGATATCAAGCCGCAAATACGTCCGGCGCGCGTCTATTCTCCGCCGCGCAACACATTTAAAAAAAATCGTAGCGTGAAAACCGTGGGTTCGATCCGCGTGCCGCTTAAAGGCGATTACAGGGGAGATGCAGCCCTTTCCAAAGAGCCATGAAAAGACTTTCTACTCCCAAGGAGACAATAGATATTAAGCCGAAATGACGTCCGACGCGCGCATTTTCTCCGCCGCGCAGCACATTTAAAAAAATCATAGCGTGAAAACCGTGGGTTCGATCCGCGTGCCGCTCGAAGGCGATTACAGGGGAGATGCAGCCCTTTCCAAAGAGCCATGAACAGACTTCCTACTCCCAAGGAGACAAGAGATATTAACATATAAAGCGTTACGCTCCAGTCGGATGAGCGAGAAACGCTTGAGCAGTTGCAACGAATTGGAGGAGAAAGTTTAAACAAACGCGCTGACTTTGAACGCTCACATCTAGGTCTGGCCATGTCCAAATGGCGTGCAACTCGGTGCGCATCACCTCCATGACTGTCCCTAACGAACGCCACCTGCCAAGCTTTCGGCCCGTCCCTGGCGGCTTTAAAAAATCGTAGCGTGATAACCGTGGGTCCAATCCGCTTGAAGCTCGAAGGCGATTAGAGGGGAGATGCAGCCCTTTCCAAAGAGCCATGAACAGACTTCCTACTCCCAAGGAGACAAGAGATATTAAGCCACAAATACGTCCGGACCGCGTCTTTTCTCCGCAGCTCACCACATTTAAAAAAATCGTAGCGTGAAAACCGTGGGTTCGATATAGTATACATACAGAGTATATAGTTTGACCAAAAGATCGTGCTGATCTTTGATCTCCTGGTTCTTCATCTCCAGCGCCACTTTCAGACTCATAATGTCCTCCTCTATGGGCTGGTATAACACAGACACGAATCATCACTACAGCCAGTACAATGGAAAGGTGGGAATGTGTACTGAATGTGTACTGACGTTATAAGTGAGAGGTGGTGGTACTGGTGGATGTGTACTGACACTATAAGGGATCTCTACCTGCAGTGACAGTTTGAGCTTCTCAAGTTCTTCCTCCAGAGATTTCTTCTCCTGTTCACAGGCCATTTTCATATCTGCCAGAGCAAGTATCATTACTGCTGGATATAACACAGATTGTATATACTACATAATTACTGCTGAATATATAAAATATAATATATATAGTACTATACATATATTAGTGTCACTTTTATTGGAGCCTAAAGGCTAACATTCATTATTAGTTATGTTAGTATTATTGCATTTCCATAGTACTTACTCTTGATGGACCTGTTATGCTCCTCCTCCTCCTGCTGTTTCTGCAGGAGCTCTGTCTCCTCCTGCTGCTTGTGTTTCAGCATCTCCTGAAGAACCTGCAGCTCCTTCTGCTTCTGCAACCTCAACTCCTTCAGCTGCTCAAACAAACTGTTCTCCAACTCCTCCTTCTCACACCGCAAACACTCCAATCGGGCCACAGGCCCCACTAGTGACACAGAACCACACACACACACACACACACACACAAAGAGAGAGATAAACATGTATAAATGTATAAGAATTTGTGGATAAAATTATTATGAGATTATTTATAATCAAACGACTACACTACACAACCACTTCTTCCTTTTATTTACATATTATACAGATATTTACATTTTATTTACCCGCGTGCGTCTCTCTTCTCCAAGGTAGCGGAGAGATATGAAGGGATAAAAGGGGAAAAGAATAAAATGCACGTCGGTTTTAAATTCGCAGGCTACCTGCGCTGAAGGCGTGGAAAACGAGCACGTGACGGAAAGGCTTCCGTACCCGATGGGTCCAAATCACATGCCCAGCAAAGTAGCCTTAAACCTGGACACACAATGGAGACCATTTGACCCTTTAAAATCATTCTACAACCAGACTTCCAGGCCCAAGAGGTCACACAGTCATGCCCAGCAAAGTAGCTCTGGGCCTGGGCACACTTCACGCAGTTTGACCGTTTAAATAATACTACAACCAGACTTCCAGGCACAAGAGGTCACACAGTCATGCCCAGCAAGGTTACTTTAAACGTGGGCACACTTCAGACCGTTTCACTCTTTAAATCATTCAAAGCACCACATTTCAAGGCCCAAGAGGTCACAGAATCATGCCCATCAAAGTAGCTCTGGGCCTGGGCACACTTCACGCAGTTTGACCCTTTAAATAATACTACAACCAGACGCATACAGGTGCGCACATATACACAGATACACATTCTGTTTAATTTCTTCACATCTGCAGACTAGAGTAAGCTGAGGGTATAGTGTTAAACCAGGTACTACATAAACAGTATATAGTATATATACAGAGGATATAGTGTTAAACCAGGTACTACATACAGAGTATATAGTATACATACAGAGTATATAGTTTGACCAAAAGATCGTGCTGATCTTTGATCTCCTGGTTCTTCATCTCCAGCGCCACTTTCAGACTCATAATGTCCTCCTCTATGGGCTGGTATAACACACACACGAATCATCACTACAGCCAGTACAATGGAAAGGTGGGAATGTGTACTGAATGTGTACTGACGTTATAAGTGAAAGGTGGAGGTACTGGTGGATGTGTACTGACACTATAAGGGATCTCTACCTGCAGTGACAGTCTGAGCTTCTCAAGTTCTTCATTCAGAGATTTCTTCTCCTGTTCACAGGCCATTTTCATATCTGCCAGAGCAAGTATCATTACTGCTGGATATAACACAGATTGTATATACTACATAATTACTACTGAATATATAAAATATAATATATATAGTACTATACATATATTAGTATCACTTTTATTGGAGCCTAAAGGCTAACATTCATTATTAGTTATGTTAGTATTATTGCATTTCCATAGTACTTACTCTTGATGGACCTGTTATGCTCCTCCTCCTCCTGCTGTTTCTGCAGGAGCTCTGTCTCCTCCTGCTGCTTGTGTTTCAGCATCTCCTGAAGAACCTGCAGCTCCTTCTGCTTCTGCAACCTCAACTCCTTCAGCTGCTCCAACAAACTGTTCTCCAACTCCTCATTCCTCATTCTCACACCGCAAACACTCCAATCGGGCCACAGGCCCCACTAGTGACACAGAACCACACACACACACACACACACACACACACACACACACACACACACACAAAGAGAGAGATAAACATGTATAAATGTATAAGAATTTGTGGATAAAATTATTATGAGATTATTTATAATCAAACGACTACACTACACAACCACATCTTCCTTTTATTTACATATTATACAGATATTTACAGATATTTACATTTTATTTACCCGCGTGCGTCTCTCTTCTCCAAGGTAGCGGAGAGATATGAAAGGATAAAAGGGGAAAAGAATAAAATGCACGTCGGTTTTAAATTCGCAGGCTACCTGCGCTGAAGGCGTGGAAAACGAGCACGTGACGGAAAGGCTTCCGTA
Source organism: Electrophorus electricus (assembly GCF_041902795.1). Taxonomy (NCBI): domain Eukaryota; kingdom Metazoa; phylum Chordata; class Actinopteri; order Gymnotiformes; family Gymnotidae; genus Electrophorus; species Electrophorus electricus. The sequence continues at coordinate 27,390,872 of NC_137505.1, read as the reverse complement.
CCCGATGGGTCCAAATCACATGCCCAGCAAAGTAGCCTTAAACCTGGACACACAATGGAGACCATTTGACCCTTTAAAATCATACTACAACCAGACTTCCAGGCCCAAGAGGTCACACAGTCATGCCCAGCAAAGTAGCTCTGGGCCTGGGCACACTTCACGCAGTTTGACCGTTTAAATAAAACTAGAAACAGACTTCCTGGCCCAAGAGGTCACACAGTCATGCCCAGCAAGGTTGCTTTAAACGTGGGCACACTTCAGACCGTTTCACTCTTTAAATCATTCAAAGCACCACATTTCAAGGCCCAAGAGGTCACAGAATCATGCCCAGCAAAGTAGCTCTGGGCCTGGGCACACTTCAATCACTTTGTGCCTTTAAATCATACTACTACTACCACCAGACTTCCAGGGCCTAGAGGTCACACAGTCATGCACAGCAAAGTAGCTCTGGGCCTGGGCACACATGACGCAGTTTGACCGTTTAAATAAAACTAAACCAGACACATACAGGTGCGCACATATACACAGATACACATTCTGTTTAATTTCTTCACATCTGCAGACTAGAGTAAGCTGAGGGTATAGTGTTAAACCAGGTACTACATAAACAGTATATAGTATATATACAGAGGATATAGTGTTAAACCAGGTACTACATACAGAGTATATAGTATACATACAGAGTATATAGTTTGACCAAAAGATCGTGCTGATCTTTGATCTCCTGGTTCTTCATCTCCAGCGCTACTTTCAGACTCATAATGTCCTCCTCTATGGGCTGGTATAACACACACACGAATCATCACTACAGCCAGTACAATGGAAAGGTGGGAATGTGTACTGAATGTGTACTGACGTTATAAGTGAAAGGTGGAGGTACTGGTGGATGTGTACTGACACTATAAGGGATCTCTACCTGCAGTGACAGTCTGAGCTTCTCAAGTTCTTCCTCCAGAGATTTCTTCTCCTGTTCACAGGCCATTTTCATATCTGCCAGAGCAAGTATCATTACTGCTGGATATAACACAGATTGTATATACTACATAATTACTACTGAATATATAAAATATAATATATATAGTACTATACATATATTAGTATCACTTTTATTGGAGCCTAAAGGCTAACATTCATTATTAGTTATGTTAGTATTATTGCATTTCCATAGTACTTACTCTTGATGGACCTGTTATGCTCCTCCTCCTCCTGCTGTTTCTGCAGGAGCTCTGTCTCCTCTTGCTGCTTGTGTTTCAGCATCTCCTGAAGAACCTGCAGCTCTTTCTGCTTCTGCAACCTCAACTCCTTCAGCTGCTCCAACAAATTGTTCTCCAACTCCTCCTTCTCACACTGCAAACACTCCAATCGGGCCACAGGCCCCACTAGTGACACAGAACCACACACACACACACACAGACACACACGCACACACACAGAGAGAGATAAACATGTATAAATGTATAAGAATTTGAGGATAAAATTATTATGAGATTATTTATAATCAAACGACTACACTATACAACCACTTCTTCCTTTTATTTAGATATTATACAGATATGTACAGATATTTACATTTTATTTACCCGCGTGCGTCTCTCTTCTCCAAGGTAGCGGAGAGATATGAAAGGATAAAAGGGGAAAAGAATAAAATGCACGTCGGTTTTAAATTCGCAGGCTACCTGCGCTGAAGGCGTGGAAAACGAGCACGTGACGGAAAGGCTTCCGTACCCGATGGGTCCAAATCACATGCCCAGCAAAGTAGCCTTAAACCTGGACACACAATGGAGACCATTTGACCCTTTAAAATCATACTACAACCAGACTTCCAGGCCCAAGAGGTCACACAGTCATGCCCAGCAAAGTAGCTCTGGGCCTGGGCACACATGACGCAGTTTGACCGTTTAAATAAAACTAAACCAGACACATACAGGTGCGCACATATACACAGATACACATTCTGTTTAATTTCTTCACATCTGCAGACTAGAGTAAGCTGAGGGTATAGTGTTAAACCAGGTACTACATAAACAGTATATAGTATATATACAGAGGATATAGTGTTAAACCAGGTACTACATACAGAGTATATAGTATACATACAGAGTATATAGTTTGACCAAAAGATCGTGCTGATCTTTGATCTCCTGGTTCTTCATCTCCAGCGCTACTTTCAGACTCATAATGTCCTCCTCTATGGGCTGGTATAACACACACACGAATCATCACTACAGCCAGTACAATGGAAAGGTGGGAATGTGTACTGAATGTGTACTGACGTTATAAGTGAAAGGTGGAGGTACTGGTGGATGTGTACTGACACTATAAGGGATCTCTACCTGCAGTGACAGTCTGAGCTTCTCAAGTTCTTCCTCCAGAGATTTCTTCTCCTGTTCACAGGCCATTTTCATATCTGCCAGAGCAAGTATCATTACTGCTGGATATAACACAGATTGTATATACTACATAATTACTACTGAATATATAAAATATAATATATATAGTACTATACATATATTAGTATCACTTTTATTGGAGCCTAAAGGCTAACATTCATTATTAGTTATGTTAGTATTATTGCATTTCCATAGTACTTACTCTTGATGGACCTGTTATGCTCCTCCTCCTCCTGCTGTTTCTGCAGGAGCTCTGTCTCCTCTTGCTGCTTGTGTTTCAGCATCTCCTGAAGAACCTGCAGCTCTTTCTGCTTCTGCAACCTCAACTCCTTCAGCTGCTCCAACAAATTGTTCTCCAACTCCTCCTTCTCACACTGCAAACACTCCAATCGGGCCACAGGCCCCACTAGTGACACAGAACCACACACACACACACACAGACACACACACACACACAGAGAGAGAGATAAACATGTATAAATGTATAAGAATTTGTGGATAAAATTACTATGAGATTATTTATAATCAAACGACTACACTATACAACCACATCTTCCTTTTATTTACATATTATACAGACATTTAGAGATATTTACATTTTATTTACCCGCGTGCGTCTCTCTTCTCCAAGGTAGCAGAGAGATATGAAAGGATAAAAGGGGAAAAGAATAAAATGCACGTCGGTTTTAAATTCGCAGGCTACCTGCGCTGAAGGCGTGGAAAACCAGCACGTGACGGAAAGGCTTCCGTACCCGATGGGTCCAAATCACATGCCCAGCAAAGTAGCCTTAAACCTGGACACACAATGGAGACCATTTGACCCTTTAAAATCATACTACAACCAGACTTCCAGGCCCAAGAGGTCACATAGTCATTCCCAGCAAAGTAGCTCTGGGCCTGGGCACACTTCACGCAGTTTGACCCTTTAAATAATACTACAACCAGACACATACAGGTGGGCACATATACACAGATACACATTCTGTTTAATTTCTTCACATCTGCAGACTAGAGTAAGCTGAGGGTATAGTGTTAAACCAGGTACTACATAAACAGTATATAGTATATATACAGAGGATATAGTGTTAAACCAGGTACTACATACAGAGTATATAGTATACATACAGAGTATATAGTTTGACCAAAAGATCGTGCTGATCTTTGATCTCCTGGTTCTTCATCTCCAGCGCCACTTTCAGACTCAATGTCCTCCTCTATGGGCTGGTATAACACACACAAAAATCATCACTACAGCCAGTACAATGGAAAGGTGGGAATGTGTACTGAATGTGTACTGACGTTATAAGTGAAAGGTGGAGCTACTGGTGGATGTGTACTGACACTATAAGGGATCTCTACCTGCAGTGACAGTCTGAGCTTCTCAAGTTCTTCCTCCAGAGATTTCTTCTCCTGTTCACAGGCCATTTTCATATCTGCCAGAGCAAGTATCATTACTGCTGGATATAACACAGATTGTATATACTACATAATTACTACTGAATATACAAAATATAATATATATAGTACTATACATATATTAGTATCACTTTTATTGGAGCCTAAAGGCTAACATTCATTATTAGTTATGTTAGTATTATTGCATTTCCATAGTACTTACTCTTGATGGACCTGTTATGCTCCTCCTCCTCCTGCTGTTTCTGCAGGAGCTCAATCTCCTCCTGCTGCTTGTGTTTCAGCATCTCCTGAAGAACCTGCAGCTCCTTCTGCTTCTGCAACCTCAACTCCTTCAGCTGCTCCAACAAATTGTTCTCCAACTCCTCCTTCTCACACCGCAAACACTCCAATCGGGCCACAGGCCCCACTAGTGACACAGAACCCCACACACACACACAGAGAGATAAACATGTATAAATGTATAAGAATTTGTGGATAAAATTATTATGAGATTATTTATAATCAAACGACTACACTACACAACCACTTCTTCCTTTTATTTACATATTATACAGATATTTACAGATATTTACCCGTGTGCGTCTCTCTTCTCCAAGGTAGCGGAGAGATATGAAAGGATAAAAGGGGAAAAGAATAAAATGCACGTCGGTTTTAAATTCGCAGGCTACCTGCGCTGAAGGCGTGGAAAACGAGCACGTAACGGACAGGCTTCCGTACCCGATGGGTCCAAATCACATGCCCAGCAAAGTAGCCTTAAACCTGGACACACAATGGAGACCATTTGACCCTTTAAAATCATACTACAACCAGACTTCCAGGCCCAAGAGGTCACACAGTCATGCCCAGCAAAGTAGCTCTGGGACTGGGCACACTTCACGCAGTTTGACCCTTTAACCAAAACTAGAAACAGACCTGCAAGCCCAGGAGCTCACAGAATCATACCCAGTAAAGTAGCTAGCTAGCTTTCAGCTCAGTAACCGTAGCTAGCTAGCTAGCTATCAGCTCAGTAAACCATACAATCAAATGTCCACCAAGCATTTAAACCGCAAGCATTTAAACCACTAGATACCGCTAGTTACCGGCTGCACGGTTAACAGTGCAAAGCCATTACCAAGCTACCTAGCTAGCTAGCTAGCTACCGGAAGCACTTTTAACAGTGCAAAGTCAGTAGCTAGCTAGTAGTAGCTACTGTAGCTAGCTAGCTACCGGAAGCACTTTTAACAGTGCAAAGTCAGTAGCTAGCTAGTAGTAGCTACTGTAGCTAGCTAGCTAGCTACTGACTTTGCACTGTTAACCTTGCAGCCGGTAGCTCGCTAGCTAGCTAGCAGCTCAGTAACCGTACAAATTCGCCTGCTGCTGAAAACTGTCAAGTTGTATTTATAGCTTTCGTTTTAGTTCTCTCAGCTTACTTATTTGGTTTTTTTGTGTGTGTGTTTTTTTCAGGGAAGTTTAATAATTTCTTAGAAATCTTGGAACATTTTGCCAGTTGGCATCTAGGAAAGCCTTTCTGCCCACAGACAATAAACACAAGCCAGAATTCCTCAAACAGGAATGAATCTACTAATTTAGTAACATTTCAGGCACATGAGTGGAGGAACTAGCAAATTCTAAATGATGAAATCGAAGCTGATAAAAATCCATGAAAATATAAACTGGTCATGAAAAAATGCTTGTGAATTGAAAATGTAAGTGATAGGATTAAAACAGTCTTGATTTGATATATTTTTAAAAATCAAATATCAAGTTTGATCATTCATGACCAAGGGAGTTTCTATGAGGGTGTAAACAACAAATGCATGTGAACTAAATACTACAGTGGTATATAATTAAATAATTGGAATAACTTTGTGTCACGTCATTTAACGTTTAACTCAAGCCGTTTGTGTTACCGGACTCTTTTATCACTTAACATTAGTAACTGTTTTAGTTGCCTTGTTTATCCAATAACATTCATTAATTAATCAATCCATGGTTTAACCCAAGCAATTTTCGTTACTTCCGCCTCTCGAGGCAAAAATGTCAATCAGAACGTTGCGCCCGCAAACTTCAAATAAACGATAAATAAGGCAAGTAATAAAAATGGATAAAGTTGAAAGATAAGTTGATTAAACTTGAGTCAAATAAAACTACTTATCAGTCAAAACGTCAATTCATATGCATTTTATTGACTCAAAATTTAATTTATGTGCATTTTAATCAGCCATATTTTTGGTGTATAGACCTGAGTTTTGTCGTTGAAGAGAATAAAAGAATCCGTCGTGTAAACTTACGCCATCTGCAGGCTGAGATGGTGTTGGGTTGACCCGGATGTGACGTTTGCCAAGCTGATGACATATCACGATATTAATTGTGAGATTTCCTTACCATCTTTGCTCTTCGCAGAAGGGCACAGTGCGGTTTACAGGGCACAGTTTGACCCTTTAAATAATACTACAACCAGACTTCCAGGCACAAGAGGTCACACAGTCATGCCCAGCAAGGTTGCTTTAAACGTGGGCACACTTCAGACCGTTTCACTCTTTAAATCGTTCAAAGCACCAGATTTCAAGGCCCAAGAGGTCACAGAATCATGCCCAGCAAAGTAGCTCTGGGCCTGGGCACACTTCATGCAGTTTGACCCTTTAAATAATACTACAACCAGACTTCCAGGCACAAGAGGTCACACAGTCATGCCCAGCAAAGTAGCTCTGGGCATGGGCACACTTCATGCAGTTTGACCCTTTAAATAATACTACAACCAGACTTCCAGGCACAAGAGGTCACACAGTCATGCACAGCAAAGTAGTGCTGGGCCAGGGCACACTTCATGTACTTTGTGCCTTTAAATAATACTACAACCAGACTTCCAAGCCAAAGAGGTCACAGAGTCATGCCCAGCAAAGTCGCTATGGGCCTGGGCAGACCATGCAATTTGACCCTTTAACCAAAACTAGAAACAGAACTCAAAGCCCAGGAGGTCACAGAATCATGCCCATCAAAGTAGCTCTGGGCCTGTGTACACTTCAGGCCATTTCACCTTTTATATAATGGAAACACCAGACCTCCAGGCCCAAGAGGTCACACAGTCATGCCCAGAAAAGTAACTCTGGGCCTATACACACTTCACGCAGTTTGACCGTTTAAATAAAACTAGAAACAGACTTCCTGGCCCAAGAGGTCACACAGTCATGCCCAGCAAAGTAGCCTTAAACCTGGACACACAATGGAGACCATTTGACCCTTTAAAATCATACTACAACCAGACTTCCAGGCCCAAGAGGTCACACAGTCATGCCCAGCAAAGTAGCTCTGGGCATGGGCACACTTCACGCAGTTTGACCGTTTAAATAAAAGTAGAAACAGACTTCCTGGCCCAAGAGGTCACACAGTCATGCCCAGCAAGGATGCTTTAAACGTGGGCACACTTCAGACCGTTTCACTCTTTAAATCATTCAAAGCACCACATTTCAAGGCCCAAGAGGTCACAGAATCATGCCCATCAAAGTAGCTCTGGGCCTGGGCACACTTCATGCAGTTTGACCCTTTAAATAATACTACAACCAGACACATACAGGTGCGCACATATACACAGATACACATTCTGTTTAATTTCTTCACATCTGCAGACTAGAGTAAGCTGAGGGTATAGTGTTAAACCAGGTACTACATAAACAGTATATAGTATATATACAGAGGATATAATGTTAAACCAGGTACTACATACAGACTATATAGTTTGACCAAAAGATCGTGCTGATCTTTGATCTCCTGGTTCTTCATCTCCAGCGCCACTTTCAGACTCATAATGTCCTCCTCTATGGGCTGGTATAACACACACTCGAATCATCACTACAGCCAGTACAATGGAAAGGTGGGAATGTGTACTGAATGTGTACTGACGTTATAAGTGAAAGGTGGAGCTACTGGTGGATGTGTACTGACACTATAAGGGATCTCTACCTGCCGTGACAGTCTGAGCTTCTCAAGTTCTTCCTCCAGAGATTTCTTCTCCTGTTCACAGGCCATTTTCATATCTGCCAGAGCAAGTATCATTACTGCTGGATATAACACAGATTGTATATACTACATAATTACTACTGAATATATAAAATATAATATATATAGTACTATACATATATTAGTATCACTTTTATTGGAGCCTAAAGGCTAACATTCATTATTAGTTATGTTAGTATTATTGCATTTCCATAGTACTTACCCTTGAGGGACCTGTTATGCTCCTCCTCCTCCTGCTGTTTCTGCAGGAGCTCTGTCTCCTCCTGCTGCTTGTGTTTCAGCATCTCCTGAAGAACCTGCAGCTCCTTCTGCTTCTGCAACCTCAACTCCTTCAGCTGCTCCAACAAACTGTTCTCCAACTCCTCCTTCTCACACCGCAAACACTCCAATCGGGCCACAGGCCCCACTAGTGACACAGAACCACACACACGCACACACAGACACACACACACACACACACACACACAAAGAGAGAGATAAACATGTATAAATGTATAAGAATTTGTGGATAAAATTATTATGAGATTATTTATAATGAAACGACTACACTACACAACCACTTCTTCCTTTTATTTACATATTATACAGATATTTACAGATATTTACATTTTATTTCCCAGCGTGCGTCTCTCTTCTCCAAGGTAGCGGAGAGATATGAAAGGATAAAAGGGGAAAAGAATAAAATGCACGTCGGTTTTAAATTCGCAGGCTACCTGCGCTGAAGGCGTGGAAAACGAGCACGTGACGGAAAGGCTTCCGTACCCGATGGGTCCAAATCACATGCCCAGCAAAGTAGCCTTAAACCTGGACACACAAAGGAGACCATTTGACCCTTTAAATAATACTACAACCAGACACATACAGGTGCGCACATATACACAGATACACATTCTGTTTAAATTTCTTCACATCTGCAGACTAGAGTAAGCTGAGGGTATAGTGTTAAACCAGGAACTACATAAACAGTATATAGTATATATACAGAGGATATAGTGTTAAACCAGGTACTACATACAGAGTATATAGTATACATACAGAGTATATAGTTTGACCAAAAGCTCGTGCTGATCTTTGATCTCCTGGTTCTTCATCTCCAGCGCCACTTTCAGACTCATAATGTCCTCCTCTATGGGCTGGTATAACCCACACACACGAATCATCACTACAGCCAGTACAATGGAAAGGTGGGAATGTGTACTGAATGTGTACTGACGTTATAAGTGAAAGGTGGAGGTACTGGTGGATGTGTACTGACACTATAAGGGATGTCTACCTGCAGTGACAGTCTGAGCTTCTCAAGTTCTTCCTCCAGAGATTTCTTCTCCTGTTCACAGGCCATTTTCATATCTGCCAGAGCAAGTATCATTACTGCTGGATATAACATAGATTGTATATACTACATAATTACTACTGAATATATAAAATATAATATATATAGTACTATACATATATTAGTATCACTTTTATTGGAGCCTAAAGGCTAGCATTCATTATTAGTTATGTTAGTATTATTGCATTTCCATAGTACTTACTCTTGATGGACCTGTTATGCTCCTCCTCCTCCTGCTGTTTCTGCAGGAGCTCTGTCTCCTCCTGCTACTTGTGTTTCAGCATCTCCTGAAGAACCTGCAGCTCCTTCTGCTTCTGCAACCTCAACTCCTTCAGCTGCTCCAACAAACTGTTCTCCAACTCCTCCTTCTCACACCGCAAACACTCCAATCGGGCCACAGGCCCCACTAGTGACACAGAACCACACACACACACACACACAAACACACACACACACACACACACACACACACACACACAAAGAGAGAGATAAACATGTATAAATGTATAAGAATTTGTGGATAAAATTATTATGAGATTATTTATAATCAAACGACTACACTACACAACCACTTCTTCCTTTTATTTACATATTATACAGATATTTACATTTTATTTACCCGCGTGCGTCTCTCTTCTCCAAGGTAGCGGAGAGATATGAAGGGATAAAAGGGGAAAAGAATAAAATGCACGTCGGTTTTAAATTCGCAGGCTACCTGCGCTGAAGGCGTGGAAAACGAGCACGTGACGGAAAGGCTTCCGTACCCGATGGGTCCAAATCACATGCCCAGCAAAGTAGCCTTAAACCTGGACACACAATGGAGACCATTTGACCCTTTAAAATCATACTACAAGCAGACTTCCAGGCCCAAGAGGTCACACAGTCATGCCCAGCAAAGTACCTCTGGGCCTGGGCACACTTCACGCAGTTTGACCGTTTAAATAAAACTAGAAACAGACTTCCTGGCCCAAGAGGTCACACAGTCATGCCCAGCAAGGTTGCTTTAAACGTGGGCACACTTCAGACCGTTTCACTCTTTAAATCATTCAAAGCACCACATTTCAAGGCCCAAGAGGTCACAGAATCATGCCCATCAATGTAGCTCTGGGCCTGGGCACACTTCACGCAGTTTGACCCTTTAAATAATACTACAACCAGACACATACAGGTGCGCACATATACACAGATACACATTCTGTTTAAATTTCTTCACATCTGAAGACTAGAGTAAGCTGAGGGTATAGTGTTAAACCAGGTACTACATAAACAGTATATAGTATATATACAGAGGATATAGTGTTAAACCAAGTACTACATACAGAGTATATAGTATACATACAGAGTATATAGTTTGACCAAAAGATCGTGCTGATCTTTGATCTCCTGGTTCTTCATCTCCAGCGCCACTTTCAGACTCATAAAGTCCTCCTCTATGGGCTGGTATAACACACACACGAATCATCACTACAGCCAGTACAATGGAAAGGTGGGAATGTGTACTGAATGTGTACTGACGTTATAAGTGAGAGGTGGAGGTACTGGTGGATGTGTACTGACACTATAAGGGATCTCTACCTGCAGTGACAGTCTGAGCTTCTCAAGTTCTTCCTCCAGAGATTTCTTCTCCTGTTCACAGGCCATTTTCATATCTGCCAGAGCAAGTATCATTACTGCTGGATATAACACAGATTGTATATACTACATAATTACTACTGAATATATAAAATATAATATATATAGTACTATACATATATTAGTATCACTTTTATTGGAGCCTAAAGGCTAACATTCATTATTAGTTATGTTAGTATTATTGCATTTCCATAGTACTTACTCTTGATGGACCTGTTATGCTCCTCCTCCTCCTGCTGTTTCTGCAGGAGCTCTGTCTCCTCCTGCTGCTTGTGTTTCAGCATCTCCTGAAGAACCTGCAGCTCCTTCTGCTTCTGCAACCTCAACTCCTTCAGCTGCTCCAACAAACTGTTCTCCAACTCCTCATTCCTCATTCTCACACCGCAAACACTCCAATCGGGCCACAGGCCCCACTAGTGACACAGAACCACACACACACACACACACACACACACACACACACACACACAAAGAGAGAGATAAACATGTATAAATGTATAAGAATTTGTGGATAAAATTATTATGAGATTATTTATAATCAAACGACTACACTACACAACCACATCTTCCTTTTATTTACATATTATACAGATATTTAGAGATATTTACATTTTATTTACCCGCGTGCGTCTCTCTTCTCCAAGGTAGCGGAGAGATATGAAAGGATAAAAGGGGAAAAGAATAAAATGCACGTCGATTTTAAATTCGCAGGCTACCTGCGCTGAAGGCGTGGAAAACGAGCACGTGACGGAAAGGCTTCCGTACCCGATGGGTCCAAATCACATGCCCAGCAAAGTAGCCTTAAACCTGGACACACAATGGAGAGCATTTGACCCTTTAAAATCATACTACAACCAGACTTCCAGGCCCAAGAGGTCACACAGCCATGCCCAGCAAAGTAGCTCTGGGCCTGGGCACACTTCACGCAGTTTGACCGTTTAAATAAAACTAGAAACAGACTTCCTGGCCCAAGAGGTCACAGTCATACCCAGCAAAGTACGTTTAAACCTGGAAACAAATCAGATCCTTTCTGTCATTCAAAGGAATGGGCCTGCAACTCACAACCACATCCCCAGTGAAGCGCACCGTCACCCAGCCACACTACCCCACCTTGCCCGTCCTGGAACAACCACACCTCCAGGGCACCACATGCCAATCTCTCATGCCCAGCAAACTGCAACCTCACGCAGCCAGGCCACACACTGTCTCCCCTTGTACAGTCCAAGGACGAACTCCTCCACAAACCTGGTGTTCACGCGCACACACGCAATTACAACGAATTGGTGGAGAACTTTGAAACAAACGTGCTGACTTTGAATACTCACATCTAGGCTGGGCCAGGTCCAAATGGCCTGCAGCTCGGTGCGCATTAACTGCTTGACTGTCCGTCACGAACGCCACCTGCCAAGCGTTCGTTCCGTCCCTGGCGGATTTTAAAAAATCGTAGCGTGAGAACGATGGGTCCGATCCGCGTGCCGCTTAAAGGCGATTACAGGGGAGATGCAACCCTTTCCAAAGAACCATGAAAAGACTTTCTACTCCCAAGGAAACGAGATATTAAGCCGCAATGACATCCGACGCGCGCATTTCCTCCGCCGCGCACCACATTTAAAAAAATCATAGCGTGAAAACCGTGGGTTCGATCCGCGTGCCGCTCGAAGGCGATTACAGGGGAGATGCAGCCCTTTCCAAAGAGACATGAAAAGACTTTCTACTCCCAAGGAGACAGGAGATATTAAGCCGAAATGACGTCCGACGCGCGCATTTCCTCCGCCGCGCACCACATTTAAAAAAATCATAGCGTGAAAACCGTGGGTTCGATCCGCGTGCCGCTCGAAGGCGATTACAGGGGAGATGCAGCCCTTTCCAAAGAGGCATGAACAGACTTCCTACTCCCAAGGAGCCCAAAGATATTAAGCCGCAAATACGTCCTACGCGCGTCTTTTCTACGCCGCGAACCACATTTAAAAAATCGTATCGGAAGAACGGTGGGTCCAATCCGCGTGCCGCTTAAAGGCGATTACAAGGGAGATGCAAACCTTTCCAAAGAGCCATGAAAAGACTTTCTACTCCCAAGGAGACAATAGATATTAAGCCGAAATGACGTCCGACGCGCGCATTTTCTCCGCCGCGCACCACATTTAAAAAAATCATAGCGTGAAAACCGTGGGTTCGATCCGCGTGCCGCTCGAAGGCGATTACAGCGGAGATGCAGCCCTTTCCAAAGAGCCATGAAAAGACTTTCTACTCCCAAGGAGACAAGAGATATTAAGCCGAAATGACGTCCGACGCGCGCATTTCCTCCGCCGCGCACCACATTTAAAAAAATCATAGCGTGAAAACCGTGGGTTCGATCCGCGTGCCGCTCGAAGGCGATTACAGGGGAGATGCAGCCCTTTCCAAAGAGCCATGAACAGACTTTCTACACCCAATGAGACAAGAGATATTAAGCCGCAAATACGTCCGGCGCGCGTCTTTTCTCCGCCGCGCAACACATTTAAAAAAAATCGTAGCGTGAAAAACGTGGGTTCGATCCGCGTGCCGCTCGAAGGTGATTACAGGGGAGATGCAGCCCTTTCCAAAGAGCCATGAACAGACTTTCTACTCCCAAGGAGCCCAAAGATATTAAGCCGCAATGACGTCCGACGCGCGCATTTTCTCCGCCGCGCAGCACATTTAAAAAAATCATAGCGTCAAAACCGTGGGTTCGATCCGCGTGCCGCTCGAAGGCGATTACAGGGGAGATGCAGCCCTTTCCAAAGAGGCATGAACAGACTTCCTACTCCCAAGGAGCCCAAAGATATTAAGCCGCAAATACGTCCTACGCGCGTCTTTTCTACGCCGCGCACCACATTTAAAAAATCGTATCGGAAGAACGGTGGGTCCAATCCGCGTGCCGCTTAAAGGCGATTACAAGGGAGATGCAAACCTTTCCAAAGAGCCATGAAAAGACTTTCTACTCCCAAGGAGACAGGAGATATTAAGCCGAAATGACGTCCGACGCGCGCATTTCCTCCGCCGCGCACCACATTTAAAAAAATCATAGCGTGAAAACCGTGGGTTCGATCCGCGTGCCGCTCGAAGGCGATTACAGGGGAGATGCAGCCCTTTCCAAAGAGCCATGAACAGACTTTCTACACCCAATGAGACAAGAGATATTAAGCCGCAAATACGTCCGGCGCGCGTCTTTTCTCCGCCGCGCAACACATTTAAAAAAAATCGTAGCGTGAAAAACGTGGGTTCGATCCGCGTGCCGCTCGAAGGCGATTACAGGGGAGATGCATCCCTTTCAAAAGAGCCATGAACAGACTTTCTACTCCCAAGGAGACCAGAAATATTAACATATAAAGCGTTACGCTCCAGTCGGATGAACGAGAAACGCTTGTACAATTGCAACGAATTGGAGGAGAAACTTTAAACAAACGCGCTGACTTTGAACGCTCACATCTAGGCCGGGCCAACTCCAAATGGCGTGCAACTCGGTGTGCATCACCTCCATGACTGTCCCTAACGAACGCCACCTGCCACGCTTTCGGCATATCCCTGGCGGCATTAAAAAATCGTAGCGTGATAACGATGGTTCCGATGCGCGTGCCGCTCGAAGGCGATTACAGGGGAGATACAGCCCTTTCCAAAGAGCCATGAACAGACTTTCTACTCCCAAGGAGACAAGAGATATTACGCGCATTTTCTCCGACGCGCACCACGTTTAAAAAATCGTAGCGTGAGAACGATGGGTCCGATCCGCGTGCCGCTTAAAGGCGATTACAGGGGAGATGCAACCCTTTCCAAAGAACCATGAAAAGACTTTCTACTCCCAAGGAGACAAGAGATATTAAGCCGCAATGACGTCCGACGCGCGCATTTTCTCTGCCGCGCAGCACATTTAAAAAAATCATAGCGTGAAAACCGTGGGTTCGATCCGCGTGCCGCTCGAAGGCGATTACAGGGGAGATGGAGCCCTTTCCAAAGAGGCATGAACAGACTTCCTACTCCAAAGGAGCCCAAAGATATTAAGCCGCAAATACGTCCTACGCGCGTCTTTTCTACGCCGCGCACCACATTTAAAAAATCGTAGCGTAAGAACGGTGGGTCCGATCCGCGTGCCGCTTAAAGGCGATTACAGGGGAGATGCAAACCTTTCCAAAGAGCCATGAAAAGACTTTCTACTCCCAAGGAGACAAGAGATATTAAGCCGCAATGACGTCCGACGCGCGCATTTTCTCCGACGCGCAACACATTTAAAAAAATCATAGCGTGAAAACCGTGGGTTCGATCCGCGTGCCGCTCGAAGGCGATTACAGGGGAGATGCAGCCCTTTCCAAAGAGCCATGAACAGACTTTCTACTCCCAATGAGACAAGAGATATCAAGCCGCAAATACGTCCGGCGCGCGTCTATTCTCCGCCGCGCAACACATTTAAAAAAATCGTAGCGTGAAAACCGTGGGTTCGATCCGCGTGCCGCTTAAAGGCGATTACAGGGGAGATGCAGCCCTTTCCAAAGAGCCATGAAAAGACTTTCTACTCCCAAGGAGACAAGAGATATTAAGCCGAAATGACGTCCGACGCGCGCATTTCCTCCGCCGCGCACCACATTTAAAAAAATCATAGCGTGAAAACCGTGGGTTCGATCCGCGTGCCGCTCGAAGGCGATTACAGGGGAGATGCAGCCCTTTCCAAAGAGGCATGAACAGACTTCCTACTCCCAAGGAGCCCAAAGATATTAAGCCGCAAATACGTCCTACGCGCGTCTTTTCTACGCCGCGCACCACATTTAAAAAATCGTATCGGAAGAACGGTGGGTCCAATCCGCGTGCCGCTTAAAGGCGATTACAAGGGAGATGCAAACCTTTCCAAAGAGCCATGAAAAGACTTTCTACTCCCAAGGAGACAATAGATATTAAGCCGAAATGACGTCCGACGCGCGCATTTTCTCCGACGCGCACCACATTTAAAAAAATCATAGCGTGAAAACCGTGGGTTCGATCCGCGTGCCGCTCGAAGGCGATTACAGCGGAGATGCAGCCCTTTCCAAAGAGCCATGAAAAGACTTTCTACTCCCAAGGAGACAAGAGATATTAAGCCGAAATGACGTCCGACGCGCGCATTTCCTCCGCCGCGCACCACATTTAAAAAAATCATAGCGTGAAAACCGTGGGTTCGATCCGCGTGCCGCTCGAAGGCGATTACAGGGGAGATGCAGCCCTTTCCAAAGAGGCATGAACAGACTTCCTACTCCCAAGGAGCCCAAAGATATTAAGCCGCAAATACGTCCTACGCGCGTCTTTTCTACGCCGCGCACCACATTTAAAAAATCGTATCGGAAGAACGGTGGGTCCAATCCGCGTGCCGCTTAAAGGCGATTACAAGGGAGATGCAAACCTTTCCAAAGAGCCATGAAAAGACTTTCTACTCCCAAGGAGACAATAGATATTAAGCCGAAATGACGTCCGACGCGCGCATTTTCTCCGACGCGCACCACATTTAAAAAAATCATAGCGTGAAAACCGTGGGTTCGATCCGCGTGCCGCTCGAAGGCGATTACAGCGGAGATGCAGCCCTTTCCAAAGAGCCATGAAAAGACTTTCTACTCCCAAGGAGACAAGAGATATTAAGCCGAAATGACGTCCGACGCGCGCATTTCCTCCGCCGCGCACCACATTTAAAAAAATCATAGCGTGAAAACCGTGGGTTCGATCCGCGTGCCGCTCGAAGGCGATTACAGGGGAGATGCAGCCCTTTCCAAAGAGCCATGAACAGACTTTCTACTCCCAAGGAGACCAGAAATATTAACTTATAAAGCGTTACGCTCCAGTCGGATGAACGAGAAACGCTTGTACAATTGCAACGAATTGGAGGAGAAAGTTTAAACAAACGCGCTGACTTTGAACGCTCACATCTAGGCCGGGCCAACTCCAAATGGCGTGCAACTCGGTGTGCATCACCTCCATGACTGTCCCTAACGAACGCCACCTGCCACGCTTTCGGCCTATCCCTGGCGGCATTAAAAAATCGTAGCGTGATAACGATGGTTCCGATGCGCGTGCCGCTCGAAGGCGATTACAGGGGAGATACAGCCCTTTCCAAAGAGCCATGAACAGACTTTCTACTCCCAAGGAGACAAGAGATATTACGCGCATTTTCTCCGACGCGCACCACGTTTAAAAAATCGTAGCGTGAGAACGGTGGGTCCGATCCGCGTGCCGCTTAAAGGCGATTACAGGGGAGATGCAACCCTTTCCAAAGAGGCATGAACAGACTTCCTACTCCCAAGGAGACAAGAGATATTAAGCCGCAATGACGTCCGACGCGCGCATTTTCTCCGCCGCGCAGCACATTTAAAAAAATCATAGCGTGAAAACCGTGGGTTCGATCCGCGTGCCGCTCGAAGGCGATTACAGGGGAGATGGAGCCCTTTCCAAAGAGGCATGAACAGACTTCCTACTCCCAAGGAGCCCAAAGATATTAAGCCGCAAATACGTCCTACGCGCGTCTTTTCTACGCCGCGCACCACATTTAAAAAATCGTAGCGTAAGAACAGTGGGTCCGATCCGCGTGCCGCTTAAAGGCGATTACAGGGGAGATGCAAACCTTTCCAAAGAGCCATGAAAAGACTTTCTACTCCCAAGGAGACAAGAGATATTAAGCCGCAATGACGTCCGACGCGCGCATTTTCTCCGACGCGCAACACATTTAAAAAAATCATAGCGTGAAAACCGTGGGTTCGATCCGCGTGCCGCTCGAAGGCGATTACAGGGGAGATGCAGCCCTTTCCAAAGAGCCATGAACAGACTTCCTACTCCCAAGGAGACAAGAGATATTAAGCCACAAATACGTCCGGACCGCGTCTTTTCTCCGCCGCGCAACACATTTAAAAAAATCGTAGCGTGAAAACCGTGGGTTCGATATAGTATACATACAGAGTATATAGTTTGACCAAAAGATCGTGCTGATCTTTGATCTCCTGGTTCTTCATCTCCAGCGCCACTTTCAGACTCATAATGTCCTCCTCTATGGGCTGGTATAACACAGACACGAATCATCACTACAGCCAGTACAATGGAAAGGTGGGAATGTGTACTGACGTTATAAGTGAGAGGTGGTGGTACTGGTGGATGTGTACTGACACTATAAGGGATCTCTACCTGCAGTGACAGTTTGAGCTTCTCAAGTTCTTCCTCCAGAGATTTCTTCTCCTGTTCACAGGCCATTTTCATATCTGCCAGAGCAAGTATCATTACTGCTGGATATAACACAGATTGTATATACTACATAATTACTGCTGAATATATAAAATATAATATATATAGTACTATACATATATTAGTGTCACTTTTATTGGAGCCTAAAGGCTAGCATTCATTATTAGTTATGTTAGTATTATTGCATTTCCATAGTACTTACTCTTGATGGACCTGTTATGCTCCTCCTCCTCCTGCTGTTTCTGCAGGAGCTCTGTCTCCTCCTGCTGCTTGTGTTTCAGCATCTCCTGAAGAACCTGTAGCTCCTTCTGCTTCTGCAACCTCAACTCCTTCAGCTGCTCCAACAAACTGTTCTCCAACTCCTCATTCCTCATTCTCACACCGCAAACACTCCAATCGGGCCACAGGCCCCACTAGTGACACAGAACCACACACACACACACACACACACACACACACACAAAGAGAGAGATAAACATGTATAAATGTATAAGAATTTGTGGATAAAATTATTATGAGATTATTTATAATCAAACGACTACACTACACAACCACATCTTCCTTTTATTTACATATTATACAGATATTTAGAGATATTTACATTTTATTTACCCGCGTGCGTCTCTCTTCTCCAAGGTAGCGGAGAGATATGAAAGGATAAAAGGGGAAAAGAATAAAATGCACGTCGGTTTTAAATTCGCAGGCTACCTGCGCTGAAGGCGTGGAAAACGAGCACGTGACGGAAAGGCTTCCGTACCCGATGGGTCCAAATCACATGCCCAGCAAAGTAGCCTTAAACCTGGACACACAATGGAGAGCATTTGACCCTTTAAAATCATACTACAACCAGACTTCCAGGCCCAAGAGGTCACACAGCCATGCCCAGCAAAGTAGCTCTGGGCCTGGGCACACTTCACGCAGTTTGACCGTTTAAATAAAACTAGAAACAGACTTCCTGGCCCAAGAGGTCACAGTCATACCCAGCAAAGTACGTTTAAACCTGGAAACAAATCAGATCCTTTCTGTCATTCAAAGGAATGGGCCTGCAACTCACAACCACATCCCCAGTGAAGCGCACCGTCACCCAGCCACACTACCCCACCTTGCCCGTCCTGGAACAACCACACCTCCAGGGCACCACATGCCAATCTCTCATGCCCAGCAAACTGCAACCTCACGCAGCCAGGCCACACACTGTCTCCCCTTGTACAGTCCAAGGACGAACTCCTCCACAAACCTGGTGTTCACGCGCACACACGCAATTACAACGAATTGGTGGAGAACTTTGAAACAAACGTGCTGACTTTGAATACTCACATCTAGGCTGGGCCAGGTCCAAATGGCCTGCAGCTCGGTGCGCATTAACTGCTTGACTGTCCGTCACGAACGCCACCTGCCAAGCGTTCGTTCCGTCCCTGGCGGATTTTAAAAAATCGTAGCGTGAGAACGATGGGTCCGATCCGCGTGCCGCTTAAAGGCGATTACAGGGGAGATGCAACCCTTTCCAAAGAACCATGAAAAGACTTTCTACTCCCAAGGAAACGAGATATTAAGCCGCAATGACATCCGACGCGCGCATTTCCTCCGCCGCGCACCACATTTAAAAAAATCATAGCGTGAAAACCGTGGGTTCGATCCGCGTGCCGCTCGAAGGCGATTACAGGGGAGATGCAGCCCTTTCCAAAGAGACATGAAAAGACTTTCTACTCCCAAGGAGACAGGAGATATTAAGCCGAAATGACGTCCGACGCGCGCATTTCCTCCGCCGCGCACCACATTTAAAAAAATCATAGCGTGAAAACCGTGGGTTCGATCCGCGTGCCGCTCGAAGGCGATTACAGGGGAGATGCAGCCCTTTCCAAAGAGCCATGAACAGACTTTCTACACCCAATGAGACAAGAGATATTAAGCCGCAAATACGTCCGGTGCGCGTCTTTTCTCCGCCGCGCAACACATTTAAAAAAAATCGTAGCGTGAAAACCGTGCGTTCGATCCGCGTGCCGCTCGAAGGCGATTACAGGGGAGATGCAGCCCTTTCCAAAGAGCCATGAACAGACTTTCTACTCCCAAGGAGACCAGAAATATTAACATATAAAGCGTTACGCTCCAGTCGGATGAACGAGAAACGCTTGTACAATTGCAACGAATTGGAGGAGAAACTTTAAACAAACGCGCTGACTTTGAACGCTCACATCTAGGCCGGGCCAACTCCAAATGGCGTGCAACTCGGTGTGCATCACCTCCATGACTGTCCCTAACGAACGCCACCTGCCACGCTTTCGGCCTATCCCTGGCGGCATTAAAAAATCGTAGCGTGATAACGATGGTTCCGATGCGCGTGCCGCTCGAAGGCGATTACAGGGGAGATACAGCCCTTTCCAAAGAGCCATGAACAGACTTTCTACTCCCAAGGAGACAAGAGATATTACGCGCATTTTCTCCGACGCGCACCACGTTTAAAAAATCGTAGCGTGAGAACGATGGGTCCGATCCGCGTGCCGCTTAAAGGCGATTACAGGGGAGATGCAACCCTTTCCAAAGAACCATGAAAAGACTTTCTACTCCCAAGGAGACAAGAGATATTAAGCCGCAATGACGTCCGACGCGCGCATTTTCTCTGCCGCGCAGCACATTTAAAAAAATCATAGCGTGAAAACCGTGGGTTCGATCCGCGTGCCGCTCGAAGGCGATTACAGGGGAGATGGAGCCCTTTCCAAAGAGGCATGAACAGACTTCCTACTCCCAAGGAGCCCAAAGATATTAAGCCGCAAATACGTCCTACGCGCGTCTTTTCTACGCCGCGCACCACATTTAAAAAATCGTAGCGTAAGAACGGTGGGTCCGATCCGCGTGCCGCTTAAAGGCGATTACAGGGGAGATGCAAACCTTTCCAAAGAGCCATGAAAAGACTTTCTACTCCCAAGGAGACAAGAGATATTAAGCCGCAATGACGTCCGACGCGCGCATTTTCTCCGACGCGCAACACATTTAAAAAAATCATAGCGTGAAAACCGTGGGTTCGATCCGCGTGCCGCTCGAAGGCGATTACAGGGGAGATGCAGCCCTTTCCAAAGAGCCATGAACAGACTTTCTACTCCCAATGAGACAAGAGATATCAAGCCGCAAATACGTCCGGCGCGCGTCTATTCTCCGCCGCGCAACACATTTAAAAAAATCGTAGCGTGAAAACCGTGGGTTCGATCCGCGTGCCGCTTAAAGGCGATTACAGGGGAGATGCAGCCCTTTCCAAAGAGCCATGAAAAGACTTTCTACTCCCAAGGAGACAAGAGATATTAAGCCGAAATGACGTCCGACGCGCGCATTTCCTCCGCCGCGCACCACATTTAAAAAAATCATAGCGTGAAAACCGTGGGTTCGATCCGCGTGCCGCTCGAAGGCGATTACAGGGGAGATGCAGCCCTTTCCAAAGAGGCATGAACAGACTTCCTACTCCCAAGGAGCCCAAAGATATTAAGCCGCAAATACGTCCTACGCGCGTCTTTTCTACGCCGCGCACCACATTTAAAAAATCGTATCGGAAGAACGGTGGGTCCAATCCGCGTGCCGCTTAAAGGCGATTACAAGGGAGATGCAAACCTTTCCAAAGAGCCATGAAAAGACTTTCTACTCCCAAGGAGACAATAGATATTAAGCCGAAATGACGTCCGACGCGCGCATTTTCTCCGACGCGCACCACATTTAAAAAAATCATAGCGTGAAAACCGTGGGTTCGATCCGCGTGCCGCTCGAAGGCGATTACAGCGGAGATGCAGCCCTTTCCAAAGAGCCATGAAAAGACTTTCTACTCCCAAGGAGACAAGAGATATTAAGCCGAAATGACGTCCGACGCGCGCATTTCCTCCGCCGCGCACCACATTTAAAAAAATCATAGCGTGAAAACCGTGGGTTCGATCCGCGTGCCGCTCGAAGGCGATTACAGGGGAGATGGAGCCCTTTCCAAAGAGGCATGAACAGACTTCCTACTCCCAAGGAGCCCAAAGATATTAAGCCGCAAATACGTCCTACGCGCGTCTTTTCTACGCCGCGCACCACATTTAAAAAATCGTAGCGTAAGAACGGTGGGTCCGATCCGCGTGCCGCTTAAAGGCGATTACAGGGGAGATGCAAACCTTTCCAAAGAGCCATGAAAAGACTTTCTACTCCCAAGGAGACAAGAGATATTAAGCCGCAATGACGTCCGACGCGCGCATTTTCTCCGACGCGCAACACATTTAAAAAAATCATAGCGTGAAAACCGTGGGTTCGATCCGCGTGCCGCTCGAAGGCGATTACAGGGGAGATGCAGCCCTTTCCAAAGAGCCATGAACAGACTTTCTACTCCCAATGAGACAAGAGATATCAAGCCGCAAATACGTCCGGCGCGCGTCTATTCTCCGCCGCGCAACACATTTAAAAAAATCGTAGCGTGAAAACCGTGGGTTCGATCCGCGTGCCGCTTAAAGGCGATTACAGGGGAGATGCAGCCCTTTCCAAAGAGCCATGAAAAGACTTTCTACTCCCAAGGAGACAAGAGATATTAAGCCGAAATGACGTCCGACGCGCGCATTTCCTCCGCCGCGCACCACATTTAAAAAAATCATAGCGTGAAAACCGTGGGTTCGATCCGCGTGCCGCTCGAAGGCGATTACAGGGGAGATGCAGCCCTTTCCAAAGAGGCATGAACAGACTTCCTACTCCCAAGGAGCCCAAAGATATTAAGCCGCAAATACGTCCTACGCGCGTCTTTTCTACGCCGCGCACCACATTTAAAAAATCGTATCGGAAGAACGGTGGGTCCAATCCGCGTGCCGCTTAAAGGCGATTACAAGGGAGATGCAAACCTTTCCAAAGAGCCATGAAAAGACTTTCTACTCCCAAGGAGACAATAGATATTAAGCCGAAATGACGTCCGACGCGCGCATTTTCTCCGACGCGCACCACATTTAAAAAAATCATAGCGTGAAAACCGTGGGTTCGATCCGCGTGCCGCTCGAAGGCGATTACAGCGGAGATGCAGCCCTTTCCAAAGAGCCATGAAAAGACTTTCTACTCCCAAGGAGACAAGAGATATTAAGCCGAAATGACGTCCGACGCGCGCATTTCCTCCGCCGCGCACCACATTTAAAAAAATCATAGCGTGAAAACCGTGGGTTCGATCCGCGTGCCGCTCGAAGGCGATTACAGGGGAGATGCAGCCCTTTCCAAAGAGCCATGAACAGACTTTCTACTCCCAAGGAGACCAGAAATATTAACTTATAAAGCGTTACGCTCCAGTCGGATGAACGAGAAACGCTTGTACAATTGCAACGAATTGGAGGAGAAAGTTTAAACAAACGCGCTGACTTTGAACGCTCACATCTAGGCCGGGCCAACTCCAAATGGCGTGCAACTCGGTGTGCATCACCTCCATGACTGTCCCTAACGAACGCCACCTGCCACGCTTTCGGCCTATCCCTGGCGGCATTAAAAAATCGTAGCGTGATAACGATGGTTCCGATGCGCGTGCCGCTCGAAGGCGATTACAGGGGAGATACAGCCCTTTCCAAAGAGCCATGAACAGACTTTCTACTCCCAAGGAGACAAGAGATATTACGCGCATTTTCTCCGACGCGCACCACGTTTAAAAAATCGTAGCGTGAGAACGGTGGGTCCGATCCGCGTGCCGCTTAAAGGCGATTACAGGGGAGATGCAACCCTTTCCAAAGAGGCATGAACAGACTTCCTACTCCCAAGGAGACAAGAGATATTAAGCCGCAATGACGTCCGACGCGCGCATTTTCTCCGCCGCGCAGCACATTTAAAAAAATCATAGCGTGAAAACCGTGGGTTCGATCCGCGTGCCGCTCGAAGGCGATTACAGGGGAGATGGAGCCCTTTCCAAAGAGGCATGAACAGACTTCCTACTCCCAAGGAGCCCAAAGATATTAAGCCGCAAATACGTCCTACGCGCGTCTTTTCTACGCCGCGCACCACATTTAAAAAATCGTAGCGTAAGAACAGTTGGTCCGATCCGCGTGCCGCTTAAAGGCGATTACAGGGGAGATGCAAACCTTTCCAAAGAGCCATGAAAAGACTTTCTACTCCCAAGGAGACAAGAGATATTAAGCCGCAATGACGTCCGACGCGCGCATTTTCTCCGACGCGCAACACATTTAAAAAAATCATAGCGTGAAAACCGTGGGTTCGATCCGCGTGCCGCTCGAAGGCGATTACAGGGGAGATGCAGCCCTTTCCAAAGAGCCATGAACAGACTTCCTACTCCCAAGGAGACAAGAGATATTAAGCCACAAATACGTCCGGACCGCGTCTTTTCTCCGCCGCGCAACACATTTAAAAAAATCGTAGCGTGAAAACCGTGGGTTCGATATAGTATACATACAGAGTATATAGTTTGACCAAAAGATCGTGCTGATCTTTGATCTCCTGGTTCTTCATCTCCAGCGCCACTTTCAGACTCATAATGTCCTCCTCTATGGGCTGGTATAACACAGACACGAATCATCACTACAGCCAGTACAATGGAAAGGTGGGAATGTGTACTGAATGTGTACTGACGTTATAAGTGAGAGGTGGTGGTACTGGTGGATGTGTACTGACACTATAAGGGATCTCTACCTGCAGTGACAGTTTGAGCTTCTCAAGTTCTTCCTCCAGAGATTTCTTCTCCTGTTCACAGGCCATTTTCATATCTGCCAGAGCAAGTATCATTACTGCTGGATATAACACAGATTGTATATACTACATAATTACTGCTGAATATATAAAATATAATATATATAGTACTATACATATATTAGTGTCACTTTTATTGGAGCCTAAAGGCTAGCATTCATTATTAGTTATGTTAGTATTATTGCATTTCCATAGTACTTACTCTTGATGGACCTGTTATGCTCCTCCTCCTCCTGCTGTTTCTGCAGGAGCTCTGTCTCCTCCTGCTGCTTGTGTTTCAGCATCTCCTGAAGAACCTGTAGCTCCTTCTGCTTCTGCAACCTTCAGCTGCTCCAACAAACTGTTCTCCAACTCCTCCTTCTCACACCGCAAACACTCCAATCGGGCCACAGGCCCCACTAGTGACACAGAACCACACACACACACACACACACAAAGAGAGAGATAAACATGTATAAATGTATAAGAATTTGTGGATAAAATTATTATGAGATTATTTATAATCAAACGACTACACTACACAACCACATCTTCCTTTTATTTACATATTATACAGATATTTAGAGATATTTACATTTTATTTACCCGCGTGCGTCTCTCTTCTCCAAGGTAGCGGAGAGATATGAAAGGATAAAAGGGGAAAAGAATAAAATGCACGTCGGTTTTAAATTCGCAGGCTACCTGCGCTGAAGGCGTGGAAAACGAGCACGTGACGGAAAGGCTTCCGTACCCGATGGGTCCAAATCACATGCCCAGCAAAGTAGCCTTAAACCTGGACACGCAATGGAGAGCATTTGACCCTTTAAAATCATACTACAACCAGACTTCCAGGCCCAAGAGGTCACACAGCCATGCCCAGCAAAGTAGCTCTGGGCCTGGGCACACTTCACGCAGTTTGACCGTTTAAATAAAACTAGAAACAGACTTCCTGGCCCAAGAGGTCACAGTCATACCCAGCAAAGTACGTTTAAACCTGGAAACAAATCAGATCCTTTCTGTCATTCAAAGGAATGGGCCTGCAACTCACAACCACATCCCCAGTGAAGCGCACCGTCACCCAGCCACACTACCCCACCTTGCCCGTCCTGGAACAACCACACCTCCAGGGCACCACATGCCAATCTCTCATGCCCAGCAAACTGCAACCTCACGCAGCCAGGCCACACACTGTCTCCCCTTGTACAGTCCAAGGACGAACTCCTCCACAAACCTGGTGTTCACGCGCACACACGCAATTACAACGAATTGGTGGAGAACTTTGAAACAAACGTGCTGACTTTGAATACTCACATCTAGGCTGGGCCAGGTCCAAATGGCCTGCAGCTCGGTGCGCATTAACTGCTTGAGTGTCCGTCACGAACGCCACCTGCCAAGCGTTCGTTCCGTCCCTGGCGGATTTTAAAAAATCGTAGCGTGAGAACGATGGGTCCGATCCGCGTGCCGCTTAAAGGCGATTACAGGGGAGATGCAACCCTTTCCAAAGAACCATGAAAAGACTTTCTACTCCCAAGGAAACGAGATATTAAGCTACAATGACATCCGACGCGCGCATTTTCTCCGCCGCGCAGCACATTTAAAAAAATCATAGCGTGAAAACCGTGGGTTCGATCCGCGTGCCGCTCGAAGGCGATTACAGGGGAGATGCAGCCCTTTCCAAAGAGGCATGAACAGACTTCCTACTCCCAAGGAGCCCAAAGATATTAAGCCGCAAATACGTCCTACGCGCGTCTTTTCTACGCCGCGCACCACATTTAAAAAATCGTATCGGAAGAACGGTGGGTCCAATCCGCGTGCCGCTTAAAGGCGATTACAAGGGAGATGCAAACCTTTCCAAAGAGCCATGAAAAGACTTTCTACTCCCAAGGAAACAAGAGATATTACGCGCATTTTCTCCGACGCGCACCACGTTTAAAAAATCGTAGCGTGAGAACGGTGGGTCCGATCCGCGTGCCGCTTAAAGGCGATTACAGGGGAGATGCATCCCTTTCCAAAGAGCCATGAACAGACTTTCTACTCCCAAGGAGACCAGAGATATTAACAGATAAAGCGTTACGCTCCAGTCGGATGAGCGAGAAACGCTTGTACAATTGCAACGAATTGGAGGAGAAAGTTTAAACAAACGCGCTGACTTTGAAGGCTCACATCTAGGCCGGGCCAGGTCCAAATGGCCTGCAACTCGGTCCGCATCACGTCCATGACTTTTCCTAACGAACGCCACCTGCCAAGCTTTCGGCCCGTCCCTGTCGGCATTAAAAAATCGTAGCGTGATAACGATGGTTCCGATCCGCGTGCCGCGCGAAGGCGATTACAGGGGAGATACAGCCCTTTCCAAAGAGCCATGAACAGACTTTCTACTCCCAAGGAGACAAGAGATATTACGCGCATTTTCTCCGACGCGCACCACGTTTAAAAAATCGTAGCGTGAGAACGGTGGGTCCGATCCGCGTGCCGCTTAAAGGCGATTACAGGGGAGATGCAACCCTTTCCAAAGAGGCATGAACAGACTTCCTACTCCCAAGGAGACAAGAGATATTAAGCCGCAATGACGTCCGACGCGCGCATTTTCTCCGCCGCGCAGCACATTTAAAAAAATCATAGCGTGAAAACCGTGGGTTCGATCCGCGTGCCGCTCGAAGGCGATTACAGGGGAGATGGAGCCCTTTCCAAAGAGGCATGAACAGACTTCCTACTCCCAAGGAGCCCAAAGATATTAAGCCGCAAATACGTCCTACGCGCGTCTTTTCTACGCCGCGCACCACGTTTAAAAAATCGTAGCGTGAGAACGGTGGGTCCGATCCGCGTGCCGCTTAAAGGCGATTACAGGGGAGATGCATCCCTTTCCAAAGAGCCATGAACAGACTTTCTACTCCCAAGGACACCAGAGATATTAACAGATAAAGCGTTACGCTCCAGTCGGATGAGCGAGAAACGCTTGTACAATTCCAACGAATTGGAGGAGAAAGTTTAAACAAACGCGCTGACTTTGAAGGCTCACATCTAGGCCGGGCCAGGTCCAAATGGCCTGCAACTCGGTCCGCATCACGTCCATGACTTTTCCTAACGAACGCCACCTGCCAAGCTTTCGGCCCGTCCCTGTCGGCATTAAAAAATCGTAGCGTGATAACGATGGTTCCGATCCGCGTGCCGCGCGAAGGCGATTACAGGGGAGATGCAGCCCTTTCCCAAGAGCCATGAACAGACTTTCTACTCCCAAGGAGCCCAAAGATATTAAGCCGCAAATAAGTCCTACGCGCGTCTTTTCTACGCCGCGCACCACATTTAAAAAATCGTAGCGTAAGAACGGTGGGTCCGATCCGCGTGCCGCTTAAAGGAGATTACAGGGGAGATGCAACCCTTTCCAAAGAGCCATGAAAAGACTTTCTACTCCCAAGGAGACAAGAGATTTAAGCCGAAATGACGTCCGACGCGCGCATTTTCTCCGACGCGCAACACATTTAAAAAAATCATAGCATGAAAACCGTGGGTTCGATCCGCGTGCCGCTCGAAGGCGATTACAGGGGAGATGCAACCCTTTCCAAAGATCCATGAACAGACTTCCTACTCCCAAGGAGACAAGAGATATTAACATATAAAGCGTTACGCTCCAGTCGGATGAGCGAGAAACGCTTGAGCAGTTGCAACGAATTGGAGGAGAAAGTTTAAACAAACGCGCTGACTTTGAACGCTCACATCTAGGTCTGGCCAAGTCCAAATGGCGTGCAACTCGGTGCGCATCACCTCCATGACTGTCCCTAACGAACGCCACCTGCCACGCTTTCGGCCCGTCCCTGGCGGCTTTAAAAAATCGTAGCGTGATAACCGTGGGTCCAATCCGCTTGAAGCTCGAAGGCGATTAGAGGGGAGATGCAGCCCTTTCCAAAGAGCCATGAACAGACTTCCTACTCCCAAGGAGACAAGAGATATTAAGCCACAAATACGTCCGGACCGCGTCTTTTCTCCGCAGCTCACCACATTTAAAAAAATCGTAGCGTGAAAACCGTGGGTTCGATATAGTATACATACAGAGTATATAGTTTGACCAAAAGATCGTGCTGATCTTTGATCTCCTGGTTCTTCATCTCCAGCGCCACTTTCAGACTCATAATGTCCTCCTCTATGGGCTGGTATAACCCACACACACGAATCATCACTACAGCCAGTACAATGGAAAGGTGGGAATGTGTACTGAATGTGTACTGACGTTATAAGTGAAAGGTGGAGGTACTGGTGGATGTGTACTGACACTATAAGGGATCTCTACCTGCAGTGACAGTCTGAGCTTCTCAAGTTCTTCCTCCAGAGATTTCTTCTCCTGTTCACAGGCCATTTTCATATCTGCCAGAGCAAGTATCATTACTGCTGGATATAACATAGATTGTATATACTACATAATTACTACTGAATATATAAAATATAATATATATAGTACTATACATATATTAGTTTCACTTTTATTGGAGCCTAAAGGCTAGCATTCATTATTAGTTATGTTAGAATTATTGCATTTCCATAGTACTTACTCTTGATGGACCTGTTATGCTCCTCCTCCTCCTGCTGTTTCTGCAGGAGCTCTGTCTCCTCCTGCTGCTTGTGTTTCAGCATCTCCTGAAGAACCTGCAGCTCCTTCTGCTTCTGCAACCTCAACTCCTTCAGCTGCTCCAACAAACTGTTCTCCAACTCCTCCTTCTCACACCGCAAACACTCCAATCGGGCCACAGGCCCCACTAGTGACACAGAACCACACACACACACAGACACAGACACACACACACACACACACACACACACACACACAGAGAGAGATAAACATGTATAAATGTATAAGAATTTGTGGATAAAATTATTATGAGATTATTTATAATCAAACGACTACACTACACAACCACATCTTCCTTTTATTTACATATTATACAGATATTTAGAGATATTTACATTTTATTTACCCGCGTGCGTCTCTCTTCTCCAAGGTAGCGGAGAGATATGAAAGGATAAAAGGGGAAAAGAATAAAATGCACGTCGGTTTTAAATTCGCAGGCTACCTGCGCTGAAGGCGTGGAAAACGAGCACGTGACGGAAAGGCTTCCGTACCCGATGGGTCCAAATCACATGCCCAGCAAAGTAGACTTAAACCTGGATACACAATGGAGACGATTTGACCCTTTAAAATCATACTACAAGCAGACTTCCAGGCCCAAGAGGTCACACAGCCATGCCCAGCAAAGTAGCTCTGGGCCTGGGCACACTTTACGCAGTTTGACCGTTTAAATAAAACTAGAAACAGACTTCCTGGCCCAAGAGGTCACACAGTCATGCCCAGCAAGGTTGCTTTAAACGTGGGCACACTTCAGACCGTTTCACTCTTTAAATCATTCAAAGCACCACATTTCAAGGCCCAAGAGGTCACAGAATCATGCCCATCAAAGTAGCTCTGGGCCTGGGCACACTTCACGCAGTTTGACCCTTTAAATAATACTACAACCAGACACATACAGGTGCGCACATATACACAGATACACATTCTGTTTAATTTCTTCACATCTACAGACTAGAGTAAGCTGAGGGTATAGTGTTAAACCAGGTACTACATAAACAGTATATAGTATATATACAGAGGATATAGTGTTAAACCAGGTACTACATACAGAGTATATAGTATACATACAGAGTATATAGTTTGACCAAAAGATCGTGCTGATCTTTGATCTCCTGGTTCTTCATCTCCAGCGCCACTTTCAGACTCATAATGTCCTCCTCTATGGGCTGGTATAACACAGACACGAATCATCACTACAGCCAGTACAATGGAAAGGTGGGAATGTGTACTGAATGTGTACTGACGTTATAAGTGAGAGGTGGTGGTACTGGTGGATGTGTACTGACACTATAAGGGATCTCTACCTGCAGTGACAGTTTGAGCTTCTCAAGTTCTTCCTCCAGAGATTTCTTCTCCTGTTCACAGGCCATTTTCATATCTGCCAGAGCAAGTATCATTACTGCTGGATATAACACAGATTGTATATACTACATAATTACTGCTGAATATATAAAATATAATATATATAGTACTATACATATATTAGTGTCACTTTTATTGGAGCCTAAAGGCTAGCATTCATTATTAGTTATGTTAGTATTATTGCATTTCCATAGTACTTACTCTTGATGGACCTGTTATGCTCCTCCTCCTCCTGCTGTTTCTGCAGGAGCTCTGTCTCCTCCTGCTGCTTGTGTTTCAGCATCTCCTGAAGAACCTGTAGCTCCTTCTGCTTCTGCAACCTCAACTCCTTCAGCTGCTCCAACAAACTGTTCTCCAACTCCTCATTCCTCATTCTCACACCGCAAACACTCCAATCGGGCCACAGGCCCCACTAGTGACACAGAACCACACACACACACACACACACACACACACACACACACACAAAGAGAGAGATAAACATGTATAAATGTATAAGAATTTGTGGATAAAATTATTATGAGATTATTTATAATCAAACGACTACACTACACAACCACATCTTCCTTTTATTTACATATTATACAGATATTTAGAGATATTTACATTTTATTTACCCGCGTGCGTCTCTCTTCTCCAAGGTAGCGGAGAGATATGAAAGGATAAAAGGGGAAAAGAATAAAATGCACGTCGGTTTTAAATTCGCAGGCTACCTGCGCTGAAGGCGTGGAAAAGGAGCACGTGACGGAAAGGCTTCCGTACCCGATGGGTCCAAATCACATGCCCAGCAAAGTAGCCTTAAACCTGGACACACAATGGAGAGCATTTGACCCTTTAAAATCATACTACAACCAGACTTCCAGGCCCAAGAGGTCACACAGCCATGCCCAGCAAAGTAGCTCTGGGCCTGGGCACACTTCATGCAGTTTGACCGTTTAAATAAAACTAGAAACAGACTTCCTGGCCCAAGAGGTCACAGTCATACCCAGCAAAGTACGTTTAAACCTGGAAACAAATCAGATCCTTTCTGTCATTCAAAGGAATGGGCCTGCAACTCACAACCACATCCCCAGTGAAGCGCACCGTCACCCAGCCACACTACCCCACCTTGCCCGTCCTGGAACAACCACACCTCCAGGGCACCACATGCCAATCTCTCATGCCCAGCAAACTGCAACCTCACGCAGCCAGGCCACACACTGTCTCCCCTTGTACAGTCCAAGGACGAACTCCTCCACAAACCTGGTGTTCACGCGCACACACGCAATTACAACGAATTGGTGGAGAACTTTGAAACAAACGTGCTGACTTTGAATACTCACATCTAGGCTGGGCCAGGTCCAAATGGCCTGCAGCTCGGTGCGCATTAACTGCTTGACTGTCCGTCACGAACGCCACCTGCCAAGCGTTCGTTCCGTCCCTGGCGGATTTTAAAAAATCGTAGCGTGAGAACGATGGGTCCGATCCGCGTGCCGCTCAAGGCGATTACAGGGGAAATGCAACCCTTTCCAAAGAACCATGAAAAGACTTTCTACTCCCAAGGAAACGAGATATTAAGCCGCAATGACATCCGACGCGCGCATTTCCTCCGCCGCGCACCACATTTAAAAAAATCATAGCGTGAAAACCGTGGGTTCGATCCGCGTGCCGCTCGAAGGCGATTACAGGGGAGATGCAGCCCTTTCCAAAGAGACATGAAAAGACTTTCTACTCCCAAGGAGACAGGAGATATTAAGCCGAAATGACGTCCGACGCGCGCATTTCCTCCGCCGCGCACCACATTTAAAAAAATCATAGCGTGAAAACCGTGGGTTCGATCCGCGTGCCGCTCGAAGGCGATTACAGGGGAGATGCAGCCCTTTCCAAAGAGGCATGAACAGACTTCCTACTCCCAAGGAGCCCAAAGATATTAAGCCGCAAATACGTCCTACGCGCGTCTTTTCTACTCCGCGCACCACATTTAAAAAATCGTATCGGAAGAACGGTGGGTCCAATCCGCGTGTCGCTTAAAGGCGATTACAAGGGAGATGCAAACCTTTCCAAAGAGCCATGAAAAGACTTTCTACTCCCAAGGAGACAATAGATATTAAGCCGAAATGACGTCCGACGCGCGCATTTTCTCCGCCGCGCACCACA
The DNA here is from genome assembly GCF_041902795.1 of Electrophorus electricus. NCBI lineage: Eukaryota > Metazoa > Chordata > Actinopteri > Gymnotiformes > Gymnotidae > Electrophorus > Electrophorus electricus. The sequence continues at coordinate 27,358,141 of NC_137505.1, read as the reverse complement.
TTTAAAAAAATCATAGCGTGAAAACCGTGGGTTCGATCCGCGTGCCGCTCGAAGGCGATTACAGCGGAGATGCAGCCCTTTCCAAAGAGCCATGAAAAGACTTTCTACTCCCAAGGAGACAAGAGATATTAAGCCGAAATGACGTCCGACGCGCGCATTTCCTCCGCCGCGCACCTCATTTAAAAAAATCATAGCGTGAAAACCGTGGGTTCGATCCGCGTGCCGCTCGAAGGCGATTACAGGGGAGATGCAGCCCTTTCCAAAGAGCCATGAACAGACTTTCTACACCCAATGAGACAAGAGATATTAAGCCGCAAATACGTCCGGCGCGCGTCTTTTCTCCGCCGCGCAACACATTTAAAAAAAATCGTAGCGTGAAAAACGTGGGTTCGATCCGCGTGCCGCTCGAAGGTGATTACAGGGGAGATGCAGCCCTTTCCAAAGAGCCATGAACAGACTTCCTACTCCCAAGGAGCCCAAAGATATTAAGCCGCAAATACGTCCTACGCGCGTCTTTTCTACGCCGCGCACCACATTTAAAAAATCGTATCGGAAGAACGGTGGGTCCAATCCGCGTGCCGCTTAAAGGCGATTACAAGGGAGATGCAAACCTTTCCAAAGAGCCATGAAAAGACTTTCTACTCCCAAGGAGACAATAGATATTAAGCCGAAATGACATCCGACGCGCGCATTTTCTCCGACGCGCACCACATTTAAAAAAATCATAGCGTGAAAACCGTGGGTTCGATCCGCGTGCCGCTCGAAGGCGATTACAGCGGAGATGCAGCCCTTTCCAAAGAGCCATGAAAAGACTTTCTACTCCCAAGGAGACAGGAGATATTAAGCCGAAATGACGTCCGACGCGCGCATTTCCTCCGCCGCGCACCACATTTAAAAAAATCATAGCGTGAAAACCGTGGGTTCGATCCGCGTGCCGCTCGAAAGCGATTACAGGGGAGATGCAGCCCTTTCAAAAGAGCCATGAACAGACTTTCTACTCCCAAGGAGACCAGAAATATTAACATATAAAGCGTTACGCTCCAGTCGGATGAACGAGAAACGCTTGTACAATTGCAACGAATTGGAGGAGAAAGTTTAAACAAACGCGCTGACTTTGAACGCTCACATCTAGGCCGGGCCAACTCCAAATGGCGTGCAACTCGGTGCGCATCACCTCCATGACTGTCCCTAACGAACGCCACCTGCCACGCTTTCGGCTCGTCCCTGGCGGCATTAAAAAATCGTAGCGTGATAACGATGGTTCCGATGCGCGTGCCGCTCGAAGGCGATTACAGGGTAGATACAGCCCTTTCCAAAGAGCCATGAACAGACTTTTTACTCCCAAGGAGACAAGAGATATTACGCGCATTTTCTCCGACGCGCACCACGTTTAAAAAATCGTAGCGTGAGAACGGTGGGTCCGATCCGCGTGCCGCTTAAAGGCGATTACAGGGGAGATGCATCCCTTTCCAAAGAGCCATGAACAGACTTTCTACTCCCAAGGAGCCCAAAGATATTAAGCAGCAAATAAGTCCTACGCGCGTCTTTTCTACGCCTCGCACCACATTTAAAAAATCGTAGCGTAAGAACAGTGGGTCCGATCCGCGTGCCGCTTAAAGGCGATTACAGGGGAGATGCAACCCTTTCCAAAGAACCATGAAAAGACTTTCTACTCCCAAGGAGACAAGAGATATTAAGCCGCAATGACGTCCGACGCGCGCATTTTCTCCGCCGCGCAGCACATTTAAAAAAATCATAGCGTGAAAACCGTGGGTTCGATCCACGTGCCGCTCGAAGGCGATTACAGGGGAGATGCAGCCCTTTCCAAAGAGGCATGAACAGACTTCCTACTCCCAAGGAGCCCAAAGATATTAAGCCGCAAATACGTCCTACGCGCGTCTTTTCTACGCCGCGCACCACATTTAAAAAATCGTATCGGAAGAACGGTGGCTCCAATCCGCGTGCCGCTTAAAGGCGATTACAAGGGAGATGCAAACCTTTCCAAAGAGCCATGAAAAGACTTTCTACTCCCAAGGAGACAATAGATATTAAGCCGAAATGACGTCCGACGCGCGCATTTTCTCCGCCGCGCACCACATTTAAAAAAATCATAGCGTGAAAACCGTGGGTTCGATCCGCGTGCCGCTCGAAGGCGATTACAGCGGAGATGCAGCCCTTTCCAAAGAGCCATGAAAAGACTTTCTACTCCCAAGGAGACAAGAGATATTAAGCCGAAATGACGTCCGACGCGCGCATTTCCTCCGCCGCGCACCACATTTAAAAAAATCATAGCGTGAAAACCGTGGGTTCGATCCGCGTGCCGCTCAAAGGCGATTACAGGGGAGATGCAGCCCTTTCCAAAGAGCCATGAACAGACTTTCTACACCCAATGAGACAAGAGATATTAAGCCGCAAATACGTCCGGCGCGCGTCTTTTCTCCGCCGCGCAACACATTTAAAAAAAATCGTAGCGTGAAAAACGTGGGTTCGATCCGCGTGCCGCTCGAAGGCGATTACAGGGGAGATGCATCCCTTTCAAAAGAGCCATGAACAGACTTTCTACTCCCAAGGAGACCAGAAATATTAACATATAAAGCGTTACGCTCCAGTCGGATGAACGAGAAACGCTTGTACAATTGCAACGAATTGGAGGAGAAACTTTAAACAAACGCGCTGACTTTGAACGCTCACATCTAGGCCGGGCCAACTCCAAATGGCGTGCAACTCGGTGTGCATCACCTCCATGACTGTCCCTAACGAACGCCACCTGCCACGCTTTCGGCCTATCCCTGGCGGCATTAAAAAATCGTAGCGTGATAACGATGGTTCCGATGCGCGTGCCGCTCGAAGGCGATTACAGGGGAGATACAGCCCTTTCCAAAGAGCCATGAACAGACTTTCTACTCCCAAGGAGACAAGAGATATTACGCGCATTTTCTCCGACGCGCACCACGTTTAAAAAATCGTAGCGTGAGAACGATGGGTCCGATCCGCGTGCCGCTTAAAGGCGATTACAGGGGAGATGCAACCCTTTCCAAAGAACCATGAAAAGACTTTCTACTCCCAAGGAGACAAGAGATATTAAGCCGCAATGACGTCCGACGCGCGCATTTTCTCTGCCGCGCAGCACATTTAAAAAAATCATAGCGTGAAAACCGTGGGTTCGATCCGCGTGCCGCTCGAAGGCGATTACAGGGGAGATGGAGCCCTTTCCAAAGAGGCATGAACAGACTTCCTACTCCCAAGGAGCCCAAAGATATTAAGCCGCAAATACGTCCTACGCGCGTCTTTTCTACGCCGCGCACCACATTTAAAAAATCGTAGCGTAAGAACGGTGGGTCCGATCCGCGTGCCGCTTAAAGGCGATTACAGGGGAGATGCAAACCTTTCCAAAGAGCCATGAAAAGACTTTCTACTCCCAAGGAGACAAGAGATATTAAGCCGCAATGACGTCCGACGCGCGCATTTTCTCCGACGCGCAACACATTTAAAAAAATCATAGCGTGAAAACCGTGGGTTCGATCCGCGTGCCGCTCGAAGGCGATTACAGGGGAGATGCAGCCCTTTCCAAAGAGCCATGAACAGACTTTCTACTCCCAATGAGACAAGAGATATCAAGCCGCAAATACGTCCGGCGCGCGTCTATTCTCCGCCGCGCAACACATTTAAAAAAATCGTAGCGTGAAAACCGTGGGTTCGATCCGCGTGCCGCTTAAAGGCGATTACAGGGGAGATGCAGCCCTTTCCAAAGAGCCATGAAAAGACTTTCTACTCCCAAGGAGACAAGCGATATTAAGCCGAAATGACGTCCGACGCGCGCATTTCCTCCGCCGCGCACCACATTTAAAAAAATCATAGCGTGAAAACCGTGGGTTCGATCCGCGTGCCGCTCGAAGGCGATTACAGGGGAGATGCAGCCCTTTCCAAAGAGGCATGAACAGACTTCCTACTCCCAAGGAGCCCAAAGATATTAAGCCGCAAATACGTCCTACGCGCGTCTTTTCTACGCCGCGCACCACATTTAAAAAATCGTATCGGAAGAACGGTGGGTCCAATCCGCGTGCCGCTTAAAGGCGATTACAAGGGAGATGCAAACCTTTCCAAAGAGCCATGAAAAGACTTTCTACTCCCAAGGAGACAATAGATATTAAGCCGAAATGACGTCCGACGCGCGCATTTTCTCCGACGCGCACCACATTTAAAAAAATCATAGCGTGAAAACCGTGGGTTCGATCCGCGTGCCGCTCGAAGGCGATTACAGCGGAGATGCAGCCCTTTCCAAAGAGCCATGAAAAGACTTTCTACTCCCAAGGAGACAAGAGATATTAAGCCGAAATGACGTCCGACGCGCGCATTTCCTCCGCCGCGCACCACATTTAAAAAAATCATAGCGTGAAAACCGTGGGTTCGATCCGCGTGCCGCTCGAAGGCGATTACAGGGGAGATGCAGCCCTTTCCAAAGAGCCATGAACAGACTTTCTACTCCCAAGGAGACCAGAAATATTAACTTATAAAGCGTTACGCTCCAGTCGGATGAACGAGAAACGCTTGTACAATTGCAACGAATTGGAGGAGAAAGTTTAAACAAACGCGCTGACTTTGAACGCTCACATCTAGGCCGGGCCAACTCCAAATGGCGTGCAACTCGGTGTGCATCACCTCCATGACTGTCCCTAACGAACGCCACCTGCCACGCTTTCGGCCTATCCCTGGCGGCATTAAAAAATCGTAGCGTGATAACGATGGTTCCGATGCGCGTGCCGCTCGAAGGCGATTACAGGGGAGATACAGCCCTTTCCAAAGAGCCATGAACAGACTTTCTACTCCCAAGGAGACAAGAGATATTACGCGCATTTTCTCCGACGCGCACCACGTTTAAAAAATCGTAGCGTGAGAACGGTGGGTCCGATCCGCGTGCCGCTTAAAGGCGATTACAGGGGAGATGCAACCCTTTCCAAAGAGGCATGAACAGACTTCCTACTCCCAAGGAGACAAGAGATATTAAGCCGCAATGACGTCCGACGCGCGCAGTTTCTCCGCCGCGCAGCACATTTAAAAAAATCATAGCGTGAAAACCGTGGGTTCGATCCGCGTGCCGCTCGAAGGCGATTACAGGGGAGATGGAGCCCTTTCCAAAGAGGCATGAACAGACTTCCTACTCCCAAGGAGCCCAAAGATATTAAGCCGCAAATACGTCCTACGCGCGTCTTTTCTACGCCGCGCACCACATTTAAAAAATCGTAGCGTAAGAACAGTGGGTCCGATCCGCGTGCCGCTTAAAGGCGATTACAGGGGAGATGCAAACCTTTCCAAAGAGCCATGAAAAGACTTTCTACTCCCAAGGAGACAAGAGATATTAAGCCGCAATGACGTCCGACGCGCGCATTTTCTCCGACGCGCAACACATTTAAAAAAATCATAGCGTGAAAACCGTGGGTTCGATCCGCGTGCCGCTCGAAGGCGATTACAGGGGAGATGCAGCCCTTTCCAAAGAGCCATGAACAGACTTCCTACTCCCAAGGAGACAAGAGATATTAAGCCACAAATACGTCCGGACCGCGTCTTTTCTCCGCCGCGCAACACATTTAAAAAAAATCGTAGCGTGAAAACCGTGGGTTCGATATAGTATACATACAGAGTATATAGTTTGACCAAAAGATCGTGCTGATCTTTGATCTCCTGGTTCTTCATCTCCAGCGCCACTTTCAGACTCATAATGTCCTCCTCTATGGGCTGGTATAACACAGACACGAATCATCACTACAGCCAGTACAATGGAAAGGTGGGAATGTGTACTGAATGTGTACTGACGTTATAAGTGAGAGGTGGTGGTACTGGTGGATGTGTACTGACACTATAAGGGATCTCTACCTGCAGTGACAGTTTGAGCTTCTCAAGTTCTTCCTCCAGAGATTTCTTCTCCTGTTCACAGGCCATTTTCATATCTGCCAGAGCAAGTATCATTACTGCTGGATATAACACAGATTGTATATACTACATAATTACTGCTGAATATATAAAATATAATATATATAGTACTATACATATATTAGTGTCACTTTTATTGGAGCCTAAAGGCTAGCATTCATTATTAGTTATGTTAGTATTATTGCATTTCCATAGTACTTACTCTTGATGGACCTGTTATGCTCCTCCTCCTCCTGCTGTTTCTGCAGGAGCTCTGTCTCCTCCTGCTGCTTGTGTTTCAGCATCTCCTGAAGAACCTGTAGCTCCTTCTGCTTCTGCAACCTCAACTCCTTCAGCTGCTCCAACAAACTGTTCTCCAACTCCTCCTTCTCACACCGCAAACACTCCAATCGGGCCACAGGCCCCACTAGTGACACAGAACCACACACACACACACACACACAAAGAGAGAGATAAACATGTATAAATGTATAAGAATTTGTGGATAAAATTATTATGAGATTATTTATAATCAAACGACTACACTACACAACCACATCTTCCTTTTATTTACATATTATACAGATATTTAGAGATATTTACATTTTATTTACCCGCGTGCGTCTCTCTTCTCCAAGGTAGCGGAGAGATATGAAAGGATAAAAGGGGAAAAGAATAAAATGCACGTGGGTTTTAAATTCGCAGGCTACCTGCGCTGAAGGCGTGGAAAACGAGCACGTGACGGAAAGGCTTCCGTACCCGATGGGTCCAAATCACATGCCCAGCAAAGTAGCCTTAAACCTGGACACGCAATGGAGAGCATTTGACCCTTTAAAATCATACTACAACCAGACTTCCAGGCCCAAGAGGTCACACAGCCATGCCCAGCAAAGTAGCTCTGGGCCTGGGCACACTTCACGCAGTTTGACCGTTTAAATAAAACTAGAAACAGACTTCCTGGCCCAAGAGGTCACAGTCATACCCAGCAAAGTACGTTTAAACCTGGAAACAAATCAGATCCTTTCTGTCATTCAAAGGAATGGGCCTGCAACTCACAACCACATCCCCAGTGAAGCGCACCGTCACCCAGCCACACTACCCCACCTTGCCCGTCCTGGAACAACCACACCTCCAGGGCACCACATGCCAATCTCTCATGCCCAGCAAACTGCAACCTCACGCAGCCAGGCCACACACTGTCTCCCCTTGTACAGTCCAAGGACGAACTCCTCCACAAACCTGGTGTTCAGGCGCACACACGCAATTACAACGAATTGGTGGAGAACTTTGAAACAAACGTGCTGACGTTGAATACTCACATCTAGGCTGGGCCAGGTCCAAATGGCCTGCAGCTCGGTGCGCATTAACTGCTTGACTGTCCGTCACGAACGCCACCTGCCAAGCGTTCGTTCCGTCCCTGGCGGATTTTAAAAAATCGTAGCGTGAGAACGATGGGTCCGATCCGCGTGCCGCTTAAAGGCGATTACAGGGGAGATGCAACCCTTTCCAAAGAACCATGAAAAGACTTTCTACTCCCAAGGAAACGAGATATTAAGCCGCAATGACATCCGACGCGCGCATTTTCTCCGCCGCGCAGCACATTTAAAAAAATCATAGCGTGAAAACCGTGGGTTCGATCCGCGTGCCGCTCGAAGGCGATTACAGGGGAGATGCAGCCCTTTCCAAAGATGCATGAACAGACTTCCTATTCCCAAGGAGACAATAGATATTAAGCCGAAATGACGTCCGACGCGCGCATTTTCTCCGACGCGCACCACATTTAAAAAAATCATAGCGTGAAAACCGTGGGTTCGATCCGCGTGCCGCTCGAAGGCGATTACAGCGGAGATGCAGCCCTTTCCAAAGAGCCATGAAAAGACTTTCTACTCCCAAGGAGACAAGAGATATTAAGCCGAAATGACGTCCGACGCGCGCATTTCCTCCGCCGCGCACCACATTTGAAAAAATCATAGCGTGAAAACCGTGGGTTCGATCCGCGTGCCGCTCGAAGGCGATTACAGGGGAGATGCAGCCCTTTCCAAAGAGCCATGAACAGACTTTCTACTCCCAAGGAGACCAGAAATATTAACTTATAAAGCGTTACGCTCCAATCGGATGAACGAGAAACGCTTGTACAATTGCAACGAATTGGAGGAGAAAGTTTAAACAAACGCGCTGACTTTGAACGCTCACATCTAGGCCGGGCCAACTCCAAATGGCGTGCAACTCGGTGTGCATCACCTCCATGACTGTCCCTAACGAACGCCACCTGCCACGCTTTCGGCCCGTCCCTGGCGGCATTAAAAAATCGTAGCGTGATAACGATGGTTCCGATGCGCGTGCCGCTCGAAGGCGATTACAGGGGAGATACAGCCCTTTCCAAAGAGCCATGAACAGACTTTCTACTCCCAAGGAGACAAGAGATATTACGCGCATTTTCTCCGACGCGCACCACGTTTAAAAAATCGTAGCGTGAGAACGGTGGGTCCGATCCGCGTGCCGCTTAAAGGCGATTACAGGGGAGATGCAACCCTTTCCAAAGAGGCATGAACAGACTTCCTACTCCCAAGGAGACAAGAGATATTAAGCCGCAATGACGTCCGACGCGCGCATTTTCTCCGCCGCGCAGCACATTTAAAAAAATCATAGCGTGAAAACCGTGGGTTCGATCCGCGTGCCGCTCGAAGGCGATTACAGGGGAGATGGAGCCCTTTCCAAAGAGGCATGAACAGACTTCCTACTCCCAAGGAGCCCAAAGATATTAAGCCGCAAATACGTCCTACGCGCGTCTTTTCTCCGCCGCGCACCACATTTAAAAAATCGTAGCGTAAGAACGGTGGGTCCGATCCGCGTGCCGCTTAAAGGCGATTACAGGGGAGATGCAAACCTTTCCAAAGAGCCATGAAAAGACTTTCTACTCCCAAGGAGACAAGAGATATTAAGCCGCAATGACGTCCGACGCGCGCATTTTCTCCGACGCGCAACACATTTAAAAAAATCATAGCGTGAAAACCGTGGGTTCGATCCGCGTGCCGCTCGAAGGCGATTACAGGGGAGATGCAGCCCTTTCCAAAGAGCCATGAACAGACTTTCTACTCCCAATGAGACAAGAGATATCAAGCCGCAAATACGTCCGGCGCGCGTCTATTCTCCGCCGCGCAACACATTTAAAAAAATCGTAGCGTGAAAACCGTGGGTTCGATCCGCGTGCCGCTTAAAGGCGATTACAGGGGAGATGCAGCCCTTTCCAAAGAGCCATGAAAAGACTTTCTACTCCCAAGGAGACAAGAGATATTAAGCCGAAATGACGTCCGACGCGCGCATTTCCTCCGCCGCGCACCACATTTAAAAAAATCATAGCGTGAAAACCGTGGGTTCGATCCGCGTGCCGCTCGAAGGCGATTACAGGGGAGATGCAGCCCTTTCCAAAGAGGCATGAACAGACTTCCTACTCCCAAGGAGCCCAAAGATATTAAGCCGCAAATACGTCCTACGCGCGTCTTTTCTACGCCGCGCACCACATTTAAAAAATCGTATCGGAAGAACGGTGGGTCCAATCCGCGTGCCGCTTAAAGGCGATTACAAGGGAGATGCAAACCTTTCCAAAGAGCCATGAAAAGACTTTCTACTCCCAAGGAGACAATAGATATTAAGCCGAAATGACGTCCGACGCGCGCATTTTCTCCGACGCGCACCACATTTAAAAAAATCATAGCGTGAAAACCGTGGGTTCGATCCGCGTGCCGCTCGAAGGCGATTACAGCGGAGATGCAGCCCTTTCCAAAGAGCCATGAAAAGACTTTCTACTCCCAAGGAGACAAGAGATATTAAGCCGAAATGACGTCCGACGCGCGCATTTCCTCCGCCGCGCACCACATTTAAAAAAATCATAGCGTGAAAACCGTGGGTTCGATCCGCGTGCCGCTCGAAGGCGATTACAGGGGAGATGCAGCCCTTTCCAAAGAGCCATGAACAGACTTTCTACTCCCAAGGAGACCAGAAATATTAACTTATAAAGCGTTACGCTCCAGTCGGATGAACGAGAAACGCTTGTACAATTGCAACGAATTGGAGGAGAAAGTTTAAACAAACGCGCTGACTTTGAACGCTCACATCTAGGCCGGGCCAACTCCAAATGGCGTGCAACTCGGTGTGCATCACCTCCATGACTGTCCCTAACGAACGCCACCTGCCACGCTTTCGGCCTATCCCTGGCGGCATTAAAAAATCGTAGCGTGATAACGATGGTTCCGATGCGCGTGCCGCTCGAAGGCGATTACAGGGGAGATACAGCCCTTTCCAAAGAGCCATGAACAGACTTTCTACTCCCAAGGAGACAAGAGATATTACGCGCATTTTCTCCGACGCGCACCACGTTTAAAAAATCGTAGCGTGAGAACGGTGGGTCCGATCCGCGTGCCGCTTAAAGGCGATTACAGGGGAGATGCAACCCTTTCCAAAGAGGCATGAACAGACTTCCTACTCCCAAGGAGACAAGAGATATTAAGCCGCAATGACGTCCGACGCGCGCATTTTCTCCGCCGCGCAGCACATTTAAAAAAATCATAGCGTGAAAACCGTGGGTTCGATCCGCGTGCCGCTCGAAGGCGATTACAGGGGAGATGGAGCCCTTTCCAAAGAGGCATGAACAGACTTCCTACTCCCAAGGAGCCCAAAGATATTAAGCCGCAAATACGTCCTACGCGCGTCTTTTCTACGCCGCGCACCACATTTAAAAAATCGTAGCGTAAGAACGGTGGGTCCGATCCGCGTGCCGCTTAAAGGCGATTACAGGGGAGATGCAAACCTTTCCAAAGAGCCATGAAAAGACTTTCTACTCCCAAGGAGACAAGAGATATTAAGCCGCAATGACGTCCGACGCGCGCATTTTCTCCGACGCGCAACACATTTAAAAAAATCATAGCGTGAAAACCGTGGGTTCGATCCGCGTGCCGCTCGAAGGCGATTACAGGGGAGATGCAGCCCTTTCCAAAGAGCCATGAACAGACTTCCTACTCCCAAGGAGACAAGAGATATTAAGCCACAAATACGTCCGGACCGCGTCTTTTCTCCGCCGCGCAACACATTTAAAAAAATCGTAGCGTGAAAACCGTGGGTTCGATATAGTATACATACAGAGTATATAGTTTGACCAAAAGATCGTGCTGATCTTTGATCTCCTGGTTCTTCATCTCCAGCGCCACTTTCAGACTCATAATGTCCTCCTCTATGGGCTGGTATAACACAGACACGAATCATCACTACAGCCAGTACAATGGAAAGGTGGGAATGTGTACTGAATGTGTACTGACGTTATAAGTGAGAGGTGGTGGTACTGGTGGATGTGTACTGACACTATAAGGGATCTCTACCTGCAGTGACAGTTTGAGCTTCTCAAGTTCTTCCTCCAGAGATTTCTTCTCCTGTTCACAGGCCATTTTCATATCTGCCAGAGCAAGTATCATTACTGCTGGATATAACACAGATTGTATATACTACATAATTACTGCTGAATATATAAAATATAATATATATAGTACTATACATATATTAGTGTCACTTTTATTGGAGCCTAAAGGCTAGCATTCATTATTAGTTATGTTAGTATTATTGCATTTCCATAGTACTTACTCTTGATGGACCTGTTATGCTCCTCCTCCTCCTGCTGTTTCTGCAGGAGCTCTGTCTCCTCCTGCTGCTTGTGTTTCAGCATCTCCTGAAGAACCTGTAGCTCCTTCTGCTTCTGCAACCTCAACTCCTTCAGCTGCTCCAACAAACTGTTCTCCAACTCCTCCTTCTCACACCGCAAACACTCCAATCGGGCCACAGGCCCCACTAGTGACACAGAACCACACACACACACACACACACAAAGAGAGAGATAAACATGTATAAATGTATAAGAATTTGTGGATAAAATTATTATGAGATTATTTATAATCAAACGACTACACTACACAACCACATCTTCCTTTTATTTACATATTATACAGATATTTAGAGATATTTACATTTTATTTACCCGCGTGCGTCTCTCTTCTCCAAGGTAGCGGAGAGATATGAAAGGATAAAAGGGGAAAAGAATAAAATGCACGTGGGTTTTAAATTCGCAGGCTACCTGCGCTGAAGGCGTGGAAAACGAGCACGTGACGGAAAGGCTTCCGTACCCGATGGGTCCAAATCACATGCCCAGCAAAGTAGCCTTAAACCTGGACACGCAATGGAGAGCATTTGACCCTTTAAAATCATACTACAACCAGACTTCCAGGCCCAAGAGGTCACACAGCCATGCCCAGCAAAGTAGCTCTGGGCCTGGGCACACTTCACGCAGTTTGACCGTTTAAATAAAACTAGAAACAGACTTCCTGGCCCAAGAGGTCACAGTCATACCCAGCAAAGTACGTTTAAACCTGGAAACAAATCAGATCCTTTCTGTCATTCAAAGGAATGGGCCTGCAACTCACAACCACATCCCCAGTGAAGCGCACCGTCACCCAGCCACACTACCCCACCTTGCCCGTCCTGGAACAACCACACCTCCAGGGCACCACATGCCAATCTCTCATGCCCAGCAAACTGCAACCTCACGCAGCCAGGCCACACACTGTCTCCCCTTGTACAGTCCAAGGACGAACTCCTCCACAAACCTGGTGTTCACGCGCACACACGCAATTACAACGAATTGGTGGAGAACTTTGAAACAAACGTGCTGACTTTGAATACTCACATCTAGGCTGGGCCAGGTCCAAATGGCCTGCAGCTCGGTGCGCATTAACTGCTTGACTGTCCGTCACGAACGCCACCTGCCAAGCGTTCGTTCCGTCCCTGGCGGATTTTAAAAAATCGTAGCGTGAGAACGATGGGTCCGATCCGCGTGCCGCTTAAAGGCGATTACAGGGGAGATGCAACCCTTTCCAAAGAACCATGAAAAGACTTTCTACTCCCAAGGAAACGAGATATTAAGCTGCAATGACATCCGACGCGCGCATTTTCTTCGCCGCGCAGCACATTTAAAAAAATCATAGCGTGAAAACCGTGGGTTCGATCCGCGTGCCGCTCGAAGGCGATTACAGGGGAGATGCAGCCCTTTCCAAAGAGGCATGAACAGACTTCCTACTCCCAAGGAGCCCAAAGATATTAAGCCGCAAATATGTCCTACGCGCGTCTTTTCTACGCCGCGCACCACATTTAAAAAATCGTATCGGAAGAACGGTGGGTCCAATCCGCGTGCCGCTTAAAGGCGATTACAAGGGAGATGCAAACCTTTGCAAAGAGCCATGAAAAGACTTTCTACTCCCAAGGAGACAAGAGATATTACGCGCATTTTCTCCGACGCGCACCACGTTTAAAAAATCGTAGCGTGAGAACGGTGGGTCCGATCCGCGTGCCGCTTAAAGGCGATTACAGGGGAGATGCATCCCTTTCCAAAGAGCCATGAACAGACTTTCTACTCCCAAGGAGACCAGAGATATTAACAGATAAAGCGTTACGCTCCAGTCGGATGAGCGAGAAACGCTTGTACAATTGCAACGAATTGGAGGAGAAAGTTTAAACAAACGCGCTGACTTTGAAGGCTCACATCTAGGCCGGGCCAGGTCCAAATGGCCTGCAACTCGGTCCGCATCACGTCCATGACTTTTCCTAACGAACGCCACCTGCCAAGCTTTCGGCCCGTCCCTGTCGGCATTAAAAAATCGTAGCGTGATAACGATGGTTCCGATCCGCGTGCCGCGTGAAGGCGATTACAGGGGAGATGCAGCCCTTTCCAAAGAGCCATGAACAGACTTTCTACTCCCAAGGAGCCCAAAGATATTAAGCCGCAAATAAGTCCTACGCGCGCATTTTCTCCGCCGCGCAGCACATTTAAAAAAATCATAGCGTGAAAACCGTGGGTTCGATCCGCGTGCCGCTCGAAGGCGATTACAGGGGAGATGCAGCCCTTTCCAAAGAGGCATGAACAGACTTCCTACTCCCAAAGAGCCCAAAGATATTAAGCCGCAAATACGTCCTACGCGCGTCTTTTCTACGCCGCGCACCACATTTAAAAAATCGTAGCGTAAGAACGGTGGGTCCGATCCGCGTGCCGCTTAAAGGCGATTACAGGGGAGATGCAAACCTTTCCAAAGAGCCATGAAAAGACTTTCTACTCCCAAGGAGACAAGAGATATTAAGCCGCAATGACGTCCGACGCGCGCATTTTCTCCGCCGCGCAACACATTTAAAAAAATCATAGCGTGAAAACCGTGGGTTCGATCCGCGTGCCGCTCGAAGGCGATTACAGGGGAGATGGAGCCCTTTCCAAAGAGGCATGAACAGACTTCCTACTCCCAAGGAGCCCAAAGATATTAAGCCGCAAATACGTCCTACGCGCGTCTTTTCTACGCCGCGCACCACATTTAAAAAATCGTAGCGTAAGAACGGTGGGTCCGATCCGCGTGCCGCTTAAAGGCGATTACAGGGGAGATGCAAACCTTTCCAAAGAGCCATGAAAAGACTTTCTACTCCCAAGGAGACAAGAGATATTAAGCCGCAATGACGTCCGACGCGCGCATTTATTGCGCCGCGCACCACATTTAAAAAATCGTAGCGTGAAAAACGTGGGTTCGATCCGCGTGCCGCTCGAAGGCGATTACAGGGGAGATGCATCCCTTTCAAAAGAGCCATGAACAGACTTTCTACTCCCAAGGAGACCAGAAATATTAACATATAAAGCGTTACGCTCCAGTCGGATGAACGAGAAACGCTTGTACAATTGCAACGAATTGGAGGAGAAAGTTTAAACAAACGCGCTGACTTTGAACGCTCACATCTAGGCCGGGCCAACTCCAAATGGCGTGCAACTCGGTGCGCATCACCTCCATGACTGTCCCTAACGAACGCCACCTGCCACGCTTTCGGCCTATCCCTGGCGGCATTAAAAAATCGTAGCGTGATAACGATGGTTCCGATGCGCGTGCCGCTCGAAGGCGATTACAGGGGAGATACAGCCCTTTCCAAAGAGCCATGAACAGACTTTCTACTCCCAAGGAGACAAGAGATATTACGCGCATTTTCTCCGACGCGCACCACGTTTAAAAAATCGTAGCGTGAGAACGGTGGGTCCGATCCGCGTGCCGCTTAAAGGCGATTACAGGGGAGATGCATCCCTTTCCAAAGAGCCATGAACAGACTTTCTACTCCCAAGGAGACCAGAGATATTAACAGATAAAGCGTTACGCTCCAGTCGGATGAGCGAGAAACGCTTGTACAATTGCAACGAATTGGAGGAGAAAGTTTAAACAAACGCGCTGACTTTGAAGGCTCACATCTAGGCCGGGCCATGTCCAAATGGCCTGCAACTCGGTCCGGAACACGTCCATGACTTTTCCTAACGAACGCCACCTGCCAAGCTTTCGGCCCGTCCCTGTCGGCATTAAAAAATCGTAGCGTGATAACGATGGTTCCGATCCGCGTGCCGCGCGAAGGCGATTACAGGGGAGATGCAGCCCTTTCCAAAGAGCCATGAACAGACTTCCTACTCCCAACGAGACAAGAGATATTAAGCCGCAATGACGTCCGACGCGCGCATTTATTGCGCCGCGCACCACATTTAAAAAATCGTAGCGTGAGAACGGTGGGTCCGATCCGCGTGCCGCTTAAAGGCGATTACAGGGGAGATGCAGCCCTTTCCAAAGAGCCATGAACAGACTTTCTACTCCCAAGGAGACAAGAGATATTAAGCCGCAATGACGTCCGACGCGCGCATTTTCTCCGCCGCGCACCACATTTAAAAAAATCATAGCGTGAAAACCGTGGGTTCGATCCGCGTGCCGCTCGAAGGCGATTACAGGGGAGATGCAGCCCTTTCCAAAGAGCCATGAACAGACTTTCTACTCCCAATGAGACAAGAGATATCAAGCCGCAAATACGTCCGGCGCGCGTCTATTCTCCGCGCGCAACACATTTAAAAAAAATCGTAGCGTGAAAACCGTGGGTTCGATCCGCGTGCCGCTTAAAGGCGATTACAGGGGAGATGCAGCCCTTTCCAAAGAGCCATGAAAAGACTTTCTACTCCAAAGGAGACAAGAGATATTAAGCCGAAATGACGTCCGACGCGCGCATTTCCTCCGCCGCGCACCATATTTAAAAAAATCATAGCGTGAAAACCGTGGGTTCGATCCGCGTGCCGCTTAAAGGCGATTACAAGGGAGACACTACATAATTACTGCTGAATATATAAAATATAATATATATAGTACTATACATATATTAGTGTCACTTTTATTGGAGCCTAAAGGCTAGCATTCATTATTAGTTATGTTAGTATTATTGCATTTCCATAGTACTTACTCTTGATGGACCTGTTATGCTCCTCCTCCTCCTGCTGTTTCTGCAGGAGCTCTGTCTCCTCCTGCTGCTTGTGTTTCAGCATCTCCTGAAGAACCTGTAGCTCCTTCTGCTTCTGCAACCTCAACTCCTTCAGCTGCTCCAACAAACTGTTCTCCAACTCCTCCTTCTCACACCGCAAACACTCCAATCGGGCCACAGGCCCCACTAGTGACACAGAACCACACACACACACACACACACAAAGAGAGAGATAAACATGTATAAATGTATAAGAATTTGTGGATAAAATTATTATGAGATTATTTATAATCAAACGACTACACTACACAACCACATCTTCCTTTTATTTACATATTATACAGATATTTAGAGATATTTACATTTTATTTACCCGCGTGCGTCTCTCTTCTCCAAGGTAGCGGAGAGATATGAAAGGATAAAAGGGGAAAAGAATAAAATGCACGTGGGTTTTAAATTCGCAGGCTACCTGCGCTGAAGGCGTGGAAAACGAGCACGTGACGGAAAGGCTTCCGTACCCGATGGGTCCAAATCACATGCCCAGCAAAGTAGCCTTAAACCTGGACACGCAATGGAGAGCATTTGACCCTTTAAAATCATACTACAACCAGACTTCCAGGCCCAAGAGGTCACACAGCCATGCCCAGCAAAGTAGCTCTGGGCCTGGGCACACTTCACGCAGTTTGACCGTTTAAATAAAACTAGAAACAGACTTCCTGGCCCAAGAGGTCACAGTCATACCCAGCAAAGTACGTTTAAACCTGGAAACAAATCAGATCCTTTCTGTCATTCAAAGGAATGGGCCTGCAACTCACAACCACATCCCCAGTGAAGCGCACCGTCACCCAGCCACACTACCCCACCTTGCCCGTCCTGGAACAACCACACCTCCAGGGCACCACATGCCAATCTCTCATGCCCAGCAAACTGCAACCTCACGCAGCCAGGCCACACACTGTCTCCCCTTGTACAGTCCAAGGACGAACTCCTCCACAAACCTGGTGTTCACGCGCACACACGCAATTACAACGAATTGGTGGAGAACTTTGAAACAAACGTGCTGACTTTGAATACTCACATCTAGGCTGGGCCAGGTCCAAATGGCCTGCAGCTCGGTGCGCATTAACTGCTTGACTGTCCGTCACGAACGCCACCTGCCAAGCGTTCGTTCCGTCCCTGGCGGATTTTAAAAAATCGTAGCGTGAGAACGATGGGTCCGATCCGCGTGCCGCTTAAAGGCGATTACAGGGGAGATGCAACCCTTTCCAAAGAACCATGAAAAGACTTTCTACTCCCAAGGAAACGAGATATTAAGCTGCAATGACATCCGACGCGCGCATTTTCTTCGCCGCGCAGCACATTTAAAAAAATCATAGCGTGAAAACCGTGGGTTCGATCCGCGTGCCGCTCGAAGGCGATTACAGGGGAGATGCAGCCCTTTCCAAAGAGGCATGAACAGACTTCCTACTCCCAAGGAGCCCAAAGATATTAAGCCGCAAATATGTCCTACGCGCGTCTTTTCTACGCCGCGCACCACATTTAAAAAATCGTATCGGAAGAACGGTGGGTCCAATCCGCGTGCCGCTTAAAGGCGATTACAAGGGAGATGCAAACCTTTGCAAAGAGCCATGAAAAGACTTTCTACTCCCAAGGAGACAAGAGATATTACGCGCATTTTCTCCGACGCGCACCACGTTTAAAAAATCGTAGCGTGAGAACGGTGGGTCCGATCCGCGTGCCGCTTAAAGGCGATTACAGGGGAGATGCATCCCTTTCCAAAGAGCCATGAACAGACTTTCTACTCCCAAGGAGACCAGAGATATTAACAGATAAAGCGTTACGCTCCAGTCGGATGAGCGAGAAACGCTTGTACAATTGCAACGAATTGGAGGAGAAAGTTTAAACAAACGCGCTGACTTTGAAGGCTCACATCTAGGCCGGGCCAGGTCCAAATGGCCTGCAACTCGGTCCGCATCACGTCCATGACTTTTCCTAACGAACGCCACCTGCCAAGCTTTCGGCCCGTCCCTGTCGGCATTAAAAAATCGTAGCGTGATAACGATGGTTCCGATCCGCGTGCCGCGTGAAGGCGATTACAGGGGAGATGCAGCCCTTTCCAAAGAGCCATGAACAGACTTTCTACTCCCAAGGAGCCCAAAGATATTAAGCCGCAAATAAGTCCTACGCGCGCATTTTCTCCGCCGCGCAGCACATTTAAAAAAATCATAGCGTGAAAACCGTGGGTTCGATCCGCGTGCCGCTCGAAGGCGATTACAGGGGAGATGCAGCCCTTTCCAAAGAGGCATGAACAGACTTCCTACTCCCAAAGAGCCCAAAGATATTAAGCCGCAAATACGTCCTACGCGCGTCTTTTCTACGCCGCGCACCACATTTAAAAAATCGTAGCGTAAGAACGGTGGGTCCGATCCGCGTGCCGCTTAAAGGCGATTACAGGGGAGATGCAAACCTTTCCAAAGAGCCATGAAAAGACTTTCTACTCCCAAGGAGACAAGAGATATTAAGCCGCAATGACGTCCGACGCGCGCATTTTCTCCGCCGCGCAACACATTTAAAAAAATCATAGCGTGAAAACCGTGGGTTCGATCCGCGTGCCGCTCGAAGGCGATTACAGGGGAGATGGAGCCCTTTCCAAAGAGGCATGAACAGACTTCCTACTCCCAAGGAGCCCAAAGATATTAAGCCGCAAATACGTCCTACGCGCGTCTTTTCTACGCCGCGCACCACATTTAAAAAATCGTAGCGTAAGAACGGTGGGTCCGATCCGCGTGCCGCTTAAAGGCGATTACAGGGGAGATGCAAACCTTTCCAAAGAGCCATGAAAAGACTTTCTACTCCCAAGGAGACAAGAGATATTAAGCCGCAATGACGTCCGACGCGCGCATTTATTGCGCCGCGCACCACATTTAAAAAATCGTAGCGTGAAAAACGTGGGTTCGATCCGCGTGCCGCTCGAAGGCGATTACAGGGGAGATGCATCCCTTTCAAAAGAGCCATGAACAGACTTTCTACTCCCAAGGAGACCAGAAATATTAACATATAAAGCGTTACGCTCCAGTCGGATGAACGAGAAACGCTTGTACAATTGCAACGAATTGGAGGAGAAAGTTTAAACAAACGCGCTGACTTTGAACGCTCACATCTAGGCCGGGCCAACTCCAAATGGCGTGCAACTCGGTGCGCATCACCTCCATGACTGTCCCTAACGAACGCCACCTGCCACGCTTTCGGCCTATCCCTGGCGGCATTAAAAAATCGTAGCGTGATAACGATGGTTCCGATGCGCGTGCCGCTCGAAGGCGATTACAGGGGAGATACAGCCCTTTCCAAAGAGCCATGAACAGACTTTCTACTCCCAAGGAGACAAGAGATATTACGCGCATTTTCTCCGACGCGCACCACGTTTAAAAAATCGTAGCGTGAGAACGGTGGGTCCGATCCGCGTGCCGCTTAAAGGCGATTACAGGGGAGATGCATCCCTTTCCAAAGAGCCATGAACAGACTTTCTACTCCCAAGGAGACCAGAGATATTAACAGATAAAGCGTTACGCTCCAGTCGGATGAGCGAGAAACGCTTGTACAATTGCAACGAATTGGAGGAGAAAGTTTAAACAAACGCGCTGACTTTGAAGGCTCACATCTAGGCCGGGCCATGTCCAAATGGCCTGCAACTCGGTCCGGAACACGTCCATGACTTTTCCTAACGAACGCCACCTGCCAAGCTTTCGGCCCGTCCCTGTCGGCATTAAAAAATCGTAGCGTGATAACGATGGTTCCGATCCGCGTGCCGCGCGAAGGCGATTACAGGGGAGATGCAGCCCTTTCCAAAGAGCCATGAACAGACTTCCTACTCCCAACGAGACAAGAGATATTAAGCCGCAATGACGTCCGACGCGCGCATTTATTGCGCCGCGCACCACATTTAAAAAATCGTAGCGTGAGAACGGTGGGTCCGATCCGCGTGCCGCTTAAAGGCGATTACAGGGGAGATGCAGCCCTTTCCAAAGAGCCATGAACAGACTTTCTACTCCCAAGGAGACAAGAGATATTAAGCCGCAATGACGTCCGACGCGCGCATTTTCTCCGCCGCGCACCACATTTAAAAAAATCATAGCGTGAAAACCGTGGGTTCGATCCGCGTGCCGCTCGAAGGCGATTACAGGGGAGATGCAGCCCTTTCCAAAGAGCCATGAACAGACTTTCTACTCCCAATGAGACAAGAGATATCAAGCCGCAAATACGTCCGGCGCGCGTCTATTCTCCGCGCGCAACACATTTAAAAAAAATCGTAGCGTGAAAACCGTGGGTTCGATCCGCGTGCCGCTTAAAGGCGATAACAGGGGAGATGCAGCCCTTTCCAAAGAGCCATGAAAAGACTTTCTACTCCAAAGGAGACAAGAGATATTAAGCCGAAATGACGTCCGACGCGCGCATTTCCTCCGCCGCGCACCATATTTAAAAAAATCATAGCGTGAAAACCGTGGGTTCGATCCGCGTGCCGCTTAAAGGCGATTACAAGGGAGACACTACATAATTACTGCTGAATATATAAAATATAATATATATAGTACTATACATATATTAGTGTCACTTTTATTGGAGCCTAAAGGCTAGCATTCATTATTAGTTATGTTAGTATTATTGCATTTCCATAGTACTTACTCTTGATGGACCTGTTATGCTCCTCCTCCTCCTGCTGTTTCTGCAGGAGCTCTGTCTCCTCCTGCTGCTTGTGTTTCAGCATCTCCTGAAGAACCTGTAGCTCCTTCTGCTTCTGCAACCTCAACTCCTTCAGCTGCTCCAACAAACTGTTCTCCAACTCCTCCTTCTCACACCGCAAACACTCCAATCGGGCCACAGGCCCCACTAGTGACACAGAACCACACACACACACACACACACAAAGAGAGAGATAAACATGTATAAATGTATAAGAATTTGTGGATAAAATTATTATGAGATTATTTATAATCAAACGACTACACTACACAACCACATCTTCCTTTTATTTACATATTATACAGATATTTAGAGATATTTACATTTTATTTACCCGCGTGCGTCTCTCTTCTCCAAGGTAGCGGAGAGATATGAAAGGATAAAAGGGGAAAAGAATAAAATGCACGTGGGTTTTAAATTCGCAGGCTACCTGCGCTGAAGGCGTGGAAAACGAGCACGTGACGGAAAGGCTTCCGTACCCGATGGGTCCAAATCACATGCCCAGCAAAGTAGCCTTAAACCTGGACACGCAATGGAGAGCATTTGACCCTTTAAAATCATACTACAACCAGACTTCCAGGCCCAAGAGGTCACACAGCCATGCCCAGCAAAGTAGCTCTGGGCCTGGGCACACTTCACGCAGTTTGACCGTTTAAATAAAACTAGAAACAGACTTCCTGGCCCAAGAGGTCACAGTCATACCCAGCAAAGTACGTTTAAACCTGGAAACAAATCAGATCCTTTCTGTCATTCAAAGGAATGGGCCTGCAACTCACAACCACATCCCCAGTGAAGCGCACCGTCACCCAGCCACACTACCCCACCTTGCCCGTCCTGGAACAACCACACCTCCAGGGCACCACATGCCAATCTCTCATGCCCAGCAAACTGCAACCTCACGCAGCCAGGCCACACACTGTCTCCCCTTGTACAGTCCAAGGACGAACTCCTCCACAAACCTGGTGTTCACGCGCACACACGCAATTACAACGAATTGGTGGAGAACTTTGAAACAAACGTGCTGACTTTGAATACTCACATCTAGGCTGGGCCAGGTCCAAATGGCCTGCAGCTCGGTGCGCATTAACTGCTTGACTGTCCGTCACGAACGCCACCTGCCAAGCGTTCGTTCCGTCCCTGGCGGATTTTAAAAAATCGTAGCGTGAGAACGATGGGTCCGATCCGCGTGCCGCTTAAAGGCGATTACAGGGGAGATGCAACCCTTTCCAAAGAACCATGAAAAGACTTTCTACTCCCAAGGAAACGAGATATTAAGCTGCAATGACATCCGACGCGCGCATTTTCTTCGCCGCGCAGCACATTTAAAAAAATCATAGCGTGAAAACCGTGGGTTCGATCCGCGTGCCGCTCGAAGGCGATTACAGGGGAGATGCAGCCCTTTCCAAAGAGGCATGAACAGACTTCCTACTCCCAAGGAGCCCAAAGATATTAAGCCGCAAATATGTCCTACGCGCGTCTTTTCTACGCCGCGCACCACATTTAAAAAATCGTATCGGAAGAACGGTGGGTCCAATCCGCGTGCCGCTTAAAGGCGATTACAAGGGAGATGCAAACCTTTCCAAAGAGCCATGAAAAGACTTTCTACTCCCAAGGAGACAAGAGATATTACGCGCATTTTCTCCGACGCGCACCACGTTTAAAAAATCGTAGCGTGAGAACGGTGGGTCCGATCCGCGTGCCGCTTAAAGGCGATTACAGGGGAGATGCATCCCTTTCCAAAGAGCCATGAACAGACTTTCTACTCCCAAGGAGACCAGAGATATTAACAGATAAAGCGTTACGCTCCAGTCGGATGAGCGAGAAACGCTTGTACAATTGCAACGAATTGGAGGAGAAAGTTTAAACAAACGCGCTGACTTTGAAGGCTCACATCTAGGCCGGGCCAGGTCCAAATGGCCTGCAACTCGGTCCGCATCACGTCCATGACTTTTCCTAACGAACGCCACCTGCCAAGCTTTCGGCCCGTCCCTGTCGGCATTAAAAAATCGTAGCGTGATAACGATGGTTCCGATCCGCGTGCCGCGTGAAGGCGATTACAGGGGAGATGCAGCCCTTTCCAAAGAGCCATGAACAGACTTTCTACTCCCAAGGAGCCCAAAGATATTAAGCCGCAAATAAGTCCTACGCGCGCATTTTCTCCGCCGCGCAGCACATTTAAAAAAATCATAGCGTGAAAACCGTGGGTTCGATCCGCGTGCCGCTCGAAGGCGATTACAGCGGAGATGCAGCCCTTTCCAAAGAGCCATGAAAAGACTTTCTACTCCCAAGGAGACAAGAGATATTAAGCCGAAATGACGTCCGACGCGCGCATTTCCTCCGCCGCGCACCACATTTAAAAAAATCATAGCGTGAAAACCGTGGGTTCGATCCGCGTGCCGCTCGAAGGCGATTACAGGGGAGATGCAGCCCTTTCCAACGAGCCATGAACAGACTTTCTACACCCAATGAGACAAGAGATATTAAGCCGCAAATACGTCCGGCGCGCGTCTTTTCTCCGCCGCGCAACACATTTAAAAAAAATCGTAGCGTGAAAAACGTGGGTTCGATCCGCGTGCCGCTCGAAGGTGATTACAGGGGAGATGCAGCCCTTTCCAAAGAGCCATGAACAGACTTTCTACTCCCAAGGAGCCCAAAGATATTAAGCCGCAAATAAGTCCTACGCGCGTCTTTTCTACGCCTCGCACCACATTTAAAAAATCGTAGCGTAAGAACGGTGGGTCCGATCCGCGTGCCGCTTAAAGGCGATTACAGGGGAGATGCAACCCTTTCCAAAGAACCATGAAAAGACTTTCTACTCCCAAGGAGACAAGAGATATTAAGCCGCAATGACGTCCGACGCGCGCATTTTCTCCGCCGCGCAGCACATTTAAAAAAATCATAGCGTGAAAACCGTGGGTTCGATCCGCGTGCCGCTCGAAGGCGATTACAGGGGAGATGCAGCCCTTTCCAAAGAGGCATGAACAGACTTCCTACTCCCAAAGAGCCCAAAGATATTAAGCCGCAAATACGTCCTACGCGCGTCTTTTCTACGCCGCGCACCACATTTAAAAAATCGTAGCGTAAGAACGGTGGGTCCGATCCGCGTGCCGCTTAAAGGCGATTACAGGGGAGATGCAAACCTTTCCAAAGAGCCATGAAAAGACTTTCTACTCCCAAGGAGACAAGAGATATTAAGCCGCAATGACGTCCGACGCGCGCATTTTCTCCGCCGCGCAACACATTTAAAAAAATCATAGCGTGAAAACCGTGGGTTCGATCCGCGTGCCGCTCGAAGGCGATTACAGGGGAGATGGAGCCCTTTCCAAAGAGGCATGAACAGACTTCCTACTCCCAAGGAGCCCAAAGATATTAAGCCGCAAATACGTCCTACGCGCGTCTTTTCTACGCCGCGCACCACATTTAAAAAATCGTAGCGTAAGAACGGTGGGTCCGATCCGCGTGCCGCTTAAAGGCGATTACAGGGGAGATGCAAACCTTTCCAAAGAGCCATGAAAAGACTTTCTACTCCCAAGGAGACAAGAGATATTAAGCCGCAATGACGTCCGACGCGCGCATTTATTGCGCCGCGCACCACATTTAAAAAATCGTAGCGTGAAAAACGTGGGTTCGATCCGCGTGCCGCTCGAAGGCGATTACAGGGGAGATGCATCCCTTTCAAAAGAGCCATGAACAGACTTTCTACTCCCAAGGAGACCAGAAATATTAACATATAAAGCGTTACGCTCCAGTCGGATGAACGAGAAACGCTTGTACAATTGCAACGAATTGGAGGAGAAAGTTTAAACAAACGCGCTGACTTTGAACGCTCACATCTAGGCCGGGCCAACTCCAAATGGCGTGCAACTCGGTGCGCATCACCTCCATGACTGTCCCTAACGAACGCCACCTGCCACGCTTTCGGCCTATCCCTGGCGGCATTAAAAAATCGTAGCGTGATAACGATGGTTCCGATGCGCGTGCCGCTCGAAGGCGATTACAGGGGAGATACAGCCCTTTCCAAAGAGCCATGAACAGACTTTCTACTCCCAAGGAGACAAGAGATATTACGCGCATTTTCTCCGACGCGCACCACGTTTAAAAAATCGTAGCGTGAGAACGGTGGGTCCGATCCGCGTGCCGCTTAAAGGCGATTACAGGGGAGATGCATCCCTTTCCAAAGAGCCATGAACAGACTTTCTACTCCCAAGGAGACCAGAGATATTAACAGATAAAGCGTTACGCTCCAGTCGGATGAGCGAGAA
This sequence comes from Electrophorus electricus, assembly GCF_041902795.1. Taxonomy (NCBI): domain Eukaryota; kingdom Metazoa; phylum Chordata; class Actinopteri; order Gymnotiformes; family Gymnotidae; genus Electrophorus; species Electrophorus electricus. The sequence continues at coordinate 27,332,888 of NC_137505.1, read as the reverse complement.
ACGCTTGTACAATTGCAACGAATTGGAGGAGAAAGTTTAAACAAACGCGCTGACTTTGAAGGCTCACATCTAGGCCGGGCCATGTCCAAATGGCCTGCAACTCGGTCCGGAACACGTCCATGACTTTTCCTAACGAACGCCACCTGCCAAGCTTTCGGCCCGTCCCTGTCGGCATTAAAAAATCGTAGCGTGATAACGATGGTTCCGATCCGCGTGCCGCACGAAGGCGATTACAGGGGAGATGCAGCCCTTTCCAAAGAGCCATGAACAGACTTCCTACTCCCAACGAGACAAGAGATATTAAGCCGCAATGACGTCCGACGCGCGCATTTATTGCGCCGCGCACCACATTTAAAAAATCGTAGCGTGAGAACGGTGGGTCCGATCCGCGTGCCGCTTAAAGGCGATTACAGGGGAGATGCAGCCCTTTCCAAAGAGCCATGAACAGACTTTCTACTCCCAAGGAGACAAGAGATATTAAGCCGCAATGACGTCCGACGCGCGCATTTTCTCCGCCGCGCACCACATTTAAAAAAATCATAGCGTGAAAACCGTGGGTTCGATCCGCGTGCCGCTCGAAGGCGATTACAGGGGAGATGCAGCCCTTTCCAAAGAGCCATGAACAGACTTTCTACTCCCAATGAGACAAGAGATATCAAGCCGCAAATACGTCCGGCGCGCGTCTATTCTCCGCGCGCAACACATTTAAAAAAAATCGTAGCGTGAAAACCGTGGGTTCGATCCGCGTGCCGCTTAAAGGCGATTACAGGGGAGATGCAGCCCTTTCCAAAGAGCCATGAAAAGACTTTCTACTCCAAAGGAGACAAGAGATATTAAGCCGAAATGACGTCCGACGCGCGCATTTCCTCCACCGCGCACCATATTTAAAAAAATCATAGCGTGAAAACCGTGGGTTCGATCCGCGTGCCGCTTAAAGGCGATTACAAGGGAGATGCAAACCTTTCCAAAGAGCCATGAAAAGACTTTCTACTCCCAAGGAGACAATAGATATTAAGCCGAAATGACGTCCGACGCGCGCATTTTCTCCAACGCGCACCACATTTAAAAAAATCATAGCGTGAAAACCGTGGGTTCGATCCGCGTGCCGCTCGAAGGCGATTACAGCGGAGATGCAGCCCTTTCCAAAGAGCCATGAAAAGACTTTCTACTCCCAAGGAGACAAGAGATATTAAGCCGAAATGACGTCCGACGCGCGCATTTCCTCCGCCGCGCACCACATTTAAAAAAATCATAGCGTGAAAACCGTGGGTTCGATCCGCGTGCCGCTCGAAGGCGATTACAGCGGAGATGCAGCCCTTTCCAAAGAGCCATGAAAAGACTTTCTACTCCTAAGGAGACAAGAGATATTAAGCCGAAATGACGTCCGACGCGCGCATTTCCTCCGCCGCGCACCACATTTAAAAAAATCATAGCGTGAAAACCGTGGGTTCGATCCGCGTGCCGCTCAAAGGCGATTACAGGGGAGATGCAGCCCTTTCCAAAGAGCCATGAACAGACTTTCTACTCCCAATGAGACAAGAGATATCAAGCCGCAAATACGTCCGGCGCGCGTCTATTCTCCGCCGCGCAACACATTTAAAAAAATCGTAGCGTGAAAACCGTGGGTTCGATCCGCGTGCCGCTTAAAGGCGATTACAGGGGAGATGCAGCCCTTTCCAAAGAGCCATGAAAAGACTTTCTACTCCCAAGGAGACAAGAGATATTAAGCCGAAATGACGTCCGACGCGCGCATTTCCTCCGCCGCGCACCACATTTAAAAAAATCATAGCGTGAAAACCGTGGGTTCGATCCGCGTGCCGCTCGAAGGCGATTACAGGGGAGATGCAGCCCTTTCCAAAGAGCCATGAACAGACTTTCTACACCCAATGAGACAAGAGATATTAAGCCGCAAATACATCCGGCGCGCGTCTTTTCTCCGCCGCGCACCACATTTAAAAAAAATCGTCGCGTGAAAAACGTGGGTTCGATCCGCGTGCCGCTCGAAGGCGATTACAGGGGAGATGCATCCCTTTCAAAAGAGCCATGAACAGACTTTCTACTCCCAAGGAGACCAGAAATATTAACATATAAAGCGTTACGCTCCAGTCGGATGAACGAGAAACGCTTGTACAATTGCACCGAATTGGAGGAGAAAGTTTAAACAAACGCGCTGACTTTGAAGGCTCACATCTAGGCCGGGCCAGGTCCAAATGGCCTGCAACTCGGTCCGCATCACGTCCATGACTTTTCCTAACGAACGCCACCTGCCAAGCTTTCGGCCCGTCCCTGTCGGCATTAAAAAATCGTAGCGTGATAACGATGGTTCCGATCCGCGTCCCGCGCGAAGGCGATTACAGGGGAAATGCAGCCCTTTCCAAAGAGCCATGAACAGACTTTCTACTCCCAAGGAGCCCAAAGATATTAAGCCGCAAATAAGTCCTACGCGCGTCTTTTCTACGCCTCGCACCACATATAAAAAATCGTAGCGTAAGAACGGTGGGTCCGATCCGCGTGCCGCTTAAAGGCGATTACAGGGGAGATGCAACCCTTTCCAAAGAACCATGAAAAGACTTTCTACTCCCAAGGAGACAAGAGATATTAAGCCGCAATGACGTCCGACGCGCGCATTTTCTCCGCCGCGCAACATATTTAAAAAAATCACAGCGTGAAAACCGTGGGTTCGATCCGCGTGCCGCTCGAAGGCGATTACAGGGGAGATGCAGCCCTTTCCAAAGAGGCATGAACAGACTTCCTACTCCCAAGGAGCCCAAAGATATTAAGCCGCAAATACGTCCTACGCGCGTCTTTTCTATGCCGCGCACCACATTTAAAAAATCGTATCGGAAGAACGGTGGGTCCAATCCGCGTGCCGCTTAAAGGCGATTACAAGGGAGATGCAAACCTTTCCAAAGAGCCATGAACAGACTTTCTACTCCCAATGAGACAAGAGATATCAAGCCGCAAATACGTCCGGCGCGCGTCTATTCTCCGCCGCGCAACACATTTAAAAAAATCGTAGCGTGAAAACCGTGGGTTCGATCCGCGTGCCGCTTAAAGGCGATTACAGGGGAGATGCAGCCCTTTCCAAAGAGCCATGAAAAGACTTTCTACTCCCAAGGAGACAAGAGATATTAAGCCGAAATGACGTCCGACGTGCGCATTTCCTCCGCCGCGCACCACATTTAAAAAAATCATAGCGTGAAAACCGTGGGTTCGATCCGCGTGCCGCTCGAAGGCGATTACAGGGGAGATGCAGCCCTTTCCAAAGAGGCATGAACAGACTTCCTACTCCCAAGGAGCCCAAAGATATTAAGCCGCAAATACGTCCTACGTGCGTCTTTTCTACGCCGCGCACCACATTTAAAAAATCGTATCGGAAGAACGGTGGGTCCAATCCGCGTGCCGCTTAAAGGCGATTACAAGGGAGATGCAAACCTTTCCAAAGAGCCATGAAAAGACTTTCTACTCCCAAGGAGACAATAGATATTAAGCCGCAATGACGTCCGACGCGCGCATTTTCTCCGCCGCGCAACATATTTAAAAAAATCACAGCGTGAAAACCGTGGGTTCGATCCGCGTGCCGCTCGAAGGCGATTACAGGGGAGATGGAGCCCTTTCCAAAGAGGCATGAACAGACTTCCTACTCCCAAGGAGCCCAAAGATATTAAGCCGCAAATACGTCCTACGCGCGTCTTTTCTACGCCGCGCACCACATTTAAAAAATCGTAGCGTAAGAACGGTGGGTCCGATCCGCGTGCCGCTTAAAGGCGATTACAGGGGAGATGCAAACCTTTCCAAAGAGCCATGAACAGACTTTCTACTCCCAAGGAGACCAGAAATATTAACATATAAAGCGTTACGCTCCAGTCGGATGAACGAGAAACGCTTGTACAATTGCAACGAATTGGAGGAGAAAGTTTAAACAAACGCGCTGACTTTGAACGCTCACATCTAGGCCGGGCCAACTCCAAATGGCGTGCAACTCGGTGCGCATCACCTCCATGACTGTCCCTAACGAACGCCACCTGCCACGCTTTCGGCCTATCCCTGGCGGCATTAAAAAATCGTAGCGTGATAACGATGGTTCCGATGCGCGTGCCGCTCGAAGGCGATTACAGGGGAGATACAGCCCTTTCCAAAGAGCCATGAACAGACTTTCTACTCCCAAGGAGACAAGAGATATTACGCGCATTTTCTCCGACGCGCACCACGTTTAAAAAATCGTAGCGTGAGAACGGTGGGTCCGATCCGCGTGCCGCTTAAAGGCGATTACAGGGGAGATGCATCCCTTTCCAAAGAGCCATGAACAGACTTTCTACTCCCAAGGAGACCAGAGATATTAACAGATAAAGCGTTACGCTCCAGTCGGATGAGCGAGAAACGCTTGTACAATTGCAACGAATTGGAGGAGAAAGTTTAAACAAACGCGCTGACTTTGAAGGCTCACATCTAGGCCGGGCCATGTCCAAATGGCCTGCAACTCGGTCCGGAACACGTCCATGTTTTTTCCTAACGAACGCCACCTGCCAAGCTTTCGGCCCGTCCCTGTCGGCATTAAAAAATCGTAGCGTGATAACGATGGTTCCGATCCGCGTGCCGCTTAAAGGCGATTACAAGGGAAATGCAGCCCTTTCCAAAGAGCCATGAAAAGACTTTCTACTCCCAAGGAGACAAGAGATATTAAGCCGAAATGACGTCCGACGCGCGCATTTTCTCCGCCCCGCAACACATTTTAAAAAATCATAGCGTGAAAACCGTGGGTTCGATCCGCGTGCCGCTCGAAGGCGATTACAGGGGAGATGCAGCCCTTTCCAAAGAGCCATGAACAGACTTCCTACTCCCAACGAGACAAGAGATATTAAGCCGCAATGACGTCCGACGCGCGCATTTATTGCGCCGCGCACCACATTTAAAAAATCGTAGCGTGAGAACGGTGGGTCCGATCCGCGTGCCGCTTAAAGGCGATTACAGGGGAGATGCAGCCCTTTCCAAAGAGCCATGAACAGACTTTCTACTCCCAAGGAGACAAGAGATATTAAGCCGCAATGACGTCCGACGCGCGCATTTTCTCCGCCGCGCACCACATTTAAAAAAATCATAGCGTGAAAACCGTGGGTTCCATCCGCGTGCCGCTCGAAGGCGATTACAGGGGAGATGCAGCCCTTTCCAAAGAGCCATGAACAGACTTTCTACTCCCAATGAGACAAGAGATATTAATCCGCAATGACGTCCGACGCGCGCATTTTCTCCGCCGCGCACCACATTTAAAAAAATCATAGCGTGAAAACCGTGGGTTCGATCCGCGTGCCGCTCGAAGGCGATTACAGGGGAGATGCAGCCCTTTCCAAAGAGCCATGAACAGACTTTCTACTCCCAATGAGACAAGAGATATCAAGCCGCAAATACGTCCGGCGCGCGTCTATTCTCCGCGCGCAACACATTTAAAAAAAATCGTAGCGTGAAAACCGTGGGTTCGATCCGCGTGCCGCTTAAAGGCGATTACAGGGGAGATGCAGCCCTTTCCAAAGAGCCATGAAAAGACTTTCTACTCCAAAGGAGACAAGAGATATTAAGCCGAAATGACGTCCGACGCGCGCATTTCCTCCGCCGCGCACCACATTTAAAAAAATCATAGCGTGAAAACCGTGGGTTCGATCCGCGTGCCGCTCGAAGGCGATTACAGGGGAGATGCAGCCCTTTCCAAAGAGGCATGAACAGACTTCCTAATCCCAAGGAGCCCAAAGATATTAAGCCGCAAATACGTCCTACGCGCGTCTTTTCTACGCCGCGCACCACATTTAAAAAATCGTATCGGAAGAACGGTGGGTCCAATCCGCGTGCCGCTTAAAGGCGATTACAAGGGAGATGCAAACCTTTCCAAAGAGCCATGAAAAGACTTTCTACTCCCAAGGAGACAATAGATATTAAGCCGAAATGACGTCCGACGCGCGCATTTTCTCCGACGCGCACCACATTTAAAAAAATCATAGCGTGAAAACCGTGGGTTCGATCCGCGTGCCGCTCGAAGGCGATTACAGCGGAGATGCAGCCCTTTCCAAAGAGCCATGAAAAGACTTTCTACTCCCAAGGAGACAAGAGATATTAAGCCGAAATTACGTCCGACGCGCGCATTTCCTCCGCCGCGCACCACATTTAAAAAAATCATAGCGTGAAAACCGTGGGTTCGATCCGCGTGCCGCTCAAAGGCGATTACAGGGGAGATGCAGCCCTTTCCAAAGAGCCATGAACAGACTTTCTACACCCAATGAGACAAGAGATATTAAGCCGCAAATACGTCCGGCGCGCGTCTTTTCTCCGCCGCGCAACACATTTAAAAAAAATCGTAGCGTGAAAAACGTGGGTTCGATCCGCGTGCCGCTCGAAGGCGATTACAGGGGAGATGCATCCCTTTCAAAAGAGCCATGAACAGACTTTCTACTCCCAAGGAGACCAGAAATATTAACATATAAAGCGTTACGCTCCAGTCGGATGAACGAGAAACGGTTGTACAATTGCAACGAATTGGAGGAGAAACTTTAAACAAACGCGCTGACTTTGAACGCTCACATCTAGGCCGGGCCAACTCCAAATGGCGTGCAACTCGGTGTGCATCACCTCCATGACTGTCCCTAACGAACGCCACCTGCCACGCTTTCGGCCTATCCCTGGCGGCATTAAAAAATCGTAGCGTGATAACGATGGCTCCGATGCGCGTGCCGCTCGAAGGCGATTACAGGGGAGATACAGCCCTTTCCAAAGAGCCATGAACAGACTTTCTACTCCCAAGGAGACAAGAGATATTACGCGCATTTTCTCCGACGCGCACCACGTTTAAAAAATCGTAGCGTGAGAACGATGGGTCCGATCCGCGTGCCGCTTAAAGGCGATTACAGGGGAGATGCAACCCTTTCCAAAGAACCATGAAAAGACTTTCTAGTCCCAAGGAGACAAGAGATATTAAGCCGCAATGACGTCCGACGCGCGCATTTTCTCTGCCGCGCAGCACATTTAAAAAAATCATAGCGTGAAAACCGTGGGTTCGATCCGCGTGCCGCTCGAAGGCGATTACAGGGGAGATGCAGCCCTTTCCAAAGAGCCATGAACAGACTTTCTACTCCCAAGGAGACAAGAGATATTAAGCCGAAATGACGTCCGACGCGCGCATTTCCTCCGCCGCACACCACATTTAAAAAAATCATAGCGTGAAAACCGTGGGTTCGATCCGCGTGCCGCTCAAAGGCGATTACAGGGGAGATGCAGCCCTTTCCAAAGAGCCATGAACAGACTTTCTACACCCAATGAGACAAGAGATATTAAGCCGCAAATACGTCCGGCGCGCGTCTTTTCTCCGCCGCGCAACACATTTAAAAAAATCGTAGCGTGAAAAACGTGGGTTCGATCCGCGTGCCGCTCGAAGGCGATTACAGGGGAGATGCAGCCCTTTCCAAAGAGCCATGAACAGACTTTCTACTCCCAAGGAGACCAGAAATATTAACTTATAAAGCGTTACGCTCCAGTCGGATGAACGAGAAACGCTTGTACAATTGCAACGAATTGGAGGAGAAAGTTTAAACAAACGCGCTGACTTTGAACGCTCACATCTAGGCCGGGCCAACTCCAAATGGCGTGCAACTCGGTGTGCATCACCTCCATGACTGTCCCTAACGAACGCCACCTGCCACGCTTTCGGCCTATCCCTGGCGGCATTAAAAAATCGTAGCGTGATAACGATGGTTCCGATGCGCGTGCCGCTCGAAGGCGATTACAGGGGAGATACAGCCCTTTCCAAAGAGCCATGAACAGACTTTCTACTCCCAAGGAGACAAGAGATATTACGCGCATTTTCTCCGACGCGCACCACGTTTAAAAAATCGTAGCGTGAGAACGGTGGGTCCGATCCGCGTGCCGCTTAAAGGCGATTACAGGGGAGATGCAACCCTTTCCAAAGAGCCATGAAAAGACTTTCTACTCCCAAGGAGACAAGAGATATTAAGCCGCAATGACGTCCGACGCGCGCATTTTCTCCGCCGCGCAGCACATTTAAAAAAATCATAGCGTGAAAACCGTGGGTTCGATCCGCGTGCCGCTCGAAGGCGATTACAGGGGAGATGGAGCCCTTTCCAAAGAGGCATGAACAGACTTCCTACTCCCAAGGAGCCCAAAGATATTAAGCCGCAAATACGTCCTACGCGCGTCTTTTCTACGCCGCGCACCACATTTAAAAAATCGTAGCGTAAGAACGGTGGGTCCGATCCGCGTGCCGCTTAAAGGCGATTACAGGGGACATGCAAACCTTTCCAAAGAGCCATGAAAAGACTTTCTACTCCCAAGGAGACAAGAGATATTAAGCCGCAATGACGTCCGACGAGCGCATTTTCTCCGACGCGCAACACATTTAAAAAAATCATAGCGTGAAAACCGTGGGTTCGATCCGCGTGCCGCTTGAAGGCGATTACAGGGGAGATGCAGCCCTTTCCAAAGAGCCATGAACAGACTTTCTACTCCCAATGAGACAAGAGATATCAAGCCGCAAATACGTCCGGCGCGCGTCTATTCTCCGCCGCGAAACACATTTAAAAAAATCGTAGCGTGAAAACCGTGGGTTCGATCCGCGTGCCGCTTAAAGGCGATTACAGGGGAAATGCAGCCCTTTCCAAAGAGCCATGAAAAGACTTTCTACTCCCAAGGAGACAAGAGATATTAAGCCGAAATGACGTCCGACGCGCGCATTTCCTCCGCCGCGCACCACATTTAAAAAAATCATAGCGTGAAAACCGTGGGTTCGATCCGCGTGCCGCTCGAAGGCGATTACAGGGGAGATGCAGCTCTTTCCAAAGAGGCATGAACAGACTTTCTACTCCCAAGGAGACCAGAGATATTAACAGATAAAGCGTTACGCTCCAGTCGGATGAGCGAGAAACGCTTGTACAATTGCAACGAATTGGAGGAGAAAGTTTAAACAAACGCGCTGACTTTGAAGGCTCACATCTAGGCCGGGCCATGTCCAAATGGCCTGCAACTCGGTCCGGAACACGTCCATGACTTTTCCTAACGAACGCCACCTGCCAAGCTTTCGGCCCGTCCCTGTCGGCATTAAAAAATCGTAGCGTGATAACGATGGTTCCGATCCGCGTGCCGCGCGAAGGCGATTACAGGGGAGATGCAGCCCTTTCCAAAGAGCCATGAACAGACTTTCTACTCCCAAGGAGCCCAAAGATATTAAGCCGCAAATACGTCCTACGCGCGTCTTTTCTACGCCGCGCACCACATTTAAAAAATCTTAGCGTGAGAACGGTGGGTCCGATCCGCGTGCCGCTTAAAGGCGATTACAAGGGAAATGCAGCCCTTTCCAAAGAGCCATGAAAAGACTTTCTACTCCCAAGGAGACAAGAGATATTAAGCCGAAATGACGTCCGACGCGCGCATTTTCTCCGCCGCGCAACACATTTTAAAAAATCATAGCGTGAAAACCGTGGGTTCGATCCGCGTGCCGCTCGAAGGCGATTACAGGGGAGATGCAGCCCTTTCCAAAGAGCCATGAACAGACTTCCTACTCCCAACGAGACAAGAGATATTAAGCCGCAATGACGTCCGACGCGCGCATTTATTGCGCCGCGCACCACATTTAAAAAATCGTAGCGTGAGAACGGTGGGACCGATCCGCGTGCCGCTTAAAGGCGATTACAGGGGAGATGCAGCCCTTTCCAAAGAGCCATGAACAGACTTTCTACTCCCAAGGAGACAAGAGATATTAAGCCGCAATGACGTCCGACGCGCGCATTTTCTCCGCCGCGCACCACATTTAAAAAAATCATAGCGTGAAAACCGTGGGTTCCATCCGCGTGCCGCTCGAAGGCGATTACAGGGGAGATGCAGCCCTTTCCAAAGAGCCATGAACAGACTTTCTACTCCCAATGAGACAAGAGATATTAAGCCGCAATGACGTCCGACGCGCGCATTTTCTCCGCCGCGCACCACATTTAAAAAAATCATAGCGTGAAAACCGTGGGTTCGATCCGCGTGCCGCTTAAAGGCGATTACAAGGGAGATGCAAACCTTTCCAAAGAGCCATGAAAAGACTTTCTACTCCCAAGGAGACAATAGATATTAAGCCGAAATGACGTCCGACGCGCGCATTTTCTCCAACGCGCACCACATTTAAAAAAATCATAGCGTGAAAACCGTGGGTTCGATCCGCGTGCCGCTCGAAGGCGATTACAGCGGAGATGCAGCCCTTTCCAAAGAGCCATGAAAAGACTTTCTACTCCCAAGGAGACAAGAGATATTAAGCCGAAATGACGTCCGACGCGCGCATTTCCTCCGCCGCGCACCACATTTAAAAAAATCATAGCGTGAAAACCGTGGGTTCGATCCGCGTGCCGCTCGAAGGCGATTACAGCGGAGATGCAGCCCTTTCCAAAGAGCCATGAAAAGACTTTCTACTCCTAAGGAGACAAGAGATATTAAGCCGAAATGACGTCCGACGCGCGCATTTCCTCCGCCGCGCACCACATTTAAAAAAATCATAGCGTGAAAACCGTGGGTTCGATCCGCGTGCCGCTCAAAGGCGATTACAGGGGAGATGCAGCCCTTTCCAAAGAGCCATGAACAGACTTTCTACTCCCAATGAGACAAGAGATATCAAGCCGCAAATACGTCCGGCGCGCGTCTATTCTCCGCCGCGCAACACATTTAAAAAAATCGTAGCGTGAAAACCGTGGGTTCGATCCGCGTGCCGCTTAAAGGCGATTACAGGGGAGATGCAGCCCTTTCCAAAGAGCCATGAAAAGACTTTCTACTCCCAAGGAGACAAGAGATATTAAGCCGAAATGACGTCCGACGCGCGCATTTCCTCCGCCGCGCACCACATTTAAAAAAATCATAGCGTGAAAACCGTGGGTTCGATCCGCGTGCCGCTCGAAGGCGATTACAGGGGAGATGCAGCCCTTTCCAAAGAGCCATGAACAGACTTTCTACACCCAATGAGACAAGAGATATTAAGCCGCAAATACATCCGGCGCGCGTCTTTTCTCCGCCGCGCACCACATTTAAAAAAAATCGTCGCGTGAAAAACGTGGGTTCGATCCGCGTGCCGCTCGAAGGCGATTACAGGGGAGATGCATCCCTTTCAAAAGAGCCATGAACAGACTTTCTACTCCCAAGGAGACCAGAAATATTAACATATAAAGCGTTACGCTCCAGTCGGATGAACGAGAAACGCTTGTACAATTGCAACGAATTGGAGGAGAAAGTTTAAACAAACGCGCTGACTTTGAAGGCTCACATCTAGGCCGGGCCAGGTCCAAATGGCCTGCAACTCGGTCCGCATCACGTCCATGACTTTTCCTAACGAACGCCACCTGCCAAGCTTTCGGCCCGTCCCTGTCGGCATTAAAAAATCGTAGCGTGATAACGATGGTTCCGATCCGCGTCCCGCGCGAAGGCGATTACAGGGGAAATGCAGCCCTTTCCAAAGAGCCATGAACAGACTTTCTACTCCCAAGGAGCCCAAAGATATTAAGCCGCAAATAAGTCCTACGCGCGTCTTTTCTACGCCTCGCACCACATATAAAAAATCGTAGCGTAAGAACGGTGGGTCCGATCCGCGTGCCGCTTAAAGGCGATTACAGGGGAGATGCAACCCTTTCCAAAGAACCATGAAAAGACTTTCTACTCCCAAGGAGACAAGAGATATTAAGCCGCAATGACGTCCGACGCGCGCATTTTCTCCGCCGCGCAACATATTTAAAAAAATCACAGCGTGAAAACCGTGGGTTCGATCCGCGTGCCGCTCGAAGGCGATTACAGGGGAGATGCAGCCCTTTCCAAAGAGGCATGAACAGACTTCCTACTCCCAAGGAGCCCAAAGATATTAAGCCGCAAATACGTCCTACGCGCGTCTTTTCTATGCCGCGCACCACATTTAAAAAATCGTATCGGAAGAACGGTGGGTCCAATCCGCGTGCCGCTTAAAGGCGATTACAAGGGAGATGCAAACCTTTCCAAAGAGCCATGAACAGACTTTCTACTCCCAATGAGACAAGAGATATCAAGCCGCAAATACGTCCGGCGCGCGTCTATTCTCCGCCGCGCAACACATTTAAAAAAATCGTAGCGTGAAAACCGTGGGTTCGATCCGCGTGCCGCTTAAAGGCGATTACAGGGGAGATGCAGCCCTTTCCAAAGAGCCATGAAAAGACTTTCTACTCCCAAGGAGACAAGAGATATTAAGCCGAAATGACGTCCGACGTGCGCATTTCCTCCGCCGCGCACCACATTTAAAAAAATCATAGCGTGAAAACCGTGGGTTCGATCCGCGTGCCGCTCGAAGGCGATTACAGGGGAGATGCAGCCCTTTCCAAAGAGGCATGAACAGACTTCCTACTCCCAAGGAGCCCAAAGATATTAAGCCGCAAATACGTCCTACGTGCGTCTTTTCTACGCCGCGCACCACATTTAAAAAATCGTATCGGAAGAACGGTGGGTCCAATCCGCGTGCCGCTTAAAGGCGATTACAAGGGAGATGCAAACCTTTCCAAAGAGCCATGAAAAGACTTTCTACTCCCAAGGAGACAATAGATATTAAGCCGCAATGACGTCCGACGCGCGCATTTTCTCCGCCGCGCAACATATTTAAAAAAATCACAGCGTGAAAACCGTGGGTTCGATCCGCGTGCCGCTCGAAGGCGATTACAGGGGAGATGGAGCCCTTTCCAAAGAGGCATGAACAGACTTCCTACTCCCAAGGAGCCCAAAGATATTAAGCCGCAAATACGTCCTACGCGCGTCTTTTCTACGCCGCGCACCACATTTAAAAAATCGTAGCGTAAGAACGGTGGGTCCGATCCGCGTGCCGCTTAAAGGCGATTACAGGGGAGATGCAAACCTTTCCAAAGAGCCATGAACAGACTTTCTACTCCCAAGGAGACCAGAAATATTAACATATAAAGCGTTACGCTCCAGTCGGATGAACGAGAAACGCTTGTACAATTGCAACGAATTGGAGGAGAAAGTTTAAACAAACGCGCTGACTTTGAACGCTCACATCTTGGCCGGGCCAACTCCAAATGGCGTGCAACTCGGTGCGCATCACCTCCATGACTGTCCCTAACGAACGCCACCTGCCACGCTTTCGGCCTATCCCTGGCGGCATTAAAAAATCGTAGCGTGATAACGATGGTTCCGATGCGCGTGCCGCTCGAAGGCGATTAGAGGGGAGATACAGCCCTTTCCAAACAGCCATGAACAGACTTTCTACTCCCAAGGAGACAAGAGATATTACGCGCATTTTCTCCGACGCGCACCACGTTTAAAAAATCGTAGCGTGAGAACGGTGGGTCCGATCCGCGTGCCGCTTAAAGGCGATTACAGGGGAGATGCATCCCTTTCCAAAGAGCCATGAACAGACTTTCTACTCCCAAGGAGACCAGAGATATTAACAGATAAAGCGTTACGCTCCAGTCGGATGAGCGAGAAACGCTTGTACAATTGCAACGAATTGGAGGAGAAAGTTTAAACAAACGCGCTGACTTTGAAGGCTCACATCTAGGCCGGGCCATGTCCAAATGGCCTGCAACTCGGTCCGGAACACGTCCATGACTTTTCCTAACGAACGCCACCTGCCAAGCTTTCGGCCCGTCCCTGTCGGCATTAAAAAATCGTAGCGTGATAACGATGGTTCCGATCCGCGTGCCGCGCGAAGGCGATTACAGGGGAGATGCAGCCCTTTCCAAAGAGCCATGAACAGACTTTCTACTCCCAAGGAGCCCAAAGATATTAAGCCGCAAATACGTCCTACGCACGTCTTTTCTACGCCGCGCACCACATTTAAAAAATCTTAGCGTGAGAACGGTGGGTCCGATCCGCGTGCCGCTTAAAGGCGATTACAAGGGAAATGCAGCCCTTTCCAAAGAGCCATGAAAAGACTTTCTACTCCCAAGGAGACAAGAGATATTAAGCCGAAATGACGTCCGACGCGCGCATTTTCTCCGCCGCGCAACACATTTTAAAAAATCATAGCGTGAAAACCGTGGGTTCGATCCGCGTGCCGCTCGAAGGCGATTACAGGGGAGATGCAGCCCTTTCCAAAGAGCCATGAACAGACTTCCTACTCCCAACGAGACAAGAGATATTAAGCCGCAATGACGTCCGACGCGCGCATTTATTGCGCCGCGCACCACATTTAAAAAATCGTAGCGTGAGAACGGTGGGTCCGATCCGCGTGCCGCTTAAAGGCGATTACAGGGGAGATGCAGCCCTTTCCAAAGAGCCATGAACAGACTTTCTACTCCCAAGGAGACAAGAGATATTAAGCCGCAATGACGTCCGACGCGCGCATTTTCTCCGCCGCGCACCACATTTAAAAAAATCATAGCGTGAAAACCGTGGGTTCCATCCGCGTGCCGCTCGAAGGCGATTACAGGGGAGATGCAGCCCTTTCCAAAGAGCCATGAACAGACTTTCTACTCCCAATGAGACAAGAGATATTAAGCCGCAATGACGTCCGACGCGCGCATTTTCTCCGCCGCGCACCACATTTAAAAAAATCATAGCGTGAAAACCGTGGGTTCGATCCGCGTGCCGCTCGAAGGCGATTACAGGGGAGATGCAGCCCTTTCCAAAGAGCCATGAACAGACTTTCTACTCCCAATGAGACAAGAGATATCAAGCCGCAAATACGTCCGGCGCGCGTCTATTCTCCGCGCGCAACACATTTAAAAAAAATCGTAGCGTGAAAACCGTGGGTTCGATCCGCGTGCCGCTTAAAGGCGATTACAGGGGAGATGCAGCCCTTTCCAAAGAGCCATGAAAAGACTTTCTACTCCAAAGGAGACAAGAGATATTACGCCGAAATGACGTCCGACGCGCGCATTTCCTCCGCCGCGCACCACATTTAAAAAAATCATAGCGTGAAAACCGTGGGTTCGATCCGCGTGCCGCTTAAAGGCGATTACAAGGGAGATGCAAACCTTTCCAAAGAGCCATGAAAAGACTTTCTACTCCCAAGGAGACAATAGATATTAAGCCGAAATGACGTCCGACGCGCGCATTTTCTCCAACGCGCACCACATTTAAAAAAATCATAGCGTGAAAACCGTGGGTTCGATCCGCGTGCCGCTCGAAGGCGATTACAGCAGAGATGCAGCCCTTTCCAAAGAGCCATGAAAAGACTTTCTACTCCCAAGGAGACAAGAGATATTAAGCCGAAATGACGTCCGACGCGCGCATTTCCTCCGCCGCGCACCACATTTAAAAAAATCATAGCGTGAAAACCGTGGGTTCGATCCGCGTGCCGCTCGAAGGCGATTACAGGGGAGATGCAGCCCTTTCCAAAGAGCCATGAACAGACTTTCTACTCCCAAGGAGACCAGAAATATTAACTTATAAAGCGTTACGCTCCAGTCGGATGAACGAGAAACGCTTGTACAATTGCAACGAATTGGAGGAGAAAGTTTAAACAAACGCGCTGACTTTGAACGCTCACATCTAGGCCGGGCCAACTCCAAATGGCGTGCAACTCGGTGTGCATCACCTCCATGACTGTCCCTAACGAACGCCACCTGCCACGCTTTCGGCCTATCCCTGGCGGCATTAAAAAATCGTAGCGTGATAACGATGGTTCCGATGCGCGTGCCGCTCGAAGGCGATTACAGGGGAGATACAGCCCTTTCCAAAGAGCCATGAACAGACTTTCTACTCCCAAGGAGACAAGAGATATTACGCGCATTTTCTCCGACGCGCACCACGTTTAAAAAATCGTAGCGTGAGAACGGTGGGTCCGATCCGCGTGCCGCTTAAAGGCGATTACAGGGGAGATGCAGCCCTTTCCAAAGAGGCATGAACAGACTTCCTACTCCCAAGGAGCCCAAAGATATTAAGCCGCAAATACGTCCTACGCGCGTCTTTTCTACGACGCGCAACACATTTAAAAAAATCATAGCGTGAAAACCGTGGGTTCGATCCGCGTGCCGCTCGAAGGCGATTACAGGGGAGATGCAGCCCTTTCCAAAGAGCCATGAACAGACTTTCTACTCCCAATGAGACAAGAGATATCAAGCCGCAAATACGTCCGGCGCGCGTCTATTCTCCGCCGCGCAACACATTTAAAAAAATCGTAGCGTGAAAACCGTGGGTTCGATCCGCGTGCCGCTTAAAGGCGATTACAGGGGAGATGCAGCCCTTTCCAAAGAGCCATGAAAAGACTTTCTACTCCCAAGGAGACAAGAGATATTAAGCCGAAATGACGTCCGACGCGCGCATTTCCTCCGCCGCGCACCACATTTAAAAAAATCATAGCGTGAAAACCGTGGGTTCGATCCGCGTGCCGCTCGAAGGCGATTACAGGGGAGATGCAGCCCTTTCCAAAGAGGCATGAACAGACTTCCTACTCCCAAGGAGCCCAAAGATATTAAGCCGCAAATACGTCCTACGCGCGTCTTTTCTACGCCGCGCACCACATTTAAAAAATCGTATCGGAAGAACGGTGGGTCCAATCCGCGTGCCGCTTAAAGGCGATTACAAGGGAGATGCAAACCTTTCCAAAGAGCCATGAAAAGACTTTCTACTCCCAAGGAGACAATAGATATTAAGCCGAAATGACGTCCGACGCGCGCATTTTCTCCGACGCGCACCACATTTAAAAAAATCATAGCGTGAAAACCGTGGGTTCGATCCGCGTGCCGCTCGAAGGCGATTACAGCGGAGATGCAGCCCTTTCCAAAGAGCCATGAAAAGACTTTCTACTCCCAAGGAGACAAGAGATATTAAGCCGAAATGACGTCCGACGCGCGCATTTCCTCCGCCGCGCACCACATTTAAAAAAATCATAGCGTGAAAACCGTGGGTTCGATCCGCGTGCCGCTCAAAGGCGATTACAGGGGAGATGCAGCCCTTTCCAAAGAGCCATGAACAGACTTTCTACACCCAATGAGACAAGAGATATTAAGCCGCAAATACGTCCTGCGCGCGTCTTTTCTCCGCCGCGCAACACATTTAAAAAAAATCGTAGCGTGAAAAACGTGGGTTCGATCCGCGTGCCGCTCGAAGGCGATTACAGGGGAGATGCATCCCTTTCAAAAGAGCCATGAACAGACTTTCTACTCCCAAGGAGACCAGAAATATTAACATATAAAGCGTTACGCTCCAGTCGGATGAACGAGAAACGCTTGTACAATTGCAACGAATTGGAGGAGAAACTTTAAACAAACGCGCTGACTTTGAACGCTCACATCTAGGCCGGGCCAACTCCAAATGGCGTGCAACTCGGTGTGCATCACCTCCATGACTGTCCCTAACGAACGCCACCTGCCACGCTTTCGGCCTATCCCTGGCGGCATTAAAAAATCGTAGCGTGATAACGATGGTTCCGATGCGCGTGCCGCTCGAAGGCGATTACAGGGGAGATACAGCCCTTTCCAAAGAGCCATGAACATACTTTCTACTCTCAAGGAGCCCAAAGATATTAAGCCGCAAATAAGTCCTACGCGCCTCTTTTCTACGCCGCGCACCACATTTAAAAAAATCATAGCGTGAGAACGATGGGTCCGATCCGCGTGCCGCTTAAAGGCGATTACAGGGGAGATGCAACCCTTTCCAAAGAACCATGAAAAGACTTTCTAGTCCCAAGGAGACAAGAGATATTAAGCCGCAATGACGTCCGACGCGCGCATTTTCTCTGCCGCGCAGCACATTTAAAAAAATCATAGCGTGAAAACCGTGGGTTCGATCCGCGTGCCGCTCGAAGGCGATTACAGGGGAGATGCAGCCCTTTCCAAAGAGCCATGAACAGACTTTCTACTCCCAAGGAGACAAGAGATATTAAGCCGAAATGACGTCCGACGCGCGCATTTCCTCCGCCGCACACCACATTTAAAAAAATCATAGCGTGAAAACCGTGGGTTCGATCCGCGTGCCGCTCAAAGGCGATTACAGGGGAGATGCAGCCCTTTCCAAAGAGCCATGAACAGACTTTCTACACCCAATGAGACAAGAGATATTAAGCCGCAAATACGTCCGGCGCGCGTCTTTTCTCCGCCGCGCAACACATTTAAAAAAATCGTAGCGTGAAAAACGTGGGTTCGATCCGCGTGCCGCTCGAAGGCGATTACAGGGGAGATGCAGCCCTTTCCAAAGAGCCATGAACAGACTTTCTACTCCCAAGGAGACCAGAAATATTAACTTATAAAGCGTTACGCTCCAGTCGGATGAACGAGAAACGCTTGTACAATTGCAACGAATTGGAGGAGAAAGTTTAAACAAACGCGCTGACTTTGAACGCTCACATCTAGGCCGGGCCAACTCCAAATGGCGTGCAACTCGGTGTGCATCACCTCCATGACTGTCCCTAACGAACGCCACCTGCCACGCTTTCGGCCTATCCCTGGCGGCATTAAAAAATCGTAGCGTGATAACGATGGTTCCGATGCGCGTGCCGCTCGAAGGCGATTACAGGGGAGATACAGCCCTTTCCAAAGAGCCATGAACAGACTTTCTACTCCCAAGGAGACAAGAGATATTACGCGCATTTTCTCCGACGCGCACCACGTTTAAAAAATCGTAGCGTGAGAACGGTGGGTCCGATCCGCGTGCCGCTTAAAGGCGATTACAGGGGAGATGCAACCCTTTCCAAAGAGGCATGAACAGACTTCCTACTCCCAAGGAGCCCAAAGATATTAAGCCGCAAATACGTCCTACGCGCGTCTTTTCTCCGACGCGCAACACATTTAAAAAAATCATAGCGTGAAAACCGTGGGTTCGATCCGCGTGCCGCTCGAAGGCGATTACAGGGGAGATGCAGCCCTTTCCAAAGAGCCATGAACAGACTTTCTACTCCCAATGAGACAAGAGATATCAAGCCGCAAATACGTCCGGCGCGCGTCTATTCTCCGCCGCGCAACACATTTAAAAAAATCGTAGCGTGAAAACCGTGGGTTCGATCCGCGTGCCGCTTAAAGGCGATTACAGGGGAGATGCAGCCCTTTCCAAAGAGGCATGAACAGACTTCCTACTCCCAAGGAGCCCAAAGATATTAAGCCGCAAATACGTCCTACGCGCGTCTTTTCTACGCCGCGCACCACATTTAAAAAATCGTATCGGAAGAACGGTGGGTCCAATCCGCGTGCCGCTTAAAGGCGATTACAAGGGAGATGCAAACCTTTCCAAAGAGCCATGAAAAGACTTTCTACTCCCAAGGAGACAATAGATATTAAGCCGAAATGACGTCCGACGCGCGCATTTTCTCCGACGCGCACCACATTTAAAAAAATCATAGCGTGAAAACCGTGGGTTCGATCCGCGTGCCGCTCGAAGGCGATTACAGCGGAGATGCAGCCCTTTCCAAAGAGCCATGAAAAGACTTTCTACTCCCAAGGAGACAAGAGATATTAAGCCGAAATGACGTCCGACGCGCGCATTTCCTCCGCCGCGCACCACATTTAAAAAAATCATAGCGTGAAAACCGTGGGTTCGATCCGCGTGCCGCTCAAAGGCGATTACAGGGGAGATGCAGCCCTTTCCAAAGAGCCATGAACAGACTTTCTACACCCAATGAGACAAGAGATATTAAGCCGCAAATACGTCCGGCGCGCGTCTTTTCTCCGCCGCGCAACACATTTAAAAAAAATCGTAGCGTGAAAAACGTGGGTTCGATCCGCGTGCCGCTCGAAGGCGATTACAGGGGAGATGCATCCCTTTCAAAAGAGCCATGAACAGACTTTCTACTCCCAAGGAGACCAGAAATATTAACATATAAAGCGTTACGCTCCAGTCGGATGAACGAGAAACGCTTGTACAATTGCAACGAATTGGAGGAGAAACTTTAAACAAACGCGCTGACTTTGAACGCTCACATCTAGGCCGGGCCAACTCCAAATGGCGTGCAACTCGGTGTGCATCACCTCCATGACTGTCCCTAACGAACGCCACCTGCCACGCTTTCGGCCTATCCCTGGCGGCATTAAAAAATCGTAGCGTGATAACGATGGTTCCGATGCGCGTGCCGCTCGAAGGCGATTACAGGGGAGATACAGCCCTTTCCAAAGAGCCATGAACAGACTTTCTACTCCCAAGGAGACAAGAGATATTACGCGCATTTTCTCCGACGCGCACCACGTTTAAAAAATCGTAGCGTGAGAACGATGAGTCCGATCCGCGTGCCGCTTAAAGGCGATTACAGGGGAGATGCAACCCTTTCCAAAGAACCATGAAAAGACTTTCTAGTCCCAAGGAGACAAGAGATATTAAGCCGCAATGACGTCCGACGCGCGCATTTTCTCTGCCGCGCAGCACATTTAAAAAAATCATAGCGTGAAAACCGTGGGTTCGATCCGCGTGCCGCTCGAAGGCGATTACAGGGGAGATGCAGCCCTTTCCAAAGAGCCATGAACAGACTTTCTACTCCCAATGAGACAAGAGATATCAAGCCGCAAATACGTCCGGCGCGCGTCTATTCTCCGCCGCGAAACACATTTAAAAAAATCGTAGCGTGAAAACCGTGGGTTCGATCCGCGTGCCGCTTAAAGGCGATTACAGGGGAGATGCAGCCCTTTCCAAAGAGCCATGAAAAGACTTTCTACTCCCAAGGAGACAAGAGATATTAAGCCGAAATGACGTCCGACGCGCGCATTTCCTCCGCCGCGCACCACATTTAAAAAAATCATAGCGTGAAAACCGTGGGTTCGATCCGCGTGCCGCTCGAAGGCGATTACAGGGGAGATGCAGCCCTTTCCAAAGAGGCATGAACAGACTTCCTACTCCCAAGGAGCCCAAAGATATTAAGCCGCAAATACGTCCTACGCGCGTCTTTTCTACGCCGCGCACCACATTTAAAAAATCGTATCGGAAGAACGGTGGGTCCAATCCGCGTGCCGCTTAAAGGCGATTACAAGGGAGATGCAAACCTTTCCAAAGAGCCATGAAAAGACTTTCTACTCCCAAGGAGACAATAGATATTAAGCCGAAATGACGTCCGACGCGCGCATTTTCTCCGACGCGCACCACATTTAAAAAAATCATAGCGTGAAAACCGTGGGTTCGATCCGCGTGCCGCTCGAAGGCGATTACAGCGGAGATGCAGCCCTTTCCAAAGAGCCATGAAAAGACTTTCTACTCCCAAGGAGACAAGAGATATTAAGCCGAAATGACGTCCGACGCGCGCATTTCCTCCGCCGCGCACCACATTTAAAAAAATCATAGCGTGAAAACCGTGGGTTCGATCCGCGTGCCGCTCAAAGGCGATTACAGGGGAGATGCAGCCCTTTCCAAAGAGCCATGAACAGACTTTCTACACCCAATGAGACAAGAGATATTAAGCCGCAAATACGTCCTGCGCGCGTCTTTTCTCCGCCGCGCAACACATTTAAAAAAAATCGTAGCGTGAAAAACGTGGGTTCGATCCGCGTGCCGCTCGAAGGCGATTACAGGGGAGATGCATCCCTTTCAAAAGAGCCATGAACAGACTTTCTACTCCCAAGGAGACCAGAAATATTAACATATAAAGCGTTACGCTCCAGTCGGATGAACGAGAAACGCTTGTACAATTGCAACGAATTGGAGGAGAAACTTTAAACAAACGCGCTGACTTTGAACGCTCACATCTAGGCCGGGCCAACTCCAAATGGCGTGCAACTCGGTGTGCATCACCTCCATGACTGTCCCTAACGAACGCCACCTGCCACGCTTTCGGCCTATCCCTGGCGGCATTAAAAAATCGTAGCGTGATAACGATGGTTCCGATGCGCGTGCCGCTCGAAGGCGATTACAGGGGAGATACAGCCCTTTCCAAAGAGCCATGAACATACTTTCTACTCTCAAGGAGCCCAAAGATATTAAGCCGCAAATAAGTCCTACGCGCGTCTTTTCTACGCCGCGCACCACATTTAAAAAAATCATAGCGTGAGAACGATGGGTCCGATCCGCGTGCCGCTTAAAGGCGATTACAGGGGAGATGCAACCCTTTCCAAAGAACCATGAAAAGACTTTCTAGTCCCAAGGAGACAAGAGATATTAAGCCGCAATGACGTCCGACGCGCGCATTTTCTCTGCCGCGCAGCACATTTAAAAAAATCATAGCGTGAAAACCGTGGGTTCGATCCGCGTGCCGCTCGAAGGCGATTACAGGGGAGATGCAGCCCTTTCCAAAGAGCCATGAAAAGACTTTCTACTCCCAAGGAGACAAGAGATATTAAGCCGAAATGACGTCCGACGCGCGCATTTCCTCCGCCGCGCACCACATTTAAAAAATCGTATCGGAAGAACGGTGGGTCCAATCCGCGTGCCGCTTAAAGGCGATTACAAGGGAGATGCAAACCTTTCCAAAGAGCCATGAAAAGACTTTCTACTCCCAAGGAGACAATAGATATTAAGCCGAAATGACGTCCGACGCGCGCATTTTCTCCGACGCGCACCACATTTAAAAAAATCATAGCGTGAAAACCGTGGGTTCGATCCGCGTGCCGCTCGAAGGCGATTACAGCGGAGATGCAGCCCTTTCCAAAGAGCCATGAAAAGACTTTCTACTCCCAAGGAGACAAGAGATATTAAGCCGAAATGACGTCCGATGCGCATTTCCTCCGCCGCGCACCACATTTAAAAAAATCATAGCGTGAAAACCGTGGGTTCGATCCGCGTGCCGCTCGAAGGCGATTACAGGGGAGATGCAGCCCTTTCCAAAGAGCCATGAACAGACTTTCTACTCCCAAGGAGACAATAGATATTAAGCCGAAATGACGTCCGACGCGCGCATTTTCTCCGACGCGCACCACATTTAAAAAAATCATAGCGTGAAAACCGTGGGTTCGATCCGCGTGCCGCTCGAAGGCGATTACAGCGGAGATGCAGCCCTTTCCAAAGAGCCATGAAAAGACTTTCTACTCCCAAGGAGACAAGAGATATTAAGCCGAAATGACGTCCGACGCGCGCATTTCCTCCGCCGCGCACCACATTTAAAAAAATCATAGCGTGAAAACCGTGGGTTCGATCCGCGTGCCGCTCGAAGGCGATTACAGGGGAGATGCAGCCCTTTCCAAAGAGCCATGAACAGACTTTCTACTCCCAAGGAGACCAGAAATATTAACTTATAAAGCGTTACGCTCCAGTCGGATGAACGAGAAACGCTTGTACAATTGCAACGAATTGGAGGAGAAAGTTTAAACAAACGCGCTGACTTTGAACGCTCACATCTAGGCCGGGCCAACTCCAAATGGCGTGCAACTCGGTGTGCATCACCTCCATGACTGTCCCTAACGAACGCCACCTGCCACGCTTTCGGCCTATCCCTGGCGGCATTAAAAAATCGTAGCGTGATAACGATGGTTCCGATGCGCGTGCCGCTCGAAGGCGATTACAGGGGAGATACAGCCCTTTCCAAAGAGCCATGAACAGACTTTCTACTCCCAAGGAGACAAGAGATATTACGCGCATTTTCTCCGACGCGCACCACGTTTAAAAAATCGTAGCGTGAGAACGGTGGGTCCGATCCGCGTGCCGCTTAAAGGCGATTACAGGGGAGATGCAAACCTTTCCAAAGAGCCATGAAAAGACTTTCTACTCCCAAGGAGACAAGAGATATTAAGCCGCAATGACGTCCGACGCGCGCATTTTCTCCGACGCGCAACACATTTAAAAAAATCATAGCGTGAAAACCGTGGGTTCGATCCGCGTGCCGCTTAAAGGCGATTACAGGGGAGATGCATCCCTTTCCAAAGAGCCATGAACAGACTTTCTACTCCCAAAGAGACCAGAGATATTAACAGATAAAGCGTTACGCTCCAGTCGGATGAGCGAGAAACGCTTGTACAATTGCAACGAATTGGAGGAGAAAGTTTAAACAAACGCGCTGACTTTGAAGGCTCACATCTAGGCCGGGCCAGGTCCAAATGGCCTGCAACTCGGTCCGCATCACGTCCATGACTTTTCCTAACGAACGCCACCTGCCAAGCTTTCGGCCCGTCCCTGTCGGCATTAAAAAATCGTAGCGTGATAACGATGGTTCCGATCCGCGTCCCGCGCGAAGGCGATTACAGGGGAAATGCAGCCCTTTCCAAAGAGCCATGAACAGACTTTCTACTCCCAAGGAGCCCAAAGATATTAAGCCGCAAATAAGTCCTACGCGCGTCTTTTCTACGCCTCGCACCACATATAAAAAATCGTAGCGTAAGAACGGTGGGTCCGATCCGCGTGCCGCTTAAAGGCGATTACAGGGGAGATGCAACCCTTTCCAAAGAACCATGAAAAGACTTTCTACTCCCAAGGAGACAAGAGATATTAAGCCGCAATGACGTCCGACGCGCGCATTTTATCCGCCGCGCAACACATTTAAAAAAATCATAGCGTGAAAACCGTGGGTTCGATCCGCGTGCCGCTCGAAGGCGATTACAGGGGAGATGGAGCCCTTTCCAAAGAGGCATGAACAGACTTCCTACTCCCAAGGAGCCCAAAGATATTAAGCCGCAAATACGTCCTACGCGCGTCTTTTCTACGCCGCGCACCACATTTAAAAAATCGTAGCGTAAGAACGGTGGGTCCGATCCGCGTGCCGCTTAAAGGCGATTACAGGGGAGATGCAAACCTTTCCAAAGAGCCATGAACAGACTTTCTACTCCCAAGGAGACCAGAAATATTAACATATAAAGCGTTACGCTCCAGTCGGATGAACGAGAAACGCTTGTACAATTGCAACGAATTGGAGGAGAAAGTTTAAACAAACGCGCTGACTTTGAACGCTCACATCTAGGCCGGGCCAACTCCAAATGGCGTGCAACTCGGTGCGCATCACCTCCATGACTGTCCCTAACGAACGCCACCTGCCACGCTTTCGGCCTATCCCTGGCGGCATTAAAAAATCGTAGCGTGATAACGATGGTTCCGATGCGCGTGCCGCTCGAAGGCGATTACAGGGGAGATACAGCCCTTTCCAAAGAGCCATGAACAGACTTTCTACTCCCAAGGAGACAAGAGATATTACGCGCATTTTCTCCGACGCGCACCACGTTTAAAAAATCGTAGCGTGAGAACGGTGGGTCCGATCCGCGTGCCGCTTAAAGGCGATTACAGGGGAGATGCATCCCTTTCCAAAGAGCCATGAACAGACTTTCTACTCCCAAGGAGACCAGAGATATTAACAGATAAAGCGTTACGCTCCAGTCGGATGAGCGAGAAACGCTTGTACAATTGCAACGAATTGGAGGAGAAAGTTTAAACAAACGCGCTGACTTTGAAGGCTCACATCTAGGCCGGGCCATGTCCAAATGGCCTGCAACTCGGTCCGGAACACGTCCATGACTTTTCCTAACGAACGCCACCTGCCAAGCTTTCGGCCCGTCCCTGTCGGCATTAAAAAATCGTAGCGGGATAACGATGGTTCCGATCCGCGTGCCGCGCGAAGGCGATTACAGGGGAGATGCAGCCCTTTCCAAAGAGCCATGAACAGACTTTCTACTCCCAAGGAGCCCAAAGATATTAAGCCGCAAATACGTCCTACGCGCGTCTTTTCTACGCCGCGCACCACATTTAAAAAGTCTTAGCGTGAGAACGGTGGGTCCGATCCGCGTACCGCTTAAAGGCGATTACAAGGGAAATGCAGCCCTTTCCAAAGAGCCATGAAAAGACTTTCTACTCCCAAGGAGACAAGAGATATTAAGCCGAAATGACGTCCGACGCGCGCATTTTCTCCGCCGCGCAACACATTTTAAAAAATCATAGCGTGAAAACCGTGGGTTCGATCCGCGTGCCGCTCGAAGGCGATTACAGGGGAGATGCAGCCCTTTCCAAAGAGCCATGAACAGACTTCCTACTCCCAACGAGACAAGAGATATTAAGCCGCAATGACGTCCGACGCGCGCATTTATTGCGCCGCGCCCCACATTTAAAAAATCGTAGCGTGAGAACGGTGGGTCCGATCCGCGTGCCGCTTAAAGGCGATTACAGGGGAGATGCAGCCCTTTCCAAAGAGCCATGAACAGACTTTCTACTCCCAAGGAGACAAGAGATATTAAGCCGCAATGACGTCCGACGCGCGCATTTTCTCCGCCGCGCACCACATTTAAAAAAATCATAGCGTGAAAACCGTGGGTTCGATCCGCGTGCCGCTCGAAGGCGATTACAGCGGAGATGCAGCCCTTTCCAAAGAGCCATGAAAAGACTTTCTACTCCCAAGGAGACAAGAGATATTAAGCCGAAATGACGTCCGACGCGCGCATTTCCTCCGCCGCGCACCACATTTAAAAAAATCATAGCGTGAAAACCGTGGGTTCGATCCGCGTGCCGCTCGAAGGCGATTACAGGGGAGATGGAGCCCTTTCCAAAGAGCCATGAACAGACTTTCTACTCCCAAGGAGACCAGAAATATTAACTTATAAAGCGTTACGCTCCAGTCGGATGAACGAGAAACGCTTGTACAATTGCAACGAATTGGAGGAGAAAGTTTAAACAAACGCGCTGACTTTGAACGCTCACATCTAGGCCGGGCCAACTCCAAATGGCGTGCAACTCGGTGTGCATCACCTCCATGACTGTCCCTAACGAACGCCACCTGCCACGCTTTCGGCCTATCCCTGGCGGCATTAAAAAATCGTAGCGTGATAACGATGGTTCCGATGCGCGTGCCGCTCGAAGGCGATTACAGGGGAGATACAGCCCTTTCCAAAGAGCCATGAACAGACTTTCTACTCCCAAGGAGACAAGAGATATTACGCGCATTTTCTCCGACGCGCACCACGTTTAAAAAATCGTAGCGTGAGAACGGTGGGTCCGATCCGCGTGCCGCTTAAAGGCGATTACAGGGGAGATGCAAACCTTTCCAAAGAGCCATGAAAAGACTTTCTACTCCCAAGGAGACAAGAGATATTAAGCCGCAATGACGTCCGACGCGCGCATTTTCTCCGACGCGCAACACATTTAAAAAAATCATAGCGTGAAAACCGTGGGTTCGATCCGCGTGCCGCTTAAAGGCGATTACAGGGGAGATGCATCCCTTTCCAAAGAGCCATGAACAGACTTTCTACTCCCAAAGAGACCAGAGATATTAACAGATAAAGCGTTACGCTCCAGTCGGATGAGCGAGAAACGCTTGTACAATTGCAACGAATTGGAGGAGAAAGTTTAAACAAACGCGCTGACTTTGAAGGCTCACATCTAGGCCGGGCCAGGTCCAAATGGCCTGCAACTCGGTCCGCATCACGTCCATGACTTTTCCTAACGAACGCCACCTGCCAAGCTTTCGGCCCGTCCCTGTCGGCATTAAAAAATCGTAGCGTGATAACGATGGTTCCGATCCGCGTCCCGCGCGAAGGCGATTACAGGGGAAATGCAGCCCTTTCCAAAGAGCCATGAACAGACTTTCTACTCCCAAGGAGCCCAAAGATATTAAGCCGCAAATAAGTCCTACGCGCGTCTTTTCTACGCCTCGCACCACATATAAAAAATCGTAGCGTAAGAACGGTGGGTCCGATCCGCGTGCCGCTTAAAGGCGATTACAGGGGAGATGCAACCCTTTCCAAAGAACCATGAAAAGACTTTCTACTCCCAAGGAGACAAGAGATATTAAGCCGCAATGACGTCCGACGCGCGCATTTTATCCGCCGCGCAACACATTTAAAAAAATCATAGCGTGAAAACCGTGGGTTCGATCCGCGTGCCGCTCGAAGGCGATTACAGGGGAGATGGAGCCCTTTCCAAAGAGGCATGAACAGACTTCCTACTCCCAAGGAGCCCAAAGATATTAAGCCGCAAATACGTCCTACGCGCGTCTTTTCTACGCCGCGCACCACATTTAAAAAATCGTAGCGTAAGAACGGTGGGTCCGATCCGCGTGCCGCTTAAAGGCGATTACAGGGGAGATGCAAACCTTTCCAAAGAGCCATGAACAGACTTTCTACTCCCAAGGAGACCAGAAATATTAACATATAAAGCGTTACGCTCCAGTCGGATGAACGAGAAACGCTTGTACAATTGCAACGAATTGGAGGAGAAAGTTTAAACAAACGCGCTGACTTTGAACGCTCACATCTAGGCCGGGCCAACTCCAAATGGCGTGCAACTCGGTGCGCATCACCTCCATGACTGTCCCTAACGAACGCCACCTGCCACGCTTTCGGCCTATCCCTGGCGGCATTAAAAAATCGTAGCGTGATAACGATGGTTCCGATGCGCGTGCCGCTCGAAGGCGATTACAGGGGAGATACAGCCCTTTCCAAAGAGCCATGAACAGACTTTCTACTCCCAAGGAGACAAGAGATATTACGCGCATTTTCTCCGACGCGCACCACGTTTAAAAAATCGTAGCGTGAGAACGGTGGGTCCGATCCGCGTGCCGCTTAAAGGCGATTACAGGGGAGATGCATCCCTTTCCAAAGAGCCATGAACAGACTTTCTACTCCCAAGGAGACCAGAGATATTAACAGATAAAGCGTTACGCTCCAGTCGGATGAGCGAGAAACGCTTGTACAATTGCAACGAATTGGAGGAGAAAGTTTAAACAAACGCGCTGACTTTGAAGGCTCACATCTAGGCCGGGCCATGTCCAAATGGCCTGCAACTCGGTCCGGAACACGTCCATGACTTTTCCTAACGAACGCCACCTGCCAAGCTTTCGGCCCGTCCCTGTCGGCATTAAAAAATCGTAGCGGGATAACGATGGTTCCGATCCGCGTGCCGCGCGAAGGCGATTACAGGGGAGATGCAGCCCTTTCCAAAGAGCCATGAACAGACTTTCTACTCCCAAGGAGCCCAAAGATATTAAGCCGCAAATACGTCCTACGCGCGTCTTTTCTACGCCGCGCACCACATTTAAAAAGTCTTAGCGTGAGAACGGTGGGTCCGATCCGCGTACCGCTTAAAGGCGATTACAAGGGAAATGCAGCCCTTTCCAAAGAGCCATGAAAAGACTTTCTACTCCCAAGGAGACAAGAGATATTAAGCCGAAATGACGTCCGACGCGCGCATTTTCTCCGCCGCGCAACACATTTTAAAAAATCATAGCGTGAAAACCGTGGGTTCGATCCGCGTGCCGCTCGAAGGCGATTACAGGGGAGATGCAGCCCTTTCCAAAGAGCCATGAACAGACTTCCTACTCCCAACGAGACAAGAGATATTAAGCCGCAATGACGTCCGACGCGCGCATTTATTGCGCCGCGCCCCACATTTAAAAAATCGTAGCGTGAGAACGGTGGGTCCGATCCGCGTGCCGCTTAAAGGCGATTACAGGGGAGATGCAGCCCTTTCCAAAGAGCCATGAACAGACTTTCTACTCCCAAGGAGACAAGAGATATTAAGCCGCAATGACGTCCGACGCGCGCATTTTCTCCGCCGCGCACCACATTTAAAAAAATCATAGCGTGAAAACCGTGGGTTCCATCCGCGTGCCGCTCGAAGGCGATTACAGGGGAGATGCAGCCCTTTCCAAAGAGCCATGAACAGACTTTCTACTCCCAATGAGACAAGAGATATTAAGCCGCAATGACGTCCGACGCGCGCATTTTCTCCGCCGCGCACCACATTTAAAAAAATCATAGCGTGAAAACCGTGGGTTCGATCCGCGTGCCGCTCGAAGGCGATTACAGGGGAGATGCAGCCCTTTCCAAAGAGCCATGAACAGACTTTCTACTCCCAATGAGACAAGAGATATCAAGCCGCAAATACGTCCGGCGCGCGTCTATTCTCCGCCGCGCAACACATTTAAAAAAATCGTAGCGTGAAAACCGTGGGTTCGATCCGCGTGCCGCTTAAAGGCGATTACAGGGGAGATGCAGCCCTTTCCAAAGAGCCATGAAAAGACTTTCTACTCCCAAGGAGACAAGAGATATTAAGCCGAAATGACGTCCGACGCGCGCATTTCCTCTGCCGCGCACCACATTTAAAAAAATCATAGCGTGAAAACCGTGGGTTCGATCCGCGTGCCGCTCGAAGGCGATTACAGGGGAGATGCAGCCCTTTCCAAAGAGGCATGAACAGACTTCCTACTCCCAAGGAGCCCAAAGATATTAAGCCGCAAATACGTCCTACGTGCGTCTTTTCTACGCCGCGCACCACATTTAAAAAATCGTATCGGAAGAACGGTGGGTCCAATCCGCGTGCCGCTTAAAGGCGATTACAAGGGAGATGCAAACCTTTCCAAAGAGCCATGAAAAGACTTTCTACTCCCAAGGAGACAATAGATATTAAGCCGAAATGACGTCCGACGCGCGCATTTTCTCCGACGCGCACCACATTTAAAAAAATCATAGCGTGAAAACCGTGGGTTCGATCCGCGTGCCGCTCGAAGGCGATTACAGCGGAGATGCAGCCCTTTCCAAAGAGCCATGAAAAGACTTTCTACTCCCAAGGAGACAAGAGATATTAAGCCGAAATGACGTCCGATGCGCATTTCCTCCGCCGCGCACCACATTTAAAAAAATCATAGCGTGAGAACCGTGGGTTCGATCCGCGTGCCGCTCGAAGGCGATTACAGGGGAGATGCAGCCCTTTCCAAAGAGCCATGAACAGACTTTCTACTCCCAAGGAGACAATAGATATTAAGCCGAAATGACGTCCGACGCGCGCATTTTCTCCGACGCGCACCACATTTAAAAAAATCATAGCGTGAAAACCGTGGGTTCGATCCGCGTGCCGCTCGAAGGCGATTACAGCGGAGATGCAGCCCTTTCCAAAGAGCCATGAAAAGACTTTCTACTCCCAAGGAGACAAGAGATATTAAGCCGAAATGACGTCCGACGCGCGCATTTCCTCCGCCGCGCACCACATTTAAAAAAATCATAGCGTGAAAACCGTGGGTTCGATCCGCGTGCCGCTCGAAGGCGATTACAGGGGAGATGGAGCCCTTTCCAAAGAGGCATGAACAGACTTCCTACTCCCAAGGAGACAAGAGATATTAACATATAAAGCGTTACGCTCCAGTCGGATGAGCGAGAAACGCTTGAGCAGTTGCAACGAATTGGAGGAGAAAGTTTAAACAAACGCGCTGACTTTGAACGCTCACATCTAGGTCTGGCCAAGTCCAAATGGCGTGCAACTCGGTGCGCATCACCTCCATGACTGTCCCTAACGAACGCCACCTGCCACGCTTTCGGCCCGTCCCTGGCGGCTTTAAAAAATCGTAGCGTGATAACCGTGGGTCCAATCCGCTTGAAGCTCGAAGGCGATTAGAGGGGAGATGCAGCCCTTTCCAAAGAGCCATGAACAGACTTCCTACTCCCAAGGAGACAAGAGATATTAAGCCACAAATACGTCCGGACCGCGTCTTTTCTCCGCAGCTCACCACATTTAAAAAAATCGTAGCGTGAAAACCGTGGGTTCGATATAGTATACATACAGAGTATATAGTTTGACCAAAAGATCGTGCTGATCTTTGATCTCCTGGTTCTTCATCTCCAGTGCCACTTTCAGACTCATAATGTCCTCCTCTATGGGCTGGTATAACCCACACACACGAATCATCACTACAGCCAGTACAATGGAAAGGTGGGAATGTGTACTGAATGTGTACTGACGTTATAAGTGAAAGGTGGAGGTACTGGTGGATGTGTACTGACACTATAAGGGATCTCTACCTGCAGTGACAGTCTGAGCTTCTCAAGTTCTTCCTCCAGAGATTTCTTCTCCTGTTCACAGGCCATTTTCATATCTGCCAGAGCAAGTATCATTACTGCTGGATATAACATAGATTGTATATACTACATAATTACTACTGAATATATAAAATATAATATATATAGTACTATACATATATTAGTTTCACTTTTATTGGAGCCTAAAGGCTAGCATTCATTATTAGTTATGTTAGTATTATTGCATTTCCATAGTACTTACTCTTGATGGACCTGTTATGCTCCTCCTCCTCCTGCTGTTTCTGCAGGAGCTCTGTCTCCTCCTGCTGCTTGTGTTTCAGCATCTCCTGAAGAACCTGCAGCTCCTTCTGCTTCTGCAACCTCAACTCCTTCAGCTGCTCCAACAAACTGTTCTCCAACTCCTCCTTCTCACACCGCAAACACTCCAATCGGGCCACAGGCCCCACTAGTGACACAGAACCACACACACACACAGACACAGACACACACACACACACACACACACACACACACACACAGAGAGAGATAAACATGTATAAATGTATAAGAATTTGTGGATAAAATTATTATGAGATTATTTATAATCAAACGACTACACTACACAACCACATCTTCCTTTTATTTACATATTATACAGATATTTAGAGATATTTACATTTTATTTACCCGCGTGCGTCTCTCTTCTCCAAGGTAGCGGAGAGATATGAAAGGATAAAAGGGGAAAAGAATAAAATGCACGTCGGTTTTAAATTCGCAGGCTACCTGCGCTGAAGGCGTGGAAAACGAGCACGTGACGGAAAGGCTTCCGTACCCGATGGGTCCAAATCACATGCCCAGCAAAGTAGACTTAAACCTGGATACACAATGGAGACCATTTGACCCTTTAAAATCATACTACAAGCAGACTTCCAGGCCCAAGAGGTCACACAGCCATGCCCAGCAAAGTAGCTCTGGGCCTGGGCACACTTTACGCAGTTTGACCGTTTAAATAAAACTAGAAACAGACTTCCTGGCCCAAGAGGTCACACAGTCATGCCCAGCAAGGTTGCTTTAAACGTGGGCACACTTCAGACCGTTTCACTCTTTAAATCACTCAAAGCACCACATTTCAAGGCCCAAGAGGTCACAGAATCATGCCCATCAAAGTAGCTCTGGGCCTGGGCACACTTCACGCAGTTTGACCCTTTAAATAATACTACAACCAGACACATACAGGTGCGCACATATACACAGATACACATTCTGTTTAATTTCTTCACATCTGCAGACTAGAGTAAGCTGAGGGTATAGTGTTAAACCAGGTACTACATAAACAGTATATAGTATATATACAGAGGATATAGTGTTAAACCAGGTACTACATACAGAGTATATAGTATACATACAGAGTATATAGTTTGACCAAAAGATCGTGCTGATCTTTGATCTCCTGGTTCTTCATCTCCAGCGCCACTTTCAGACTCATAATGTCCTCCTCTATGGGCTGGTATAACCCACGCACACGAATCATCACTACAGCCAGTACAATGGAAAGGTGGGAATGTGTACTGAATGTGTACTGACGTTATAAGTGAAAGGTGGAGGTACTGGTGGATGTGTACTGACACTATAAGGGATCTCTACCTGCAGTGACAGTCTGAGCTTCTCAAGTTCTTCCTCCAGAGATTTCTTCTCCTGTTCACAGGCCATTTTCATATCTGCCAGAACAAGTATCATTACTGCTGGATATAACACAGATTGTATATACTACATAATTACTACTGAATATATAAAATATAATATAAATAGAGTACTATACATATATTAGTATCACTTTTATTGGAGCCTAAAGGCTAACATTCATTATTATGTTAGTATTATTGCATTTCCATAGTACTTACTCTTGATGGACCTGTTATGCTCCTCCTCCTCCTGCTGTTTCTGCAGGAGCTCTGTCTCCTCCTGCTGCTTGTGTTTCAGCATCTCCTGAAGAACCTGCAGCTCCTTCTGCTTCTGCAACCTCAACTCCTTCAGCTGCTCCAACAAATTGTTCTCCAACTCCTCCTTCTCACACCGCAAACAATCCAATCGGGCCACAGGCCCCACTAGTGACACAGAACCACACACACACACACACACACACACACACACACACACACACACACACACACACACAGAGAGATAAACTTGTATAAATGTATAAGTATTTGTGGATAAAATTATTATGAGATTATTTATAATCAAACGACTACACTACACAACCACTTCTTCCTTTTATTTACATATTATACAGATATTTACATTTTATTTACCCGCGTGCGTCTCTCTTCTCCAAGGTAGCGGAGAGATATGAAGGGATAAAAGGGGAAAAGAATAAAATGCACGTCGGTTTTAAATTCGCAGGCTACCTGCGCTGAAGGCGTGGAAAACGAGCACATGACGGAAAGGCTTCCGTACCCGATGGGTCCAAATCACATGCCCAGCAAAGTAGCCTTAAACCTGGACACACAATGGAGACCATTTGACCCTTTAAAATCATTCTACAACCAGACTTCCAGGCCCAAGAGGTCACACAGTCATGCCCAGCAAAGTAGCTCTGGGCCTGGGCACACTTCACGCAGTTTGACCGTTTAAATAATACTACAACCAGACTTCCAGGCACAAGAGGTCACACAGTCATGCCCAGCAAGGTTACTTTAAACGTGGGCACACTTCAGACCGTTTCACTCTTTAAATCATTCAAAGCACCACATTTCAAGGCCCAAGAGGTCACAGAATCATGCCCATCAAAGTAGCTCTGGGCCTGGGCACACTTCACGCAGTTTGACCCTTTAAATAATACTACAACCAGACGCATACAGGTGCGCACATATACACAGATACACATTCTGTTTAATTTCTTCACATCTGCAGACTAGAGTAAGCTGAGGGTATAGTGTTAAACCAGGTACTACATAAACAGTATATAGTATATATACAGAGGATATAGTGTTAAACCAGGTACTACATACAGAGTATATAGTATACATACAGAGTATATAGTTTGACCAAAAGATCGTGCTGATCTTTGATCTCCTGGTTCTTCATCTCCAGCGCCACTTTCAGACTCATAATGTCCTCCTCTATGGGCTGGTATAACACACACACGAATCATCACTACAGCCAGTACAATGGAAAGGTGGGAATGTGTACTGCATGTGTACTGACGTTATAAGTGAAAGGTGGAGGTACTGGTGGATGTGTACTGACACTATAAGGGATCTCTACCTGCAGTGACAGTCTGAGCTTCTCAAGTTCTTCCTCCAGAGATTTCTTCTCCTGTTCACAGGCCATTTTCATATCTGCCAGAGCAAGTATCATTACTGCTGGATATAACACAGATTGTATATACTACATAATTACTACTGAATATATAAAATATAATATATATAGTACTATACATATATTAGTATCACTTTTATTGGAGCCTAAAGGCTAACATTCATTATTAGTTATGTTAGTATTATTGCATTTCCATAGTACTTACTCTTGATGGACCTGTTATGCTCCTCCTCCTCCTGCTGTTTCTGCAGGAGCTCTATCTCCTCCTGCTGCTTGTGTTTCAGCATCTCCTGAAGAACCTGCAGCTCCTTCTGCTTCTGCAACCTCAACTCCTTCAGCTGCTCCAACAAACTGTTCTCCAACTCCTCCTTCTCACACCGCAAACACTCCAATCGGACCACAGGCCCCACTAGTGACACAGAACCACACACACACACACACACACACACACACACACACACACACACACACACACACACACACACACAGAGAAAGATAAACATGTATAAATGTATAAGAATTTGTGGATAAAATTATTATGAGACTATTTATAATCAAACGACTACACTACACAACCACTTCTTCCTTTTATATACATATTATACAGATATTTACATTTTATTTACCCGCGTGCGTCTCTCTTCTCCAAGGTAGCGGAGAGATATGAAGGGATAAAAGGGGAAAAGAATAAAATGCACGTCGGTTTTAAATTCGCAGGCTACCTGCGCTGAAGGCGTGGAAAACGAGCACGTGACGGAAAGGCTTCCGTACCCGATGGGTCCAAATCACATGCCCAGCAAAGTAGCCTTAAACCTGGACACACAATGGAGACCATTTGACCCTTTAAAATCATACTACAACCAGACTTCCAGGCCCAAGAGGTCACACAGTCATGCCCAGCAAAGTAGCTCTGGGCCTGGGCACACTTCCCGCAGTTTGACCGTTTAAATAATACTACAACCAGACTTCCAGGCACAAGAGGTCACACAGTCATGCCCAGCAAGGTTACTTTAAACGTGGGCACACTTCAGACCGTTTCACTCTTTAAATCATTCAAAGCAGCACATTTCAAGGCCCAAGAGGTCACAGAATCATGCCCATCAAAGTAGCTCTGGGCCTGGGCACACTTCACGCAGTTTGACCCTTTAAATAATACTACAACCAGACGCATACAGGTGCGCACATATACACAGATACACATTCTGTTTAATTTCTTCACATCTGCAGACTAGAGTAAGCTGAGGGTATAGTGTTAAACCAGGTACTACATAAACAGTATATAGTATATATACAGAGGATATAATGTTAAACCAGGTACTACATACAGAGTATATAGTTTGACCAAAAGATCGTGCTGATCTTTGATCTCCTGGATCTTCATCTCCAGCACCACTTTCAGACTCATAATGTCCTCCTCTATGGGCTGGTATAACACACACACGAATCATCACTACAGCCAGTACAATGGAAAGGTGGGAATGTGTACTGAATGTGTACTGACGTTATAAGTGAAAGGTGGAGGTACTGGTGGATGTGTACTGACACTATAAGGGATCTCTACCTGCAGTGACAGTCTGAGCTTCTCAAGTTCTTCCTCCAGAGATTTCTTCTCCTGTTCACAGGCCATTTTCATATCTGCCAGAGCAAGTATCATTACTGCTGGATATAACACAGATTGTAT
Organism: Electrophorus electricus; assembly: GCF_041902795.1. Classification (NCBI taxonomy): domain Eukaryota; kingdom Metazoa; phylum Chordata; class Actinopteri; order Gymnotiformes; family Gymnotidae; genus Electrophorus; species Electrophorus electricus. The sequence continues at coordinate 27,296,348 of NC_137505.1, read as the reverse complement.
ATACTAAATAATTACTACTGAATATATAAAATATAATATATATAGTACTATACATATATTAGTGTCACTTTTATTGGAGCCTAAAGGCTAACATTCATTATTAGTTATGTTAGTATTATTGCATTTCCATAGTACTTACTCTTGATGGACCTGTTATGCTCCTCCTCCTCCTGCTGTTTCTGCAGGAGCTCTGTCTCCTCCTGCTGCTTGTGTTTCAGCATCTCCTGAAGAACCTGCAGCTCCTTCTGCTTCTGCAACCTCAACTCCTTCAGCTGCTCCAACAAACTGTTCTCCAACTCCTCCTTCTCACACCGCAAACACTCCAATCGGGCCACAGGCCCCACTAGTGACACAGAACCACACACACACACACACACACACACACACACACACACACACACACACACACAGAGAGAGATAAACATGTATAAATGTATAAGAATTTGAGGATAAAATTATTATGAGATTATTTATAATCAAACGACTACACTATACAACCACTTCTTCCTTTTATTTAGATATTATACAGATATGTACAGATATTTACATTTTATTTACCCGCGTGCGTCTCTCTTCTCCAAGGTAGCGGAGAGATATGAAAGGATAAAAGGGGAAAAGAATAAAATGCACGTCGGTTTTAAATTCGCAGGCTACCTGCGCTGAAGGCGTGGAAAATGAGCACGTGACGGAAAGGCTTCCGTACCCGATGGGTCCAAATCACATGCCCAGCAAAGTAGCCTTAAACCTGGACACACAATGGAGACCATTTGACCCTTTAAAATCATACTACAACCAGACTTCCAGGCCCAAGAGGTCACACAGTCATGCCCAGCAAAGTAGCTCTGGGCCTGGGCACACTTCACGCAGTTTGACCGTTTAAATAAAACTAGAAACAGACTTCCTGGCCCAAGAGGTCACAGTCATACCCAGCAAAGTACGTTTAAACCTGGAAACAAATCAGATCCTTTCTGTCATTCAAAGGAATGGGCCTGCAACTCACAACCACATCCCCAGTGAAGCGCACCGTCACCCAGCCACACTACGCCACCTTGCCCGTCCTGGAACAACCACACCTCCAGGGCACCACATGCCAATCTCTCATGCCCAGCAAACTGCAACCTCACGCAGCCAGGCCACACACTGTCTCCCCTTGTACCGTCCAGGGACGAACTCCTCCACAAACCTGGTGTTCACGCACACACACGCAATTACAACGAATTGGTGGAGAACTTTGAAACAAACGTGCTGACTTTGAATACTCACATCTAGGCTGGGCCAGGTCCAAACGGCCTGCAGCTCGGTGCCCATCACCTCCATGACTGTCCCTAACGAACGCCACCTGCCACGCTTTCGGCCCGTCCCTGGCGGCATTAAAAAATCGTAGCGTGATAACGATGGTTCCGATCCGCGTGCCGCTCGAAGGCGATTACAGGGGAGATGCAACCCTCTCCAAAGAGCCATGAACATACTTTCTACTCCCAAGGACACAAGAGATATTAAGCCGCAATGACGTCCGACGCGCGCATTTTCTCCGCCGCGCACCACATATAAAAAATCGTAGCGTGAAAACAGTGGGTTCGATCCGCGTGCCGCTCGAAGGCGATTACAGGGGAGATGGAGCCCTTTCCAAAGAGGCATGAACAGACTTCCTACTCCCAAGGAGCCCAAAGATAATAAGCCGCAAATACGTCCTACGCGCGTCTTTTCTACGCCGCGCACCACATTTAAAAAATCGTATCGGAAGAACGGTGGGTCCAATCCGCGTGCCGCTTAAAGGCGATTACAAGGGAGATGCAAACCTTTCCAAAGAGCCATGAAAAGACTTTCTACTCCCAAGGAGACCAGAGATATTAACAGATAAAGCGTTACGCTCCAGTCGGATGAGCGAGAAACGCTTGTACAATTGCAACGAATTGGAGGAGAAAGTTTAAACAAACGCGCTGACTTTGAAGGCTCACATCTAGGCCGGGCCAGGTCCAAATGGCCTGCAACTCGGTCCGCATCACGTCCATGACTTTTCCTAACGAACGCCACCTGCCAAGCTTTCGGCCCGTCCCTGTCGGCATTAAAAAATCGTAGCGTGATAACGATGGTTCCGATACGCGTGCCGCGCGAAGGTGATTACAGGGGAGATGCAGCCCTTTCCAAAGAGCCATGAACAGACTTTCTACTCCCAAGGAGCCCAAAGATATTAAGCCGCAAATACGTCCTACGCGCGTCTTTTCTACGCCGCGCACCACATTTAAAAAATCTTAGCGTGAGAACGGTGGGTCCGATCCGCGTGCCGCTTAAAGGCGATTACAAGGGAAATGCAGCCCTTTCCAAAGAGCCATGAAAAGACTTTCTACTCCCAAGGAGACAAGAGATATTAAGCCGAAATGACGTCCGACGCGCGCATTTTCTCCGCCGCGCAACACATTTTAAAAAATCATAGCGTGAAAACCGTGGGTTCGATCCGCGTGCCGCTCGAAGGCGATTACAGGGGAGATGCAGCCCTTTCCAAAGAGCCATGAACAGACTTCCTACTCCCAACGAGACAAGAGATATTAAGCCGCAATGACGTCCGACGCGCGCATTTATTGCGCCGCGCACCACATTTAAAAAATCGTAGCGTGAGAACGGTGGGTCCGATCCGCGTGCCGCTTAAAGGCGATTACAGGGGAGATGCAGCCCTTTCCAAAGAGCCATGAACAGACTTTCTACTCCCAATGAGACAAGAGATATCAAGCCGCAAATACGTCCGGCGTGCGTCTATTCTCCGCCGCGAAACACATTTAAAAAAATCGTAGCGTGAAAACCGTGGGTTCGATCCGCGTGCCGCTTAAAGGCGATTACAGGGGAGATGCAGCCCTTTCCAAAGAGCCATGAAAAGACTTTCTACTCCCAAGGAGACAAGAGATATTAAGCCGAAATGACGTCCGACGCGCGCATTTCCTCCGCCGCGCACCACATTTAAAAAAATCATAGCGTGAAAACCGTGGGTTCGATCCGCGTGCCGCTCGAAGGCGATTACAGGGGAGATGCAGCCCTTTCCAAAGAGGCATGAACAGACTTCCTACTCCCAAGGAGCCCAAAGATATTAAGCCGCAAATACGTCCTACGCGCGTCTTTTCTACGCCGCGCACCACATTTAAAAAATCGTATCGGAAGAACGGTGGGTCCAATCCGCGTGCCGCTTAAAGGCGATTACAAGGGAGATGCAAACCTTTCCAAAGAGCCATGAAAAGACTTTCTACTCCCAAGGAGACAATAGATATTAAGCCGAAATGACGTCCGACGCGCGCATTTTCTCCGCCGCGCACCACATTTAAAAAAATCATAGCGTGAAAACCGTGGGTTCGATCCGCGTGCCGCTCGAAGGCGATTACAGCGGAGATGCAGCCCTTTCCAAAGAGCCATGAAAAGACTTTCTACTCCCAAGGAGACAAGAGATATTAAGCCGAAATGACGTCCGACGCGCGCATTTCCTCCGCCGCGCACCACATTTAAAAAAATCATAGCGTGAAAACCGTGGGTTCGATCCGCGTGCCGCTCAAAGGCGATTACAGGGGAGATGCAGCCCTTTCCAAAGAGCCATGAACAGACTTTCTACTCCCAATGAGACAAGAGATATCAAGCCGCAAATACGTCCGGCGCGCGTCTATTCTCCGCCGCGCAACACATTTAAAAAAATCGTAGCGTGAAAACCGTGGGTTCGATCCGCGTGCCGCTTAAAGGCGATTACAGGGGAGATGCAGCCCTTTCCAAAGAGCCATGAACAGACTTTCTACACCCAATGAGACAAGAGATATTAAGCCGCAAATACATCCGGCGCGCGTCTTTTCTCCGCCGCGCACCACATTTAAAAAAAATCGTAGCGTGAAAAACGTGGGTTCGATCCGCGTGCCGCTCGAAGGCGATTACAGGGGAGATGCATCCCTTTCAAAAGAGCCATGAACAGACTTTCTACTCCCAAGGAGACCAGAAATATTAACATATAAAGCGTTACGCTCCAGTCGGATGAACGAGAAACGCTTGTACAATTGCAACGAATTGGAGGAGAAAGTTTAAACAAACGCGCTGACTTTGAAGGCTCACATCTAGGCCGGGCCAGGTCCAAATGGCCTGCAACTCGGTCCGCATCACGTCCATGACTTTTCCTAACGAACGCCACCTGCCAAGCTTTCGGCCCGTCCCTGTCGGCATTAAAAAATCGTAGCGTGATAACGATGGTTCCGATCCGCGTGCCGCTCGAAGGCGATTACAGGGGAGATGCAGCCCTTTCCAAAGAGGCATGAACAGACTTCCTACTCCCAAGGAGCCCAAAGATATTAAGCCGCAAATACGTCCTACGCGCGTCTTTTCTACGCCGCGCACCACATTTAAAAAATCGTATCGGAAGAACGGTGGGTCCAATCCGCGTGCCGCTTAAAGGCGATTACAGGGGAGATGCAACCCTTTCCAAAGAACCATGAAAAGACTTTCTACTCCCAAGGAGACAAGAGATATTAAGCCGCAATGACGTCCGACGCGCGCATTTTCTCCGCCGCGCAACATATTTAAAAAAATCACAGCGTGAAAACCGTGGGTTCGATCCGCGTGCCGCTCGAAGGCGATTACAGGGGAGATGCATCCCTTTCCAAAGAGGCATGAACAGACTTCCTACTCCCAAGGAGCCCAAAGATATTAAGCCTACGACGCGCACCACATTTAAAAAATCGTATCGGAAGAACGGTGGGTCCAATCCGCGTGCCGCTTAAAGGCGATTACAAGGGAGATGCAAACCTTTCCAAAGAGCCATGAAAAGACTTTCTACTCCCAAGGAGACAATAGATATTAAGCCGAAATGACGTCCGACGCGCGCATTTTCTCCGCCGCGCACCACATTTAAAAAAATCATAGCGTGAAAACCTTGGGTTCGATCCGCGTGCCGCTCAAAGGCGATTACAGGGGAGATGCAGCCCTTTCCAAAGAGCCATGAACAGACTTTCTACTCCCAATGAGACAAGAGATATCAAGCCGCAAATACGTCCGGCGCGCGTCTATTCTCCGCCGCGCAACACATTTAAAAAAATCGTAGCGTGAAAACCGTGGGTTCGATCCGCGTGCCGCTTAAAGGCGATTACAGGGGAGATGCAGCCCTTTCCAAAGAGCCATGAAAAGACTTTCTACTCCCAAGGAGACAAGAGATATTAAGCCGAAATGACGTCCGACGCGCGCATTTCCTCCGCCGCGCACCACATTTAAAAAAATCATAGCGTGAAAACCGTGGGTTCGATCCGCGTGCAGCTCGAAGGCGATTACAGGGGAGATGCAGCCCTTTCCAAAGAGCCATGAACAGACTTTCTACACCCAATGAGACAAGAGATATTAAGCCGCAAATACATCCGGCGCGCGTCTTTTCTCCGCCGCGCACCACATTTAAAAAAAATCGTAGCGTGAAAAACGTGGGTTCGATCCGCGTGCCGCTCGAAGGCGATTACAGGGGAGATGCATCCCTTTCAAAAGAGCCATGAACAGACTTTCTACTCCCAAGGAGACCAGAAATATTAACATATAAAGCGTTACGCTCCAGTCGGATGAACGAGAAACGCTTGTACAATTGCAACGAATTGGAGGAGAAAGTTTAAACAAACGCGCTGACTTTGAAGGCTCACATCTAGGCCGGGCCAGGTCCAAATGGCCTGCAACTCGGTCCGCATCACGTCCATGACTTTTCCTAACGAACGCCACCTGCCAAGCTTTCGGCCCGTCCCTGTCGGCATTAAAAAATCGTAGCGTGATAACGATGGTTCCGATCCGCGTGCCGCTCGAAGGCGATTACAGGGGAGATGCAGCCCTTTCCAAAGAGGCATGAACAGACTTCCTACTCCCAAGGAGCCCAAAGATATTAAGCCGCAAATACGTCCTACGCGCGTCTTTTCTACGCCGCGCACCACATTTAAAAAATCGTATCGGAAGAACGGTGGGTCCAATCCGCGTGCCGCTTAAAGGCGATTACAGGGGAGATGCAACCCTTTCCAAAGAACCATGAAAAGACTTTCTACTCCCAAGGAGACAAGAGATATTAAGCCGCAATGACGTCCGACGCGCGCATTTTCTCCGCCGCGCAACATATTTAAAAAAATCACAGCGTGAAAACCGTGGGTTCGATCCGCGTGCCGCTCGAAGGCGATTACAGGGGAGATGCATCCCTTTCCAAAGAGGCATGAACAGACTTCCTACTCCCAAGGAGCCCAAAGATATTAAGCCGCAAATACGTCCTACGCGCGTCTTTTCTACGACGCGCACCACATTTAAAAAATCGTATCGGAAGAACGGTGGGTCCAATCCGCGTGCCGCTTAAAGGCGATTACAAGGGAGATGCAAACCTTTCCAAAGAGCCATGAAAAGACTTTCTACTCCCAAGGAGACAATAGATATTAAGCCGAAATGACGTCCGACGCGCGCATTTTCTCCGCCGCGCACCACATTTAAAAAAATCATAGCGTGAAAACCGTGGGTTCGATCCGCGTGCCGCTCGAAGGCGATTACAGCGGAGATGCAGCCCTTTCCAAAGAGCCATGAAAAGACTTTCTACTCCCAAGGAGACAAGAGATATTAAGCCGAAATGACGTCCGACGCGCGCATTTCCTCCGCCGCGCACCACATTTAAAAAAATCATAGCGTGAAAACCGTGGGTTCGATCCGCGTGCCGCTCAAAGGCGATTACAGGGGAGATGCAGCCCTTTCCAAAGAGCCATGAACAGACTTTCTACTCCCAATGAGACAAGAGATATCAAGCCGCAAATACGTCCGGCGCGCGTCTATTCTCCGCCGCGCAACACATTTAAAAAAATCGTAGCGTGAAAACCGTGGGTTCGATCCGCGTGCCGCTTAAAGGCGATTACAGGGGAGATGCAGCCCTTTCCAAAGAACCATGAAAAGACTTTCTACTCCCAAGGAGACAAGAGATATTAAGCCGAAATGACGTCCGACGCGCGCATTTCCTCCGCCGCGCACCACATTTAAAAAAATCATAGCGTGAAAACCGTGGGTTCGATCCGCGTGCCGCTCGAAGGCGATTACAGGGGAGATGCAGCCCTTTCCAAAGAGGCATGAACAGACTTCCTACTCCCAAGGAGCCCAAAGATATTAAGCCGCAAATACGTCCTACGTGCGTCTTTTCTACGCCGCGCACCACATTTAAAAAATCGTATCGGAAGAACGGTGGGTCCAATCCGCGTGCCGCTTAAAGGCGATTACAAGGGAGATGCAAACCTTTCCAAAGAGCCATGAAAAGACTTTCTACTCCCAAGGAGACAATAGATATTAAGCCGCAATGACGTCCGACGCGCACATTTTCTCCGCCGCGCAACATATTTAAAAAAATCACAGCGTGAAAACCGTGGGTTCGATCCGCGTGCCGCTCGAAGGCGATTACAGGGGAGATGGAGCCCTTTCCAAAGAGGCATGAACAGACTTCCTACTCCCACGGAGCCCAAAGATATTAAGCCGCAAATACGTCCTACGCGCGTCTTTTCTACGCCGCGCACCACATTTAAAAAATCGTAGCGTAAGAACGGTGGGTCCGATCCGCGTGCCGCTTAAAGGCGATTACAGGGGAGATGCAAACCTTTCCAAAGAGCCATGAAAAGACTTTCTACTCCCAAGGAGACAAGAGATATTAAGCCGCAATGACGTCCGACGCGCGCATTTTCTCCGCCGCGCAACACATTTAAAAAAATCATAGCGTGAAAACCGTGGGTTCGATCCGCGTGCCGCTCGAAGGCGATTACAGGGGAGATGGAGCCCTTTCCAAAGAGGCATGAACAGACTTCCTACTCCCAAGGAGCCCAAAGATATTAAGCCGCAAATACGTCCTACGCGCGTCTTTTCTACGCCGCGCACCACATTTAAAAAATCGTAGCGTAAGAACGGTGGGTCCGATCCGCGTGCCGCTTAAAGGCGATTACAGGGGAGATGCAAACCTTTCCAAAGAGCCATGAAAAGACTTTCTACTCCCAAGGAGACAAGAGATATTAAGCCGCAATGACGTCCGACGCGCGCATTTATTGCGCCGCGCACCACATTTAAAAAATCGTAGCGTGAAAAACGTGGGTTCGATCCGCGTGCCGCTCGAAGGCGATTACAGGGGAGATGCATCCCTTTCAAAAGAGCCATGAACAGACTTTCTACTCCCAAGGAGACCAGAAATATTAACATATAAAGCGTTACGCTCCAGTCGGATGAACGAGAAACGCTTGTACAATTGCAACGAATTGGAGGAGAAAGTTTAAACAAACGCGCTGACTTTGAACGCTCACATCTAGGCCGGGCCAACTCCAAATGGCGTGCAACTCGGTGTGCATCACCTCCATGACTGTCCCTAACGAACGCCACCTGCCACGCTTTCGGCCTATCCCTGGCGGCATTAAAAAATCGTAGCGTGATAACGATGGTTCCGATGCGCGTGCCGCTCGAAGGCGATTACAGGGGAGATACAGCCCTTTCCAAAGAGCCATGAACAGACTTTCTACTCCCAAGGAGACAAGAGATATTACGCGCATTTTCTCCGACGCGCACCACGTTTAAAAAATCGTAGCGTGAGAACAGTGGGTCCGATCCGCGTGCCGCTTAAAGGCGATTACAGGGGAGATGCAACCCTTTCCAAAGAGGCATGAACAGACTTCCTACTCCCAAGGAGACAAGAGATATTAAGCCGCAATGACGTCCGACGCGCGCATTTTCTCCGCCGCGCAGCACATTTAAAAAAATCATAGCGTGAAAACCGTGGGTTCGATCCGCGTGCCGCTCGAAGGCGATTACAGGGGAGATGGAGCCCTTTCCAAAGAGGCATGAACAGACTTCCTACTCCCAAGGAGACAAGAGATATTAACATATAAAGCGTTACGCTCCAGTCGGATGAGCGAGAAACGCTTGAGCAGTTGCAACGAATTGGAGGAGAAAGTTTAAACAAACGCGCTGACTTTGAACGCTCACATCTAGGTCTGGCCAAGTCCAAATGGCGTGCAACTCGGTGCGCATCACCTCCATGACTGTCCCTAACGAACGCCACCTGCCACGCTTTCGGCCCGTCCCTGGCGGCTTTAAAAAATCGTAGCGTGATAACCGTGGGTCCAATCCGCTTGAAGCTCGAAGGCGATTAGAGGGGAGATGCAGCCCTTTCCAAAGAGCCATGAACAGACTTCCTACTCCCAAGGAGACAAGAGATATTAAGCCACAAATACGTCCGGACCGCGTCTTTTCTCCGCAGCTCACCACATTTAAAAAAATCGTAGCGTGAAAACCGTGGGTTCGATATAGTATACATACAGAGTATATAGTTTGACCAAAAGATCGTGCTGATCTTTGATCTCCTGGTTCTTCATCTCCAGCGCCACTTTCAGACTCATAATGTCCTCCTCTATGGGCTGGTATAACCCACACACACGAATCATCACTACAGCCAGTACAATGGAAAGGTGGGAATGTGTACTGAATGTGTACTGACGTTATAAGTGAAAGGTGGAGGTACTGGTGGATGTGTACTGACACTATAAGGGATCTCTACCTGCAGTGACAGTCTGAGCTTCTCAAGTTCTTCCTCCAGAGATTTCTTCTCCTGTTCACAGGCCATTTTCATATCTGCCAGAGCAAGTATCATTACTGCTGGATATAACATAGATTGTATATACTACATAATTACTACTGAATATATAAAATATAATATATATAGTACTATACATATATTAGTTTCACTTTTATTGGAGCCTAAAGGCTAGCATTCATTATTAGTTATGTTAGTATTATTGCATTTCCATAGTACTTACTCTTGATGGACCTGTTATGCTCCTCCTCCTCCTGCTGTTTCTGCAGGAGCTCTGTCTCCTCCTGCTGCTTGTGTTTCAGCATCTCCTGAAGAACCTGCAGCTCCTTCTGCTTCTGCAACCTCAACTCCTTCAGCTGCTCCAACAAACTGTTCTCCAACTCCTCCTTCTCACACCGCAAACACTCCAATCGGGCCACAGGCCCCACTAGTGACACAGAACCACACACACACACAGACACAGACACACACACACACACACACACACACACACACACACAGAGAGAGATAAACATGTATAAATGTATAAGAATTTGTGGATAAAATTATTATGAGATTATTTATAATCAAACGACTACACTACACAACCACATCTTCCTTTTATTTACATATTATACAGATATTTAGAGATATTTACATTTTATTTACCCGCGTGCGTCTCTCTTCTCCAAGGTAGCGGAGAGATATGAAAGGATAAAAGGGGAAAAGAATAAAATGCACGTCGGTTTTAAATTCGCAGGCTACCTGCGCTGAAGGCGTGGAAAACGAGCACGTGACGGAAAGGCTTCCGTACCCGATGGGTCCAAATCACATGCCCAGCAAAGTAGACTTAAACCTGGATACACAATGGAGACCATTTGACCCTTTAAAATCATACTACAAGCAGACTTCCAGGCCCAAGAGGTCACACAGCCATGCCCAGCAAAGTAGCTCTGGGCCTGGGCACACTTTACGCAGTTTGACCGTTTAAATAAAACTAGAAACAGACTTCCTGGCCCAAGAGGTCACACAGTCATGCCCAGCAAGGTTGCTTTAAACGTGGGCACACTTCAGACCGTTTCACTCTTTAAATCATTCAAAGCACCACATTTCAAGGCCCAAGAGGTCACAGAATCATGCCCATCAAAGTAGCTCTGGGCCTGGGCACACTTCACGCAGTTTGACCCTTTAAATAATACTACAACCAGACACATACAGGTGCGCACATATACACAGATACACATTCTGTTTAATTTCTTCACATCTGCAGACTAGAGTAAGCTGAGGGTATAGTGTTAAACCAGGTACTACATAAACAGTATATAGTATATATACAGAGGATATAGTGTTAAACCAGGTACTACATACAGAGTATATAGTATACATACAGAGTATATAGTTTGACCAAAAGATCGTGCTGATCTTTGATCTCCTGGTTCTTCATCTCCAGCGCCACTTTCAGACTCATAATGTCCTCCTCTATGGGCTGGTATAACCCACGCACACGAATCATCACTACAGCCAGTACAATGGAAAGGTGGGAATGTGTACTGAATGTGTACTGACGTTATAAGTGAAAGGTGGAGGTACTGGTGGATGTGTACTGACACTATAAGGGATCTCTACCTGCAGTGACAGTCTGAGCTTCTCAAGTTCTTCCTCCAGAGATTTCTTCTCCTGTTCACAGGCCATTTTCATATCTGCCAGAACAAGTATCATTACTGCTGGATATAACACAGATTGTATATACTACATAATTACTACTGAATATATAAAATATAATATAAATAGAGTACTATACATATATTAGTATCACTTTTATTGGAGCCTAAAGGCTAACATTCATTATTATGTTAGTATTATTGCATTTCCATAGTACTTACTCTTGATGGACCTGTTATGCTCCTCCTCCTCCTGCTGTTTCTGCAGGAGCTCTGTCTCCTCCTGCTGCTTGTGTTTCAGCATCTCCTGAAGAACCTGCAGCTCCTTCTGCTTCTGCAACCTCAACTCCTTCAGCTGCTCCAACAAATTGTTCTCCAACTCCTCCTTCTCACACCGCAAACAATCCAATCGGGCCACAGGCCCCACTAGTGACACAGAACCACACACACACACACACACACACACACACACACACACACACACACACAGAGAGATAAACTTGTATAAATGTATAAGTATTTGTGGATAAAATTATTATGAGATTATTTATAATCAAACGACTACACTACACAACCACTTCTTCCTTTTATTTACATATTATACAGATATTTACATTTTATTTACCCGCGTGCGTCTCTCTTCTCCAAGGTAGCGGAGAGATATGAAGGGATAAAAGGGGAAAAGAATAAAATGCACGTCGGTTTTAAATTCGCAGGCTACCTGCGCTGAAGGCGTGGAAAACGAGCACATGACGGAAAGGCTTCCGTACCCGATGGGTCCAAATCACATGCCCAGCAAAGTAGCCTTAAACCTGGACACACAATGGAGACCATTTGACCCTTTAAAATCATTCTACAACCAGACTTCCAGGCCCAAGAGGTCACACAGTCATGCCCAGCAAAGTAGCTCTGGGCCTGGGCACACTTCACGCAGTTTGACCGTTTAAATAATACTACAACCAGACTTCCAGGCACAAGAGGTCACACAGTCATGCCCAGCAAGGTTACTTTAAACGTGGGCACACTTCAGACCGTTTCACTCTTTAAATCATTCAAAGCACCACATTTCAAGGCCCAAGAGGTCACAGAATCATGCCCATCAAAGTAGCTCTGGGCCTGGGCACACTTCACGCAGTTTGACCCTTTAAATAATACTACAACCAGACGCATACAGGTGCGCACATATACACAGATACACATTCTGTTTAATTTCTTCACATCTGCAGACTAGAGTAAGCTGAGGGTATAGTGTTAAACCAGGTACTACATAAACAGTATATAGTATATATACAGAGGATATAGTGTTAAACCAGGTACTACATACAGAGTATATAGTATACATACAGAGTATATAGTTTGACCAAAAGATCGTGCTGATCTTTGATCTCCTGGTTCTTCATCTCCAGCGCCACTTTCAGACTCATAATGTCCTCCTCTATGGGCTGGTATAACACACACACGAATCATCACTACAGCCAGTACAATGGAAAGGTGGGAATGTGTACTGCATGTGTACTGACGTTATAAGTGAAAGGTGGAGGTACTGGTGGATGTGTACTGACACTATAAGGGATCTCTACCTGCAGTGACAGTCTGAGCTTCTCAAGTTCTTCCTCCAGAGATTTCTTCTCCTGTTCACAGGCCATTTTCATATCTGCCAGAGCAAGTATCATTACTGCTGGATATAACACAGATTGTATATACTACATAATTACTACTGAATATATAAAATATAATATATATAGTACTATACATATATTAGTATCACTTTTATTGGAGCCTAAAGGCTAACATTCATTATTAGTTATGTTAGTATTATTGCATTTCCATAGTACTTACTCTTGATGGACCTGTTATGCTCCTCCTCCTCCTGCTGTTTCTGCAGGAGCTCTATCTCCTCCTGCTGCTTGTGTTTCAGCATCTCCTGAAGAACCTGCAGCTCCTTCTGCTTCTGCAACCTCAACTCCTTCAGCTGCTCCAACAAACTGTTCTCCAACTCCTCCTTCTCACACCGCAAACACTCCAATCGGACCACAGGCCCCACTAGTGACACAGAACCACACACACACACACACACACACACACACACACACACACACACACACACACACACACAGAGAAAGATAAACATGTATAAATGTATAAGAATTTGTGGATAAAATTATTATGAGACTATTTATAATCAAACGACTACACTACACAACCACTTCTTCCTTTTATATACATATTATACAGATATTTACATTTTATTTACCCGCGTGCGTCTCTCTTCTCCAAGGTAGCGGAGAGATATGAAGGGATAAAAGGGGAAAAGAATAAAATGCACGTCGGTTTTAAATTCGCAGGCTACCTGCGCTGAAGGCGTGGAAAACGAGCACGTGACGGAAAGGCTTCCGTACCCGATGGGTCCAAATCACATGCCCAGCAAAGTAGCCTTAAACCTGGACACACAATGGAGACCATTTGACCCTTTAAAATCATACTACAACCAGACTTCCAGGCCCAAGAGGTCACACAGTCATGCCCAGCAAAGTAGCTCTGGGCCTGGGCACACTTCCCGCAGTTTGACCGTTTAAATAATACTACAACCAGACTTCCAGGCACAAGAGGTCACACAGTCATGCCCAGCAAGGTTACTTTAAACGTGGGCACACTTCAGACCGTTTCACTCTTTAAATCATTCAAAGCAGCACATTTCAAGGCCCAAGAGGTCACAGAATCATGCCCATCAAAGTAGCTCTGGGCCTGGGCACACTTCACGCAGTTTGACCCTTTAAATAATACTACAACCAGACGCATACAGGTGCGCACATATACACAGATACACATTCTGTTTAATTTCTTCACATCTGCAGACTAGAGTAAGCTGAGGGTATAGTGTTAAACCAGGTACTACATAAACAGTATATAGTATATATACAGAGGATATAATGTTAAACCAGGTACTACATACAGAGTATATAGTTTGACCAAAAGATCGTGCTGATCTTTGATCTCCTGGATCTTCATCTCCAGCGCCACTTTCAGACTCATAATGTCCTCCTCTATGGGCTGGTATAACACACACACGAATCATCACTACAGCCAGTACAATGGAAAGGTGGGAATGTGTACTGAATGTGTACTGACGTTATAAGTGAAAGGTGGAGGTACTGGTGGATGTGTACTGACACTATAAGGGATCTCTACCTGCAGTGACAGTCTGAGCTTCTCAAGTTCTTCCTCCAGAGATTTCTTCTCCTGTTCACAGGCCATTTTCATATCTGCCAGAGCAAGTATCATTACTGCTGGATATAACACAGATTGTATATACTAAATAATTACTACTGAATATATAAAATATAATATATATAGTACTATACATATATTAGTGTCACTTTTATTGGAGCCTAAAGGCTAACATTCATTATTAGTTATGTTAGTATTATTGCATTTCCATAGTACTTACTCTTGATGGACCTGTTATGCTCCTCCTCCTCCTGCTGTTTCTGCAGGAGCTCTGTCTCCTCCTGCTGCTTGTGTTTCAGCATCTCCTGAAGAACCTGCAGCTCCTTCTGCTTCTGCAACCTCAACTCCTTCAGCTGCTCCAACAAACTGTTCTCCAACTCCTCCTTCTCACACCGCAAACACTCCAATCGGGCCACAGGCCCCACTAGTGACACAGAACCACACACACACACACACACACACACACACACACACACACACACACACACAGAGAGAGATAAACATGTATAAATGTATAAGAATTTGAGGATAAAATTATTATGAGATTATTTATAATCAAACGACTACACTATACAACCACTTCTTCCTTTTATTTAGATATTATACAGATATGTACAGATATTTACATTTTATTTACCCGCGTGCGTCTCTCTTCTCCAAGGTAGCGGAGAGATATGAAAGGATAAAAGGGGAAAAGAATAAAATGCACGTCGGTTTTAAATTCGCAGGCTACCTGCGCTGAAGGCGTGGAAAATGAGCACGTGACGGAAAGGCTTCCGTACCCGATGGGTCCAAATCACATGCCCAGCAAAGTAGCCTTAAACCTGGACACACAATGGAGACCATTTGACCCTTTAAAATCATACTACAACCAGACTTCCAGGCCCAAGAGGTCACACAGTCATGCCCAGCAAAGTAGCTCTGGGCCTGGGCACACTTCACGCAGTTTGACCGTTTAAATAAAACTAGAAACAGACTTCCTGGCCCAAGAGGTCACAGTCATACCCAGCAAAGTACGTTTAAACCTGGAAACAAATCAGATCCTTTCTGTCATTCAAAGGAATGGGCCTGCAACTCACAATCACATCCCCAGTGAAGCGCACCGTCACCCAGCCACACTACGCCACCTTGCCCGTCCTGGAACAACCACACCTCCAGGGCACCACATGCCAATCTCTCATGCCCAGCAAACTGCAACCTCACGCAGCCAGGCCACACACTGTCTCCCCTTGTACCGTCCAGGGACGAACTCCTCCACAAACCTGGTGTTCACGCACACACACGCAATTACAACGAATTGGTGGAGAACTTTGAAACAAACGTGCTGACTTTGAATACTCACATCTAGGCTGGGCCAGGTCCAAACGGCCTGCAGCTCGGTGCCCATCACCTCCATGACTGTCCCTAACGAACGCCACCTGCCACGCTTTCGGCCCGTCCCTGGCGGCATTAAAAAATCGTAGCGTGATAACGATGGTTCCGATCCGCGTGCCGCTCGAAGGCGATTACAGGGGAGATGCAACCCTCTCCAAAGAGCCATGAACATACTTTCTACTCCCAAGGACACAAGAGATATTAAGCCGCAATGACGTCCGACGCGCGCATTTTCTCCGCCGCGCACCACATATAAAAAATCGTAGCGTGAAAACAGTGGGTTCGATCCGCGTGCCGCTCGAAGGCGATTACAGGGGAGATGGAGCCCTTTCCAAAGAGGCATGAACAGACTTCCTACTCCCAAGGAGCCCAAAGATAATAAGCCGCAAATACGTCCTACGCGCGTCTTTTCTACGCCGCGCACCACATTTAAAAAATCGTATCGGAAGAACGGTGGGTCCAATCCGCGTGCCGCTTAAAGGCGATTACAAGGGAGATGCAAACCTTTCCAAAGAGCCATGAAAAGACTTTCTACTCCCAAGGAGACAAGAGATATTACGCGCATTTTCTCCGACGCGCACCACGTTTAAAAAATCGTAGCGTGAGAACGGTGGGTCCGATCCGCGTGCCGCTTAAAGGCGATTACAAGGGAGATGCAAACCTTTCCAAAGAGCCATGAAAAGACTTTCTACTCCCAAGGAGACAATAGATATTAAGCCGAAATGACGTCCGACGCGCGCATTTTCTCCGACGCGCACCACATTTAAAAAAATCATAGCGTGAAAACCGTGGGTTCCATCTGCGTGCCGCTCGAAGGCGATTACAGCGGAGATGCAGCCCTTTCCAAAGAGCCATGAAAAGACTTTCTACTCCCAAGGAGACAAGAGATATTAAGCCGCAAATACGTCCGGCGCGCGTCTTTTCTCCGCCGCGCAACACATTTAAAAAAAATCGAAGCGTGAAAAACGTGGGTTCGATCCGCGTGCCGCTCGAAGGCGATTACAGGGGAGATGCATCCCTTTCAAAAGAGCCATGAACAGACTTTCTACTCCCAAGGAGATAAGAGATATTAAGCCGAAATGACGTCCGACGCGCGCATTTCCTCCGCCTCGCACCACATTTAAAAAAATCATAGCGTGAAAACCGTGGGTTCGATCCGCGTGCCGCTCGAAGGCGATTACAGGGGAGATGCAGCCCTTTCCAAAGAGCCATGAACAGACTTTCTACTCCCAAGGAGACCAGAAATATTAACTTATAAAGCGTTACGCTCCAGTCGGATGAAGGAGAAACGCTTGTACAATTGCAACGAATTGGAGGAGAAAGTTTAAACAAACGCGCTGACTTTGAACGCTCACATCTAGGCCGGGCCAACTCCAAATGGCGTGCAACTCGGTGTGCATCACCTCCATGACTGTCCCTAACGAACGCCACCTGCCACGCTTTCGGCCTATCCCTGGCGGCATTAAAAAATCGTAGCGTGATAACGATGGTTCCGATGCGCGTGCCGCTCGAAGGCGATTACAGGGGAGATACAGCCCTTTCCAAAGAGCCATGAACAGACTTTCTACTCCCAAGGAGACAAGAGATATTACGCGCATTTTCTCCGACGCGCACCACGTTTAAAAAATCGTAGCGTGAGAACGGTGGGTCCGATCCGCGTGCCGCTTAAAGGCGATTACAGGGGAGATGCAACCCTTTCCAAAGAACCATGAAAAGACTTTCTACTCCCAAGGAGACAAGAGATATTAAGCCGCAATGACGTCCGACGCGCGCATTTTCTCCGCCGCGCAGCACATTTAAAAAAATCATAGCATGAAAACCGTGGGTTCGATCCGCGTGCCGCTCGAAGGCGATTACAGGGGAGATGGAGCCCTTTCCAAAGAGCCATGAACAGACTTCCTACTCCCAAGGAGCCCAAAGATATTAAGCCGCAAATACGTCCTACGCGCGTCTTTTCTACGCCGCGCACCACATTTAAAAAATCGTAGCGTAAGAACGGTGGGTCCGATCCGCGTGCCGCTTAAAGGCGATTACAGGGGAGATGCAAACCTTTCCAAAGAGCCATGAAAAGACTTTCTACTCCCAAGGAGACAAGAGATATTAAGCCGCAATGACGTCCGACGCACGCATTTTCTCCGACGCGCAACACATTTAAAAAAATCATAGCGTGAAAACCGTGGGTTCGATCCGCGTGCCGCTCGAAGGCGATTACAGGGGAGATGCAGCCCTTTCCAAAGAGCCATGAAAAGACTTTCTACTCCCAAGGAGACAAGAGATATTAAGCCGAAATGACGTCCTACGCGCGTCTTTTCTACGCCGCGCACCACATTTAAAAAATCGTATCGGAAGAACGGTGGGTCCAATCCGCGTGCCGCTTAAAGGCGATTACAAGGGAGATGCAAACCTTTCCAAAGAGCCATGAAAAGACTTTCTACTCCCAAGGAGACAATAGATATTAAGCCGAAATGACGTCCGACGCGCGCATTTTCTCCGCCGCGCACCACATTTAAAAAAATCATAGCGTGAAAACCGTGGGTTCGATCCGCGTGCCGCTCGAAGGCGATTACAGCGGAGATGCAGCCCTTTCCAAAGAGCCATGAAAAGACTTTCTACTCCCAAGGAGACAAGAGATATTAAGCCGAAATGACGTCCGACGCGCGCATTTCCTCCGCCGCGCACCACATTTAAAAAAATCATAGCGTGAAAACCGTGGGTTCGATCCGCGTGCCGCTCAAAGGCGATTACAGGGGAGATGCAGCCCTTTCCAAAGAGCCATGAACAGACTTTCTACTCCCAATGAGACAAGAGATATCAAGCCGCAAATACGTCCGGCGCGCGTCTATTCTCCGCCGCGCAACACATTAAAAAAATCGTAGCGTGAAAACCGTGGGTTCGATCCGCGTGCCGCTTAAAGGCGATTACAGGGGAGATGCAGCCCTTTCCAAAGAGCCATGAAAAGACTTTCTACTCCCAAGGAGACAAGAGATATTAAGCCGAAATGACGTCCGACGCGCGCATTTCCTCCGCCGCGCACCACATTTAAAAAAATCATAGCGTGAAAACCGTGGGTTCGATCCGCGTGCCGCTCGAAGGCGATTACAGGGGAGATGCAGCCCTTTCCAAAGAGCCATGAACAGACTTTCTACACCCAATGAGACAAGAGATATTAAGCCGCAAATACATCCGGCGCGCGTCTTTTCTCCGCCGCGCACCACATTTAAAAAAAATCGTAGCGTGAAAAACGTGGGTTCGATCCGCGTGCCGCTCGAAGGCGATTACAGGGGAGATGCATCCCTTTCAAAAGAGCCATGAACAGACTTTCTACTCCCAAGGAGACCAGAAATATTAACATATAAAGCGTTACGCTCCAGTCGGATGAACGAGAAACGCTTGTACAATTGCAACGAATTGGAGGAGAAAGTTTAAACAAACGCGCTGACTTTGAAGGCTCACATCTAGGCCGGGCCAGGTCCAAATGGCCTGCAACTCGGTCCGCATCACGTCCATGACTTTTCCTAACGAACGCCACCTGCCAAGCTTTCGGCCCGTCCCTGTCGGCATTAAAAAATCGTAGCGTGATAACGATGGTTCCGATCCGCGTGCCGCTCGAAGGCGATTACAGGGGAGATGCAGCCCTTTCCAAAGAGGCATGAACAGACTTCCTACTCCCAAGGAGCCCAAAGATATTAAGCCGCAAATACGTCCTACGCGCGTCTTTTCTACGCCGCGCACCACATTTAAAAAATCGTATCGGAAGAACGGTGGGTCCAATCCGCGTGCCGCTTAAAGGCGATTACAGGGGAGATGCAACCCTTTCCAAAGAACCATGAAAAGACTTTCTACTCCCAAGGAGACAAGAGATATTAAGCCGCAATGACGTCCGACGCGCGCATTTTCTCCGCCGCGCAACATATTTAAAAAAATCACAGCGTGAAAACCGTGGGTTCGATCCGCGTGCCGCTCGAAGGCGATTACAGGGGAGATGCATCCCTTTCCAAAGAGGCATGAACAGACTTCCTACTCCCAAGGAGCCCAAAGATATTAAGCCGCAAATACGTCCTACGCGCGTCTTTTCTACGACGCGCACCACATTTAAAAAATCGTATCGGAAGAACGGTGGGTCCAATCCGCGTGCCGCTTAAAGGCGATTACAAGGGAGATGCAAACCTTTCCAAAGAGCCATGAAAAGACTTTCTACTCCCAAGGAGACAATAGATATTAAGCCGAAATGACGTCCGACGCGCGCATTTTCTCTGCCGCGCACCACATTTAAAAAAATCATAGCGTGAAAACCGTGGGTTCGATCCGCGTGCCGCTCGAAGGCGATTACAGCGGAGATGCAGCCCTTTCCAAAGAGCCATGAAAAGACTTTCTACTCCCAAGGAGACAAGAGATATTAAGCCGAAATGACGTCCGACGCGCGCATTTCCTCCGCCGCGCACCACATTTAAAAAAATCATAGCGTGAAAACCGTGGGTTCGATCCGCGTGCCGCTCAAAGGCGATTACAGGGGAGATGCAGCCCTTTCCAAAGAGCCATGAACAGACTTTCTACTCCCAATGAGACAAGAGATATCAAGCCGCAAATACGTCCGGCGCGCGTCTATTCTCCGCCGCGCAACACATTTAAAAAAATCGTAGCGTGAAAACCGTGGGTTCGATCCGCGTGCCGCTTAAAGGCGATTACAGGGGAGATGCAGCCCTTTCCAAAGAACCATGAAAAGACTTTCTACTCCCAAGGAGACAAGAGATATTAAGCCGAAATGACGTCCGACGCGCGCATTTCCTCCGCCGCGCACCACATTTAAAAAAATCATAGCGTGAAAACCGTGGGTTCGATCCGCGTGCCGCTCGAAAGCGATTACAGGGGAGATGCAGCCCTTTCCAAAGAGGCATGAACAGACTTCCTACTCCCAAGGAGCCCAAAGATATTAAGCCGCAAATACGTCCTACGTGCGTCTTTTCTACGCCGCGCACCACATTTAAAAAATCGTATCGGAAGAACGGTGGGTCCAATCCGCGTGCCGCTTAAAGGCGATTACAAGGGAGATGCAAACCTTTCCAAAGAGCCATGAAAAGACTTTCTACTCCCAAGGAGACAATAGATATTAAGCCGCAATGACGTCCGACGCGCACATTTTCTCCGCCGCGCAACATATTTAAAAAAATCACAGCGTGAAAACCGTGGGTTCGATCCGCGTGCCGCTCGAAGGCGATTACAGGGGAGATGGAGCCCTTTCCAAAGAGGCATGAACAGACTTCCTACTCCCACGGAGCCCAAAGATATTAAGCCGCAAATACGTCCTACGCGCGTCTTTTCTACGCCGCGCACCACATTTAAAAAATCGTAGCGTAAGAACGGTGGGTCCGATCCGCGTGCCGCTTAAAGGCGATTACAGGGGAGATGCAAACCTTTCCAAAGAGCCATGAAAAGACTTTCTACTCCCAAGGAGACAAGAGATATTAAGCCGCAATGACCTCCGACGCGCGCATTTTCTCCGCCGCGCAACACATTTAAAAAAATCATAGCGTGAAAACCGTGGGTTCGATCCGCGTGCCGCTCGAAGGCGATTACAGGGGAGATGGAGCCCTTTCCAAAGAGGCATGAACAGACTTCCTACTCCCAAGGAGCCCAAATATATTAAGCCGCAAATACGTCCTACGCGCGTCTTTTCTACGCCGCGCACCACATTTAAAAAATCGTAGCGTAAGAACGGTGGGTCCGATCCGCGTGCCGCTTAAAGGCGATTACAGGGGAGATGCAAACCTTTCCAAAGAGCCATGAAAAGACTTTCTACTCCCAAGGAGACAAGAGATATTAAGCCGCAATGACGTCCGACGCGCGCATTTATTGCGCCGCGCACCACATTTAAAAAATCGTAGCGTGAAAAACGTGGGTTCGATCCGCGTGCCGCTCGAAGGCGATTACAGGGGAGATGCATCCCTTTCAAAAGAGCCATGAACAGACTTTCTACTCCCAAGGAGACCAGAAATATTAACATATAAAGCGTTACGCTCCAGTCGGATGAACGAGAAACGCTTGTACAATTGCAACGAATTGGAGGAGAAAGTTTAAACAAACGCGCTGACTTTGAACGCTCACATCTAGGCCGGGCCAACTCCAAATGGCGTGCAACTCGGTGCGAATCACCTCCATGACTGTCCCTAACGAACGCCACCTGCCACGCTTTCGGCCTATCCCTGGCGGCATTAAAAAATCGTAGCGTGATAACGATGGTTCCGATGCGCGTGCCGCTCGAAGGCGATTACAGGGGAGATACAGCCCTTTCCAAAGAGCCATGAACAGACTTTCTACTCCCAAGGAGACAAGAGATATTACGCGCATTTTCTCCGACGCGCACCACGTTTAAAAAATCGTAGCGTGAGAACGGTGGGTCCGATCCGCGTGCCGCTTAAAGGCGATTACAGGGGAGATGCATCCCTTTCCAAAGAGCCATGAACAGACTTCCTACTCCCAAGGAGCCCAAAGATATTAAGCCGCAAATACGTCCTACGCGCGTCTTTTCTACGCCGCGCACCACATTTAAAAAATCGTATCGGAAGAACGGTGGGTCCAATCCGCGTGCCGCTTAAAGGCGATTACAGGGGAGATGCAACCCTTTCCAAAGAACCATGAAAAGACTTTCTACTCCCAAGGAGACAAGAGATATTAAGCCGCAATGACGTCCGACGCGCGCATTTTCTCCGCCGCGCAACATATTTAAAAAAATCACAGCGTGAAAACCGTGGGTTCGATCCGCGTGCCGCTCGAAGGCGATTACAGGGGAGATGCATCCCTTTCCAAAGAGGCATGAACAGACTTCCTACTCCCAAGGAGCCCAAAGATATTAAGCCGCAAATACGTCCTACGCGCGTCTTTTCTACGACGCGCACCACATTTAAAAAATCGTATCGGAAGAACGGTGGGTCCAATCCGCGTGCCGCTTAAAGGCGATTACAAGGGAGATGCAAACCTTTCCAAAGAGCCATGAAAAGACTTTCTACTCCCAAGGAGACAATAGATATTAAGCCGAAATGACGTCCGACGCGCGCATTTTCTCTGCCGCGCACCACATTTAAAAAAATCATAGCGTGAAAACCGTGGGTTCGATCCGCGTGCCGCTCGAAGGCGATTACAGCGGAGATGCAGCCCTTTCCAAAGAGCCATGAAAAGACTTTCTACTCCCAAGGAGACAAGAGATATTAAGCCGAAATGACGTCCGACGCGCGCATTTCCTCCGCCGCGCACCACATTTAAAAAAATCATAGCGTGAAAACCGTGGGTTCGATCCGCGTGCCGCTCAAAGGCGATTACAGGGGAGATGCAGCCCTTTCCAAAGAGCCATGAACAGACTTTCTACTCCCAATGAGACAAGAGATATCAAGCCGCAAATACGTCCGGCGCGCGTCTATTCTCCGCCGCGCAACACATTTAAAAAAATCGTAGCGTGAAAACCGTGGGTTCGATCCGCGTGCCGCTTAAAGGCGATTACAGGGGAGATGCAGCCCTTTCCAAAGAACCATGAAAAGACTTTCTACTCCCAAGGAGACAAGAGATATTAAGCCGAAATGACGTCCGACGCGCGCATTTCCTCCGCCGCGCACCACATTTAAAAAAATCATAGCGTGAAAACCGTGGGTTCGATCCGCGTGCCGCTCGAAGGCGATTACAGGGGAGATGCAGCCCTTTCCAAAGAGGCATGAACAGACTTCCTACTCCCAAGGAGCCCAAAGATATTAAGCCGCAAATACGTCCTACGTGCGTCTTTTCTACGCCGCGCACCACATTTAAAAAATCGTATCGGAAGAACGGTGGGTCCAATCCGCGTGCCGCTTAAAGGCGATTACAAGGGAGATGCAAACCTTTCCAAAGAGCCATGAAAAGACTTTCTACTCCCAAGGAGACAATAGATATTAAGCCGCAATGACGTCCGACGCGCACATTTTCTCCGCCGCGCAACATATTTAAAAAAATCACAGCGTGAAAACCGTGGGTTCGATCCGCGTGCCGCTCGAAGGCGATTACAGGGGAGATGGAGCCCTTTCCAAAGAGGCATGAACAGACTTCCTACTCCCACGGAGCCCAAAGATATTAAGCCGCAAATACGTCCTACGCGCGTCTTTTCTACGCCGCGCACCACATTTAAAAAATCGTAGCGTAAGAACGGTGGGTCCGATCCGCGTGCCGCTTAAAGGCGATTACAGGGGAGATGCAAACCTTTCCAAAGAGCCATGAAAAGACTTTCTACTCCCAAGGAGACAAGAGATATTAAGCCGCAATGACGTCCGACGCGCGCATTTTCTCCGCCGCGCAACACATTTAAAAAAATCATAGCGTGAAAACCGTGGGTTCGATCCGCGTGCCGCTCGAAGGCGATTACAGGGGAGATGGAGCCCTTTCCAAAGAGGCATGAACAGACTTCCTACTCCCAAGGAGCCCAAAGATATTAAGCCGCAAATACGTCCTACGCGCGTCTTTTCTACGCCGCGCACCACATTTAAAAAATCGTAGCGTAAGAACGGTGGGTCCGATCCGCGTGCCGCTTAAAGGCGATTACAGGGGAGATGCAAACCTTTCCAAAGAGCCATGAAAAGACTTTCTACTCCCAAGGAGACAAGAGATATTAAGCCGCAATGACGTCCGACGCGCGCATTTATTGCGCCGCGCACCACATTTAAAAAATCGTAGCGTGAAAAACGTGGGTTCGATCCGCGTGCCGCTCGAAGGCGATTACAGGGGAGATGCATCCCTTTCAAAAGAGCCATGAACAGACTTTCTACTCCCAAGGAGACCAGAAATATTAACATATAAAGCGTTACGCTCCAGTCGGATGAACGAGAAACGCTTGTACAATTGCAACGAATTGGAGGAGAAAGTTTAAACAAACGCGCTGACTTTGAACGCTCACATCTAGGCCGGGCCAACTCCAAATGGCGTGCAACTCGGTGCGCATCACCTCCATGACTGTCCCTAACGAACGCCACCTGCCACGCTTTCGGCCTATCCCTGGCGGCATTAAAAAATCGTAGCGTGATAACGATGGTTCCGATGCGCGTGCCGCTCGAAGGCGATTACAGGGGAGATACAGCCCTTTCCAAAGAGCCATGAACAGACTTTCTACTCCCAAGGAGACAAGAGATATTACGCGCATTTTCTCCGACGCGCACCACGTTTAAAAAATCGTAGCGTGAGAACGGTGGGTCCGATCCGCGTGCCGCTTAAAGGCGATTACAGGGGAGATGCATCCCTTTCCAAAGAGCCATGAACAGACTTTCTACTCCCAAGGAGACCAGAGATATTAACAGATAAAGCGTTACGCTCCAGTCGGATGAGCGAGAAACGCTTGTACAATTGCAACGAATTGGAGGAGAAAGTTTAAACAAACGCGCTGACTTTGAAGGCTCACATCTAGGCCGGGCCATGTCCAAATGGCCTGCAACTCGGTCCGGAACACGTCCATGACTTTTCCTAACGAACGCCACCTGCCAAGCTTTCGGCCCGTCCCTGTCGGCATTAAAAAATCGTAGCGTGATAACGATGGTTCCGATCCGCGTGCCGCGCGAAGGCGATTACAGGGGAGATGCAGCCCTTTCCAAAGAGCCATGAACAGACTTTCTACTCCCAAGGAGCCCAAAGATATTAAGCCGCAAATACGTCCTACGCGCGTCTTTTCTACGCCGCGCACCACATTTAAAAAATCTTAGCGTGAGAACGGTGGGTCCGATCCGCGTGCCGCTTAAAGGCGATTACAAGGGAAATGCAGCCCTTTCCAAAGAGCCATGAAAAGACTTTCTACTCCCAAGGAGACAAGAGATATTAAGCCGAAATGACGTCCGACGCGCGCATTTTCTCCGCCGCGCAACACATTTTAAAAAATCATAGCGTGAAAACCGTGGGTTCGATCCGCGTGCCGCTCGAAGGCGATTACAGGGGAGATGCAGCCCTTTCCAAAGAGCCATGAACAGACTTCCTACTCCCAACGAGACAAGAGATATTAAGCCGCAATGACGTCCGACGCGCGCATTTATTGCGCCGCGCACCACATTTAAAAAATCGTAGCGTGAGAACGGTGGGTCCGATCCGCGTGCCGCTTAAAGGCGATTACAGGGGAGATGCAGCCCTTTCTAAAGAGCCATGAACAGACTTTCTACTCCCAAGGAGACAAGAGATATTAAGCCGCAATGACGTCCGACGCGCGCATTTTCTCCGCCGCGCACCACATTTAAAAAAATCATAGCGTGAAAACCGTGGGTTCCATCCGCGTGCCGCTCGAAGGCGATTACAGGGGAGATGCAGCCCTTTCCAAAGAGCCATGAACAGACTTTCTACTCCCAATGAGACAAGAGATATTAAGCCGCAATGACGTCCGACGCGCGCATTTTCTCCGCCGCGCACCACATTTAAAAAAATCATAGCGTGAAAACCGTGGGTTCGATCCGCGTGCCGCTCGAAGGCGATTACAGGGGAGATGCAGCCCTTTCCAAAGAGCCATGAACAGACTTTCTACTCCCAATGAGACAAGAGATATCAAGCCGCAAATACGTCCGGCGCGCGTCTATTCTCCGCGCGCAACACATTTAAAAAAAATCGTAGCGTGAAAACCGTGGGTTCGATCCGCGTGCCGCTTAAAGGCGATTACAGGGGAGATGCAGCCCTTTCCAAAGAGCCATGAAAAGACTTTCTACTCCCAAGGAGACAAGAGATATTAAGCCGAAATGACGTCCGACGCGCGCATTTCCTCCGCCGCGCACCACATTTAAAAAAATCATAGCGTGAAAACCGTGGGTTCGATCCGCGTGCCGCTTAAAGGCGATTACAAGGGAGATGCAAACCTTTCCAAAGAGCCATGAAAAGACTTTCTACTCCCAAGGAGACAATAGATATTAAGCCGAAATGACGTCCGACGCGCGCATTTTCTCCAACGCGCACCACATTTAAAAAAATCATAGCGTGAAAACCGTGGGTTCGATCCGCGTGCCGCTCGAAGGCGATTACAGCGGAGATGCAGCCCTTTCCAAAGAGCCATGAAAAGACTTTCTACTCCCAAGGAGACAAGAGATATTAAGCCGAAATGACGTCCGACGCGCGCATTTCCTCCGCCGCGCACCACATTTAAAAAAATCATAGCGTGAAAACCGTGGGTTCGATCCGCGTGCCGCTCGAAGGCGATTACAGCGGAGATGCAGCCCTTTCCAAAGAGCCATGAAAAGACTTTCTACTCCTAAGGAGACAAGAGATATTAAGCCGAAATGACGTCCGACGCGCGCATTTCCTCCGCCGCGCACCACATTTAAAAAAATCATAGCGTGAAAACCGTGGGTTCGATCCGCGTGCCGCTCAAAGGCGATTACAGGGGAGATGCAGCCCTTTCCAAAGAGCCATGAACAGACTTTCTACTCCCAATGAGACAAGAGATATCAAGCCGCAAATACGTCCGGCGCGCGTCTATTCTCCGCCGCGCAACACATTTAAAAAAATCATAGCGTGAAAACCGTGGGTTCGATCCGCGTGCCGCTTAAAGGCGATTACAGGGGAGATGCAGCCCTTTCCAAAGAGCCATGAAAAGACTTTCTACTCCCAAGGAGACAAGAGATATTAAGCCGAAATGACGTCCGACGCGCGCATTTCCTCCGCCGCGCACCACATTTAAAAAAATCATAGCGTGAAAACCGTGGGTTCGATCCGCGTGCCGCTCGAAGGCGATTACAGGGGAGATGCAGCCCTTTCCAAAGAGCCATGAACAGACTTTCTACACCCAATGAGACAAGAGATATTAAGCCACAAATACATCCGGCGCGCGTCTTTTCTCCGCCGCGCACCACATTTAAAAAAAATCGTCGCGTGAAAAACGTGGGTTCGATCCGCGTGCCGCTCGAAGGCGATTACAGGGGAGATGCATCCCTTTCAAAAGAGCCATGAACAGACTTTCTACTCCCAAGGAGACCAGAAATATTAACATATAAAGCGTTACGCTCCAGTCGGATGAACGAGAAACGCTTGTACAATTGCAACGAATTGGAGGAGAAAGTTTAAACAAACGCGCTGACTTTGAAGGCTCACATCTAGGCCGGGCCAGGTCCAAATGGCCTGCAACTCGGTCCGCATCACGTCCATGACTTTTCCTAACGAACGCCACCTGCCAAGCTTTCGGCCCGTCCCTGTCGGCATTAAAAAATCGTAGCGTGATAACGATGGTTCCGATGCGCGTCCCGCGCGAAGGCGATTACAGGGGAAATGCAGCCCTTTCCAAAGAGCCATGAACAGACTTTCTACTCCCAAGGAGCCCAAAGATATTAAGCCGCAAATAAGTCCTACGCGCGTCTTTTCTACGCCTCGCACCACATATAAAAAATCGTAGCGTAAGAACGGTGGGTCCGATCCGCGTGCCGCTTAAAGGCGATTACAGGGGAGATGCAACCCTTTCCAAAGAACCATGAAAAGACTTTCTACTCCCAAGGAGACAAGAGATATTAAGCCGCAATGACGTCCGACGCGCGCATTTTCTCCGCCGCGCAACATATTTAAAAAAATCACAGCGTGAAAACCGTGGGTTCGATCCGCGTGCCGCTCGAAGGCGATTACAGGGGAGATGCAGCCCTTTCCAAAGAGGCATGAACAGACTTCCTACTCCCAAGGAGCCCAAAGATATTAAGCCGCAAATACGTCCTACGCGCGTCTTTTCTATGCCGCGCACCACATTTAAAAAATCGTATCGGAAGAACGGTGGGTCCAATCCGCGTGCCGCTTAAAGGCGATTACAAGGGAGATGCAAACCTTTCCAAAGAGCCATGAACAGACTTTCTACTCCCAATGAGACAAGAGATATCAAGCCGCAAATACGTCCGGCGCGCGTCTATTCTCCGCCGCGCAACACATTTAAAAAAATCGTAGCGTGAAAACCGTGGGTTCGATCCGCGTGCCGCTTAAAGGCGATTACAGGGGAGATGCAGCCCTTTCCAAAGAGCCATGAAAAGACTTTCTACTCCCAAGGAGACAAGAGATATTAAGCCGAAATGACGTCCGACGTGCGCATTTCCTCCGCCGCGCACCACATTTAAAAAAATCATAGCGTGAAAACCGTGGGTTCGATCCGCGTGCCGCTCGAAGGCGATTACAGGGGAGATGCAGCCCTTTCCAAAGAGGCATGAACAGACTTCCTACTCCCAAGGAGCCCAAAGATATTAAGCCGCAAATACGTCCTACGTGCGTCTTTTCTACGCCGCGCACCACATTTAAAAAATCGTATCGGAAGAACGGTGGGTCCAATCCGCGTGCCGCTTAAAGGCGATTACAAGGGAGATGCAAACCTTTCCAAAGAGCCATGAAAAGACTTTCTACTCCCAAGGAGACAATAGATATTAAGCCGCAATGACGTCCGACGCGCGCATTTTCTCCGCCGCGCAACATATTTAAAAAAATCACAGCGTGAAAACCGTGGGTTCGATCCGCGTGCCGCTCGAAGGCGATTACAGGGGAGATGGAGCCCTTTCCAAAGAGGCATGAACAGACTTCCTACTCCCAAGGAGCCCAAAGATATTAAGCCGCAAATACGTCCTACGCGCGTCTTTTCTACGCCGCGCACCACATTTAAAAAATCGTAGCGTAAGAACGGTGGGTCCGATCCGCGTGCCGCTTAAAGGCGATTACAGGGGAGATGCAAACCTTTCCAAAGAGCCATGAACAGACTTTCTACTCCCAAGGAGACCAGAAATATTAACATATAAAGCGTTACGCTCCAGTCGGATGAACGAGAAACGCTTGTACAATTGCAACGAATTGGAGGAGAAAGTTTAAACAAACGCGCTGACTTTGAACGCTCACATCTAGGCCGGGCCAACTCCAAATGGCGTGCAACTCGTTGCGCATCACCTCCATGACTGTCCCTAACGAACGCCACCTGCCACGCTTTCGGCCTATCCCTGGCGGCATTAAAAAATCGTAGCGTGATAACGATGGTTCCGATGCGCGTGCCGCTCGAAGGCGATTACAGGGGAGATACAGCCCTTTCCAAAGAGCCATGAACAGACTTTCTACTCCCAAGGAGACAAGAGATATTACGCGCATTTTCTCCGACGCGCACCACGTTTAAAAAATCGTAGCGTGAGAACGGTGGGTCCGATCCGCGTGCCGCTTAAAGGCGATTACAGGGGAGATGCATCCCTTTCCAAAGAGCCATGAACAGACTTTCTACTCCCAAGGAGACCAGAGATATTAACAGATAAAGCGTTACGCTCCAGTCGGATGAGCGAGAAACGCTTGTACAATTGCAACGAATTGGAGGAGAAAGTTTAAACAAACGCGCTGACTTTGAAGGCTCACATCTAGGCCGGGCCATGTCCAAATGGCCTGCAACTCGGTCCGGAACACGTCCATGACTTTTCCTAACGAACGCCACCTGCCAAGCTTTCGGCCCGTCCCTGTCGGCATTAAAAAATCGTAGCGTGATAACGATGGTTCCGATCCGCGTGCCGCGCGAAGGCGATTACAGGGGAGATGCAGCCCTTTCCAAAGAGCCATGAACAGACTTTCTACTCCCAAGGAGCCCAAAGATATTAAGCCGCAAATACGTCCTACGCGCGTCTTTTCTACGCCGCGCACCACATTTAAAAAATCTTAGCGTGAGAACGGTGGGTCCGATCCGCGTGCCGCTTAAAGGCGATTACAAGGGAAATGCAGCCCTTTCCAAAGAGCCATGAAAAGACTTTCTACTCCCAAGGAGACAAGAGATATTAAGCCGAAATGACGTCCGACGCGCGCATTTTCTCCGCCGCGCAACACATTTTAAAAAATCATAGCGTGAAAACCGTGGGTTCGATCCGCGTGCCGCTCGAAGACGATTACAGGGGAGATGCAGCCCTTTCCAAAGAGCCATGAACAGACTTCCTACTCCCAACGAGACAAGAGATATTAAGCCGCAATGACGTCCGACGCGCGCATTTATTGCGCTGCGCACCACATTTAAAAAATCGTAGCGTGAGAACGGTGGGTCCGATCCGCGTGCCGCTTAAAGGCGATTACAGGGGAGATGCAGCCCTTTCCAAAGAGCCATGAACAGACTTTCTACTCCCAAGGAGACAAGAGATATTAAGCCGCAATGACGTCCGACGCGCGCATTTTCTCCGCCGCGCACCACATTTAAAAAAATCATAGCGTGAAAACCGTGGGTTCGATCCGCGTGCCGCTCGAAGGCGATTACAGGGGAGATGCAGCCCTTTCCAAAGAGCCATGAACAGACTTTCTACTCCCAATGAGACAAGAGATATTAAGCCGCAATGACGTCCGACGCGCGCATTTTCTCCGCCGCGCACCACATTTAAAAAAATCATAGCGTGAAAACCGTGGGTTCGATCCGCGTGCCGCTCGAAGGCGATTACAGGGGAGATGCAGCCCTTTCCAAAGAGCCATGAACAGACTTTCTACTCCCAATGAGACAAGAGATATCAAGCCGCAAATACGTCCGGCGCGCGTCTATTCTCCGCGCGCAACACATTTAAAAAAAATCGTAGCGTGAAAACCGTGGGTTCGATCCGCGTGCCGCTTAAAGGCGATTACAGGGGAGATGCAGCCCTTTCCAAAGAGCCATGAAAAGACTTTCTACTCCAAAGGAGACAAGAGATATTAAGCCGAAATGACGTCCGACGCGCGCATTTCCTCCGCCGCGCACCACATTTAAAAAAATCATAGCGTGAAAACCGTGGGTTCGATCCGCGTGCCGCTTAAAGGCGATTACAAGGGAGATGCAAACCTTTCCAAAGAGCCATGAAAAGACTTTCTACTCCCAAGGAGACAATAGATATTAAGCCGAAATGACGTCCGACGCGCTCATTTTCTCCAACGCGCACCACATTTAAAAAAATCATAGCGTGAAAACCGTGGGTTCGATCCGCGTGCCGCTTAAAGGCGATTACAAGGGAGATGCAAACCTTTCCAAAGAGCCATGAAAAGACTTTCTACTCCCAAGGAGACAATAGATATTAAGCCGAAATGACGTCCGACGCGCTCATTTTCTCCGCCGCGCAACATATTTAAAAAAATCACAGCGTGAAAACCGTGGGTTCGATCCGCGTGCCGCTCGAAGGCGATTACAGGGGAGATGGAGCCCTTTCCAAAGAGGCATGAACAGACTTCCTACTCCCACGGAGCCCAAAGATATTAAGCCGCAAATACGTCCTACGCGCGTCTTTTCTACGCCGCGCACCACATTTAAAAAATCGTAGCGTAAGAACGGTGGGTCCGATCCGCGTGCCGCTTAAAGGCGATTACAGGGGAGATGCAAACCTTTCCAAAGAGCCATGAAAAGACTTTCTACTCCCAAGGAGACAAGAGATATTAAGCCGCAATGACGTCCGACGCGCGCATTTTCTCCGCCGCGCAACACATTTAAAAAAATCATAGCGTGAAAACCGTGGGTTCGATCCGCGTGCCGCTCGAAGGCGATTACAGGGGAGATGGAGCCCTTTCCAAAGAGGCATGAACAGACTTCCTACTCCCAAGGAGCCCAAAGATATTAAGCCGCAAATACGTCCTACGCGCGTCTTTTCTACGCCGCGCACCACATTTAAAAAATCGTAGCGTAAGAACGGTGGGTCCGATCCGCGTGCCGCTTAAAGGCGATTACAGGGGAGATGCAAACCTTTCCAAAGAGCCATGAAAAGACTTTCTACTCCCAAGGAGACAAGAGATATTAAGCCGCAATGACGTCCGACGCGCGCATTTATTGCGCCGCGCACCACATTTAAAAAATCGTAGCGTGAAAAACGTGGGTTCGATCCGCGTGCCGCTCGAAGGCGATTACAGGGGAGATGCATCCCTTTCAAAAGAGCCATGAACAGACTTTCTACTCCCAAGGAGACCAGAAATATTAACATATAAAGCGTTACGCTCCAGTCGGATGAACGAGAAACGCTTGTACAATTGCAACGAATTGGAGGAGAAAGTTTAAACAAACGCGCTGACTTTGAACGCTCACATCTAGGCCGGGCCAACTCCAAATGGCGTGCAACTCGGTGCGCATCACCTCCATGACTGTCCCTAACGAACGCCACCTGCCACGCTTTCGGCCTATCCCTGGCGGCATTAAAAAATCGTAGCGTGATAACGATGGTTCCGATGCGCGTGCCGCTCGAAGGCGATTACAGGGGAGATACAGCCCTTTCCAAAGAGCCATGAACAGACTTTCTACTCCCAAGGAGACAAGAGATATTACGCGCATTTTCTCCGACGCGCACCACGTTTAAAAAATCGTAGCGTGAGAACGGTGGGTCCGATCCGCGTGCCGCTTAAAGGCGATTACAGGGGAGATGCATCCCTTTCCAAAGAGCCATGAACAGACTTTCTACTCCCAAGGAGACCAGAGATATTAACAGATAAAGCGTTACGCTCCAGTCGGATGAGCGAGAAACGCTTGTACAATTGCAACGAATTGGAGGAGAAAGTTTAAACAAACGCGCTGACTTTGAAGGCTCACATCTAGGCCGGGCCATGTCCAAATGGCCTGCAACTCGGTCCGGAACACGTCCATGACTTTTCCTAACGAACGCCACCTGCCAAGCTTTCGGCCCGTCCCTGTCGGCATTAAAAAATCGTAGCGTGATAACGATGGTTCCGATCCGCGTGCCGCGCGAAGGCGATTACAGGGGAGATGCAGCCCTTTCCAAAGAGCCATGAACAGACTTTCTACTCCCAAGGAGCCCAAAGATATTAAGCCGCAAATACGTCCTACGCGCGTCTTTTCTACGCCGCGCACCACATTTAAAAAATCTTAGCGTGAGAACGGTGGGTCCGATCCGCGTGCCGCTTAAAGGCGATTACAAGGGAAATGCAGCCCTTTCCAAAGAGCCATGAAAAGACTTTCTACTCCCAAGGAGACAAGAGATATTAAGCCGAAATGACGTCCGACGCGCGCATTTTCTCCGCCGCGCAACACATTTTAAAAAATCATAGCGTGAAAACCGTGGGTTCGATCCGCGTGCCGCTCGAAGGCGATTACAGGGGAGATGCAGCCCTTTCCAAAGAGCCATGAACAGACTTCCTACTCCCAACGAGACAAGAGATATTAAGCCGCAATGACGTCCGACGCGCGCATTTATTGCGCCGCGCACCACATTTAAAAAATCGTAGCGTGAGAACGGTGGGTCCGATCCGCGTGCCGCTTAAAGGCGATTACAGGGGAGATGCAGCCCTTTCTAAAGAGCCATGAACAGACTTTCTACTCCCAAGGAGACAAGAGATATTAAGCCGCAATGACGTCCGACGCGCGCATTTTCTCCGCCGCGCACCACATTTAAAAAAATCATAGCGTGAAAACCGTGGGTTCCATCCGCGTGCCGCTCGAAGGCGATTACAGGGGAGATGCAGCCCTTTCCAAAGAGCCATGAACAGACTTTCTACTCCCAATGAGACAAGAGATATTAAGCCGCAATGACGTCCGACGCGCGCATTTTCTCCGCCGCGCACCACATTTAAAAAAATCATAGCGTGAAAACCGTGGGTTCGATCCGCGTGCCGCTCGAAGGCGATTACAGGGGAGATGCAGCCCTTTCCAAAGAGCCATGAACAGACTTTCTACTCCCAATGAGACAAGAGATATCAAGCCGCAAATACGTCCGGCGCGCGTCTATTCTCCGCGCGCAACACATTTAAAAAAAATCGTAGCGTGAAAACCGTGGGTTCGATCCGCGTGCCGCTTAAAGGCGATTACAGGGGAGATGCAGCCCTTTCCAAAGAGCCATGAAAAGACTTTCTACTCCAAAGGAGACAAGAGATATTAAGCCGAAATGACGTCCGACGCGCGCATTTCCTCCGCCGCGCACCACATTTAAAAAAATCATAGCGTGAAAACCGTGGGTTCGATCCGCGTGCCGCTTAAAGGCGATTACAAGGGAGATGCAAACCTTTCCAAAGAGCCATGAAAAGACTTTCTACTCCCAAGGAGACAATAGATATTAAGCCGAAATGACGTCCGACGCGCGCATTTTCTCCAACGCGCACCACATTTAAAAAAATCATAGCGTGAAAACCGTGGGTTCGATCCGCGTGCCGCTCGAAGGCGATTACAGCGGAGATGCAGCCCTTTCCAAAGAGCCATGAAAAGACTTTCTACTCCCAAGGAGACAAGAGATATTAAGCCGAAATGACGTCCGACGCGCGCATTTCCTCCGCCGCGCACCACATTTAAAAAAATCATAGCGTGAAAACCGTGGGTTCGATCCGCGTGCCGCTCGAAGGCGATTACAGCGGAGATGCAGCCCTTTCCAAAGAGCCATGAAAAGACTTTCTACTCCTAAGGAGACAAGAGATATTAAGCCGAAATGACGTCCGACGCGCGCATTTCCTCCGCCGCGCACCACATTTAAAAAAATCATAGCGTGAAAACCGTGGGTTCGATCCGCGTGCCGCTCAAAGGCGATTACAGGGGAGATGCAGCCCTTTCCAAAGAGCCATGAACAGACTTTCTACTCCCAATGAGACAAGAGATATCAAGCCGCAAATACGTCCGGCGCGCGTCTATTCTCCGCCGCGCAACACATTTAAAAAAATCATAGCGTGAAAACCGTGGGTTCGATCCGCGTGCCGCTTAAAGGCGATTACAGGGGAGATGCAGCCCTTTCCAAAGAGCCATGAAAAGACTTTCTACTCCCAAGGAGACAAGAGATATTAAGCCGAAATGACGTCCGACGCGCGCATTTCCTCCGCCGCGCACCACATTTAAAAAAATCATAGCGTGAAAACCGTGGGTTCGATCCGCGTGCCGCTCGAAGGCGATTACAGGGGAGATGCAGCCCTTTCCAAAGAGCCATGAACAGACTTTCTACACCCAATGAGACAAGAGATATTAAGCCACAAATACATCCGGCGCGCGTCTTTTCTCCGCCGCGCACCACATTTAAAAAAAATCGTCGCGTGAAAAACGTGGGTTCGATCCGCGTGCCGCTCGAAGGCGATTACAGGGGAGATGCATCCCTTTCAAAAGAGCCATGAACAGACTTTCTACTCCCAAGGAGACCAGAAATATTAACATATAAAGCGTTACGCTCCAGTCGGATGAACGAGAAACGCTTGTACAATTGCAACGAATTGGAGGAGAAAGTTTAAACAAACGCGCTGACTTTGAAGGCTCACATCTAGGCCGGGCCAGGTCCAAATGGCCTGCAACTCGGTCCGCATCACGTCCATGACTTTTCCTAACGAACGCCACCTGCCAAGCTTTCGGCCCGTCCCTGTCGGCATTAAAAAATCGTAGCGTGATAACGATGGTTCCGATGCGCGTCCCGCGCGAAGGCGATTACAGGGGAAATGCAGCCCTTTCCAAAGAGCCATGAACAGACTTTCTACTCCCAAGGAGCCCAAAGATATTAAGCCGCAAATAAGTCCTACGCGCGTCTTTTCTACGCCTCGCACCACATATAAAAAATCGTAGCGTAAGAACGGTGGGTCCGATCCGCGTGCCGCTTAAAGGCGATTACAGGGGAGATGCAACCCTTTCCAAAGAACCATGAAAAGACTTTCTACTCCCAAGGAGACAAGAGATATTAAGCCGCAATGACGTCCGACGCGCGCATTTTCTCCGCCGCGCAACATATTTAAAAAAATCACAGCGTGAAAACCGTGGGTTCGATCCGCGTGCCGCTCGAAGGCGATTACAGGGGAGATGCAGCCCTTTCCAAAGAGGCATGAACAGACTTCCTACTCCCAAGGAGCCCAAAGATATTAAGCCGCAAATACGTCCTACGCGCGTCTTTTCTATGCCGCGCACCACATTTAAAAAATCGTATCGGAAGAACGGTGGGTCCAATCCGCGTGCCGCTTAAAGGCGATTACAAGGGAGATGCAAACCTTTCCAAAGAGCCATGAACAGACTTTCTACTCCCAATGAGACAAGAGATATCAAGCCGCAAATACGTCCGGCGCGCGTCTATTCTCCGCCGCGCAACACATTTAAAAAAATCGTAGCGTGAAAACCGTGGGTTCGATCCGCGTGCCGCTTAAAGGCGATTACAGGGGAGATGCAGCCCTTTCCAAAGAGCCATGAAAAGACTTTCTACTCCCAAGGAGACAAGAGATATTAAGCCGAAATGACGTCCGACGTGCGCATTTCCTCCGCCGCGCACCACATTTAAAAAAATCATAGCGTGAAAACCGTGGGTTCGATCCGCGTGCCGCTCGAAGGCGATTACAGGGGAGATGCAGCCCTTTCCAAAGAGGCATGAACAGACTTCCTACTCCCAAGGAGCCCAAAGATATTAAGCCGCAAATACGTCCTACGTGCGTCTTTTCTACGCCGCGCACCACATTTAAAAAATCGTATCGGAAGAACGGTGGGTCCAATCCGCGTGCCGCTTAAAGGCGATTACAAGGGAGATGCAAACCTTTCCAAAGAGCCATGAAAAGACTTTCTACTCCCAAGGAGACAATAGATATTAAGCCGCAATGACGTCCGACGCGCGCATTTTCTCCGCCGCGCAACATATTTAAAAAAATCACAGCGTGAAAACCGTGGGTTCGATCCGCGTGCCGCTCGAAGGCGATTACAGGGGAGATGGAGCCCTTTCCAAAGAGGCATGAACAGACTTCCTACTCCCAAGGAGCCCAAAGATATTAAGCCGCAAATACGTCCTACGCGCGTCTTTTCTACGCCGCGCACCACATTTAAAAAATCGTAGCGTAAGAACGGTGGGTCCGATCCGCGTGCCGCTTAAAGGCGATTACAGGGGAGATGCAAACCTTTCCAAAGAGCCATGAACAGACTTTCTACTCCCAAGGAGACCAGAAATATTAACATATAAAGCGTTACGCTCCAGTCGGATGAACGAGAAACGCTTGTACAATTGCAACGAATTGGAGGAGAAAGTTTAAACAAACGCGCTGACTTTGAACGCTCACATCTAGGCCGGGCCAACTCCAAATGGCGTGCAACTCGGTGCGCATCACCTCCATGACTGTCCCTAACGAACGCCACCTGCCACGCTTTCGGCCTATCCCTGGCGGCATTAAAAAATCGTAGCGTGATAACGATGGTTCCGATGCGCGTGCCGCTCGAAGGCGATTACAGGGGAGATACAGCCCTTTCCAAAGAGCCATGAACAGACTTTCTACTCCCAAGGAGACAAGAGATATTACGCGCATTTTCTCCGACGCGCACCACGTTTAAAAAATCGTAGCGTGAGAACGGTGGGTCCGATCCGCGTGCCGCTTAAAGGCGATTACAGGGGAGATGCATCCCTTTCCAAAGAGCCATGAACAGACTTTCTACTCCCAAGGAGACCAGAGATATTAACAGATAAAGCGTTACGCTCCAGTCGGATGAGCGAGAAACGCTTGTACAATTGCAACGAATTGGAGGAGAAAGTTTAAACAAACGCGCTGACTTTGAAGGCTCACATCTAGGCCGGGCCATGTCCAAATGGCCTGCAACTCGGTCCGGAACACGTCCATGACTTTTCCTAACGAACGCCACCTGCCAAGCTTTCGGCCCGTCCCTGTCGGCATTAAAAAATCGTAGCGTGATAACGATGGTTCCGATCCGCGTGCCGCGCGAAGGCGATTACAGGGGAGATGCAGCCCTTTCCAAAGAGCCATGAACAGACTTTCTACTCCCAAGGAGCCCAAAGATATTAAGCCGCAAATACGTCCTACGCGCGTCTTTTCTACGCCGCGCACCACATTTAAAAAATCTTAGCGTGAGAACGGTGGGTCCGATCCGCGTGCCGCTTAAAGGCGATTACAAGGGAAATGCAGCCCTTTCCAAAGAGCCATGAAAAGACTTTCTACTCCCAAGGAGACAAGAGATATTAAGCCGAAATGACGTCCGACGCGCGCATTTTCTCCGCCGCGCAACACATTTTAAAAAATCATAGCGTGAAAACCGTGGGTTCGATCCGCGTGCCGCTCGAAGGCGATTACAGGGGAGATGCAGCCCTTTCCAAAGAGCCATGAACAGACTTCCTACTCCCAACGAGACAAGAGATATTAAGCCGCAATGACGTCCGACGCGCGCATTTATTGCGCCGCGCACCACATTTAAAAAATCGTAGCGTGAGAACGGTGGGTCCGATCCGCGTGCCGCTTAAAGGCGATTACAGGGGAGATGCAGCCCTTTCTAAAGAGCCATGAACAGACTTTCTACTCCCAAGGAGACAAGAGATATTAAGCCGCAATGACGTCCGACGCGCGCATTTTCTCCGCCGCGCACCACATTTAAAAAAATCATAGCGTGAAAACCGTGGGTTCCATCCGCGTGCCGCTCGAAGGCGATTACAGGGGAGATGCAGCCCTTTCCAAAGAGCCATGAACAGACTTTCTACTCCCAATGAGACAAGAGATATTAAGCCGCAATGACGTCCGACGCGCGCATTTTCTCCGCCGCGCACCACATTTAAAAAAATCATAGCGTGAAAACCGTGGGTTCGATCCGCGTGCCGCTCGAAGGCGATTACAGGGGAGATGCAGCCCTTTCCAAAGAGCCATGAACAGACTTTCTACTCCCAATGAGACAAGAGATATCAAGCCGCAAATACGTCCGGCGCGCGTCTATTCTCCGCGCGCAACACATTTAAAAAAAATCGTAGCGTGAAAACCGTGGGTTCGATCCGCGTGCCGCTTAAAGGCGATTACAGGGGAGATGCAGCCCTTTCCAAAGAGCCATGAAAAGACTTTCTACTCCAAAGGAGACAAGAGATATTAAGCCGAAATGACGTCCGACGCGCGCATTTCCTCCGCCGCGCACCACATTTAAAAAAATCATAGCGTGAAAACCGTGGGTTCGATCCGCGTGCCGCTTAAAGGCGATTACAAGGGAGATGCAAACCTTTCCAAAGAGCCATGAAAAGACTTTCTACTCCCAAGGAGACAATAGATATTAAGCCGAAATGACGTCCGACGCGCGCATTTTCTCCAACGCGCACCACATTTAAAAAAATCATAGCGTGAAAACCGTGGGTTCGATCCGCGTGCCGCTCGAAGGCGATTACAGCGGAGATGCAGCCCTTTCCAAAGAGCCATGAAAAGACTTTCTACTCCCAAGGAGACAAGAGATATTAAGCCGAAATGACGTCCGACGCGCGCATTTCCTCCGCCGCGCACCACATTTAAAAAAATCATAGCGTGAAAACCGTGGGTTCGATCCGCGTGCCGCTCGAAGGCGATTACAGCGGAGATGCAGCCCTTTCCAAAGAGCCATGAAAAGACTTTCTACTCCTAAGGAGACAAGAGATATTAAGCCGAAATGACGTCCGACGCGCGCATTTCCTCCGCCGCGCACCACATTTAAAAAAATCATAGCGTGAAAACCGTGGGTTCGATCCGCGTGCCGCTCAAAGGCGATTACAGGGGAGATGCAGCCCTTTCCAAAGAGCCATGAACAGACTTTCTACTCCCAATGAGACAAGAGATATCAAGCCGCAAATACGTCCGGCGCGCGTCTATTCTCCGCCGCGCAACACATTTAAAAAAATCATAGCGTGAAAACCGTGGGTTCGATCCGCGTGCCGCTTAAAGGCGATTACAGGGGAGATGCAGCCCTTTCCAAAGAGCCATGAAAAGACTTTCTACTCCCAAGGAGACAAGAGATATTAAGCCGAAATGACGTCCGACGCGCGCATTTCCTCCGCCGCGCACCACATTTAAAAAAATCATAGCGTGAAAACCGTGGGTTCGATCCGCGTGCCGCTCGAAGGCGATTACAGGGGAGATGCAGCCCTTTCCAAAGAGCCATGAACAGACTTTCTACACCCAATGAGACAAGAGATATTAAGCCACAAATACATCCGGCGCGCGTCTTTTCTCCGCCGCGCACCACATTTAAAAAAAATCGTCGCGTGAAAAACGTGGGTTCGATCCGCGTGCCGCTCGAAGGCGATTACAGGGGAGATGCATCCCTTTCAAAAGAGCCATGAACAGACTTTCTACTCCCAAGGAGACCAGAAATATTAACATATAAAGCGTTACGCTCCAGTCGGATGAACGAGAAACGCTTGTACAATTGCAACGAATTGGAGGAGAAAGTTTAAACAAACGCGCTGACTTTGAAGGCTCACATCTAGGCCGGGCCAGGTCCAAATGGCCTGCAACTCGGTCCGCATCACGTCCATGACTTTTCCTAACGAACGCCACCTGCCAAGCTTTCGGCCCGTCCCTGTCGGCATTAAAAAATCGTAGCGTGATAACGATGGTTCCGATGCGCGTCCCGCGCGAAGGCGATTACAGGGGAAATGCAGCCCTTTCCAAAGAGCCATGAACAGACTTTCTACTCCCAAGGAGCCCAAAGATATTAAGCCGCAAATAAGTCCTACGCGCGTCTTTTCTACGCCTCGCACCACATATAAAAAATCGTAGCGTAAGAACGGTGGGTCCGATCCGCGTGCCGCTTAAAGGCGATTACAGGGGAGATGCAACCCTTTCCAA
Source organism: Electrophorus electricus (assembly GCF_041902795.1). Lineage (NCBI taxonomy): Eukaryota > Metazoa > Chordata > Actinopteri > Gymnotiformes > Gymnotidae > Electrophorus > Electrophorus electricus. The sequence continues at coordinate 27,255,137 of NC_137505.1, read as the reverse complement.
AGAACCATGAAAAGACTTTCTACTCCCAAGGAGACAAGAGATATTAAGCCGCAATGACGTCCGACGCGCGCATTTTCTCCGCCGCGCAACATATTTAAAAAAATCACAGCGTGAAAACCGTGGGTTCGATCCGCGTGCCGCTCGAAGGCGATTACAGGGGAGATGCAGCCCTTTCCAAAGAGGCATGAACAGACTTCCTACTCCCAAGGAGCCCAAAGATATTAAGCCGCAAATACGTCCTACGCGCGTCTTTTCTATGCCGCGCACCACATTTAAAAAATCGTATCGGAAGAACGGTGGGTCCAATCCGCGTGCCGCTTAAAGGCGATTACAAGGGAGATGCAAACCTTTCCAAAGAGCCATGAACAGACTTTCTACTCCCAATGAGACAAGAGATATCAAGCCGCAAATACGTCCGGCGCGCGTCTATTCTCCGCCGCGCAACACATTTAAAAAAATCGTAGCGTGAAAACCGTGGGTTCGATCCGCGTGCCGCTTAAAGGCGATTACAGGGGAGATGCAGCCCTTTCCAAAGAGCCATGAAAAGACTTTCTACTCCCAAGGAGACAAGAGATATTAAGCCGAAATGACGTCCGACGTGCGCATTTCCTCCGCCGCGCACCACATTTAAAAAAATCATAGCGTGAAAACCGTGGGTTCGATCCGCGTGCCGCTCGAAGGCGATTACAGGGGAGATGCAGCCCTTTCCAAAGAGGCATGAACAGACTTCCTACTCCCAAGGAGCCCAAAGATATTAAGCCGCAAATACGTCCTACGTGCGTCTTTTCTACGCCGCGCACCACATTTAAAAAATCGTATCGGAAGAACGGTGGGTCCAATCCGCGTGCCGCTTAAAGGCGATTACAAGGGAGATGCAAACCTTTCCAAAGAGCCATGAAAAGACTTTCTACTCCCAAGGAGACAATAGATATTAAGCCGCAATGACGTCCGACGCGCGCATTTTCTCCGCCGCGCAACATATTTAAAAAAATCACAGCGTGAAAACCGTGGGTTCGATCCGCGTGCCGCTCGAAGGCGATTACAGGGGAGATGGAGCCCTTTCCAAAGAGGCATGAACAGACTTCCTACTCCCAAGGAGCCCAAAGATATTAAGCCGCAAATACGTCCTACGCGCGTCTTTTCTACGCCGCGCACCACATTTAAAAAATCGTAGCGTAAGAACGGTGGGTCCGATCCGCGTGCCGCTTAAAGGCGATTACAGGGGAGATGCAAACCTTTCCAAAGAGCCATGAACAGACTTTCTACTCCCAAGGAGACCAGAAATATTAACATATAAAGCGTTACGCTCCAGTCGGATGAACGAGAAACGCTTGTACAATTGCAACGAATTGGAGGAGAAAGTTTAAACAAACGCGCTGACTTTGAACGCTCACATCTAGGCCGGGCCAACTCCAAATGGCGTGCAACTCGGTGCGCATCACCTCCATGACTGTCCCTAACGAACGCCACCTGCCACGCTTTCGGCCTATCCCTGGCGGCATTAAAAAATCGTAGCGTGATAACGATGGTTCCGATGCGCGTGCCGCTCGAAGGCGATTACAGGGGAGATACAGCCCTTTCCAAAGAGCCATGAACAGACTTTCTACTCCCAAGGAGACAAGAGATATTACGCGCATTTTCTCCGACGCGCACCACGTTTAAAAAATCGTAGCGTGAGAACGGTGGGTCCGATCCGCGTGCCGCTTAAAGGCGATTACAGGGGAGATGCATCCCTTTCCAAAGAGCCATGAACAGACTTTCTACTCCCAAGGAGACCAGAGATATTAACAGATAAAGCGTTACGCTCCAGTCGGATGAGCGAGAAACGCTTGTACAATTGCAACGAATTGGAGGAGAAAGTTTAAACAAACGCGCTGACTTTGAAGGCTCACATCTAGGCCGGGCCATGTCCAAATGGCCTGCAACTCGGTCCGGAACACGTCCATGACTTTTCCTAACGAACGCCACCTGCCAAGCTTTCGGCCCGTCCCTGTCGGCATTAAAAAATCGTAGCGTGATAACGATGGTTCCGATCCGCGTGCCGCGCGAAGGCGATTACAGGGGAGATGCAGCCCTTTCCAAAGAGCCATGAACAGACTTTCTACTCCCAAGGAGCCCAAAGATATTAAGCCGCAAATACGTCCTACGCGCGTCTTTTCTACGCCGCGCACCACATTTAAAAAATCTTAGCGTGAGAACGGTGGGTCCGATCCGCGTGCCGCTTAAAGGCGATTACAAGGGAAATGCAGCCCTTTCCAAAGAGCCATGAAAAGACTTTCTACTCCCAAGGAGACAAGAGATATTAAGCCGAAATGACGTCCGACGCGCGCATTTTCTCCGCCGCGCAACACATTTTAAAAAATCATAGCGTGAAAACCGTGGGTTCGATCCGCGTGCCGCTCGAAGACGATTACAGGGGAGATGCAGCCCTTTCCAAAGAGCCATGAACAGACTTCCTACTCCCAACGAGACAAGAGATATTAAGCCGCAATGACGTCCGACGCGCGCATTTATTGCGCTGCGCACCACATTTAAAAAATCGTAGCGTGAGAACGGTGGGTCCGATCCGCGTGCCGCTTAAAGGCGATTACAGGGGAGATGCAGCCCTTTCCAAAGAGCCATGAACAGACTTTCTACTCCCAAGGAGACAAGAGATATTAAGCCGCAATGACGTCCGACGCGCGCATTTTCTCCGCCGCGCACCACATTTAAAAAAATCATAGCGTGAAAACCGTGGGTTCGATCCGCGTGCCGCTCGAAGGCGATTACAGGGGAGATGCAGCCCTTTCCAAAGAGCCATGAACAGACTTTCTACTCCCAATGAGACAAGAGATATTAAGCCGCAATGACGTCCGACGCGCGCATTTTCTCCGCCGCGCACCACATTTAAAAAAATCATAGCGTGAAAACCGTGGGTTCGATCCGCGTGCCGCTCGAAGGCGATTACAGGGGAGATGCAGCCCTTTCCAAAGAGCCATGAACAGACTTTCTACTCCCAATGAGACAAGAGATATCAAGCCGCAAATACGTCCGGCGCGCGTCTATTCTCCGCGCGCAACACATTTAAAAAAAATCGTAGCGTGAAAACCGTGGGTTCGATCCGCGTGCCGCTTAAAGGCGATTACAGGGGAGATGCAGCCCTTTCCAAAGAGCCATGAAAAGACTTTCTACTCCAAAGGAGACAAGAGATATTAAGCCGAAATGACGTCCGACGCGCGCATTTCCTCCGCCGCGCACCACATTTAAAAAAATCATAGCGTGAAAACCGTGGGTTCGATCCGCGTGCCGCTTAAAGGCGATTACAAGGGAGATGCAAACCTTTCCAAAGAGCCATGAAAAGACTTTCTACTCCCAAGGAGACAATAGATATTAAGCCGAAATGACGTCCGACGCGCTCATTTTCTCCAACGCGCACCACATTTAAAAAAATCATAGCGTGAAAACCGTGGGTTCGATCCGCGTGCCGCTCGAAGGCGATTACAGCAGAGATGCAGCCCTTTCCAAAGAGCCATGAAAAGACTTTCTACTCCCAAGGAGACAAGAGATATTAAGCCGAAATGACGTCCGACGCGCGCATTTCCTCCGCCGCGCACCACATTTAAAAAAATCATAGCGTGAAAACCGTGGGTTCGATCCGCGTGCCGCTCGAAGGCGATTACAGGGGAGATGCAGCCCTTTCCAAAGAGGCATGAACAGACTTCCTACTCCCAAGGAGCCCAAAGATATTAAGCCGCAAATACGTCCTACGCGCGTCTTTTCTACGCCGCGCACCACATTTAAAAAATCGTATCGGAAGAACGGTGGGTCCAATCCGCGTGCCGCTTAAAGGCGATTACAAGGGAGATGCAAACCTTTCCAAAGAGCCATGAAAAGACTTTCTACTCCCAAGGAGACAATAGATATTAAGCCGAAATGACGTCCGACGCGCGCATTTTCTCCGACGCGCACCACATTTAAAAAAATCATAGCGTGAAAACCGTGGGTTCGATCCGCGTGCCGCTCGAAGGCGATTACAGCGGAGATGCAGCCCTTTCCAAAGAGCCATGAAAAGACTTTCTACTCCCAAGGAGACAAGAGATATTAAGCCGAAATGACGTCCGACGCGCGCATTTCCTCCGCCGCGCACCACATTTAAAAAAATCATAGCGTGAAAACCGTGGGTTCGATCCGCGTGCCGCTCAAAGGCGATTACAGGGGAGATGCAGCCCTTTCCAAAGAGCCATGAACAGACTTTCTACACCCAATGAGACAAGAGATATTAAGCCGCAAATACGTCCGGCGCGCGTCTTTTCTCCGCCGCGCAACACATTTAAAAAAAATCGTAGCGTGAAAAACGTGGGTTCGATCCGCGTGCCGCTCGAAGGCGATTACAGGGGAGATGCATCCCTTTCAAAAGAGCCATGAACAGACTTTCTACTCCCAAGGAGACCAGAAATATTAACATATAAAGCGTTACGCTCCAGTCGGATGAACGAGAAACGCTTGTACAATTGCAACGAATTGGAGGAGAAACTTTAAACAAACGCGCTGACTTTGAACGCTCACATCTAGGCCGGGCCAACTCCAAATGGCGTGCAACTCGGTGTGCATCACCTCCATGACTGTCCCTAACGAACGCCACCTGCCACGCTTTCGGCCTATCCCTGGCGGCATTAAAAAATCGTAGCGTGATAACAATGGTTCCGATGCGCGTGCCGCTCGAAGGCGATTACAGGGGAGATACAGCCCTTTCCAAAGAGCCATGAACAGACTTTCTACTCCCAAGGAGACAAGAGATATTACGCGCATTTTCTCCGACGCGCACCACGTTTAAAAAATCGTAGCGTGAGAACGATGGGTCCGATCCGCGTGCCGCTTAAAGGCGATTACAGGGGAGATGCAACCCTTTCCAAAGAGGCATGAACAGACTTCCTACTCCCAAGGAGACAAGAGATATTAAGCCGCAATGACGTCCGACGCGCGCATTTTCTCCGCCGCGCAGCACATTTAAAAAAATCATAGCGTGAAAACCGTGGGTTCGATCCGCGTGCCGCTCGAAGGCGATTACAGGGGAGATGGAGCCCTTTCCAAAGAGGCATGAACAGACTTCCTACTCCCAAGGAGCCCAAAGATATTAAGCCGCAAATACGTCCTACGCGCGTCTTTTCTACGCCGCGCACCACATTTAAAAAATCGTAGCGTAAGAACGGTGGGTCCGATCCGCGTGCCGCTTAAAGGCGATTACAGGGGACATGCAAACCTTTCCAAAGAGCCATGAAAAGACTTTCTACTCCCAAGGAGACAAGAGATATTAAGCCGCAATGACGTCCGACGCGCGCATTTTCTCTGACGCGCAACACATTTAAAAAAATCATAGCGTGAAAACCGTGGGTTCGATCCGCGTGCCGCTCGAAGGCGATTACAGGGGAGATGGAGCCCTTTCCAAAGAGGCATGAACAGACTTCCTACTCCCAAGGAGCCCAAAGATATTAAGCCGCAAATACGTCCTACGCGCGTCTTTTCTACGCCGCGCACCACATTTAAAAAATCGTAGCGTAAGAACGGTGGGTCCGATCCGCGTGCCGCTTAAAGGCGATTACAGGGGAGATGCAAACCTTTCCAAAGAGCCATGAACAGACTTTCTACTCCCAAGGAGACCAGAAATATTAACATATAAAGCGTTACGCTCCAGTCGGATGAACGAGAAACGCTTGTACAATTGCAACGAATTGGAGGAGAAAGTTTAAACAAACGCGCTGACTTTGAACGCTCACATCTAGGCCGGGCCAACTCCAAATGGCGTGCAACTCGGTGCGCATCACCTCCATGACTGTCCCTAACGAACGCCACCTGCCACGCTTTCGGCCTATCCCTGGCGGCATTAAAAAATCGTAGCGTGATAACGATGGTTCCGATGCGCGTGCCGCTCGAAGGCGATTACAGGGGAGATACAGCCCTTTCCAAAGAGCCATGAACAGACTTTCTACTCCCAAGGAGACAAGAGATATTACGCGCATTTTCTCCGACGCGCACCACGTTTAAAAAATCGTAGCGTGAGAACGGTGGGTCCGATCCGCGTGCCGCTTAAAGGCGATTACAGGGGAGATGCATCCCTTTCCAAAGAGCCATGAACAGACTTTCTACTCCCAAGGAGACCAGAGATATTAACAGATAAAGCGTTACGCTCCAGTCGGATGAGCGAGAAACGCTTGTACAATTGCAACGAATTGGAGGAGAAAGTTTAAACAAACGCGCTGACTTTGAAGGCTCACATCTAGGCCGGGCCATGTCCAAATGGCCTGCAACTCGGTCCGGAACACGTCCATGACTTTTCCTAACGAACGCCACCTGCCAAGCTTTCGGCCCGTCCCTGTCGGCATTAAAAAATCGTAGCGTGATAACGATGGTTCCGATCCGCGTGCCGCGCGAAGGCGATTACAGGGGAGATGCAGCCCTTTCCAAAGAGCCATGAACAGACTTTCTACTCCCAAGGAGCCCAAAGATATTAAGCCGCAAATACGTCCTACGCGCGTCTTTTCTACGCCGCGCACCACATTTAAAAAATCTTAGCGTGAGAACGGTGGGTCCGATCCGCGTGCCGCTTAAAGGCGATTACAAGGGAAATGCAGCCCTTTCCAAAGAGCCATGAAAAGACTTTCTACTCCCAAGGAGACAAGAGATATTAAGCCGAAATGACGTCCGACGCGCGCATTTTCTCCGCCGCGCAACACATTTTAAAAAATCATAGCGTGAAAACCGTGGGTTCGATCCGCGTGCCGCTCGAAGACGATTACAGGGGAGATGCAGCCCTTTCCAAAGAGCCATGAACAGACTTCCTACTCCCAACGAGACAAGAGATATTAAGCCGCAATGACGTCCGACGCGCGCATTTATTGCGCTGCGCACCACATTTAAAAAATCGTAGCGTGAGAACGGTGGGTCCGATCCGCGTGCCGCTTAAAGGCGATTACAGGGGAGATGCAGCCCTTTCCAAAGAGCCATGAACAGACTTTCTACTCCCAAGGAGACAAGAGATATTAAGCCGCAATGACGTCCGACGCGCGCATTTTCTCCGCCGCGCACCACATTTAAAAAAATCATAGCGTGAAAACCGTGGGTTCGATCCGCGTGCCGCTCGAAGGCGATTACAGGGGAGATGCAGCCCTTTCCAAAGAGCCATGAACAGACTTTCTACTCCCAATGAGACAAGAGATATTAAGCCGCAATGACGTCCGACGCGCGCATTTTCTCCGCCGCGCACCACATTTAAAAAAATCATAGCGTGAAAACCGTGGGTTCGATCCGCGTGCCGCTCGAAGGCGATTACAGGGGAGATGCAGCCCTTTCCAAAGAGCCATGAACAGACTTTCTACTCCCAATGAGACAAGAGATATCAAGCCGCAAATACGTCCGGCGCGCGTCTATTCTCCGCGCGCAACACATTTAAAAAAAATCGTAGCGTGAAAACCGTGGGTTCGATCCGCGTGCCGCTTAAAGGCGATTACAGGGGAGATGCAGCCCTTTCCAAAGAGCCATGAAAAGACTTTCTACTCCAAAGGAGACAAGAGATATTAAGCCGAAATGACGTCCGACGCGCGCATTTCCTCCGCCGCGCACCACATTTAAAAAAATCATAGCGTGAAAACCGTGGGTTCGATCCGCGTGCCGCTTAAAGGCGATTACAAGGGAGATGCAAACCTTTCCAAAGAGCCATGAAAAGACTTTCTACTCCCAAGGAGACAATAGATATTAAGCCGAAATGACGTCCGACGCGCTCATTTTCTCCAACGCGCACCACATTTAAAAAAATCATAGCGTGAAAACCGTGGGTTCGATCCGCGTGCCGCTCGAAGGCGATTACAGCAGAGATGCAGCCCTTTCCAAAGAGCCATGAAAAGACTTTCTACTCCCAAGGAGACAAGAGATATTAAGCCGAAATGACGTCCGACGCGCGCATTTCCTCCGCCGCGCACCACATTTAAAAAAATCATAGCGTGAAAACCGTGGGTTCGATCCGCGTGCCGCTCGAAGGCGATTACAGGGGAGATGCAGCCCTTTCCAAAGAGGCATGAACAGACTTCCTACTCCCAAGGAGCCCAAAGATATTAAGCCGCAAATACGTCCTACGCGCGTCTTTTCTACGCCGCGCACCACATTTAAAAAATCGTATCGGAAGAACGGTGGGTCCAATCCACGTGCCGCTTAAAGGCGATTACAAGGGAGATGCAAACCTTTCCAAAGAGCCATGAAAAGACTTTCTACTCCCAAGGAGACAATAGATATTAAGCCGAAATGACGTCCGACGCGCGCATTTTCTCCGACGCGCACCACATTTAAAAAAATCATAGCGTGAAAACCGTGGGTTCGATCCGCGTGCCGCTCGAAGGCGATTACAGCGGAGATGCAGCCCTTTCCAAAGAGCCATGAACAGATTTTCTACACCCAATGAGACAAGAGATATTAAGCCGCAAATACGTCCGGCGCGCGTCTTTTCTCCGCCGCGCAACACATTTAAAAAAAATCGTAGCGTGAAAAACGTGGGTTCGATCCGCGTGCCGCTCGAAGGCGATTACAGGGGAGATGCATCCCTTTCAAAAGAGCCATGAACAGACTTTCTACTCCCAAGGAGACCAGAAATATTAACATATAAAGCGTTACGCTCCAGTCGGATGAACGAGAAACGCTTGTACAATTGCAACGAATTGGAGGAGAAACTTTAAACAAACGCGCTGACTTTGAACGCTCACATCTAGGCCGGGCCAACTCCAAATGGCGTGCAACTCGGTGTGCATCACCTCCATGACTGTCCCTAACGAACGCCACCTGCCACGCTTTCGGCCTATCCCTGGCGGCATTAAAAAATCGTAGCGTGATAACAATGGTTCCGATGCGCGTGCCGCTCGAAGGCGATTACAGGGGAGATACAGCCCTTTCCAAAGAGCCATGAACAGACTTTCTACTCCCAAGGAGACAAGAGATATTACGCGCATTTTCTCCGACGCGCACCACGTTTAAAAAATCGTAGCGTGAGAACGATGGGTCCGATCCGCGTGCCGCTTAAAGGCGATTACAGGGGAGATGCAACCCTTTCCAAAGAGGCATGAACAGACTTCCTACTCCCAAGGAGACAAGAGATATTAAGCCGCAATGACGTCCGACGCGCGCATTTTCTCCGCCGCGCAGCACATTTAAAAAAATCATAGCGTGAAAACCGTGGGTTCGATCCGCGTGCCGCTCGAAGGCGATTACAGGGGAGATGGAGCCCTTTCCAAAGAGGCATGAACAGACTTCCTACTCCCAAGGAGCCCAAAGATATTAAGCCGCAAATACGTCCTACGCGCGTCTTTTCTACGCCGCGCACCACATTTAAAAAATCGTAGCGTAAGAACGGTGGGTCCGATCCGCGTGCCGCTTAAAGGCGATTACAGGGGACATGCAAACCTTTCCAAAGAGCCATGAAAAGACTTTCTACTCCCAAGGAGACAAGAGATATTAAGCCGCAATGACGTCCGACGCGCGCATTTTCTCTGACGCGCAACACATTTAAAAAAATCATAGCGTGAAAACCGTGGGTTCGATCCGCGTGCCGCTTGAAGGCGATTACAGGGGAGATGCAGCCCTTTCCAAAGAGCCATGAACAGACTTTCTACTCCCAATGAGACAAGAGATATCAAGCCGCAAATACGTCCGGCGCGCGTCTATTCTCCGCCGCGAAACACATTTAAAAAAATCGTAGCGTGAAAACCGTGGGTTCGATCCGCGTGCCGCTTAAAGGCGATTACAGGGGAGATGCAGCCCTTTCCAAAGAGCCATGAAAAGACTTTCTACTCCCAAGGAGACAAGAGATATTAAGCCGAAATGACGTCCGACGCGCGCATTTTCTCCGCCGCGCAACACATTTTAAAAAATCATAGCGTGAAAACCGTGGGTTCGATCCGCGTGCCGCTCGAAGACGATTACAGGGGAGATGCAGCCCTTTCCAAAGAGCCATGAACAGACTTCCTACTCCCAACGAGACAAGAGATATTAAGCCGCAATGACGTCCGACGCGCGCATTTATTGCGCCGCGCACCACATTTAAAAAATCGTAGCGTGAGAACGGTGGGTCCGATCCGCGTGCCGCTTAAAGGCGATTACAGGGGAGATGCAGCCCTTTCCAAAGAGCCATGAACAGACTTTCTACTCCCAAGGAGACAAGAGATATTAAGCCGCAATGACGTCCGACGCGCGCATTTTCTCCGCCGCGCACCACATTTAAAAAAATCATAGCGTGAAAACCGTGGGTTCGATCCGCGTGCCGCTCGAAGGCGATTACAGGGGAGATGCAGCCCTTTCCAAAGAGCCATGAACAGACTTTCTACTCCCAATGAGACAAGAGATATTAAGCCGCAATGACGTCCGACGCGCGCATTTTCTCCGCCGCGCACCACATTTAAAAAAATCATAGCGTGAAAACCGTGGGTTCGATCCGCGTGCCGCTCGAAGGCGATTACAGGGGAGATGCAGCCCTTTCCAAAGAGCCATGAACAGACTTTCTACTCCCAATGAGACAAGAGATATCAAGCCGCAAATACGTCCGGCGCGCGTCTATTCTCCGCGCGCAACACATTTAAAAAAAATCGTAGCGTGAAAACCGTGGGTTCGATCCGCGTGCCGCTTAAAGGCGATTACAGGGGAGATGCAGCCCTTTCCAAAGAGCCATGAAAAGACTTTCTACTCCCAAGGAGACAAGAGATATTAAGCCGAAATGACGTCCGACGCGCGCATTTCCTCCGCCGCGCACCACATTTAAAAAAATCATAGCGTGAAAACCGTGGGTTCGATCCGCGTGCCGCTTAAAGGCGATTACAAGGGAGATGCAAACCTTTCCAAAGAGCCATGAAAAGACTTTCTACTCCCAAGGAGACAATAGATATTAAGCCGAAATGACGTCCGACGCGCTCATTTTCTCCAACGCGCACCACATTTAAAAAAATCATAGCGTGAAAACCGTGGGTTCGATCCGCGTGCCGCTCGAAGGCGATTACAGCAGAGATGCAGCCCTTTCCAAAGAGCCATGAAAAGACTTTCTACTCCCAAGGAGACAAGAGATATTAAGCCGAAATGACGTCCGACGCGCGCATTTCCTCCGCCGCGCACCACATTTAAAAAAATCATAGCGTGAAAACCGTGGGTTCGATCCGCGTGCCGCTCGAAGGCGATTACAGGGGAGATGCAGCCCTTTCCAAAGAGGCATGAACAGACTTCCTACTCCCAAGGAGCCCAAAGATATTAAGCCGCAAATACGTCCTACGCGCGTCTTTTCTACGCCGCGCACCACATTTAAAAAATCGTATCGGAAGAACGGTGGGTCCAATCCGCGTGCCGCTTAAAGGCGATTACAAGGGAGATGCAAACCTTTCCAAAGAGCCATGAAAAGACTTTCTACTCCCAAGGAGACAATAGATATTAAGCCGAAATGACGTCCGACGCGCGCATTTTCTCCGACGCGCACCACATTTAAAAAAATCATAGCGTGAAAACCGTGGGTTCGATCCGCGTGCCGCTCGAAGGCGATTACAGCGGAGATGCAGCCCTTTCCAAAGAGCCATGAAAAGACTTTCTACTCCCAAGGAGACAAGAGATATTAAGCCGAAATGACGTCCGACGCGCGCATTTCCTCCGCCGCGCACCACATTTAAAAAAATCATAGCGTGAAAACCGTGGGTTCGATCCGCGTGCCGCTCAAAGGCGATTACAGGGGAGATGCAGCCCTTTCCAAAGAGCCATGAACAGACTTTCTACACCCAATGAGACAAGAGATATTAAGCCGCAAATACGTCCGGCGCGCGTCTTTTCTCCGCCGCGCAACACATTTAAAAAAAATCGTAGCGTGAAAAACGTGGGTTCGATCCGCGTGCCGCTTGAAGGCGATTACAGGGGAGATGCATCCCTTTCAAAAGAGCCATGAACAGACTTTCTACTCCCAAGGAGACCAGAAATATTAACATATAAAGCGTTACGCTCCAGTCGGATGAACGAGAAACGCTTGTACAATTGCAACGAATTGGAGGAGAAACTTTAAACAAACGCGCTGACTTTGAACGCTCACATCTAGGCCGGGCCAACTCCAAATGGCGTGCAACTCGGTGTGCATCACCTCCATGACTGTCCCTAACGAACGCCACCTGCCACGCTTTCGGCCTATCCCTGGCGGCATTAAAAAATCGTAGCGTGATAACAATGGTTCCGATGCGCGTGCCGCTCGAAGGCGATTACAGGGGAGATACAGCCCTTTCCAAAGAGCCATGAACAGACTTTCTACTCCCAAGGAGACAAGAGATATTACGCGCATTTTCTCCGACGCGCACCACGTTTAAAAAATCGTAGCGTGAGAACGATGGGTCCGATCCGCGTGCCGCTTAAAGGTGATTACAGGGGAGATGCAACCCTTTCCAAAGAACCATGAAAAGACTTTCTAGTCCCAAGGAGACAAGAGATATTAAGCCGCAATGACGTCCGACGCGCGCATTTTCTCTGCCGCGCAGCACATTTAAAAAAATCATAGCGTGAAAACCGTGGGTTCGATCCGCGTGCCGCTCGAAGGCGATTACAGGGGAGATGCAGCCCTTTCCAAAGAGCCATGAACAGACTTTCTACTCCCAAGGAGACAAGAGATATTAAGCCGAAATGACGTCCGACGCGCGCATTTCCTCCGCCGCACACCACATTTAAAAAAATCATAGCGTGAAAACCGTGGGTTCGATCCGCGTGCCGCTCAAAGGCGATTACAGGGGAGATGCAGCCCTTTCCAAAGAGCCATGAACAGACTTTCTACACCCAATGAGACAAGAGATATTAAGCCGCAAATACGTCCGGCGCGCGTCTTTTCTCCGCCGCGCAACACATTTAAAAAAATCGTAGCGTGAAAAACGTGGGTTCGATCCGCGTGCCGCTCGAAGGCGATTACAGGGGAGATGCAGCCCTTTCCAAAGAGCCATGAACAGACTTTCTACTCCCAAGGAGACCAGAAATATTAACTTATAAAGCGTTACGCTCCAGTCGGATGAACGAGAAACGCTTGTACAATTGCAACGAATTGGAGGAGAAAGTTTAAACAAACGCGCTGACTTTGAACGCTCACATCTAGGCCGGGCCAACTCCAAATGGCGTGCAACTCGGTGTGCATCACCTCCATGACTGTCCCTAACGAACGCCACCTGCCACGCTTTCGGCCTATCCCTGGCGGCATTAAAAAATCGTAGCGTGATAACGATGGTTCCGATGCGCGTGCCGCTCGAAGGCGATTACAGGGGAGATACAGCCCTTTCCAAAGAGCCATGAACAGACTTTCTACTCCCAAGGAGACAAGAGATATTACGCGCATTTTCTCCGACGCGCACCACGTTTAAAAAATCGTAGCGTGAGAACGGTGGGTCCGATCCGCGTGCCGCTTAAAGGCGATTACAGGGGAGATGCAACCCTTTCCAAAGAGGCATGAACAGACTTCCTACTCCCAAGGAGACAAGAGATATTAAGCCGCAATGACGTCCGACGCGCGCATTTTCTCCGCCGCGCAGCACATTTAAAAAAATCATAGCGTGAAAACCGTGGGTTCGATCCGCGTGCCGCTCGAAGGCGATTACAGGGGAGATGGAGCCCTTTCCAAAGAGGCATGAACAGACTTCCTACTCCCAAGGAGCCCAAAGATATTAAGCCGCAAATACGTCCTACGCGCGTCTTTTCTACGCCGCGCACCACATTTAAAAAATCGTAGCGTAAGAACGGTGGGTCCGATCCGCGTGCCGCTTAAAGGCGATTACAGGGGACATGCAAACCTTTCCAAAGAGCCATGAAAAGACTTTCTACTCCCAAGGAGACAAGAGATATTAAGCCGCAATGACGTCCGACGCGCGCATTTTCTCTGACGCGCAACACATTTAAAAAAATCATAGCGTGAAAACCGTGGGTTCGATCCGCGTGCCGCTTGAAGGCGATTACAGGGGAGATGCAGCCCTTTCCAAAGAGCCATGAACAGACTTTCTACTCCCAATGAGACAAGAGATATCAAGCCGCAAATACGTCCGGCGCGCGTCTATTCTCCGCCGCGAAACACATTTAAAAAAATCGTAGCGTGAAAACCGTGGGTTCGATCCGCGTGCCGCTTAAAGGCGATTACAGGGGAGATGCAGCCCTTTCCAAAGAGCCATGAAAAGACTTTCTACTCCCAAGGAGACAAGAGATATTAAGCCGAAATGACGTCCGACGCGCGCATTTCCTCCGCCGCGCACCACATTTAAAAAAATCATAGCGTGAAAACCGTGGGTTCGATCCGCGTGCCGCTCGAAGGCGATTACAGGGGAGATGCAGCTCTTTCCAAAGAGGCATGAACAGACTTCCTACTCCCAAGGAGCCCAAAGATATTAAGCCGCAAATACGTCCTACGCGCGTCTTTTCTACGCCGCGCACCACATTTAAAAAATCGTATCGGAAGAACGGTGGGTCCAATCCGCATGCCGCTTAAAGGCGATTACAAGGGAGATGCAAACCTTTCCAAAGAGCCATGAAAAGACTTTCTACTCCCAAGGAGACAATAGATATTAAGCCGAAATGACGTCCGACGCGCGCATTTTCTCCGCCGCGCACCACATTTAAAAAAATCATAGCGTGAAAACCGTGGGTTCGATCCGCGTGCCGCTCGAAGGCGATTACAGCGGAGATGCAGCCCTTTCCAAAGAGCCATGAAAAGACTTTCTACTCCCAAGGAGACAAGAGATATTAAGCCGAAATGACGTCCGACGCGCGCATTTCCTCCGCCGCGCACCACATTTAAAAAACTCATAGCGTGAAAACCGTGGGTTCGATCCGCGTGCCGCTCAAAGGCGATTACAGGGGAGATGCAGCCCTTTCCAAAGAGCCATGAACAGACTTTCTACTCCCAATGAGACAAGAGATATCAAGCCGCAAATACGTCCGGCGCGCGTCTATTCTCCGCCGCGCAACACATTTAAAAAAATCGTAGCGTGAAAACCGTGGGTTCGATCCGCGTGCCGCTCAAAGGCGATTACAGGGGAGATGCAGCCCTTTCCAAAGAGGCATGAACAGACTTCCTACTCCCAAGGAGCCCAAAGATATTAAGCCGCAAATACGTCCTACGTGCGTCTTTTCTACGCCGCGCACCACATTTAAAAAATCGTATCGGAAGAACGGTGGGTCCAATCCACGTGCCGCTTAAAGGCGATTACAAGGGAGATGCAAACCTTTCCAAAGAGCCATGAAAAGACTTTCTACTCCCAAGGAGACAATAGATATTAAGCCGAAATGACGTCCGACGCGCGCATTTTCTCCGACGCGCACCACATTTAAAAAAATCATAGCGTGAAAACCGTGGGTTCGATCCGCGTGCCGCTCGAAGGCGATTACAGCGGAGATGCAGCCCTTTCCAAAGAGCCATGAAAAGACTTTCTACTCCCAAGGAGACAAGAGATATTAAGCCGAAATGACGTCCGACGCGCGCATTTCCTCCGCCGCGCACCACATTTAAAAAAATCATAGCGTGAAAACCGTGGGTTCGATCCGCGTGCCGCTCGAAGGCGATTACAGCGGAGATGCAGCCCTTTCCAAAGAGCCATGAACAGACTTTCTACTCCCAAGGAGACCAGAAATATTAACTTATAAAGCGTTACGCTCCAGTCGGATGAACGAGAAACGCTTGTACAATTGCAACGAATTGGAGGAGAAAGTTTAAACAAACGCGCTGACTTTGAACGCTCACATCTAGGCCGGGCCAACTCCAAATGGCGTGCAACTCGGTGTGCATCACCTCCATGACTGTCCCTAACGAACGCCACCTGCCACGCTTTCGGCCTATCCCTGGCGGCATTAAAAAATCGTAGCGTGATAACGATGGTTCCGATGCGCGTGCCGCTCGAAGGCGATTACAGGGGAGATACAGCCCTTTCCAAAGAGCCATGAACAGACTTTCTACTCCCAAGGAGACAAGAGATATTACGCGCATTTTCTCCGACGCGCACCACGTTTAAAAAATCGTAGCGTGAGAACGATGGGTCCGATCCGCGTGCCGCTTAAAGGTGATTACAGGGGAGATGCAACCCTTTCCAAAGAACCATGAAAAGACTTTCTAGTCCCAAGGAGACAAGAGATATTAAGCCGCAATGACGTCCGATGCGCGCATTTTCTCTGCCGCGCAGCACATTTAAAAAAATCATAGCGTGAAAACCGTGGGTTCGATCCGCGTGCCGCTCGAAGGCGATTACAGGGGAGATGCAGCCCTTTCCAAAGAGCCATGAACAGACTTTCTACTCCCAAGGAGACAAGAGATATTAAGCCGAAATGACGTCCGACGCGCGCATTTCCTCCGCCGCACACCACATTTAAAAAAATCATAGCGTGAAAACCGTGGGTTCGATCCGCGTGCCGCTCAAAGGCGATTACAGGGGAGATGCAGCCCTTTCCAAAGAGCCATGAACAGACTTTCTACACCCAATGAGACAAGAGATATTAAGCCGCAAATACGTCCGGCGCGCGTCTTTTCTCCGCCGCGCAACACATTTAAAAAAATCGTAGCGTGAAAAACGTGGGTTCGATCCGCGTGCCGCTCGAAGGCGATTACAGGGGAGATGCAGCCCTTTCCAAAGAGCCATGAACAGACTTTCTACTCCCAAGGAGACCAGAAATATTAACTTATAAAGCGTTACGCTCCAGTCGGATGAACGAGAAACGCTTGTACAATTGCAACGAATTGGAGGAGAAAGTTTAAACAAACGCGCTGACTTTGAACGCTCACATCTAGGCCGGGCCAACTCCAAATGGCGTGCAACTCGGTGTGCATCACCTCCATGACTGTCCCTAACGAACGCCACCTGCCACGCTTTCGGCCTATCCCTGGTGGCATTAAAAAATCGTAGCGTGATAACGATGGTTCCGATGCGCGTGCCGCTCGAAGGCGATTACAGGGGAGATACAGCCCTTTCCAAAGAGCCATGAAAAGACTTTCTACTCCCAAGGAGACAAGAGATATTAAGCCGAAATGACGTCCGACGCGCGCATTTCCTCCGCCGCGCACCACATTTAAAAAACTCATAGCGTGAAAACCGTGGGTTCGATCCGCGTGCCGCTCAAAGGCGATTACAGGGGAGATGCAGCCCTTTCCAAAGAGCCATGAACAGACTTTCTACTCCCAATGAGACAAGAGATATCAAGCCGCAAATACGTCCGGCGCGCGTCTATTCTCCGCCGCGCAACACATTTAAAAAAATCATAGCGTGAAAACCGTGGGTTCGATCCGCGTGCCGCTCAAAGGCGATTACAGGGGAGATGCAGCCCTTTCCAAAGAGGCATGAACAGACTTCCTACTCCCAAGGAGCCCAAAGATATTAAGCCGCAAATACGTCCTACGTGCGTCTTTTCTACGCCGCGCACCACATTTAAAAAATCGTATCGGAAGAACGGTGGGTCCAATCCACGTGCCGCTTAAAGGCGATTACAAGGGAGATGCAAACCTTTCCAAAGAGCCATGAAAAGACTTTCTACTCCCAAGGAGACAATAGATATTAAGCCGAAATGACGTCCGACGCGCGCATTTTCTCCGACGCGCACCACATTTAAAAAAATCATAGCGTGAAAACCGTGGGTTCGATCCGCGTGCCGCTCGAAGGCGATTACAGCGGAGATGCAGCCCTTTCCAAAGAGCCATGAAAAGACTTTCTACTCCCAAGGAGACAAGAGATATTAAGCCGAAATGACGTCCGACGCGCGCATTTCCTCCGCCGCGCACCACATTTAAAAAAATCATAGCGTGAAAACCGTGGGTTCGATCCGCGTGCCGCTCGAAGGCGATTACAGCGGAGATGCAGCCCTTTCCAAAGAGCCATGAACAGACTTTCTACTCCCAAGGAGACCAGAAATATTAACTTATAAAGCGTTACGCTCCAGTCGGATGAACGAGAAACGCTTGTACAATTGCAACGAATTGGAGGAGAAAGTTTAAACAAACGCGCTGACTTTGAACGCTCACATCTAGGCCGGGCCAACTCCAAATGGCGTGCAACTCGGTGTGCATCACCTCCATGACTGTCCCTAACGAACGCCACCTGCCACGCTTTCGGCCTATCCCTGGCGGCATTAAAAAATCGTAGCGTGATAACGATGGTTCCGATGCGCGTGCCGCTCGAAGGCGATTACAGGGGAGATACAGCCCTTTCCAAAGAGCCATGAACAGACTTTCTACTCCCAAGGAGACAAGAGATATTACGCGCATTTTCTCCGACGCGCACCACGTTTAAAAAATCGTAGCGTGAGAACGGTGGGTCCGATCCGCGTGCCGCTTAAAGGCGATTACAGGGGAGATGCAACCCTTTCCAAAGAGGCATGAACAGACTTCCTACTCCCAAGGAGACAAGAGATATTAAGCCGCAATGACGTCCGACGCGCGCATTTTCTCCGCCGCGCAGCACATTTAAAAAAATCAGCGTGAAAACCGTGGGTTCGATCCGCGTGCCGCTCGAAGGCGATTACAGGGGAGATGGAGCCCTTTCCAAAGAGGCATGAACAGACTTCCTACTCCCAAGGAGCCCAAAGATATTAAGCCGCAAATACGTCCTACGCGCGTCTTTTCTACGCCGCGCACCACATTTAAAAAATCGTAGCGTAAGAACGGTGGATCCGATCCGCGTGCCGCTTAAAGGCGATTACAGGGGACATGCAAACCTTTCCAAAGAGCCATGAAAAGACTTTCTACTCCCAAGGAGACAAGAGATATTAAGCCGCAATGACGTCCGACGCGCGCATTTTCTCCGACGCGCAACACATTTAAAAAAATCATAGCGTGAAAACCGTGGGTTCGATCCGCGTGCCGCTTGAAGGCGATTACAGGGGAGATGCAGCCCTTTCCAAAGAGCCATGAACAGACTTTCTACTCCCAATGAGACAAGAGATATCAAGCCGCAAATACGTCCGGCGCGCGTCTATTCTCCGCCGCGAAACACATTTAAAAAAATCGTAGCGTGAAAACCGTGGGTTCGATCCGCGTGCCGCTTAAAGGCGATTACAGGGGAGATGCAGCCCTTTCCAAAGAGCCATGAAAAGACTTTCTACTCCCAAGGAGACAAGAGATATTAAGCCGAAATGACGTCCGACGCGCGCATTTCCTCCGCCGCGCACCACATTTAAAAAAATCATAGCGTGAAAACCGTGGGTTCGATCCGCGTGCCGCTCGAAGGCGATTACAGGGGAGATGCAGCTCTTTCCAAAGAGGCATGAACAGACTTCCTACTCCCAAGGAGCCCAAAGATATTAAGCCGCAAATACGTCCTACGCGCGTCTTTTCTACGCCGCGCACCACATTTAAAAAATCGTATCGGAAGAACGGTGGGTCCAATCCGCGTGCCGCTTAAAGGCGATTACAAGGGAGATGCAAACCTTTCCAAAGAGCCATGAAAAGACTTTCTACTCCCAAGGAGACAATAGATATTAAGCCGAAATGACGTCCGACGCGCGCATTTTCTCCGCCGCGCACCACATTTAAAAAAATCATAGCGTGAAAACCGTGGGTTCGATCCGCGTGCCGCTCGAAGGCGATTATAGCGGAGATGCAGCCCTTTCCAAAGAGCCATGAAAAGACTTTCTACTCCCAAGGAGACAAGAGATATTAAGCCGAAATGACGTCCGACGCGCGCATTTCCTCCGCCGCGCACCACATTTAAAAAACTCATAGCGTGAAAACCGTGGGTTCGATCCGCGTGCCGCTTAAAGGCGATTACAGGGGAGATGCAGCCCTTTCCAAAGAGCCATGAACAGACTTTCTACTCCCAATGAGACAAGAGATATCAAGCCGCAAATACGTCCGGCGCGCGTCTATTCTACGCCGCGCAACACATTTAAAAAAATCGTAGCGTGAAAACCGTGGGTTCGATCCGCGTGCCGCTCAAAGGCGATTACAGGGGAGATGCAGCCCTTTCCAAAGAGGCATGAACAGACTTCCTACTCCCAAGTAGCCCAAAGATATTAAGCCGCAAATACGTCCTACGTGCGTCTTTTCTACGCCGCGCACCACATTTAAAAAATCGTATCGGAAGAACGGTGGGTCCAATCCGCGTGCCGCTTAAAGGCGATTACAAGGGAGATGCAAACCTTTCCAAAGAGCCATGAAAAGACTTTCTACTCCCAAGGAGACAATAGATATTAAGCCGAAATGACGTCCGACGCGCGCATTTTCTCCGACGCGCACCACATTTAAAAAAATCATAGCGTGAAAACCGTGGGTTCGATCCGCGTGCCGCTCGAAGGCGATTACAGCGGAGATGCAGCCCTTTCCAAAGAGCCATGAAAAGACTTTCTACTCCCAAGGAGACAAGAGATATTAAGCCGAAATGACGTCCGACGCGCGCATTTCCTCCGCCGCGCACCACATTTAAAAAAATCATAGCGTGAAAACCGTGGGTTCGATCCGCGTGCCGCTCGAAGGCGATTACAGGGGAGATGCAGCCCTTTCCAAAGAGCCATGAAAAGACTTTCTACTCCCAAGGAGACCAGAAATATTAACTTATAAAGCGTTACGCTCCAGTCGGATGAACGAGAAACGCTTGTACAATTGCAACGAATTGGAGGAGAAAGTTTAAACAAACGTGCTGACTTTGAACGCTCACATCTAGGCCGGGCCAACTCCAAATGGCGTGCAACTCGGTGTGCATCACCTCCATGACTGTCCCTAACGAACGCCACCTGCCACGCTTTCGGCCTATCCCTGGCGGCATTAAAAAATCGTAGCGTGATAACGATGGTTCCGATGCGCGTGCCGCTCGAAGGCGATTACAGGGGAGATACAGCCCTTTCCAAATAGCCATGAACAGACTTTCTACTCCCAAGGAGACAAGAGATATTACGCGCATTTTCTCCGACGCGCACCACGTTTAAAAAATCGTAGCGTGAGAACGGTGGGTCCGATCCGCGTGCCGCTTAAAGGCGATTACAGGGGAGATGCAACCCTTTCCAAAGAGGCATGAACAGACTTCCTACTCCCAAGGAGACAAGAGATATTAAGCCGCAATGACGTCCGACGCGCGCATTTTCTCCGCCGCGCAGCACATTTAAAAAAATCATAGCGTGAAAACCGTGGGTTCGATCCGCGTGCCGCTCGAAGGCGATTACAGGGGAGATGGAGCCCTTTCCAAAGAGGCATGAACAGACTTCCTACTCCCAAGGAGCCCAAAGATATTAAGCCGCAAATACGTCCGGCGCGCGTCTATTCTCCGCCGCGAAACACATTTAAAAAAATCGTAGCGTGAAAACCGTGGGTTCGATCCGCGTGCCGCTTAAAGGCGATTACAGGGGAGATGCAGCCCTTTCCAAAGAGCCATGAAAAGACTTTCTACTCCCAAGGAGACAAGAGATATTAAGCCGAAATGACGTCCGACGCGCGCATTTCCTCCGCCGCGCACCACATTTAAAAAAATCATAGCGTGAAAACCGTGGGTTCGATCCGCGTGCCGCTCGAAGGCGATTACAGGGGAGATGCAGCTCTTTCCAAAGAGGCATGAACAGACTTCCTACTCCCAAGGAGCCCAAAGATATTAAGCCGCAAATACGTCCTACGCGCGTCTTTTCTACGCCGCGCACCACATTTAAAAAATCGTATCGGAAGAACGGTGGGTCCAATCCGCGTGCCGCTTAAAGGCGATTACAAGGGAGATGCAAACCTTTCCAAAGAGCCATGAAAAGACTTTCTACTCCCAAGGAGACAATAGATATTAAGCCGAAATGACGTCCGACGCGCGCATTTTCTCCGCCGCGCACCACATTTAAAAAAATCATAGCGTGAAAACCGTGGGTTCGATCCGCGTGCCGCTCGAAGGCGATTATAGCGGAGATGCAGCCCTTTCCAAAGAGCCATGAAAAGACTTTCTACTCCCAAGGAGACAAGAGATATTAAGCCGAAATGACGTCCGACGCGCGCATTTCCTCCGCCGCGCACCACATTTAAAAAACTCATAGCGTGAAAACCGTGGGTTCGATCCGCGTGCCGCTTAAAGGCGATTACAGGGGAGATGCAGCCCTTTCCAAAGAGCCATGAACAGACTTTCTACTCCCAATGAGACAAGAGATATCAAGCCGCAAATACGTCCGGCGCGCGTCTATTCTACGCCGCGCAACACATTTAAAAAAATCGTAGCGTGAAAACCGTGGGTTCGATCCGCGTGCCGCTCAAAGGCGATTACAGGGGAGATGCAGCCCTTTCCAAAGAGGCATGAACAGACTTCCTACTCCCAAGTAGCCCAAAGATATTAAGCCGCAAATACGTCCTACGTGCGTCTTTTCTACGCCGCGCACCACATTTAAAAAATCGTATCGGAAGAACGGTGGGTCCAATCCGCGTGCCGCTTAAAGGCGATTACAAGGGAGATGCAAACCTTTCCAAAGAGCCATGAAAAGACTTTCTACTCCCAAGGAGACAATAGATATTAAGCCGAAATGACGTCCGACGCGCGCATTTTCTCCGACGCGCACCACATTTAAAAAAATCATAGCGTGAAAACCGTGGGTTCGATCCGCGTGCCGCTTGAAGGCGATTACAGCGGAGATGCAGCCCTTTCCAAAGAGCCATGAAAAGACTTTCTACTCCCAAGGAGACAAGAGATATTAAGCCGAAATGACGTCCGACGCGCGCATTTCCTCCGCCGCGCACCACATTTAAAAAAATCATAGCGTGAAAACCGTGGGTTCGATCCGCGTGCCGCTCGAAGGCGATTACAGGGGAGATGCAGCCCTTTCCAAAGAGCCATGAAAAGACTTTCTACTCCCAAGGAGACCAGAAATATTAACTTATAAAGCGTTACGCTCCAGTCGGATGAACGAGAAACGCTTGTACAATTGCAACGAATTGGAGGAGAAAGTTTAAACAAACGTGCTGACTTTGAACGCTCACATCTAGGCCGGGCCAACTCCAAATGGCGTGCAACTCGGTGTGCATCACCTCCATGACTGTCCCTAACGAACGCCACCTGCCACGCTTTCGGCCTATCCCTGGCGGCATTAAAAAATCGTAGCGTGATAACGATGGTTCCGATGCGCGTGCCGCTCGAAGGCGATTACAGGGGAGATACAGCCCTTTCCAAATAGCCATGAACAGACTTTCTACTCCCAAGGAGACAAGAGATATTACGCGCATTTTCTCCGACGCGCACCACGTTTAAAAAATCGTAGCGTGAGAACGGTGGGTCCGATCCGCGTGCCGCTTAAAGGCGATTACAGGGGAGATGCAACCCTTTCCAAAGAGGCATGAACAGACTTCCTACTCCCAAGGAGACAAGAGATATTAAGCCGCAATGACGTCCGACGCGCGCATTTTCTCCGCCGCGCAGCACATTTAAAAAAATCATAGCGTGAAAACCGTGGGTTCGATCCGCGTGCCGCTCGAAGGCGATTACAGGGGAGATGGAGCCCTTTCCAAAGAGGCATGAACAGACTTCCTACTCCCAAGGAGCCCAAAGATATTAAGCCGCAAATACGTCCTACGCGCGTCTTTTCTACGCCGCGCACCACATTTAAAAAATCGTAGCGTAAGAACGGTGGGTCCGATCCGCGTGCCGCTTAAAGGCGATTACAGGGGACATGCAAACCTTTCCAAAGAGCCATGAAAAGACTTTCTACTCCCAAGGAGACAAGAGATATTAAGCCGCAATGACGTCCGACGCGCGCATTTTCTCCGATGCGCAACACATTTAAAAAAATCATAGCGTAAAAACCGTGGGTTCGATCCGCGTGCCGCTCGAAGGCGATTACAGGGGAGATGCAGCCCTTTCCAAAGAGCCATGAACAGACTTTCTACTCCCAATGAGACAAGAGATATCAAGCCGCAAATACGTCCGGCGCGCGTCTATTCTCCGCCGCGAAACACATTTAAAAAAATCGTAGCGTGAAAACCGTGGGTTCGATCCGCGTGCCGCTTAAAGGCGATTACAGGGGAGATGCAGCCCTTTCCAAAGAGCCATGAAAAGACTTTCTACTCCCAAGGAGACAAGAGATATTAAGCCGAAATGACGTCCGACGCGCGCATTTCCTCCGCCGCGCACCACATTTAAAAAAATCATAGCGTGAAAACCGTGGGTTCGATCCGCGTGCCGCTCGAAGGCGATTACAGGGGAGATGCAGCTCTTTCCAAAGAGGCATGAACAGACTTCCTACTCCCAAGGAGCCCAAAGATATTAAGCCGCAAATACGTCCTACGCGCGTCTTTTCTACGCCGCGCACCACATTTAAAAAATCGTATCGGAAGAACGGTGGGTCCAATCCGCGTGCCGCTTAAAGGCGATTACAAGGGAGATGCAAACCTTTCCAAAGAGCCATGAAAAGACTTTCTACTCCCAAGGAGACAATAGATATTAAGCCGAAATGACGTCCGACGCGCGCATTTTCTCCGCCGCGCACCACATTTAAAAAAATCATAGCGTGAAAACCGTGGGTTCGATCCGCGTGCCGCTCGAAGGCGATTATAGCGGAGATGCAGCCCTTTCCAAAGAGCCATGAAAAGACTTTCTACTCCCAAGGAGACAAGAGATATTAAGCCGAAATGACGTCCGACGCGCGCATTTCCTCCGCCGCGCACCACATTTAAAAAACTCATAGCGTGAAAACCGTGGGTTCGATCCGCGTGCCGCTCAAAGGCGATTACAGGGGAGATGCAAACCTTTCCAAAGAGCCATGAAAAGACTTTCTACTCCCAATGAGACAAGAGATATCAAGCCGCAAATACGTCCGGCGCGCGTCTATTCTCCGCCGCGCAACACATTTAAAAAAATCGTAGCGTGAAAACCGTGGGTTCGATCCGCGTGCCGCTCAAAGGCGATTACAGGGGAGATGCAGCCCTTTCCAAAGAGGCATGAACAGACTTCCTACTCCCAAGTAGCCCAAAGATATTAAGCCGCAAATACGTCCTACGTGCGTCTTTTCTACGCCGCGCACCACATTTAAAAAATCGTATCGGAAGAACGGTGGGTCCAATCCGCGTGCCGCTTAAAGGCGATTACAAGGGAGATGCAAACCTTTCC
Source organism: Electrophorus electricus (assembly GCF_041902795.1). NCBI lineage: Eukaryota > Metazoa > Chordata > Actinopteri > Gymnotiformes > Gymnotidae > Electrophorus > Electrophorus electricus. The sequence continues at coordinate 27,230,115 of NC_137505.1, read as the reverse complement.
AAAGAGCCATGAAAAGACTTTCTACTCCCAAGGAGACAATAGATATTAAGCCGAAATGACGTCCGACGCGCGCATTTTCTCCGACGCGCACCACATTTAAAAAAATCATAGCGTGAAAACCGTGGGTTCGATCCGCGTGCCGCTCGAAGGCGATTACAGCGGAGATGCAGCCCTTTCCAAAGAGCCATGAAAAGACTTTCTACTCCCAAGGAGACAAGAGATATTAAGCCGAAATGACGTCCGACGCGCGCATTTCCTCCGCCGCGCACCACATTTAAAAAAATCATAGCGTGAAAACCGTGGGTTCGATCCGCGTGCCGCTCGAAGGCGATTACAGGGGAGATGCAGCCCTTTCCAAAGAGCCATGAACAGACTTTCTACTCCCAAGGAGACCAGAAATATTAACTTATAAAGCGTTACGCTCCAGTCGGATGAACGAGAAACGCTTGTACAATTGCAACGAATTGGAGGAGAAAGTTTAAACAAACGCGCTGACTTTGAACGCTCACATCTAGGCCGGGCCAACTCCAAATGGCGTGCAACTCGGTGTGCATCACCTCCATGACTGTCCCTAACGAACGCCACCTGCCACGCTTTCGGCCTATCCCTGGCGGCATTAAAAAATCGTAGCGTGATAACGATGGTTCCGATGCGCGTGCCGCTCGAAGGCGATTACAGGGGAGATACAGCCCTTTCCAAAGAGCCATGAACAGACTTTCTACTCCCAAGGAGACAAGAGATATTACGCGCATTTTCTCCGACGCGCACCACGTTTAAAAAATCGTAGCGTGAGAACGGTGGGTCCGATCCGCGTGCCGCTTAAAGGCGATTACAGGGGAGATGCAACCCTTTCCAAAGAGGCATGAACAGACTTCCTACTCCCAAGGAGACAAGAGATATTAAGCCGCAATGACGTCCGACGCGCGCATTTTCTCCGCCGCGCAGCACATTTAAAAAAATCATAGCGTGAAAACCGTGGGTTCGATCCGCGTGCCGCTCGAAGGCGATTACAGGGGAGATGGAGCCCTTTCCAAAGAGGCATGAACAGACTTCCTACTCCCAAGGAGCCCAAAGATATTAAGCCGCAAATACGTCCTACGCGCGTCTTTTCTACGCCGCGCACCACATTTAAAAAATCGTAGCGTAAGAACGGTGGGTCCGATCCGCGTGCCGCTTAAAGGCGATTACAGGGGACATGCAACCCTTTCCAAAGAGCCATGAAAAGACTTTCTACTCCCAAGGAGACAAGAGATATTAAGCCGCAATGACGTCCGACGCGCGCATTTTCTCCGACGCGCAACACATTTAAAAAAATCATAGCGTAAAAACCGTGGGTTCGATCCGCGTGCCGCTTGAAGGCGATTACAGGGGAGATGCAGCCCTTTCCAAAGAGCCATGAACAGACTTTCTACTCCCAATGAGACAAGAGATATCAAGCCGCAAATACGTCCGGCGCGCGTCTATTCTCCGCCGCGAAACACATTTAAAAAAATCGTAGCGTGAAAACCGTGGGTTCGATCCGCGTGCCGCTTAAAGGCGATTACAGGGGAGATGCAGCCCTTTCCAAAGAGCCATGAAAAGACTTTCTACTCCCAAGGAGACAAGAGATATTAAGCCGAAATGACGTCCGACGCGCGCATTTCCTCCGCCGCGCACCACATTTAAAAAAATCATAGCGTGAAAACCGTGGGTTCGATCCGCGTGCCGCTCGAAGGCGATTACAGGGGAGATGCAGCTCTTTCCAAAGAGGCATGAACAGACTTCCTACTCCCAAGGAGCCCAAAGATATTAAGCCGCAAATACGTCCTACGCGCGTCTTTTCTACGCCGCGCACCACATTTAAAAAATCGTATCGGAAGAACGGTGGGTCCAATCCGCGTGCCGCTTAAAGGCGATTACAAGGGAGATGCAAACCTTTCCAAAGAGCCATGAAAAGACTTTCTACTCCCAAGGAGACAATAGATATTAAGCCGAAATGACGTCCGACGCGCGCATTTTCTCCGCCGCGCACCACATTTAAAAAAATCATAGCGTGAAAACCGTGGGTTCGATCCGCGTGCCGCTCGAAGGCGATTATAGCGGAGATGCAGCCCTTTCCAAAGAGCCATGAAAAGACTTTCTACTCCCAAGGAGACAAGAGATATTAAGCCGAAATGACGTCCGACGCGCGCATTTCCTCCGCCGCGCACCACATTTAAAAAACTCATAGCGTGAAAACCGTGGGTTCGATCCGCGTGCCGCTCAAAGGCGATTACAGGGGAGATGCAAACCTTTCCAAAGAGCCATGAAAAGACTTTCTACTCCCAATGAGACAAGAGATATCAAGCCGCAAATACGTCCGGCGCGCGTCTATTCTCCGCCGCGCAACACATTTAAAAAAATCGTAGCGTGAAAACCGTGGGTTCGATCCACGTGCCGCTCAAAGGCGATTACAGGGGAGATGCAGCCCTTTCCAAAGAGGCATGAACAGACTTCCTACTCCCAAGTAGCCCAAAGATATTAAGCCGCAAATACGTCCTACGTGCGTCTTTTCTACGCCGCGCACCACATTTAAAAAATCGTATCGGAAGAACGGTGGGTCCAATCCGCGTGCCGCTTAAAGGCGATTACAAGGGAGATGCAAACCTTTCCAAAGAGCCATGAAAAGACTTTCTACTCCCAAGGAGACAATAGATATTAAGCCGAAATGACGTCCGACGCGCGCATTTTCTCCGACGCGCACCACATTTAAAAAAATCATAGCGTGAAAACCGTGGGTTCGATCCGCGTGCCGCTCGAAGGCGATTACAGCGGAGATGCAGCCCTTTCCAAAGAGCCATGAAAAGACTTTCTACTCCCAAGGAGACAAGAGATATTAAGCCGAAATGACGTCCGACGCGCGCATTTCCTCCGCCGCGCACCACATTTAAAAAAATCATAGCGTGAAAACCGTGGGTTCGATCCGCGTGCCGCTCGAAGGCGATTACAGGGGAGATGCAGCCCTTTCCAAAGAGCCATGAACAGACTTTCTACTCCCAAGGAGACCAGAAATATTAACTTATAAAGCGTTACGCTCCAGTCGGATGAACGAGAAACGCTTGTACAATTGCAACGAATTGGAGGAGAAAGTTTAAACAAACGCGCTGACTTTGAACGCTCACATCTAGGCCGGGCCAACTCCAAATGGCGTGCAACTCGGTGTGCATCACCTCCATGACTGTCCCTAACGAACGCCACCTGCCACGCTTTCGGCCTATCCCTGGCGGCATTAAAAAATCGTAGCGTGATAACGATGGTTCCGATGCGCGTGCCGCTCGAAGGCGATTACAGGGGAGATACAGCCCTTTCCAAAGAGCCATGAACAGACTTTCTACTCCCAAGGAGACAAGAGATATTACGCGCATTTTCTCCGACGCGCACCACGTTTAAAAAATCGTAGCGTGAGAACGGTGGGTCCGATCCGCGTGCCGCTTAAAGGCGATTACAGGGGAGATGCAACCCTTTCCAAAGAGGCATGAACAGACTTCCTACTCCCAAGGAGACAAGAGATATTAAGCCGCAATGACGTCCGACGCGCGCATTTTCTCCGCCGCGCAGCACATTTAAAAAAATCATAGCGTGAAAACCGTGGGTTCGATCCGCGTGCCGCTCGAAGGCGATTACAGGGGAGATGGAGCCCTTTCCAAAGAGGCATGAACAGACTTCCTACTCCCAAGGAGCCCAAAGATATTAAGCCGCAAATACGTCCTACGCGCGTCTTTTCTACGCCGCGCACCACATTTAAAAAATCGTAGCGTAAGAACGGTGGGTCCGATCCGCGTGCCGCTTAAAGGCGATTACAGGGGACATGCAAACCTTTCCAAAGAGCCATGAAAAGACTTTCTACTCCCAAGGAGACAAGAGATATTAAGCCGCAATGACGTCCGAGGCGCGCATTTTCTCCGACGCGCAACACATTTAAAAAAATCATAGCGTGAAAACCGTGGGTTCGATCCGCGTGCCGCTCGAAGGCGATTACAGGGGAGATGCAGCCCTTTCCAAAGAGCCATGAACAGACTTTCTACTCCCAATGAGACAAGAGATATCAAGCCGCAAATACGTCCGGCGCGCGTCTATTCTCCGCCGCGCAACACATTTAAAAAAATCGTAGCGTGAAAACCGTGGGTTCGATCCGCGTGCCGCTTAAAGGCGATTACAGGGGAGATGCAGCCCTTTCCAAAGAGCCATGAAAAGACTTTCTACTCCCAAGGAGACAAGAGATATTAAGCCGAAATGACGTCCGACGCGCGCATTTCCTCCGCCGCGCACCACATTTAAAAAAATCATAGCGTGAAAACCGTGGGTTCGATCCGCGTGCCGCTCGAAGGCGATTACAGGGGAGATGCAGCCCTTTCCAAAGAGGCATGAACAGACTTCCTACTCCCAAGGAGCCCAAAGATATTAAGCCGCAAATACGTCCTACGTGCGTCTTTTCTACGCCGCGCACCACATTTAAAAAATCGTATCGGAAGAACGGTGGGTCCAATCCGCGTGCCGCTTAAAGGCGATTACAAGGGAGATGCAAACCTTTCCAAAGAGCCATGAAAAGACTTTCTACTCCCAAGGAGACAATAGATATTAAGCCGAAATGACGTCCGACGCGCGCATTTTCTCCGAAGCGCACCACATTTAAAAAAATCATAGCGTGAAAACCGTGGGTTCGATCCGCGTGCCGCTCGAAGGCGATTACAGCGGAGATGCAGCCCTTTCCAAAGAGCCATGAAAAGACTTTCTACTCCCAAGGAGACAAGAGATATTAAGCCGAAATGACGTCCGACGCGCGCATTTCCTCCGCCGCGCACCAAATTTAAAAAAATCATAGCGTGAAAACCGTGGGTTCGATCCGCGTGCCGCTCGAAGGCGATTACAGGGGAGATGCAGCCCTTTCCAAAGAGCCATGAACAGACTTTCTACTCCCAAGGAGACCAGAAATATTAACTTATAAAGCGTTACGCTCCAGTCGGATGAACGAGAAACGCTTGTACAATTGCAACGAATTGGAGGAGAAAGTTTAAACAAACGCGCTGACTTTGAACGCTCACATCTAGGCCGGGCCAACTCCAAATGGCGTGCAACTCGGTGTGCATCACCTCCATGACTGTCCCTAACGAACGCCACCTGCCACGCTTTCGGCCTATCCCTGGCGGCATTAAAAAATCGTAGCGTGATAACGATGGTTCCGATGCGCGTGCCGCTCGAAGGCGATTACAGGGGAGATACAGCCCTTTCCAAAGAGCCATGAACAGACTTTCTACTCCCAAGGAGACAAGAGATATTACGCGCATTTTCTCCGACGCGCACCACGTTTAAAAAATCGTAGCGTGAGAACGGTGGGTCCGATCCGCGTGCCGCTTAAAGGCGATTACAGGGGAGATGCAACCCTTTCCAAAGAGGCATGAACAGACTTCCTACTCCCAAGGAGACAAGAGATATTAAGCCGCAATGACGTCCGACGCGCGCATTTTCTCCGCCGCGCAGCACATTTAAAAAAATCATAGCGTGAAAACCGTGGGTTCGATCCGCGTGCCGCTCGAAGGCGATTACAGGGGAGATGGAGCCCTTTCCAAAGAGGCATGAACAGACTTCCTACTCCCAAGGAGCCCAAAGATATTAAGCCGCAAATACGTCCTACGCGCGTCTTTTCTACGCCGCGCACCACATTTAAAAAATCGTAGCGTAAGAACGGTGGGTCCGATCCGCGTGCCGCTTAAAGGCGATTACAGGGGACATGCAAACCTTTCCAAAGAGCCATGAAAAGACTTTCTACTCCCAAGGAGACAAGAGATATTAAGCCGCAATGATGTCCGACGCGCGCATTTTCTCCGACGCGCAACACATTTAAAAAAATCATAGCGTGAAAACCGTGGGTTCGATCCGCGTGCCGCTCGAAGGCGATTACAGGGGAGATGCAGCCCTTTCCAAAGAGCCATGAACAGACTTTCTACTCCCAATGAGACAAGAGATATCAAGCCGCAAATACGTCCGGCGCGCGTCTATTCTCCGCCGCGAAACACATTTAAAAAAATCGTAGCGTGAAAACCGTGGGTTCGATCCGCGTGCCGCTTAAAGGCGATTACAGGGGAGATGCAGCCCTTTCCAAAGAGCCATGAAAAGACTTTCTACTCCCAAGGAGACAAGAGATATTAAGCCGAAATGACGTCCGACGCGCGCATTTCCTCCGCCGCGCACCACATTTAAAAAAATCATAGCGTGAAAACCGTGGGTTCGATCCGCGTGCCGCTCGAAGGCGATTACAGGGGAGATGCAGCCCTTTCCAAAGAGGCATGAACAGACTTCCTACTCCCAAGGAGCCCAAAGATATTAAGCCGCAAATACGTCCTACGCGCGTCTTTTCTACACCGCGCACCACATTTAAAAAATCGTATCGGAAGAACGGTGGGTCCAATCCGCGTGCCGCTTAAAGGCGATTACAAGGGAGATGCAAACCTTTCCAAAGAGCCATGAAAAGACTTTCTACTCCCAAGGAGACAATAGATATTAAGCCGAAATGACGTCCGACGCGCGCATTTTCTCCGCCGCGCACCACATTTAAAAAAATCATAGCGTGAAAACCGTGGGTTCGATCCGCGTGCCGCTCGAAGGCGATTACAGCGGAGATGCAGCCCTTTCCAAAGAGCCATGAAAAGACTTTCTACTCCCAAGGAGACAAGAGATATTAAGCCGAAATGACGTCCGACGCGCGCATTTCCTCCGCCGCGCACCACATTTAAAAAACTCATAGCGTGAAAACCGTGGGTTCGATCCGCGTGCCGCTCAAAGGCGATTACAGGGGAGATGCAGCCCTTTCCAAAGAGCCATGAACAGACTTTCTACTCCCAATGAGACAAGAGATATCAAGCCGCAAATACGTCCGGCGCGCGTCTATTCTCCGCCGCGCAACACATTTAAAAAAATCGTAGCGTGAAAACCGTGGGTTCGATCCGCGTGCCGCTTAAAGGCGATTACAGGGGAGATGCAGCCCTTTCCAAAGAGCCATGAAAAGACTTTCTACTCCCAAGGAGACAAGAGATATTAAGCCGAAATGACGTCCGACGCGCGCATTTCCTCCGCCGCGCACCACATTTAAAAAAATCATAGCGTGAAAACCGTGGGTTCGATCCGCGTGCCGCTCGAAGGCGATTACAGGGGAGATGCAGCCCTTTCCAAAGAGGCATGAACAGACTTCCTACTCCCAAGGAGCCCAAAGATATTAAGCCGCAAATACGTCCTACGTGCGTCTTTTCTACGCCGCGCACCACATTTAAAAAATCGTATCGGAAGAACGGTGGGTCCAATCCGCGTGCCGCTTAAAGGCGATTACAAGGGAGATGCAAACCTTTCCAAAGAGCCATGAAAAGACTTTCTACTCCCAAGGAGACAATAGATATTAAGCCGAAATGACGTCCGACGCGCGCATTTTCTCCGACGCGCACCACATTTAAAAAAATCATAGCGTGAAAACCGTGGGTTCGATCCGCGTGCCGCTCGAAGGCGATTACAGCGGAGATGCAGCCCTTTCCAAAGAGCCATGAAAAGACTTTCTACTCCCAAGGAGACAAGAGATATTAAGCCGAAATGACGTCCGATGCGCATTTCCTCCGCCGCGCACCACATTTAAAAAAATCATAGCGTGAAAACCGTGGGTTCGATCCGCGTGCCGCTCGAAGGCGATTACAGGGGAGATGCAGCCCTTTCCAAAGAGCCATGAACAGACTTTCTACTCCCAAGGAGACAATAGATATTAAGCCGAAATGACGTCCGACGCGCGCATTTTCTCCGACGCGCACCACATTTAAAAAAATCATAGCGTGAAAACCGTGGGTTTGATCCGCGTGCCGCTCGAAGGCGATTACAGCGGAGATGCAGCCCTTTCCAAAGAGCCATGAAAAGACTTTCTACTCCCAAGGAGACAAGAGATATTAAGCCGAAATGACGTCCGACGCGCGCATTTCCTCCGCCGCGCACCACATTTAAAAAAATCATAGCGTGAAAACCGTGGGTTCGATCCGCGTGCCGCTCGAAGGCGATTACAGGGGAGATGCAGCCCTTTCCAAAGAGCCATGAACAGACTTTCTACTCCCAAGGAGACCAGAAATATTAACTTATAAAGCGTTACGCTCCAGTCGGATGAACGAGAAACGCTTGTACAATTGCAACGAATTGGAGGAGAAAGTTTAAACAAACGCGCTGACTTTGAACGCTCACATCTAGGCCGGGCCAACTCCAAATGGCGTGCAACTCGGTGTGCATCACCTCCATGACTGTCCCTAACGAACGCCACCTGCCACGCTTTCGGCCTATCCCTGGCGGCATTAAAAAATCGTAGCGTGATAACGATGGTTCCGATGCGCGTGCCGCTCGAAGGCGATTACAGGGGAGATACAGCCCTTTCCAAAGAGCCATGAACAGACTTTCTACTCCCAAGGAGACAAGAGATATTACGCGCATTTTCTCCGACGCGCACCACGTTTAAAAAATCGTAGCGTGAGAACGGTGGGTCCGATCCGCGTGCCGCTTAAAGGCGATTACAGGGGAGATGCAAACCTTTCCAAAGAGCCATGAAAAGACTTTCTACTCCCAAGGAGACAAGAGATATTAAGCCGCAATGACGTCCGACGCGCGCATTTTCTCCGACGCGCAACACATTTAAAAAAATCATAGCGTGAAAACCGTGGGTTCGATCCGCGTGCCGCTTAAAGGCGATTACAGGGGAGATGCATCCCTTTCCAAAGAGCCATGAACAGACTTTCTACTCCCAAAGAGACCAGAGATATTAACAGATAAAGCGTTACGCTCCAGTCGGATGAGCGAGAAACGCTTGTACAATTGCAACGAATTGGAGGAGAAAGTTTAAACAAACGCGCTGACTTTGAAGGCTCACATCTAGGCCGGGCCAGGTCCAAATGGCCTGCAACTCGGTCCGCATCACGTCCATGACTTTTCCTAACGAACGCCACCTGCCAAGCTTTCGGCCCGTCCCTGTCGGCATTAAAAAATCGTAGCGTGATAACGATGGTTCCGATCCGCGTCCCGCGCGAAGGCGATTACAGGGGAAATGCAGCCCTTTCCAAAGAGCCATGAACAGACTTTCTACTCCCAAGGAGCCCAAAGATATTAAGCCGCAAATAAGTCCTACGCGCGTCTTTTCTACGCCTCGCACCACATATAAAAAATCGTAGCGTAAGAACGGTGGGTCCGATCCGCGTGCCGCTTAAAGGCGATTACAGGGGAGATGCAACCCTTTCCAAAGAACCATGAAAAGACTTTCTACTCCCAAGGAGACAAGAGATATTAAGCCGCAATGACGTCCGACGCGCGCATTTTCTCCGCCGCGCAACACATTTAAAAAAATCACAGCGTGAAAACCGTGGGTTCGATCCGCGTGCCGCTCGAAGGCGATTACAGGGGAGATGGAGCCCTTTCCAAAGAGGCATGAACAGACTTCCTACTCCCAAGGAGCCCAAAGATATTAAGCCGCAAATACGTCCTACGCGCGTCTTTTCTACGCCGCGCATCACATTTAAAAAATCGTAGCGTAAGAACGGTGGGTCCGATCCGCGTGCCGCTTAAAGGCGATTACAGGGGAGATGCAAACCTTTCCAAAGAGCCATGAAAAGACTTTCTACTCCCAAGGAGACAAGAGATATTAAGCCGCAATGACGTCCGACGCGCGCATTTTCTCCGCCGCGCAACACATTTAAAAAAATCATAGCGTGAAAACCGTGGGTTCGATCCGCGTGCCGCTCGAAGGCGATTACAGGGGAGATGGAGCCCTTTCCAAAGAGGCATGAACAGACTTCCTACTCCCAAGGAGCCCAAAGATATTAAGCCGCAAATACGTCCTACGCGCGTCTTTTCTACGCCGCGCACCACATTTAAAAAATCGTAGCGTAAGAACGGTGGGTCCGATCCGCGTGCCGCTTAAAGGCGATTACAGGGGAGATGCAAACCTTTCCAAAGAGCCATGAACAGACTTTCTACTCCCAAGGAGACCAGAAATATTAACATATAAAGCGTTACGCTCCAGTCGGATGAACGAGAAACGCTTGTACAATTGCAACGAATTGGAGGAGAAAGTTTAAACAAACGCGCTGACTTTGAACGCTCACATCTAGGCCGGGCCAACTCCAAATGGCGTGCAACTCGGTGCGCATCACCTCCATGACTGTCCCTAACGAACGCCACCTGCCACGCTTTCGGCCTATCCCTGGCGGCATTAAAAAATCGTAGCGTGATAACGATGGTTCCGATGCGCGTGCCGCTCGAAGGCGATTACAGGGGAGATACAGCCCTTTCCAAAGAGCCATGAACAGACTTTCTACTCCCAAGGAGACAAGAGATATTACGCGCATTTTCTCCGACGCGCACCACGTTTAAAAAATCGTAGCGTGAGAACGGTGGGTCCGATCCGCGTGCCGCTTAAAGGCGATTACAGGGGAGATGCATCCCTTTCCAAAGAGCCATGAACAGACTTTCTACTCCCAAGGAGACCAGAGATATTAACAGATAAAGCGTTACGCTCCAGTCGGATGAGCGAGAAACGCTTGTACAATTGCAACGAATTGGAGGAGAAAGTTTAAACAAACGCGCTGACTTTGAAGGCTCACATCTAGGCCGGGCCATGTCCAAATGGCCTGCAACTCGGTCCGGAACACGTCCATGACTTTTCCTAACGAACGCCACCTGCCAAGCTTTCGGCCCGTCCCTGTCGGCATTAAAAAATCGTAGCGTGATAACGATGGTTCCGATCCGCGTGCCGCGCGAAGGCGATTACAGGGGAGATGCAGCCCTTTCCAAAGAGCCATGAACAGACTTTCTACTCCCAAGGAGCCCAAAGATATTAAGCCGCAAATACGTCCTACGCGCGTCTTTTCTACGCCGCGCACCACATTTAAAAAATCTTAGCGTGAGAACGGTGGGTCCGATCCGCGTGCCGCTTAAAGGCGATTACAAGGGAAATGCAGCCCTTTCCAAAGAGCCATGAAAAGACTTTCTACTCCCAAGGAGACAAGAGATATTAAGCCGAAATGACGTCCGACGCGCGCATTTTCTCCGCCCCGCACCACATTTAAAAAAATCATAGCGTGAAAACCGTGGGTTCGATCCGCGTGCCGCTCGAAGTCGATTACAGGGGAGATGGAGCCCTTTCCAAAGAGGCATGAACAGACTTCCTACTCCCAAGGAGCCCAAAGATATTAAGCCGCAAATACGTCCTACGCGCGTCTTTTCTACGCCGCGCACCACATTTAAAAAATCGTAGCGTAAGAACGGTGGGTCCGATCCGCGTGCCGCTTAAAGGCGATTACAGGGGACATGCAAACCTTTCCAAAGAGCCATGAAAAGACTTTCTACTCCCAAGGAGACAAGAGATATTAAGCCGCAATGACGTCCGAGGCGCGCATTTTCTCCGACGCGCAACACATTTAAAAAAATCATAGCGTGAAAACCGTGGGTTCGATCCGCGTGCCGCTCGAAGGCGATTACAGGGGAGATGCAGCCCTTTCCAAAGAGCCATGAACAGACTTTCTACTCCCAATGAGACAAGAGATATCAAGCCGCAAATACGTCCGGCGCGCGTCTATTCTCCGCCGCGAAACACATTTAAAAAAATCGTAGCGTGAAAACCGTGGGTTCGATCCGCGTGCCGCTTAAAGGCGATTACAGGGGAGATGGAGCCCTTTCCAAAGAGGCATGAAAAGACTTTCTACTCCCAAGGAGACAAGAGATATTAAGCCGAAATGACGTCCGACGCGCGCATTTCCTCCGCCGCGCACCACATTTAAAAAAATCATAGCGTGAAAACCGTGGGTTCGATCCGCGTGCCGCTCGAAGGCGATTACAGGGGAGATGCAGCCCTTTCCAAAGAGCCATGAACAGACTTTCTACTCCCAAGGAGACCAGAAATATTAACTTATAAAGCGTTACGCTCCAGTCGGATGAACGAGAAACGCTTGTACAATTGCAACGAATTGGAGGAGAAAGTTTAAACAAACGCGCTGACTTTGAACGCTCACATCTAGGCCGGGCCAACTCCAAATGGCGTGCAACTCGGTGTGCATCACCTCCATGACTGTCCCTAACGAACGCCACCTGCCACGCTTTCGGCCTATCCCTGGCGGCATTAAAAAATCGTAGCGTGATAACGATGGTTCCGATGCGCGTGCCGCTCGAAGGCGATTACAGGGGAGATACAGCCCTTTCCAAAGAGCCATGAACAGACTTTCTACTCCCAAGGAGACAAGAGATATTACGCGCATTTTCTCCGACGCGCACCACGTTTAAAAAATCGTAGCGTGAGAACGGTGGGTCCGATCCGCGTGCCGCTTAAAGGCGATTACAGGGGAGATGCAACCCTTTCCAAAGAGGCATGAACAGACTTCCTACTCCCAAGGAGACAAGAGATATTAAGCCGCAATGACGTCCGACGCGCGCATTTTCTCCGCCGCGCAGCACATTTAAAAAAATCATAGCGTGAAAACCGTGGGTTCGATCCGCGTGCCGCTCGAAGGCGATTACAGGGGAGATGGAGCCCTTTCCAAAGAGGCATGAACAGACTTTCTACTCCCAAGGAGCCCAAAGATATTAAGCCGCAAATACGTCCTACGCGCGTCTTTTCTACGCCGCGCACCACATTTAAAAAATCGTAGCGTAAGAACGGTGGGTCCGATCCGCGTGCCGCTTAAAGGCGATTACAGGGGACATGCAAACCTTTCCAAAGAGCCATGAAAAGACTTTCTACTCCCAAGGAGACAAGAGATATTAAGCCGCAATGACGTCCGAGGCGCGCATTTTCTCCGACGCGCAACACATTTAAAAAAATCATAGCGTGAAAACCGTGGGTTCGATCCGCGTGCCGCTCGAAGGCGATTACAGGGGAGATGCAGCCCTTTCCAAAGAGCCATGAACAGACTTTCTACTCCCAATGAGACAAGAGATATCAAGCCGCAAATACGTCCGGCGCGCGTCTATTCTCCGCCGCGCAACACATTTAAAAAAATCGTAGCGTGAAAACCGTGGGTTCGATCCGCGTGCCGCTTAAAGGCGATTACAGGGGAGATGCAGCCCTTTCCAAAGAGCCATGAAAAGACTTTCTACTCCCAAGGAGACAAGAGATATTAAGCCGAAATGACGTCCGACGCGCGCATTTCCTCCGCCGCGCACCACATTTAAAAAAATCATAGCGTGAAAACCGTGGGTTCGATCCGCGTGCCGCTCGAAGGCGATTACAGGGGAGATGCAGCCCTTTCCAAAGAGGCATGAACAGACTTCCTACTCCCAAGGAGCCCAAAGATATTAAGCCGCAAATACGTCCTACGTGCGTCTTTTCTACGCCGCGCACCACATTTAAAAAATCGTATCGGAAGAACGGTGGGTCCAATCCGCGTGCCGCTTAAAGGCGATTACAAGGGAGATGCAAACCTTTCCAAAGAGCCATGAAAAGACTTTCTACTCCCAAGGAGACAATAGATATTAAGCCGAAATGACGTCCGACGCGCGCATTTTCTCCGACGCGCACCACATTTAAAAAAATCATAGCGTGAAAACCGTGGGTTCGATCCGCGTGCCGCTCGAAGGCGATTACAGCGGAGATGCAGCCCTTTCCAAAGAGCCATGAAAAGACTTTCTACTCCCAAGGAGACAAGAGATATTAAGCCGAAATGACGTCCGACGCGCGCATTTCCTCCGCCGCGCACCACATTTAAAAAAATCATAGCGTGAAAACCGTGGGTTCGATCCGCGTGCCGCTCGAAGGCGATAACAGGGGAGATGCAGCCCTTTCCAAAGAGCCATGAACAGACTTTCTACTCCCAAGGAGACCAGAAATATTAACTTATAAAGCGTTACGCTCCAGTCGGATGAACGAGAAACGCTTGTACAATTGCAACGAATTGGAGGAGAAAGTTTAAACAAACGCGCTGACTTTGAACGCTCACATCTAGGCCGGGCCAACTCCAAATGGCGTGCAACTCGGTGTGCATCACCTCCATGACTGTCCCTAACGAACGCCACCTGCCACGCTTTCGGCCTATCCCTGGCGGCATTAAAAAATCGTAGCGTGATAACGATGGTTCCGATGCGCGTGCCGCTCGAAGGCGATTACAGGGGAGATACAGCCCTTTCCAAAGAGCCATGAACAGACTTTCTACTCCCAAGGAGACAAGAGATATTACGCGCATTTTCTCCGACGCGCACCACGTTTAAAAAATCGTAGCGTGAGAACGGTGGGTCCGATCCGCGTGCCGCTTAAAGGCGATTACAGGGGAGATGCAACCCTTTCCAAAGAGGCATGAACAGACTTCCTACTCCCAAGGAGACAAGAGATATTAAGCCGCAATGACGTCCGACGCGCGCATTTTCTCCGCCGCGCAGCACATTTAAAAAAATCATAGCGTGAAAACCGTGGGTTCGATCCGCGTGCCGCTCGAAGGCGATTACAGGGGAGATGGAGCCCTTTCCAAAGAGGCATGAACAGACTTCCTACTCCCAAGGAGCCCAAAGATATTAAGCCGCAAATACGTCCTACGCGCGTCTTTTCTACGCCGCGCACCACATTTAAAAAATCGTAGCGTAAGAACGGTGGGTCCGATCCGCGTGCCGCTTAAAGGCGATTACAGGGGACATGCAAACCTTTCCAAAGAGCCATGAAAAGACTTTCTACTCCCAAGGAGACAAGAGATATTAAGCCGCAATGATGTCCGACGCGCGCATTTTCTCCGACGCGCAACACATTTAAAAAAATCATAGCGTGAAAACCGTGGGTTCGATCCGCGTGCCGCTCGAAGGCGATTACAGGGGAGATGCAGCCCTTTCCAAAGAGCCATGAACAGACTTTCTACTCCCAATGAGACAAGAGATATCAAGCCGCAAATACGTCCGGCGCGCGTCTATTCTCCGCCGCGAAACACATTTAAAAAAATCGTAGCGTGAAAACCGTGGGTTCGATCCGCGTGCCGCTTAAAGGCGATTACAGGGGAGATGCAGCCCTTTCCAAAGAGCCATGAAAAGACTTTCTACTCCCAAGGAGACAAGAGATATTAAGCCGAAATGACGTCCGACGCGCGCATTTCCTCCGCCGCGCACCACATTTAAAAAAATCATAGCGTGAAAACCGTGGGTTCGATCCGCGTGCCGCTCGAAGGCGATTACAGGGGAGATGCAGCCCTTTCCAAAGAGGCATGAACAGACTTCCTACTCCCAAGGAGCCCAAAGATATTAAGCCGCAAATACGTCCTACGCGCGTCTTTTCTACACCGCGCACCACATTTAAAAAATCGTATCGGAAGAACGGTGGGTCCAATCCGCGTGCCGCTTAAAGGCGATTACAAGGGAGATGCAAACCTTTCCAAAGAGCCATGAAAAGACTTTCTACTCCCAAGGAGACAATAGATATTAAGCCGAAATGACGTCCGACGCGCGCATTTTCTCCGCCGCGCACCACATTTAAAAAAATCATAGCGTGAAAACCGTGGGTTCGATCCGCGTGCCGCTCGAAGGCGATTACAGCGGAGATGCAGCCCTTTCCAAAGAGCCATGAAAAGACTTTCTACTCCCAAGGAGACAAGAGATATTAAGCCGAAATGACGTCCGACGCGCGCATTTCCTCCGCCGCGCACCACATTTAAAAAACTCATAGCGTGAAAACCGTGGGTTCGATCCGCGTGCCGCTCAAAGGCGATTACAGGGGAGATGCAGCCCTTTCCAAAGAGCCATGAACAGACTTTCTACTCCCAATGAGACAAGAGATATCAAGCCGCAAATACGTCCGGCGCGCGTCTATTCTCCGCCGCGCAACACATTTAAAAAAATCGTAGCGTGAAAACCGTGGGTTCGATCCGCGTGCCGCTTAAAGGCGATTACAGGGGAGATGCAGCCCTTTCCAAAGAGCCATGAAAAGACTTTCTACTCCCAAGGAGACAAGAGATATTAAGCCGAAATGACGTCCGACGCGCACATTTCCTCCGCCGCGCACCACATTTAAAAAAATCATAGCGTGAAAACCGTGGGTTCGATCCGCGTGCCGCTCGAAGGCGATTACAGGGGAGATGCAGCCCTTTCCAAAGAGGCATGAACAGACTTCCTACTCCCAAGGAGCCCAAAGATATTAAGCCGCAAATACGTCCTACGTGCGTCTTTTCTACGCCGCGCACCACATTTAAAAAATCGTATCGGAAGAACGGTGGGTCCAATCCGCGTGCCGCTTAAAGGCGATTACAAGGGAGATGCAAACCTTTCCAAAGAGCCATGAAAAGACTTTCTACTCCCAAGGAGACAATAGATATTAAGCCGAAATGACGTCCGACGCGCGCATTTTCTCCGACGCGCACCACATTTAAAAAAATCATAGCGTGAAAACCGTGGGTTCGATCCGCGTGCCGCTCGAAGGCGATTACAGCGGAGATGCAGCCCTTTCCAAAGAGCCATGAAAAGACTTTCTACTCCCAAGGAGACAAGAGATATTAAGCCGAAATGACGTCCGATGCGCATTTCCTCCGCCGCGCACCACATTTAAAAAAATCATAGCGTGAAAACCGTGGGTTCGATCCGCGTGCCGCTCGAAGGCGATTACAGGGGAGATGCAGCCCTTTCCAAAGAGCCATGAACAGACTTTCTACTCCCAAGGAGACAATAGATATTAAGCCGAAATGACGTCCGACGCGCGCATTTTCTCCGACGCGCACCACATTTAAAAAAATCATAGCGTGAAAACCGTGGGTTCGATCCGCGTGCCGCTCGAAGGCGATTACAGCGGAGATGCAGCCCTTTCCAAAGAGCCATGAAAAGACTTTCTACTCCCAAGGAGACAAGAGATATTAAGCCGAAATGACGTCCGACGCGCGCATTTCCTCCGCCGCGCACCACATTTAAAAAAATCATAGCGTGAAAACCGTGGGTTCGATCCGCGTGCCGCTCGAAGGCGATTACAGGGGAGATGCAGCCCTTTCCAAAGAGCCATGAACAGACTTTCTACTCCCAAGGAGACCAGAAATATTAACTTATAAAGCGTTACGCTCCAGTCGGATGAACGAGAAACGCTTGTACAATTGCAACGAATTGGAGGAGAAAGTTTAAACAAACGCGCTGACTTTGAACGCTCACATCTAGGCCGGGCCAACTCCAAATGGCGTGCAACTCGGTGTGCATCACCTCCATGACTGTCCCTAACGAACGCCACCTGCCACGCTTTCGGCCTATCCCTGGCGGCATTAAAAAATCGTAGCGTGATAACGATGGTTCCGATGCGCGTGCCGCTCGAAGGCGATTACAGGGGAGATACAGCCCTTTCCAAAGAGCCATGAACAGACTTTCTACTCCCAAGGAGACAAGAGATATTACGCGCATTTTCTCCGACGCGCACCACGTTTAAAAAATCGTAGCGTGAGAACGGTGGGTCCGATCCGCGTGCCGCTTAAAGGCGATTACAGGGGAGATGCAAACCTTTCCAAAGAGCCATGAAAAGACTTTCTACTCCCAAGGAGACAAGAGATATTAAGCCGCAATGACGTCCGACGCGCGCATTTTCTCCGACGCGCAACACATTTAAAAAAATCATAGCGTGAAAACCGTGGGTTCGATCCGCGTGCCGCTTAAAGGCGATTACAGGGGAGATGCATCCCTTTCCAAAGAGCCATGAACAGACTTTCTACTCCCAAAGAGACCAGAGATATTAACAGATAAAGCGTTACGCTCCAGTCGGATGAGCGAGAAACGCTTGTACAATTGCAACGAATTGGAGGAGAAAGTTTAAACAAACGCGCTGACTTTGAAGGCTCACATCTAGGCCGGGCCAGGTCCAAATGGCCTGCAACTCGGTCCGCATCACGTCCATGACTTTTCCTAACGAACGCCACCTGCCAAGCTTTCGGCCCGTCCCTGTCGGCATTAAAAAATCGTAGCGTGATAACGATGGTTCCGATCCGCGTCCCGCGCGAAGGCGATTACAGGGGAAATGCAGCCCTTTCCAAAGAGCCATGAACAGACTTTCTACTCCCAAGGAGCCCAAAGATATTAAGCCGCAAATAAGTCCTACGCGCGTCTTTTCTACGCCTCGCACCACATATAAAAAATCGTAGCGTAAGAACGGTGGGTCCGATCCGCGTGCCGCTTAAAGGCGATTACAGGGGAGATGCAACCCTTTCCAAAGAACCATGAAAAGACTTTCTACTCCCAAGGAGACAAGAGATATTAAGCCGCAATGACGTCCGACGCGCGCATTTTCTCCGCCGCGCAACACATTTAAAAAAATCACAGCGTGAAAACCGTGGGTTCGATCCGCGTGCCGCTCGAAGGCGATTACAGGGGAGATGGAGCCCTTTCCAAAGAGGCATGAACAGACTTCCTACTCCCAAGGAGCCCAAAGATATTAAGCCGCAAATACGTCCTACGCGCGTCTTTTCTACGCCGCGCATCACATTTAAAAAATCGTAGCGTAAGAACGGTGGGTCCGATCCGCGTGCCGCTTAAAGGCGATTACAGGGGAGATGCAAACCTTTCCAAAGAGCCATGAAAAGACTTTCTACTCCCAAGGAGACAAGAGATATTAAGCCGCAATGACGTCCGACGCGCGCATTTTCTCCGCCGCGCAACACATTTAAAAAAATCATAGCGTGAAAACCGTGGGTTCGATCCGCGTGCCGCTCGAAGGCGATTACAGGGGAGATGGAGCCCTTTCCAAAGAGGCATGAACAGACTTCCTACTCCCAAGGAGCCCAAAGATATTAAGCCGCAAATACGTCCTACGCGCGTCTTTTCTACGCCGCGCACCACATTTAAAAAATCGTAGCGTAAGAACGGTGGGTCCGATCCGCGTGCCGCTTAAAGGCGATTACAGGGGAGATGCAAACCTTTCCAAAGAGCCATGAACAGACTTTCTACTCCCAAGGAGACCAGAAATATTAACATATAAAGCGTTACGCTCCAGTCGGATGAACGAGAAACGCTTGTACAATTGCAACGAATTGGAGGAGAAAGTTTAAACAAACGCGCTGACTTTGAACGCTCACATCTAGGCCGGGCCAACTCCAAATGGCGTGCAACTCGGTGCGCATCACCTCCATGACTGTCCCTAACGAACGCCACCTGCCACGCTTTCGGCCTATCCCTGGCGGCATTAAAAAATCGTAGCGTGATAACGATGGTTCCGATGCGCGTGCCGCTCGAAGGCGATTACAGGGGAGATACAGCCCTTTCCAAAGAGCCATGAACAGACTTTCTACTCCCAAGGAGACAAGAGATATTACGCGCATTTTCTCCGACGCGCACCACGTTTAAAAAATCGTAGCGTGAGAACGGTGGGTCCGATCCGCGTGCCGCTTAAAGGCGATTACAGGGGAGATGCATCCCTTTCCAAAGAGCCATGAACAGACTTTCTACTCCCAAGGAGACCAGAGATATTAACAGATAAAGCGTTACGCTCCAGTCGGATGAGCGAGAAACGCTTGTACAATTGCAACGAATTGGAGGAGAAAGTTTAAACAAACGCGCTGACTTTGAAGGCTCACATCTAGGCCGGGCCATGTCCAAATGGCCTGCAACTCGGTCCGGAACACGTCCATGACTTTTCCTAACGAACGCCACCTGCCAAGCTTTCGGCCCGTCCCTGTCGGCATTAAAAAATCGTAGCGTGATAACGATGGTTCCGATCCGCGTGCCGCGCGAAGGCGATTACAGGGGAGATGCAGCCCTTTCCAAAGAGCCATGAACAGACTTTCTACTCCCAAGGAGCCCAAAGATATTAAGCCGCAAATACGTCCTACGCGCGTCTTTTCTACGCCGCGCACCACATTTAAAAAATCTTAGCGTGAGAACGGTGGGTCCGATCCGCGTGCCGCTTAAAGGCGATTACAAGGGAAATGCAGCCCTTTCCAAAGAGCCATGAAAAGACTTTCTACTCCCAAGGAGACAAGAGATATTAAGCCGAAATGACGTCCGACGCGCGCATTTTCTCCGCCGCGCACCACATTTAAAAAAATCATAGCGTGAAAACCGTGGGTTCGATCCGCGTGCCGCTCGAAGTCGATTACAGGGGAGATGGAGCCCTTTCCAAAGAGGCATGAACAGACTTCCTACTCCCAAGGAGCCCAAAGATATTAAGCCGCAAATACGTCCTACGCGCGTCTTTTCTACGCCGCGCACCACATTTAAAAAATCGTAGCGTAAGAACGGTGGGTCCGATCCGCGTGCCGCTTAAAGGCGATTACAGGGGACATGCAAACCTTTCCAAAGAGCCATGAAAAGACTTTCTACTCCCAAGGAGACAAGAGATATTAAGCCGCAATGACGTCCGAGGCGCGCATTTTCTCCGACGCGCAACACATTTAAAAAAATCATAGCGTGAAAACCGTGGGTTCGATCCGCGTGCCGCTCGAAGGCGATTACAGGGGAGATGCAGCCCTTTCCAAAGAGCCATGAACAGACTTTCTACTCCCAATGAGACAAGAGATATCAAGCCGCAAATACGTCCGGCGCGCGTCTATTCTCCGCCGCGAAACACATTTAAAAAAATCGTAGCGTGAAAACCGTGGGTTCGATCCGCGTGCCGCTTAAAGTCGATTACAGGGGAGATGCAGCCCTTTCCAAAGAGCCATGAAAAGACTTTCTACTCCCAAGGAGACAAGAGATATTAAGCCGAAATGACGTCCGACGCGCGCATTTCCTCCGCCGCGCACCACATTTAAAAAAATCATAGCGTGAAAACCGTGGGTTCGATCCGCGTGCCGCTCGAAGGCGATTACAGGGGAGATGCAGCCCTTTCCAAAGAGGCATGAACAGACTTCCTACTCCCAAGGAGCCCAAAGATATTAAGCCGCAAATACGTCCTACGCGCGTCTTTTCTACGCCGCGCACCACATTTAAAAAATCGTATCGGAAGAACGGTGGGTCCAATCCGCGTGCCGCTTAAAGGCGATTACAAGGGAGATGCAAACCTTTCCAAAGAGCCATGAAAAGACTTTCTACTCCCAAGGAGACAATAGATATTAAGCCGAAATGACGTCCGACGCGCGCATTTTCTCCGCCGCGCACCACATTTAAAAAAATCATAGCGTGAAAACCGTGGGTTCGATCCGCGTGCCGCTCGAAGGCGATTACAGCGGAGATGCAGCCCTTTCCAAAGAGCCATGAAAAGACTTTCTACTCCCAAGGAGACAAGAGATATTAAGCCGAAATGACGTCCGACGCGCGCATTTCCTCCGCCGCGCACCACATTTAAAAAACTCATAGCGTGAAAACCGTGGGTTCGATCCGCGTGCCGCTCAAAGGCGATTACAGGGGAGATGCAGCCCTTTCCAAAGAGCCATGAACAGACTTTCTACTCCCAATGAGACAAGAGATATCAAGCCGCAAATACGTCCGGCGCGCGTCTATTCTCCGCCGCGCAACACATTTAAAAAAATCGTAGCGTGAAAACCGTGGGTTCGATCCGCGTGCCGCTTAAAGGCGATTACAGGGGAGATGCAGCCCTTTCCAAAGAGCCATGAAAAGACTTTCTACTCCCAAGGAGACAAGAGATATTAAGCCGAAATTACGTCCGACGCGCGCATTTCCTCCGCCGCGCACCACATTTAAAAAAATCATAGCGTGAAAACCGTGGGTTCGATCCGCGTGCCGCTCGAAGGCGATTACAGGGGAGATGCAGCCCTTTCCAAAGAGGCATGAACAGACTTCCTACTCCCAAGGAGCCCAAAGATATTAAGCCGCAAATACGTCCTACGTGCGTCTTTTCTACGCCGCGCACCACATTTAAAAAATCGTATCGGAAGAACGGTGGGTCCAATCCGCGTGCCGCTTAAAGGCGATTACAAGGGAGATGCAAACCTTTCCAAAGAGCCATGAAAAGACTTTCTACTCCCAAGGAGACAATAGATATTAAGCCGAAATGACGTCCGACGCGCGCATTTTCTCCGACGCGCACCACATTTAAAAAAATCATAGCGTGAAAACCGTGGGTTCGATCCGCGTGCCGCTCGAAGGCGATTACAGCGAAGATGCAGCCCTTTCCAAAGAGCCATGAAAAGACTTTCTACTCCCAAGGAGACAAGAGATATTAAGCCGAAATGACGTCCGACGCGCGCATTTCCTCCGCCGCGCACCACATTTAAAAAAATCATAGCGTGAAAACCGTGGGTTCGATCCGCGTGCCGCTCGAAGGCGATTACAGGGGAGATGCAGCCCTTTCCAAAGAGCCATGAACAGACTTTCTACTCCCAAGGAGACAATAGATATTAAGCCGAAATGACGTCCGACGCGCGCATTTTCTCCGACGCGCACCACATTTAAAAAAATCATAGCGTGAAAACCGTGGGTTCGATCCGCGTGCCGCTCGAAGGCGATTACAGCGGAGATGCAGCCCTTTCCAAAGAGCCATGAAAAGACTTTCTACTCCCAAGGAGACAAGAGATATTAAGCCGAAATGACGTCCGACGCGCGCATTTCCTCCGCCGCGCACCACATTTAAAAAAATCATAGCGTGAAAACCGTGGGTTCGATCCGCGTGCCGCTCGAAGGCGATTACAGGGGAGATGCAGCCCTTTCCAAAGAGCCATGAACAGACTTTCTACTCCCAAGGAGACCAGAAATATTAACTTATAAAGCGTTACGCTCCAGTCGGATGAACGAGAAACGCTTGTACAATTGCAACGAATTGGAGGAGAAAGTTTAAACAAACGCGCTGACTTTGAACGCTCACATCTAGGCCGGGCCAACTCCAAATGGCGTGCAACTCGGTGTGCATCACCTCCATGACTGTCCCTAACGAACGCCACCTGCCACGCTTTCGGCCTATCCCTGGCGGCATTAAAAAATCGTAGCGTGATAACGATGGTTCCGATGCGCGTGCCGCTCGAAGGCGATTACAGGGGAGATACAGCCCTTTCCAAAGAGCCATGAACAGACTTTCTACTCCCAAGGAGACAAGAGATATTACGCGCATTTTCTCCGACGCGCACCACGTTTAAAAAATCGTAGCGTGAGAACGGTGGGTCCGATCCGCGTGCCGCTTAAAGGCCATTACAGGGGAGATGGAGCCCTTTCCAAAGAGGCATGAACAGACTTCCTACTCCCAAGGAGCCCAAAGATATTAAGCCGCAAATACGTCCTACGCGCGTCTTTTCTACGCCGCGCACCACATTTAAAAAATCGTAGCGTAAGAACGGTGGGTCCGATCCGCGTGCCGCTTAAAGGCGATTACAGGGGACATGCAAACCTTTCCAAAGAGCCATGAAAAGACTTTCTACTCCCAAGGAGACAAGAGATATTAAGCCGCAATGACGTCCGACGCGCGCATTTTCTCCGACGCGCAACACATTTAAAAAAATCATAGCGTGAAAACCGTGGGTTCGATCCGCGTGCCGCTCGAAGGCGATTACAGGGGAGATGCAGCCCTTTCCAAAGAGCCATGAACAGACTTTCTACTCCCAATGAGACAAGAGATATCAAGCCGCAAATACGTCCGGCGCGCGTCTATTCTCCGCCGCGAAACACATTTAAAAAAATCGTAGCGTGAAAACCGTGGGTTCGATCCGCGTGCCGCTTAAAGGCGATTACAGGGGAGATGCAGCCCTTTCCAAAGAGCCATGAAAAGACTTTCTACTCCCAAGGAGACAAGAGATATTAAGCCGAAATGACGTCCGACGCGCGCATTTCCTCCGCCGCGCACCACATTTAAAAAAATCATAGCGTGAAAACTGTGGGTTCGATCCGCGTGCCGCTCGAAGGCGATTACAGGGGAGATGCAGCCCTTTCCAAAGAGGCATGAACAGACTTCCTACTCCCAAGGAGCCCAAAGATATTAAGCCGCAAATACGTCCTACGCGCGTCTTTTCTACACCGCGCACCACATTTAAAAAATCGTATCGGAAGAACGGTGGGTCCAATCCGCGTGCCGCTTAAAGGCGATTACAAGGGAGATGCAAACCTTTCCAAAGAGCCATGAAAAGACTTTCTACTCCCAAGGAGACAATAGATATTAAGCCGAAATGACGTCCGACGCGCGCATTTTCTCCGCCGCGCACCACATTTAAAAAAATCATAGCGTGAAAACCGTGGGTTCGATCCGCGTGCCGCTCGAAGGCGATTACAGCGGAGATGCAGCCCTTTCCAAAGAGCCATGAAAAGACTTTCTACTCCTAAGGAGACAAGAGATATTAAGCCGAAATGACGTCCGACGCGCGCATTTCCTCCGCCGCGCACCACATTTAAAAAACTCATAGCGTGAAAACCGTGGGTTCGATCCGCGTGCCGCTCAAAGGCGATTACAGGGGAGATGCAGCCCTTTCCAAAGAGCCATGAACAGACTTTCTACTCCCAATGAGACAAGAGATATCAAGCCGCAAATACGTCCGGCGCGCGTCTATTCTCCGCCGCGCAACACATTTAAAAAAATCGTAGCGTGAAAACCGTGGGTTCGATCCGCGTGCCGCTTAAAGGCGATTACAGGGGAGATGCAGCCCTTTCCAAAGAGCCATGAAAAGACTTTCTACTCCCAAGGAGACAAGAGATATTAAGCCGAAATGACGTCCGACGCGCGCATTTCCTCCGCCGCGCACCACATTTAAAAAAATCATAGCGTGAAAACCGTGGGTTCGATCCGCGTGCCGCTCGAAGGCGATTACAGGGGAGATGCAGCCCTTTCCAAAGAGGCATGAACAGACTTCCTACTCCCAAGGAGCCCAAAGATATTAAGCCGCAAATACGTCCTACGTGCGTCTTTTCTACGCCGCGCACCACATTTAAAAAATCGTATCGGAAGAACGGTGGGTCCAATCCGCGTGCCGCTTAAAGGCGATTACAAGGGAGATGCAAACCTTTCCAAAGAGCCATGAAAAGACTTTCTACTCCCAAGGAGACAATAGATATTAAGCCGAAATGACGTCCGACGCGCGCATTTTCTCCGCCGCGCACCACATTTAAAAAAATCATAGCGTGAAAACCGTGGGTTCGATCCGCGTGCCGCTCGAAGGCGATTACAGCGGAGATGCAGCCCTTTCCAAAGAGCCATGAAAAGACTTTCTACTCCCAAGGAGACAAGAGATATTAAGCCGAAATGACGTCCGATGCGCATTTCCTCCGCCGCGCACCACATTTAAAAAAATCATAGCGTGAAAACCGTGGGTTCGATCCGCGTGCCGCTCGAAGGCGATTACAGGGGAGATGCAGCCCTTTCCAAAGAGCCATGAACAGACTTTCTACTCCCAAGGAGACAATAGATATTAAGCCGAAATGACGTCCGACGCGCGCATTTTCTCCGACGCGCACCACATTTAAAAAAATCATAGCGTGAAAACCGTGGGTTCGATCCGCGTGCCGCTCGAAGGCGATTACAGCGGAGATGCAGCCCTTTCCAAAGAGCCATGAAAAGACTTTCTACTCCCAAGGAGACAAGAGATATTAAGCCGAAATGACGTCCGACGCGCGCATTTCCTCCGCCGCGCACCACATTTAAAAAAATCATAGCGTGAAAACCGTGGGTTCGATCCGCGTGCCGCTCGAAGGCGATTACAGGGGAGATGCAGCCCTTTCCAAAGAGCCATGAACAGACTTTCTACTCCCAAGGAGACCAGAAATATTAACTTATAAAGCGTTACGCTCCAGTCGGATGAACGAGAAACGCTTGTACAATTGCAACGAATTGGAGGAGAAAGTTTAAACAAACGCGCTGACTTTGAACGCTCACATCTAGGCCGGGCCAACTCCAAATGGCGTGCAACTCGGTGTGCATCACCTCCATGACTGTCCCTAACGAACGCCACCTGCCACGCTTTCGGCCTATCCCTGGCGGCATTAAAAAATCGTAGCGTGATAACGATGGTTCCGATGCGCGTGCCGCTCGAAGGCGATTACAGGGGAGATACAGCCCTTTCCAAAGAGCCATGAACAGACTTTCTACTCCCAAGGAGACAAGAGATATTACGCGCATTTTCTCCGACGCGCACCACGTTTAAAAAATCGTAGCGTGAGAACGGTGGGTCCGATCCGCGTGCCGCTTAAAGGCCATTACAGGGGAGATGGAGCCCTTTCCAAAGAGGCATGAACAGACTTCCTACTCCCAAGGAGCCCAAAGATATTAAGCCGCAAATACGTCCTACGCGCGTCTTTTCTACGCCGCGCACCACATTTAAAAAATCGTAGCGTAAGAACGGTGGGTCCGATCCGCGTGCCGCTTAAAGGCGATTACAGGGGACATGCAAACCTTTCCAAAGAGCCATGAAAAGACTTTCTACTCCCAAGGAGACAAGAGATATTAAGCCGCAATGACGTCCGACGCGCGCATTTTCTCCGACGCGCAACACATTTAAAAAAATCATAGCGTGAAAACCGTGGGTTCGATCCGCGTGCCGCTCGAAGGCGATTACAGGGGAGATGCAGCCCTTTCCAAAGAGCCATGAACAGACTTTCTACTCCCAATGAGACAAGAGATATCAAGCCGCAAATACGTCCGGCGCGCGTCTATTCTCCGCCGCGAAACACATTTAAAAAAATCGTAGCGTGAAAACCGTGGGTTCGATCCGCGTGCCGCTTAAAGGCGATTACAGGGGAGATGCAGCCCTTTCCAAAGAGCCATGAAAAGACTTTCTACTCCCAAGGAGACAAGAGATATTAAGCCGAAATGACGTCCGACGCGCGCATTTCCTCCGCCGCGCACCACATTTAAAAAAATCATAGCGTGAAAACTGTGGGTTCGATCCGCGTGCCGCTCGAAGGCGATTACAGGGGAGATGCAGCCCTTTCCAAAGAGGCATGAACAGACTTCCTACTCCCAAGGAGCCCAAAGATATTAAGCCGCAAATACGTCCTACGCGCGTCTTTTCTACACCGCGCACCACATTTAAAAAATCGTATCGGAAGAACGGTGGGTCCAATCCGCGTGCCGCTTAAAGGCGATTACAAGGGAGATGCAAACCTTTCCAAAGAGCCATGAAAAGACTTTCTACTCCCAAGGAGACAATAGATATTAAGCCGAAATGACGTCCGACGCGCGCATTTTCTCCGCCGCGCACCACATTTAAAAAAATCATAGCGTGAAAACCGTGGGTTCGATCCGCGTGCCGCTCGAAGGCGATTACAGCGGAGATGCAGCCCTTTCCAAAGAGCCATGAAAAGACTTTCTACTCCTAAGGAGACAAGAGATATTAAGCCGAAATGACGTCCGACGCGCGCATTTCCTCCGCCGCGCACCACATTTAAAAAACTCATAGCGTGAAAACCGTGGGTTCGATCCGCGTGCCGCTCAAAGGCGATTACAGGGGAGATGCAGCCCTTTCCAAAGAGCCATGAACAGACTTTCTACTCCCAATGAGACAAGAGATATCAAGCCGCAAATACGTCCGGCGCGCGTCTATTCTCCGCCGCGCAACACATTTAAAAAAATCGTAGCGTGAAAACCGTGGGTTCGATCCGCGTGCCGCTTAAAGGCGATTACAGGGGAGATGCAGCCCTTTCCAAAGAGCCATGAAAAGACTTTCTACTCCCAAGGAGACAAGAGATATTAAGCCGAAATGACGTCCGACGCGCGCATTTCCTCCGCCGCGCACCACATTTAAAAAAATCATAGCGTGAAAACCGTGGGTTCGATCCGCGTGCCGCTCGAAGGCGATTACAGGGGAGATGCAGCCCTTTCCAAAGAGGCATGAACAGACTTCCTACTCCCAAGGAGCCCAAAGATATTAAGCCGCAAATACGTCCTACGTGCGTCTTTTCTACGCCGCGCACCACATTTAAAAAATCGTATCGGAAGAACGGTGGGTCCAATCCGCGTGCCGCTTAAAGGCGATTACAAGGGAGATGCAAACCTTTCCAAAGAGCCATGAAAAGACTTTCTACTCCCAAGGAGACAATAGATATTAAGCCGAAATGACGTCCGACGCGCGCATTTTCTCCGACGCGCACCACATTTAAAAAAATCATAGCGTGAAAACCGTGGGTTCGATCCGCGTGCCGCTCGAAGGCGATTACAGCGGAGATGCAGCCCTTTCCAAAGAGCCATGAAAAGACTTTCTACTCCCAAGGAGACAAGAGATATTAAGCCGAAATGACGTCCGATGCGCATTTCCTCCGCCGCGCACCACATTTAAAAAAATCATAGCGTGAAAACCGTGGGTTCGATCCGCGTGCCGCTCGAAGGCGATTACAGGGGAGATGCAGCCCTTTCCAAAGAGCCATGAACAGACTTTCTACTCCCAAGGAGACAATAGATATTAAGCCGAAATGACGTCCGACGCGCGCATTTTCTCCGACGCGCACCACATTTAAAAAAATCATAGCGTGAAAACCGTGGGTTCGATCCGCGTGCCGCTCGAAGGCGATTACAGCGGAGATGCAGCCCTTTCCAAAGAGCCATGAAAAGACTTTCTACTCCCAAGGAGACAAGAGATATTAAGCCGAAATGACGTCCGACGCGCGCATTTCCTCCGCCGCGCACCACATTTAAAAAAATCATAGCGTGAAAACCGTGGGTTCGATCCGCGTGCCGCTCGAAGGCGATTACAGGGGAGATGCAGCCCTTTCCAAAGAGCCATGAACAGACTTTCTACTCCCAAGGAGACCAGAAATATTAACTTATAAAGCGTTACGCTCCAGTCGGATGAACGAGAAACGCTTGTACAATTGCAACGAATCGCTCGAAGGCGATTACA
Source organism: Electrophorus electricus (assembly GCF_041902795.1). Taxonomy (NCBI): domain Eukaryota; kingdom Metazoa; phylum Chordata; class Actinopteri; order Gymnotiformes; family Gymnotidae; genus Electrophorus; species Electrophorus electricus. The sequence goes on along the minus strand of NC_137505.1, from coordinate 27,201,469 downwards.
GGGGAGATGCAGCCCTTTCCAAAGAGCCATGAACAGACTTTCTACTCCCAATGAGACAAGAAATATCAAGCCGCAAATACGTCCGGCGCGCGTCTATTCTCCGCCGCGAAACACATTTAAAAAAATCGTAGGAGACAAGAGATATTAAGCCGAAATGACGTCCGACGCGCGCATTTCCTCCGCCGCGCACCACATTTAAAAAAATCATAGCGTGAAAACTGTGGGTTCGATCCGCGTGCCGCTCGAAGGCGATTACAGGGGAGATGCAGCCCTTTCCAAAGAGGCATGAACAGACTTCCTACTCCCAAGGAGCCCAAAGATATTAAGCCGCAAACACGTCCTACGCGCGTCTTTTCTACACCGCGCACCACATTTAAAAAATCGTATCGGAAGAACGGTGGGTCCAATCCGCGTGCCGCTTAAAGGCGATTACAAGGGAGATGCAAACCTTTCCAAAGAGCCATGAAAAGACTTTCTACTCCCAAGGAGACAATAGATATTAAGCCGAAATGACGTCCGACGCGCGCATTTTCTCCGCCGCGCACCACATTTAAAAAAATCATAGCGTGAAAACCGTGGGTTCGATCCGCGTGCCGCTCGAAGGCGATTACAGCGGAGATGCAGCCCTTTCCAAAGAGCCATGAAAAGACTTTCTACTCCTAAGGAGACAAGAGATATTAAGCCGAAATGACGTCCGACGCGCGCATTTCCTCCGCCGCGCACCACATTTAAAAAACTCATAGCGTGAAAACCGTGGGTTCGATCCGCGTGCCGCTCAAAGGCGATTACAGGGGAGATGCAGCCCTTTCCAAAGAGCCATGAACAGACTTTCTACTCCCAATGAGACAAGAGATATCAAGCCGCAAATACGTCCGGCGCGCGTCTATTCTCCGCCGCGCAACACATTTAAAAAAATCGTAGCGTGAAAACCGTGGGTTCGATCCGCGTGCCGCTTAAAGGCGATTACAGGGGAGATGCAGCCCTTTCCAAAGAGCCATGAAAAGACTTTCTACTCCCAAGGAGACAAGAGATATTAAGCCGAAATGACGTCCGACGCGCGCATTTCCTCCGCCGCGCACCACATTTAAAAAAATCATAGCGTGAAAACCGTGGGTTCGATCCGCGTGCCGCTCGAAGGCGATTACAGGGGAGATGCAGCCCTTTCCAAACAGGCATGAACAGACTTCCTACTCCCAAGGAGCCCAAAGATATTAAGCCGCAAATACGTCCTACGTGCGTCTTTTCTACGCCGCGCACCACATTTAAAAAATCGTATCGGAAGAACGGTGGGTCCAATCCGCGTGCCGCTTAAAGGCGATTACAAGGGAGATGCAAACCTTTCCAAAGAGCCATGAAAAGACTTTCTACTCCCAAGGAGACAATAGATATTAAGCCGAAATGACGTCCGACGCGCGCATTTTCTCCGACGCGCACCACATTTAAAAAAATCATAGCGTGAAAACCGTGGGTTCGATCCGCGTGCCGCTCGAAGGCGATTACAGCGGAGATGCAGCCCTTTCCAAAGAGCCATGAAAAGACTTTCTACTCCCAAGGAGACAAGAGATATTAAGCCGAAATGACGTCCGATGCGCATTTCCTCCGCCGCGCACCACATTTAAAAAAATCATAGCGTGAAAACCGTGGGTTCGATCCGCGTGCCGCTCGAAGGCGATTACAGGGGAGATGCAGCCCTTTCCAAAGAGCCATGAACAGACTTTCTACTCCCAAGGAGACAATAGATATTAAGCCGAAATGACGTCCGACGCGCGCATTTTCTCCGACGCGCACCACATTTAAAAAAATCATAGCGTGAAAACCGTGGGTTCGATCCGCGTGCCGCTCGAAGGCTATTACAGCGGAGATGCAGCCCTTTCCAAAGAGCCATGAAAAGACTTTCTACTCCCAAGGAGACAAGAGATATTAAGCCGAAATGACGTCCGACGCGCGCATTTCCTCCGCCGCGCACCACATTTAAAAAAATCATAGCGTGAAAACCGTGGGGTCGATCCGCGTGCCGCTCGAAGGCGATTACAGGGGAGATGCAGCCCTTTCCAAAGAGCCATGAACAGACTTTCTACTCCCAAGGAGACCAGAAATATTAACTTATAAAGCGTTACGCTCCAGTCGGATGAACGAGAAACGCTTGTACAATTGCAACGAATTGGAGGAGAAAGTTTAAACAAACGCGCTGACTTTGAACGCTCACATCTAGGCCGGGCCAACTCCAAATGGCGTGCAACTCGGTGTGCATCACCTCCATGACTGTCCCTAACGAACGCCACCTGCCACGCTTTCGGCCTATCCCTGGCGGCATTAAAAAATCGTAGCGTGATAACGATGGTTCCGATGCGCGTGCCGCTCGAAGGCGATTACAGGGGAGATACAGCCCTTTCCAAAGAGCCATGAACAGACTTTCTACTCCCAAGGAGACAAGAGATATTACGCGCATTTTCTCCGACGCGCACCACGTTTAAAAAATCGTAGCGTGAGAACGGTGGGTCCGATCCGCGTGCCGCTTAAAGGCGATTACAGGGGAGATGCATCCCTTTCCAAAGAGCCATGAACAGACTTTCTACTCCCAAGGAGACCAGAGATATTAACAGATAAAGCGTTACGCTCCAGTCGGATGAGCGAGAAACGCTTGTACAATTGCAACGAATTGGAGGAGAAAGTTTAAACAAACGCGCTGACTTTGAAGGCTCACATCTAGGCCGGGCCATGTCCAAATGGCCTGCAACTCGGTCCGGAACACGTCCATGACTTTTCCTAACGAACGCCACCTGCCAAGCTTTCGGCCCGTCCCTGTCGGCATTAAAAAATCGTAGCGTGATAACGATGGTTCCGATCCGCGTGCCGCGCGAAGGCGATTACAGGGGAGATGCAGCCCTTTCCAAAGAGCCATGAACAGACTTTCTACTCCCAAGGAGCCCAAAGATATTAAGCCGCAAATACGTCCTACGCGCGTCTTTTCTACGCCGCGCACCACATTTAAAAAATCTTAGCGTGAGAACGGTGGGTCCGATCCGCGTGCCGCTTAAAGGCGATTACAAGGGAAATGCAGCCCTTTCCAAAGAGCCATGAAAAGACTTTCTACTCCCAAGGAGACAAGAGATATTAAGCCGAAATGACGTCCGACGCGCGCATTTTCTCCGCCGCGCACCACATTTAAAAAAATCATAGCGTGAAAACCGTGGGTTCGATCCGCGTGCCGCTCGAAGGCGATTACAGGGGAGATGGAGCCCTTTCCAAAGAGGCATGAACAGACTTCCTACTCCCAAGGAGCCCAAAGATATTAAGCCGCAAATACGTCCTACGCGCGTCTTTTCTACGCCGCGCACCACATTTAAAAAATCGTAGCGTAAGAACGGTGGGTCCGATCCGCGTGCCGCTTAAAGACGATTACAGGGGACATGCAAACCTTTCCAAAGAGCCATGAAAAGACTTTCTACTCCCAAGGAGACAAGAGATATTAAGCCGCAATGACGTCCGAGGCGCGCATTTTCTCCGACGCGCAACACATTTAAAAAAATCATAGCGTGAAAACCGTGGGTTCGATCCGCGTGCCGCTTAAAGGCGATTACAGGGGAGATGCAGCCCTTTCCAAAGAGCCATGAAAAGACTTTCTACTCCCAAGGAGACAAGAGATATTAAGCCGAAATGACGTCCGACGCGCGCATTTCCTCCGCCGCGCACCACATTTAAAAAAATCATAGCGTGAAAACCGTGGGTTCGATCCGCGTGCCGCTCGAAGGCGATTACAGGGGAGATGCAGCCCTTTCCAAAGAGGCATGAACAGACTTCCTACTCCCAAGGAGCCCAAAGATATTAAGCCGCAAATACGTCCTACGCGCGTCTTTTCTACGCCGCGCACCACATTTAAAAAATCGTATCGGAAGAACGGTGGGTCCAATCCGCGTGCCGCTTAAAGGCGATTACAAGGGAGATGCAAACCTTTCCAAAGAGCCATGAAAAGACTTTCTACTCCCAAGGAGACAATAGATATTAAGCCGAAATGACGTCCGACGCGCGCATTTTCTCCGCCGCGCACCACATTTAAAAAAATCATAGCGTGAAAACCGTGGGTTCGATCCGCGTGCCGCTCGAAGGCGATTACAGCGGAGATGCAGCCCTTTCCAAAGAGCCATGAAAAGACTTTCTACTCCCAAGGAGACAAGAGATATTAAGCCGAAATGACGTCCGACGCGCGCATTTCCTCCGCCGCGCACCACATTTAAAAAACTCATAGCGTGAAAACCGTGGGTTCGATCCGCGTGCCGCTCAAAGGCGATTACAGGGGAGATGCAGCCCTTTCCAAAGAGCCATGAACAGACTTTCTACTCCCAAGGAGACAAGAGATATTAAGCCGCAAATACGTCCGGCGCGCGTCTATTCTCCGCCGCGCAACACATTTAAAAAAATCGTAGCGTGAAAACCGTGGGTTCGATCCGCGTGCCGCTTAAAGGCGATTACAGGGGAGATGCAGCCCTTTCCAAAGAGCCATGAAAAGACTTTCTACTCCCAAGGAGACAAGAGATATTAAGCCGAAATGACGTCCGACGCGCGCATTTCCTCCGCCGCGCACCACATTTAAAAAAATCATAGCGTGAAAACCGTGGGTTCGATCCGCGTGCCGCTCGAAGGCGATTACAGGGGAGATGCAGCCCTTTCCAAAGAGGCATGAACAGACTTCCTACTCCCAAGGAGCCCAAAGATATTAAGCCGCAAATACGTCCTACGTGCGTCTTTTCTACGCCGCGCACCACATTTAAAAAATCGTATCGGAAGAACGGTGGGTCCAATCCGCGTGCCGCTTAAAGGCGATTACAAGGGAGATGCAAACCTTTCCAAAGAGCCATGAAAAGACTTTCTACTCCCAAGGAGACAATAGATATTAAGCCGAAATGACGTCCGACGCGCGCATTTTCTCCGACGCGCACCACATTTAAAAAAATCATAGCGTGAAAACCGTGGGTTCGATCCGCGTGCCGCTCGAAGGCGATTACAGCGGAGATGCAGCCCTTTCCAAAGAGCCATGAAAAGACTTTCTACTCCCAAGGAGACAAGAGATATTAAGCCGAAATGACGTCCGACGCGCGCATTTCCTCCGCCGCGCACCACATTTAAAAAAATCATAGCGTGAAAACCGTGGGTTCGATCCGCGTGCCGCTCGAAGGCGATTACAGGGGAGATGCAGCCCTTTCCAAAGAGCCATGAACAGACTTTCTACTCCCAAGGAGACAATAGATATTAAGCCGAAATGACGTCCGACGCGCGCATTTTCTCCGACGCGCACCACATTTAAAAAAATCATAGCGTGAAAACCGTGGGTTCGATCCGCGTGCCGCTCGAAGGCGATTACAGCGGAGATGCAGCCCTTTCCAAAGAGCCATGAAAAGACTTTCTACTCCCAAGGAGACAAGAGATATTAAGCCGAAATGACGTCCGACGCGCGCATTTCCTCCGCCGCGCACCACATTTAAAAAAATCATAGCGTGAAAACCGTGGGTTCGATCCGCGTGCCGCTCGAAGGGGATTACAGGGGAGATGCAGCCCTTTCCAAAGAGCCATGAACAGACTTTCTACTCCCAAGGAGACCAGAAATATTAACTTATAAAGCGTTACGCTCCAGTCGGATGAACGAGAAACGCTTGTACAATTGCAACGAATTGGAGGAGAAAGTTTAAACAAACGCGCTGACTTTGAACGCTCACATCTAGGCCGGGCCAACTCCAAATGGCGTGCAACTCGGTGTGCATCACCTCCATGACTGTCCCTAACGAACGCCACCTGCCACGCTTTCGGCCTATCCCTGGCGGCATTAAAAAATCGTAGCGTGATAACGATGGTTCCGATGCGCGTGCCGCTCGAAGGCGATTACAGGGGAGATACAGCCCTTTCCAAAGAGCCATGAACAGACTTTCTACTCCCAAGGAGACAAGAGATATTACGCGCATTTTCTCCGACGCGCACCACGTTTAAAAAATCGTAGCGTGAGAACGGTGGGTCCGATCCGCGTGCCGCTTAAAGGCGATTACAGGGGAGATGCAAACCTTTCCAAAGAGCCATGAAAAGACTTTCTACTCCCAAGGAGACAAGAGATATTAAGCCGCAATGACGTCCGACGCGCGCATTTTCTCCGACGCGCAACACATTTAAAAAAATCATAGCGTGAAAACCGTGGGTCCGATCCGCGTGCCGCTTAAAGGCGATTACAGGGGAGATGCATCCCTTTCCAAAGAGCCATGAACAGACTTTCTACTCCCAAGGAGACCAGAGATATTAACAGATAAAGCGTTACGCTCCAGTCGGATGAGCGAGAAACGCTTGTACAATTGCAACGAATTGGAGGAGAAAGTTTAAACAAACGCGCTGACTTTGAAGGCTCACATCTAGGCCGGGCCAGGTCCAAATGGCCTGCAACTCGGTCCGCATCACGTCCATGACTTTTCCTAACGAACGCCACCTGCCAAGCTTTCGGCCAGTCCCTGTCGGCATTAAAAAATCGTAGCGTGATAACGATGGTTCCGATCCGCGTCCCGCGCGAAGGCGATTACAGGGGAAATGCAGCCCTTTCCAAAGAGCCATGAACAGACTTCCTACTCCCAACGAGACAAGAGATATTAAGCCGCAATGACGTCCGACGCGCGCATTTATTGCGCCGCGCCCCACATTTAAAAAATCGTAGCGTGAGAACGGTGGGTCCGATCCGCGTGCCGCTTAAAGGCGATTACAGGGGAGATGCAGCCCTTTCCAAAGAGCCATGAACAGACTTTCTACTCCCAAGGAGACAAGAGATATTAAGCCGCAATGACGTCCGACGCGCGCATTTTCTCCGCCGCGCACCACATTTAAAAAAATCATAGCGTGAAAACCGTGGGTTCCATCCGCGTGCCGCTCGAAGGCGATTACAGGGGAGATGCAGCCCTTTCCAAAGAGCCATGAACAGACTTTCTACTCCCAATGAGACAAGAGATATTAAGCCGCAATGACGTCCGACGCGCGCATTTTCTCCGCCGCGCACCACATTTAAAAAAATCATAGCGTGAAAACCGTGGGTTCGATCCGCGTGCCGCTCGAAGGCGATTACAGGGGAGATGCAGCCCTTTCCAAAGAGCCATGAACAGACTTTCTACTCCCAATGAGACAAGAGATATCAAGCCGCAAATACGTCCGGCGCGCGTCTATTCTCCGCCGCGCAACACATTTAAAAAAATCGTAGCGTGAAAACCGTGGGTTCGATCCGCGTGCCGCTTAAAGGCGATTACAGGGGAGATGCAGCCCTTTCCAAAGAGCCATGAAAAGACTTTCTACTCCCAAGGAGACAAGAGATATTAAGCCGAAATGACGTCCGACGCGCGCATTTCCTCCGCCGCGCACCACATTTAAAAAAATCATAGCGTGAAAACCGTGGGTTCGATCCGCGTGCCGCTCGAAGGCGATTACAGGGGAGATGCAGCCCTTTCCAAAGAGGCATGAACAGACTTCCTACTCCCAAGGAGCCCAAAGATATTAAGCCGCAAATACGTCCTACGTGCGTCTTTTCTACGCCGCGCACCACATTTAAAAAATCGTATCGGAAGAACGGTGGGTCCAATCCGCGTGCCGCTTAAAGGCGATTACAAGGGAGATGCAAACCTTTCCAAAGAGCCATGAAAAGACTTTCTACTCCCAAGGAGACAATAGATATTAAGCCGAAATGACGTCCGACGCGCGCATTTTCTCCGACGCGCACCACATTTAAAAAAATCATAGCGTGAAAACCGTGTGTTCGATCCGCGTGCCGCTCGAAGGCGATTACAGCGGAGATGCAGCCCTTTCCAAAGAGCCATGAAAAGACTTTCTACTCCCAAGGAGACAAGAGATATTGAGCCGAAATGACGTCCGATGCGCATTTCCTCCGCCGCGCACCACATTTAAAAAAATCATAGCGTGAAAACCGTGGGTTCGATCCGCGTGCCGCTCGAAGGCGATTACAGCGGAGATGCAGCCCTTTCCAAAGAGCCATGAAAAGACTTTCTACTCCCAAGGAGACAAGAGATATTGAGCCGAAATGACGTCCGATGCGCATTTCCTCCGCCGCGCACCACATTTAAAAAAATCATAGCGTGAAAACCGTGGGTTCGATCCGCGTGCCGCTCGAAGGCGATTACAGCGGAGATGCAGCCCTTTCCAAAGAGCCATGAACAGACTTTCTACTCCCAAGGAGACCAGAAATATTAACATATAAAGCGTTACGCTCCAGTCGGATGAACGAGAAACGCTTGTACAATTGCAACGAATTGGAGGAGAAAGTTTAAACAAACGCGCTGACTTTGAACGCTCACATCTAGGCCGGGCCAACTCCAAATGGCGTGCAACTCGGTGCGCATCACCTCCATGACTGTCCCTAACGAACGCCACCTGCCACGCTTTCGGCCTATCCCTGGCGGCATTAAAAAATCGTAGCGTGATAACGATGGTTCCGATGCGCGTGCCGCTCGAAGGCGATTACAGGGGAGATACAGCCCTTTCCAAAGAGCCATGAACAGACTTTCTACTCCCAAGGAGACAAGAGATATTACGCGCATTTTCTCCGACGCGCACCACGTTTAAAAAATCGTAGCGTGAGAACGGTGGGTCCGATCCGCGTGCCGCTTAAAGGCGATTACAGGGGAGATGCATCCCTTTGCAAAGAGCCATGAACAGACTTTCTACTCCCAAGGAGACCAGAGATATTAACAGATAAAGCGTTACGCTCCAGTCGGATGAGCGAGAAACGCTTGTACAATTGCAACGAATTGGAGGAGAAAGTTTAAACAAACGCGCTGACTTTGAAGGCTCACATCTAGGCCGGGCCATGTCCAAATGGCCTGCAACTCGGTCCGGAACACGTCCATGACTTTTCCTAACGAACGCCACCTGCCAAGCTTTCGGCCCGTCCCTGTCGGCATTAAAAAATCGTAGCGTGATAACGATGGTTCCGATCCGCGTGCCGCGCGAAGGCGATTACAGGGGAGATGCAGCCCTTTCCAAAGAGCCATGAACAGACTTTCTACTCCCAAGGAGCCCAAAGATATTAAGCCGCAAATACGTCCTACGCGCGTCTTTTCTACGCCGCGCACCACATTTAAAAAATCTTAGCGTGAGAACGGTGGGTCCGATCCGCGTGCCGCTTAAAGGCGATTACAAGGGAAATGCAGCCCTTTCCAAAGAGCCATGAAAAGACTTTCTACTCCCAAGGAGACAAGAGATATTAATCCGAAATGACGTCCGACGCGCGCATTTTCTCCGCCGCGCAACACATTTTAAAAAATCATAGCGTGAAAACCGTGGGTTCGATCCGCGTGCCGCTCGAAGGCGATTACAGGGGAGATGCAGCCCTTTCCAAAGAGCCATGAACAGACTTCCTACTCCCAACGAGACAAGAGATATTAAGCCGCAATGACGTCCGACGCGCGCATTTATTGCGCCGAGCCCCACATTTAAAAAATCGTAGCGTGAGAACGGTAGGTCCGATCCGCGTGCCGCTTAAAGGCGATTACAGGGGAGATGCAGCCCTTTCCAAAGAGCCATGAACAGACTTTCTACTCCCAAGGAGACAAGAGATATTAAGCCGCAATGACGTCCGACGCGCGCATTTTCTCCGCCGCGCACCACATTTAAAAAAATCATAGCGTGAAAACCGTGGGTTCCATCCGCGTGCCGCTCGAAGGCGATTACAGGGGAGATGCAGCCCTTTCCAAAGAGCCATGAACAGACTTTCTACTCCCAATGAGACAAGAGATATTAAGCCGCAATGACGTCCGACGCGCGCATTTTCTCCGCCGCGCACCACATTTAAAAAAATCATAGCGTGAAAACCGTGGGTTCGATCCGCGTGCCGCTCGAAGGCGATTACAGGGGAGATGCAGCCCTTTCCAAAGAGCCATGAACAGACTTTCTACTCCCAATGAGACAAGAGATATCAAGCCGCAAATACGTCCGGCGCGCGTCTATTCTACGCGCGCAACACATTTAAAAAAAATCGTAGCGTGAAAACCGTGGGTTCGATCCGCGTGCCGCTTAAAGGCGATTACAGGGGAGATGCAGCCCTTTCCAAAGAGCCATGAAAAGACTTTCTACTCCCAAGGAGACAAGAGATATTAAGCCGAAATGACGTCCGACGCGCGCATTTCCTCCGCCGCGCACCACATTTAAAAAAATCATAGCGTGAAAACCGTGGGTTCGATCCGCGTGCCGCTCGAAGGCGATTACAGGGGAGATGCAGCCCTTTCCAAAGAGCCATGAACAGACTTTCTACACCCAATGAGACAAGAGATATTAAGCCGCAAATACATCCGGCGCGCGTCTTTTCTCCGCCGCGCAACACATTTAAAAAAAATCGTAGCGTGAAAAACGTGGGTTCGATCCGCGTGCCGCTCGAAGGCGATTACAGGGGAGATGCATCCCTTTCAAAAGAGCCATGAACAGACTTTCTACTCCCAAGGAGACCAGAAATATTAACATATAAAGCGTTACGCTCCAGTCGGATGAACGAGAAACGCTTGTACAATTGCAACGAATTGGAGGAGAAAGTTTAAACATACGCGCTGACTTTGAACGCTCACATCTAGGCCGGGCCAACTCCAAATGGCGTGCAACTCGGTGCGCATTACCTCCATGACTGTCCCTAACGAACGCCACCTGCCACGCTTTCGGCCTATCCCTGGCGGCATTAAAAAATCGTAGCGTGATAACGATGGTTCCGATGCGCGTGCCGCTCGAAGGCGATTACAGGGGAGATACAGCCCTTTCCAAAGAGCCATGAACAGACTTTCTACTCCCAAGGAGACAAGAGATATTACGCGCATTTTCTCCGACGCGCACCACGTTTAAAAAATCGTAGCGTGAGAACGGTGGGTCCGATCCGCGTGCCGCTTAAAGGCGATTACAGGGGAGATGCATCCCTTTCCAAAGAGCCATGAACAGACTTTCTACTCCCAAAGAGACCAGAGATATTAACAGATAAAGCGTTACGCTCCAATCGGATGAGCGAGAAACGCTTGTACAATTGCAACGAATTGGAGGAGAAAGTTTAAACAAACGCGCTGACTTTGAAGGCTCACATCTAGGCCGGGCCAGGTCCAAATGGCCTGCAACTCGGTCCGCATCACGTCCATGACTTTTCCTAACGAACGCCACCTGCCAAGCTTTCGGCCCGTCCCTGTCGGCATTAAAAAATCGTAGCGTGATAACGATGGTTCCGATCCGCGTCCCGCGCGAAGGCGATTACAGGGGAAATGCAGCCCTTTCCAAAGAGCCATGAACAGACTTTCTACTCCCACGGAGCCCAAAGATATTAAGCCGCAAATAAGTCCTACGCGCGTCTTTTCTACGCCTCGCACCACATATAAAAAATCGTAGCGTAAGAACGGTGGGTCTGATCCGCGTGCCGCTTAAAGGCGATTACAGGGGAGATGCAACCCTTTCCAAAGAACCATGAAAAGACTTTCTACTCCCAAGGAGACAAGAGATATTAAGCCGCAATGACGTCCGACGCGCGCATTTTCTCCGCCGCGCAACATATTTAAAAAAATCACAGCGTGAAAACCGTGGGTTCGATCCGCGTGCCGCTCGAAGGCGATTACAGGGGAGATGGAGCCCTTTCCAAAGAGGCATGAACAGACTTCCTACTCCCAAGGAGCCCAAAGATATTAAGCCGCAAATACGTCCTACGCGCGTCTTTTCTACGCCGCGCACCACATTTAAAAAATCGTAGCGTAAGAACGGTGGGTCCGATCCGCGTGCCGCTTAAAGGCGATTACAGGGGAGATGCAAACCTTTCCAAAGAGCCATGAAAAGACTTTCTACTCCCAAGGAGACAAGAGATATTAAGCCGAAATGACGTCCGACGCGCGCATTTCCTCCGCCGCGCACCACATTTAAAAAAATCATAGCGTGAAAACCGTGGGTTCGATCCGCGTGCCGCTCGAAGGCGATTACAGGGGAGATGCAGCCCTTTCCAAAGAGCCATGAACAGACTTTCTACACCCAATGAGACAAGAGATATTAAGCCGCAAATACATCCGGCGCGCGTCTTTTCTCCGCCGCGCAACACATTTAAAAAAAATCGTAGCGTGAAAAACGTGGGTTCGATCCGCGTGCCGCTCGAAGGCGATTACAGGGGAGATGCATCCCTTTCAAAAGAGCCATGAACAGACTTTCTACTCCCAAGGAGACCAGAAATATTAACATATAAAGCGTTACGCTCCAGTCGGATGAACGAGAAACGCTTGTACAATTGCAACGAATTGGAGGAGAAAGTTTAAACATACGCGCTGACTTTGAACGCTCACATCTAGGCCGGGCCAACTCCAAATGGCGTGCAACTCGGTGCGCATTACCTCCATGACTGTCCCTAACGAACGCCACCTGCCACGCTTTCGGCCTATCCCTGGCGGCATTAAAAAATCGTAGCGTGATAACGATGGTTCCGATGCGCGTGCCGCTCGAAGGCGATTACAGGGGAGATACAGCCCTTTCCAAAGAGCCATGAACAGACTTTCTACTCCCAAGGAGACAAGAGATATTACGCGCATTTTCTCCGACGCGCACCACGTTTAAAAAATCGTAGCGTGAGAACGGTGGGTCCGATCCGCGTGCCGCTTAAAGGCGATTACAGGGGAGATGCATCCCTTTCCAAAGAGCCATGAACAGACTTTCTACTCCCAAAGAGACCAGAGATATTAACAGATAAAGCGTTACGCTCCAATCGGATGAGCGAGAAACGCTTGTACAATTGCAACGAATTGGAGGAGAAAGTTTAAACAAACGCGCTGACTTTGAAGGCTCACATCTAGGCCGGGCCAGGTCCAAATGGCCTGCAACTCGGTCCGCATCACGTCCATGACTTTTCCTAACGAACGCCACCTGCCAAGCTTTCGGCCCGTCCCTGTCGGCATTAAAAAATCGTAGCGTGATAACGATGGTTCCGATCCGCGTCCCGCGCGAAGGCGATTACAGGGGAAATGCAGCCCTTTCCAAAGAGCCATGAACAGACTTTCTACTCCCACGGAGCCCAAAGATATTAAGCCGCAAATAAGTCCTACGCGCGTCTTTTCTACGCCTCGCACCACATATAAAAAATCGTAGCGTAAGAACGGTGGGTCTGATCCGCGTGCCGCTTAAAGGCGATTACAGGGGAGATGCAACCCTTTCCAAAGAACCATGAAAAGACTTTCTACTCCCAAGGAGACAAGAGATATTAAGCCGCAATGACGTCCGACGCGCGCATTTTCTCCGCCGCGCAACATATTTAAAAAAATCACAGCGTGAAAACCGTGGGTTCGATCCGCGTGCCGCTCGAAGGCGATTACAGGGGAGATGGAGCCCTTTCCAAAGAGGCATGAACAGACTTCCTACTCCCAAGGAGCCCAAAGATATTAAGCCGCAAATACGTCCTACGCGCGTCTTTTCTACGCCGCGCACCACATTTAAAAAATCGTAGCGTAAGAACGGTGGGTCCGATCCGCGTGCCGCTTAAAGGCGATTACAGGGGAGATGCAAACCTTTCCAAAGAGCCATGAAAAGACTTTCTACTCCCAAGGAGACAAGAGATATTAAGCCGCAATGACGTCCGACGCGCGCATTTTCTCCGCCGCGCAACACATTTAAAAAAATCATAGCGTGAAAACCGTGGGTTCGATCCGCGTGCCGCTCGAAGGCGATTACAGGGGAGATGGAGCCCTTTCCAAAGAGGCATGAACAGACTTCCTACTCCCAAGGAGCCCAAAGATATTAAGCCGCAAATACGTCCTACGCGCGTCTTTTCTACGCCGCGCACCACATTTAAAAAATCGTAGCGTAAGAACGGTGGGTCCGATCCGCGTGCCGCTTAAAGGCGATTACAGGGGAGATGCAAACCTTTCCAAAGAGCCATGAAAAGACTTTCTACTCCCAAGGAGACAAGAGATATTAAGCCGCAATGACGTCCGACGCGCGCATTTATTGCGCCGCGCACCACATTTAAAAAATCGTAGCGTGAAAAACGTGGGTTCCATCCGCGTGCCGCTCGAAGGCGATTACAGGGGAGATGCATCCCTTTCAAAAGAGCCATGAACAGACTTTCTATTCCCAAGAAGACCAGAAATATTAACATATAAAGCGTTACGCTCCAGTCGGATGAACGAGAAACGCTTGTACAATTGCAACGAATTGGAGGAGAAAGTTTAAACAAACGCGCTGACTTTGAACGCTCACATCTAGGCCGGGCCAACTCCAAATGGCGTGCAACTCGGTGCGCATCACCTCCATGACTGTCCCTAACGAACGCCACCTGCCACGCTTTCGGCCTATCCCTGGCGGCATTAAAAAATCGTAGCGTGATAACGATGGTTCCGATGCGCGTGCCGCTCGAAGGCGATTACAGGGGAGATACAGCCCTTTCCAAAGAGCCATGAACAGACTTTCTACTCCCAAGGAGACAAGAGATATTACGCGCATTTTCTCCGACGCGCACCACGTTTAAAAAATCGTAGCGTGAGAACGGTGGGTCCGATCCGCGTGCCGCTTAAAGGCGATTACAGGGGAGATGCATCCCTTTCCAAAGAGCCATGAACAGACTTTCTACTCCCAAGGAGACAATAGATATTAAGCCGAAATGACGTCCGACGCGCGCATTTTCTCCGACGCGCACCACATTTAAAAAAATCATAGCGTGAAAACCGTGGGTTCGATCCGCGTGCCGCTCGAAGGCGATTACAGCGGAGATGCAGCCCTTTCCAAAGAGCCATGAAAAGACTTTCTACTCCCAAGGAGACAAGAGATATTAAGCCGAAATGACGTCCGACGCGCGCATTTCCTCCGCCGCGCACCACATTTAAAAAAATCATAGCGTGAAAACCGTGGGTTCGATCCGCGTGCCGCTTAAAGGCGATTACAGGGGAGATGCAGCCCTTTCCAAAGAGCCATGAAAAGACTTTCTACTCCCAAGGAGACAAGAGATATTAAGCCGAAATGACGTCCGACGCGCGCATTTCCTCCGCCGCGCAACACATTTAAAAAAATCATAGCGTGAAAACCGTGGGTTCGATCCGCGTGCCGCTCGAAGGCGATTACAGGGGAGATGCAGCCCTTTCCAAAGAGCCATGAACAGACTTTCTACTCCCAATGAGACAAGAGATATCAAGCCGCAAATACGTCCGGCGCGCGTCTATTCTCCGCCGCGCAACACATTTAAAAAAATCGTAGCGTGAAAACCGTGGGTTCGATCCGCGTGCCGCTTAAAGGCGATTACAGGGGAGATGCAGCCCTTTCCAAAGAGCCATGAAAAGACTTTCTACTCCCAAGGAGACAAGAGATATTAAGCCGAAATGACGTCCGACGCGAGCATTTCCTCCGCCGCGCACCACATTTAAAAAAATCATAGCGTGAAAACCGTGGGTTCGATCCGCGTGCCGCTCGAAGGCGATTACAGGGGAGATGCAGCCCTTTCCAAAGAGGCATGAACAGACTTCCTACTCCCAAGGAGCCCAAAGATATTAAGCCGCAAATACGTCCTACGCGCGTCTTTTCTACGCCGCGCACCACATTTAAAAAATCGTATCGGAAGAACGGTGGGTCCAATCCGCGTGCCGCTTAAAGGCGATTACAAGGGAGATGCAAACCTTTCCAAAGAGCCATGAAAAGACTTTCTACTCCCAAGGAGACAATAGATATTAAGCCGAAATGACGTCCGACGCGCGCATTTTCTCCGACGCGCACCACATTTAAAAAAATCATAGCGTGAAAACCGTGGGTTCGATCCGCGTGCCGCTCGAAGGCGATTACAGCGGAGATGCAGCCCTTTCCAAAGAGCCATGAAAAGACTTTCTACTCCCAAGGAGACAAGAGATATTAAGCCGAAATGACGTCCGACGCGCGCATTTCCTCCGCCGCGCACCACATTTAAAAAAATCATAGCGTGAAAACCGTGGGTTCGATCCGCGTGCCGCTCAAAGGCGATTACAGGGGAGATGCAGCCCTTTCCAAAGAGCCATGAACAGACTTTCTACACCCAATGAGACAAGAGATATTAAGCCGCAAATACGTCCGGCGCGCGTCTTTTCTCCGCCGCGCAACACATTTAAAAAAAATCGTAGCGTGAAAAACGTGGGTTCGATCCACGTGCCGCTCGAAGGCGATTACAGGGGAGATGCATCCCTTTCAAAAGAGCCATGAACAGACTTTCTACTCCCAAGGAGACCAGAAATATTAACATATAAAGCGTTACGCTCCAGTCGGATGAACGAGAAACGCTTGTACAATTGCAACGAATTGGAGGAGAAAGTTTAAACAAACGCGCTGACTTTGAACGCTCACATCTAGGCCGGGCCAACTCCAAATGGCGTGCAACTCGGTGTGCATGACCTCCATGACTGTCCCTAACGAACGCCACCTGCCACGCTTTCGGCCTATCCCTGGCGGCATTAAAAAATCGTAGCGTGATAACGATGGTTCCGATGCGCGTGCCGCTCGAAGGCGATTACAGGGGAGATACAGCCCTTTCCAAAGAGCCATGAACAGACTTTCTACTCCCAAGGAGACAAGAGATATTACGCGCATTTTCTCCGACGCGCACCACGTTTAAAAAATCGTAGCGTGAGAACGATGGGTCCGATCCGCGTGCCGCTTAAAGGCGATTACAGGGGAGATGCAACCCTTTCCAAAGAACCATGAAAAGACTTTCTACTCCCAAGGAGACAAGAGATATTAAGCCGCAATGACGTCCGACGCGCGCATTTTCTCTGCCGCGCAGCACATTTAAAAAAATCATAGCGTGAAAACCGTGGGTTCGATCCGCGTGCCGCTCGAAGGCGATTAGAGGGGAGATGCAGCCCTTTCCAAAGAGGCATGAACAGACTTCCTACTCCCAAGGAGCCCAAAGATATTAAGCCGCAAATACATCCTACGCGCGTCTTTTCTACGCCGCGCAACACATTTAAAAAATCGTAGCGTAAGAACGGTGGGTCCGATCCGCGTGCCGCTTAAAGGCGATTACAGGGGAGATGCAAACCTTTCCAAAGAGCCATGAAAAGACTTTCTACTCCCAAGGAGACAAGAGATATTAAGCCGCAATGACGTCCGACGCGCGCATTTTCTCCGACGCGCAACACATTTAAAAAAAATCATAGCGTGAAAACCGTGGGTTCGATCCGCGTGCCGCTCGAAGGCGATTACAGGGGAGATGCAGCCCTTTCCAAAGAGCCATGAACAGACTTTCTACTCCCAATGAGACAAGAGATATCAAGCCGCAAATACGTCCGGCGCGCGTCTATTCTCCGCCGCGCAACACATTTAAAAAAATCGTAGCGTGAAAACCGTGGGTTCGATCCGCGTGCCGCTTAAAGCCGATTACAGGGGAGATGCAGCCCTTTCCAAAGAGCCATGAAAAGACTTTCTACTCCCAAGGAGACAAGAGATATTAAGCCGAAATGACGTCCGACGCGCGCATTTCCTCCGCCGCGCACCACATTTAAAAAAATCATAGCGTGAAAACCGTGGGTTCGATCCGCGTGCCGCTCGAAGGCGATTACAGGGGAGATGCAGCCCTTTCCAAAGAGGCATGAACAGACTTCCTACTCCCAAGGAGCCCAAAGATATTAAGCCGCAAATACGTCCTACGCGCGTCTTTTCTACGCCGCGCACCACATTTAAAAAATCGTATCGGAAGAACGGTGGGTCCAATCCGCGTGCCGCTTAAAGGCGATTACAAGGGAGATGCAAACCTTTCCAAAGAGCCATGAAAAGACTTTCTACTCCCAAGGAGACAATAGATATTAAGCCGAAATGACGTCCGACGCGCGCATTTTCTCCGACGCGCACCACATTTAAAAAAATCATAGCGTGAAAACCGTGGGTTCGATCCGCGTGCCGCTCGAAGGCGATTACAGCGGAGATGCAGCCCTTTCCAAAGAGCCATGAAAAGACTTTCTACTCCCAAGGAGACAAGAGATATTAAGCCGAAATGACGTCCGACGCGCGCATTTACTCCGCCGCGCACCACATTTAAAAAAATCATAGCGTGAAAACCGTGGGTTCGATCCGCGTGCCGCTCGAAGGCGATTAGAGGGGAGATGCAGCCCTTTCCAAAGAGCCATGAACAGACTTTCTACTCCCAAGGAGACCAGAAATATTAACTTATAAAGCGTTACGCTCCAGTCGGATGAACGAGAAACGCTTGTACAATTGCAACGAATTGGAGGAGAAAGTTTAAACAAACGCGCTGACTTTGAACGCTCACATCTAGGCCGGGCCAACTCCAAATGGCGTGCAACTCGGTGTGCATCACCTCCATGACTGTCCCTAACGAACGCCACCTGCCACGCTTTCGGCCTATCCCTGGCGGCATTAAAAAATCGTAGCGTGATAACGATGGTTCCGATGCGCGTGCCGCTCGAAGGCGATTACAGGGGAGATACAGCCCTTTCCAAAGAGCCATGAACAGACTTTCTACTCCCAAGGAGACAAGAGATATTACGCGCATTTTCTCCGACGCGCACCACGTTTAAGAAATCGTAGCGTGAGAACGGTGGGTCCGATCCGCGTGCCGCTTAAAGGCGATTACAGGGGAGATGCAACCCTTTCCAAAGAGGCATGAACAGACTTCCTACTCCCAAGGAGACAAGAGATATTAAGCCGCAATGACGTCCGACGCGCGCATTTTCTCCGCCGCGCAGCACATTTAAAAAAATCATAGCGTGAAAACCGTGGGTTCGATCCGCGTGCCGCTCGAAGGCGATTACAGGGGAGATGGAGCCCTTTCCAAAGAGGCATGAACAGACTTCCTACTCCCAAGGAGCCCAAAGATATTAAGCCGCAAATACGTCCTACGCGCGTCTTTTCTACGCCGCGCACCACATTTAAAAAATCGTAGCGTAAGAACGGTGGGTCCGATCCGCGTGCCGCTTAAAGGCGATTACAGGGGACATGCAAACCTTTCCAAAGAGCCATGAAAAGACTTTCTACTCCCAAGGAGACAAGAGATATTAAGCCGCAATGACGTCCGACGCGCGCATTTTCTCCGACGCGCAACACATTTAAAAAAATCATAGCGTGAAAACCGTGGGTTCGATCCGCGTGCCGCTCGAAGGCGATTACAGGGGAGATGCAGCCCTTTCCAAAGAGCCATGAACAGACTTTCTACTCCCAATGAGACAAGAGATATCAAGCCGCAAATACGTCCGGCGCGCGTCTATTCTCCGCCGCGAAACACATTTAAAAAAATCGTAGCGTGAAAACCGTGGGTTCGATACGCGTGCCGCTTAAAGGCGATTACAGGGGAGATGCAGCCCTTTCCAAAGAGCCATGAAAAGACTTTCTACTCCCAAGGAGACAAGAGATATTAAGCCGAAATGACGTCCGACGCGCGCATTTCCTCCGCCGCGCACCACATTTAAAAAAATCATAGCGTGAAAACCGTGGGTTCGATCCGCGTGCCGCTCGAAGGCGATTACAGGGGAGATGCAGCCCTTTCCACAGAGGCATGAACAGACTTCCTACTCCCAAGGAGCCCAAAGATATTAAGCCGCAAATACGTCCTACGCGCGTCTTTTCTACGCCGCGCACCACATTTAAAAAATCGTATCGGAAGAACGGTGGGTCCAATCCGCGTGCCGCTTAAAGGCGATTACAAGGGAGATGCAAACCTTTCCAAAGAGCCATGAAAAGACTTTCTACTCCCAAGGAGACAATAGATATTAAGCCGAAATGACGTCCGACGCGCGCATTTTCTCCGCCGCGCACCACATTTAAAAAAATCATAGCGTGAAAACCGTGGGTTCGATCCGCGTGCCGCTCGAAGGCGATTACAGGGGAGATGCAGCCCTTTCCAAAGAGCCATGAACAGACTTTCTACTCCCAATGAGACAAGAGATATCAAGCCGCAAATACGTCCGGCGCGCGTCTATTCTCCGCCGCGAAACACATTTAAAAAAATCGTAGCGTGAAAACCGTGGGTTCGATACGCGTGCCGCTTAAAGGCGATTACAGGGGAGATGCAGCCCTTTCCAAAGAGCCATGAAAAGACTTTCTACTCCCAAGGAGACAAGAGATATTAAGCCGAAATGACGTCCGACGCGCGCATTTCCTCCGCCGCGCACCACATTTAAAAAAATCATAGCGTGAAAACCGTGGGTTCGATCCGCGTGCCGCTCGAAGGCGATTACAGGGGAGATGCAGCCCTTTCCAAAGAGGCATGAACAGACTTCCTACTCCCAAGGAGCCCAAAGATATTAAGCCGCAAATACGTCCTACGCGCGTCTTTTCTACGCCGCGCACCACATTTAAAAAATCGTATCGGAAGAACGGTGGGTCCAATCCGCGTGCCGCTTAAAGGCGATTACAAGGGAGATGCAAACCTTTCCAAAGAGCCATGAAAAGACTTTCTACTCCCAAGGAGACAATAGATATTAAGCCGAAATGACGTCCGACGCGCGCATTTTCTCCGCCGCGCACCACATTTAAAAAAATCATAGCGTGAAAACCGTGGGTTCGATCCGCGTGCCGCTCGAAGGCGATTACAGCGGAGATGCAGCCCTTTCCAAAGAGCCATGAAAAGACTTTCTACTCCCAAGGAGACAAGAGATATTAAGCCGAAATGACGTCCGACGCGCGCATTTACTCCGCCGCGCACCACATTTAAAAAAATCATAGCGTGAAAACCGTGGGTTCGATCCGCGTGCCGCTCGAAGGCGATTAGAGGGGAGATGCAGCCCTTTCCAAAGAGCCATGAACAGACTTTCTACTCCCAAGGAGACCAGAAATATTAACTTATAAAGCGTTACGCTCCAGTCGGATGAACGAGAAACGCTTGTACAATTGCAACGAATTGGAGGAGAAAGTTTAAACAAACGCGCTGACTTTGAACGCTCACATCTAGGCCGGGCCAACTCCAAATGGCGTGCAACTCGGTGTG
The DNA here is from genome assembly GCF_041902795.1 of Electrophorus electricus. Lineage (NCBI taxonomy): Eukaryota > Metazoa > Chordata > Actinopteri > Gymnotiformes > Gymnotidae > Electrophorus > Electrophorus electricus. Next base: position 27,180,558 of record NC_137505.1, on the reverse strand, counting down.
CATCACCTCCATGACTGTCCCTAACGAACGCCACCTGCCACGCTTTCGGCCTATCCCTGGCGGCATTAAAAAATCGTAGCGTGATAACGATGGTTCCGATGCGCGTGCCGCTCGAAGGCGATTACAGGGGAGATACAGCCCTTTCCAAAGAGCCATGAACAGACTTTCTACTCCCAAGGAGACAAGAGATATTACGCGCATTTTCTCCGACGCGCACCACGTTTAAGAAATCGTAGCGTGAGAACGGTGGGTCCGATCCGCGTGCCGCTTAAAGGCGATTACAGGGGAGATGCAACCCTTTCCAAAGAGGCATGAACAGACTTCCTACTCCCAAGGAGACAAGAGATATTAAGCCGCAATGACGTCCGACGCGCGCATTTTCTCCGCCGCGCAGCACATTTAAAAAAATCATAGCGTGAAAACCGTGGGTTCGATCCGCGTGCCGCTCGAAGGCGATTACAGGGGAGATGGAGCCCTTTCCAAAGAGGCATGAACAGACTTCCTACTCCCAAGGAGCCCAAAGATATTAAGCCGCAAATACGTCCTACGCGCGTCTTTTCTACGCCGCGCACCACATTTAAAAAATCGTAGCGTAAGAACGGTGGGTCCGATCCGCGTGCCGCTTAAAGGCGATTACAGGGGACATGCAAACCTTTCCAAAGAGCCATGAAAAGACTTTCTACTCCCAAGGAGACAAGAGATATTAAGCCGCAATGACGTCCGACGCGCGCATTTTCTCCGACGCGCAACACATTTAAAAAAATCATAGCGTGAAAACCGTGGGTTCGATCCGCGTGCCGCTCGAAGGCGATTACAGGGGAGATGCAGCCCTTTCCAAAGAGCCATGAACAGACTTTCTACTCCCAATGAGACAAGAGATATCAAGCCGCAAATACGTCCGGCGCGCGTCTATTCTCCGCCGCGAAACACATTTAAAAAAATCGTAGCGTGAAAACCGTGGGTTCGATACGCGTGCCGCTTAAAGGCGATTACAGGGGAGATGCAGCCCTTTCCAAAGAGCCATGAAAAGACTTTCTACTCCCAAGGAGACAAGAGATATTAAGCCGAAATGACGTCCGACGCGCGCATTTCCTCCGCCGCGCACCACATTTAAAAAAATCATAGCGTGAAAACCGTGGGTTCGATCCGCGTGCCGCTCGAAGGCGATTACAGGGGAGATGCAGCCCTTTCCAAAGAGGCATGAACAGACTTCCTACTCCCAAGGAGCCCAAAGATATTAAGCCGCAAATACGTCCTACGCGCGTCTTTTCTACGCCGCGCACCACATTTAAAAAATCGTATCGGAAGAACGGTGGGTCCAATCCGCGTGCCGCTTAAAGGCGATTACAAGGGAGATGCAAACCTTTCCAAAGAGCCATGAAAAGACTTTCTACTCCCAAGGAGACAATAGATATTAAGCCGAAATGACGTCCGACGCGCGCATTTTCTCCGCCGCGCACCACATTTAAAAAAATCATAGCGTGAAAACCGTGGGTTCGATCCGCGTGCCGCTCGAAGGCGATTACAGGGGAGATGCAGCCCTTTCCAAAGAGCCATGAACAGACTTTCTACTCCCAATGAGACAAGAGATATCAAGCCGCAAATACGTCCGGCGCGCGTCTATTCTCCGCCGCGAAACACATTTAAAAAAATCGTAGCGTGAAAACCGTGGGTTCGATACGCGTGCCGCTTAAAGGCGATTACAGGGGAGATGCAGCCCTTTCCAAAGAGCCATGAAAAGACTTTCTACTCCCAAGGAGACAAGAGATATTAAGCCGAAATGACGTCCGACGCGCGCATTTCCTCCGCCGCGCACCACATTTAAAAAAATCATAGCGTGAAAACCGTGGGTTCGATCCGCGTGCCGCTCGAAGGCGATTACAGGGGAGATGCAGCCCTTTCCAAAGAGGCATGAACAGACTTCCTACTCCCAAGGAGCCCAAAGATATTAAGCCGCAAATACGTCCTACGCGCGTCTTTTCTACGCCGCGCACCACATTTAAAAAATCGTATCGGAAGAACGGTGGGTCCAATCCGCGTGCCGCTTAAAGGCGATTACAAGGGAGATGCAAACCTTTCCAAAGAGCCATGAAAAGACTTTCTACTCCCAAGGAGACAATAGATATTAAGCCGAAATGACGTCCGACGCGCGCATTTTCTCCGCCGCGCACCACATTTAAAAAAATCATAGCGTGAAAACCGTGGGTTCGATCCGCGTGCCGCTCGAAGGCGATTACAGCGGAGATGCAGCCCTTTCCAAAGAGCCATGAAAAGACTTTCTACTCCCAAGGAGACAAGAGATATTAAGCCGAAATGACGTCCGACGCGCGCATTTCCTCCGCCGCGCACCACATTTAAAAAACTCATAGCGTGAAAACCGTGGGTTCGATCCGCGTGCCGCTCAAAGGCGATTACAGGGGAGATGCAGCCCTTTCCAAAGAGCCATGAACAGACTTTCTACTCCCAATGAGACAAGAGATATCAAGCCGCAAATACGTCCGGCGCGCGTCTATTCTCCGCCGCGCAACACATTTAAAAAAATCGTAGCGTGAAAACCGTGGGTTCGATCCGCGTGCCGCTTAAAGGCGATTACAGGGGAGATGCAGCCCTTTCCAAAGAGCCATGAAAAGACTTTCTACTCCCAAGGAGACAAGAGATATTAAGCCGAAATGACGTCCGACGCGCGCATTTCCTCGGCCGCGCACCACATTTAAAAAAATCATAGCGTGAAAACCGTGGGTTCGATCCGCGTGCCGCTCGAAGGCGATTACAGGGGAGATGCAGCCCTTTCCAAAGAGGCATGAACAGACTTCCTACTCCCAAGGAGCCCAAAGATATTAAGCCGCAAATACGTCCTACGTGCGTCTTTTCTACGCCGCGCACCACATTTAAAAAATCGTATCGGAAGAACGGTGGGTCCAATCCGCGTGCCGCTTAAAGGCGATTACAAGGGAGATGCAAACCTTTCCAAAGAGCCATGAAAAGACTTTCTACTCCCAAGGAGACAATAGATATTAAGCCGAAATGACGTCCGACGCGCGCATTTTCTCCGACGCGCACCACATTTAAAAAAATCATAGCGTGAAAACCGTGGGTTCGATCCGCGTGCCGCTCGAAGGCGATTACAGCGGAGATGCAGCCCTTTCCAAAGAGCCATGAAAAGACTTTCTACTCCCAAGGAGACAAGAGATATTAAGCCGAAATGACGTCCGACGCGCGCATTTCCTCCGCCGCGCACCACATTTAAAAAAATCATAGCGTGAAAACCGTGGGTTCGATCCGCGTGCCGCTCGAAGGCGATTACAGGGGAGATGCAGCCCTTTCCAAAGAGCCATGAACAGACTTTCTACTCCCAAGGAGACAATAGATATTAAGCCGAAATGACGTCCGACGCGCGCATTTTCTCCGACGCGCACCACATTTAAAAAAATCATAGCGTGAAAACCGTGGGTTCGATCCGCGTGCCGCTCGAAGGCGATTACAGCGGAGATGCAGCCCTTTCCAAAGAGCCATGAAAAGACTTTCTACTCCCAAGGAGACAAGAGATATTAAGCCGAAATGACGTCCGACGCGCGCATTTCCTCCGCCGCGCACCACATTTAAAAAAATCATAGCGTGAAAACCGTGGGTTCGATCCGCGTGCCGCTCGAAGGCGATTACAGGGGAGATGCAGCCCTTTCCAAAGAGCCATGAACAGACTTTCTACTCCCAAGGAGACCAGAAATATTAACTTATAAAGCGTTACGCTCCAGTCGGATGAACGAGAAACGCTTGTACAATTGCAAAGAATTGGAGGAGAAAGTTTAAACAAACGCGCTGACTTTGAACGCTCACATCTAGGCCGGGCCAACTCCAAATGGCGTGCAACTCGGTGTGCATCACCTCCATGACTGTCCCTAACGAACGCCACCTGCCACGCTTTCGGCCTATCCCTGGCGGCATTAAAAAATCGTAGCGTGATAACGATGGTTCCGATGCGCGTGCCGCTCGAAGGCGATTACAGGGGAGATACAGCCCTTTCCAAAGAGCCATGAACAGACTTCCTACTCCCAAGGAGCCCAAAGATATTAAGCCGCAAATACGTCCTACGCGCGTCTTTTCTACGCCGCGCACCACATTTAAAAAATCGTAGCGTAAGAACGGTGGGTCCGATCCGCGTGCCGCTTAAAGGCGATTACAGGGGACATGCAAACCTTTCCAAAGAGCCATGAAAAGACTTTCTACTCCCAAGGAGACAAGAGATATTAAGCCGCAATGACGTCCGACGCGCGCATTTTCTCCGACGCGCAACACATTTAAAAAAATCATAGCGTGAAAACCGTGGGTTCGATCCGCGTGCCGCTCGAAGGCGATTACAGGGGAGATGCAGCCCTTTCCAAAGAGCCATGAACAGACTTTCTACTCCCAATGAGACAAGAGATATCAAGCCGCAAATACGTCCGGCGCGCGTCTATTCTCCGCCGCGAAACACATTTAAAAAAATCGTAGCGTGAAAACCGTGGGTTCGATCCGCGTGCCGCTTAAAGGCGATTACAGGGGAGATGCAGCCCTTTCCAAAGAGCCATGAAAAGACTTTCTACTCCCAAGGAGACAAGAGATATTAAGCCGAAATGACGTCCGACGCGCGCATTTCCTCCGCCGCGCACCACATTTAAAAAAATCATAGCGTGAAAACCGTGGGTTCGATCCGCGTGCCGCTCGAAGGCGATTACAGGGGAGATGCAGCCCTTTCCAAAGAGGCATGAACAGACTTCCTACTCCCAAGGAGCCCAAAGATATTAAGCCGCAAATACGTCCTACGCGCGTCTTTTCTACACCGCGCACCACATTTAAAAAATCGTATCGGAAGAACGGTGGGTCCAATCCGCGTGCCGCTTAAAGGCGATTACAAGGGAGATGCAAACCTTTCCAAAGAGCCATGAAAAGACTTTCTACTCCCAAGGAGACAATAGATATTAAGCCGAAATGACGTCCGACGCGCGCATTTTCTCCGCCGCGCACCACATTTAAAAAAATCATAGCGTGAAAACCGTGGGTTCGATCCGCGTGCCGCTCGAAGGCGATTACAGCGGAGATGCAGCCCTTTCCAAAGAGCCATGAAAAGACTTTCTACTCCCAAGGAGACAAGAGATATTAAGCCGAAATGACGTCCGACGCGCGCATTTCCTCCGCCGCGCACCACATTTAAAAAACTCATAGCGTGAAAACCGTGGGTTCGATCCGCGTGCCGCTCAAAGGCGATTACAGGGGAGATGCAGCCCTTTCCAAAGAGCCATGAACAGACTTTCTACTCCCAATGAGACAAGAGATATCAAGCCGCAAATACGTCCGGCGCGCGTCTATTCTCCGCCGCGCAACACATTTAAAAAAATCGTAGCGTGAAAACCGTGGGTTCGATCCGCGTGCCGCTTAAAGGCGATTACAGGGGAGATGCAGCCCTTTCCAAAGAGCCATGAAAAGACTTTCTACTCCCAAGGAGACAAGAGATATTAAGCCGAAATGACGTCCGACGCGCGCATTTCCTCCGCCGCGCACCACATTTAAAAAAATCATAGCGTGAAAACCGTGGGTTCGATCCGCGTGCCGCTCGAAGGCGATTACAGGGGAGATGCAGCCCTTTCCAAAGAGGCATGAACAGACTTCCTACTCCCAAGGAGCCCAAAGATATTAAGCCGCAAATACGTCCTACGTGCGTCTTTTCTACGCCGCGCACCACATTTAAAAAATCGTATCGGAAGAACGGTGGGTCCAATCCGCGTGCCGCTTAAAGGCGATTACAAGGGAGATGCAAACCTTTCCAAAGAGCCATGAAAAGACTTTCTACTCCCAAGGAGACAATAGATATTAAGCCGAAATGACGTCCGACGCGCGCATTTTCTCCGACGCGCACCACATTTAAAAAAATCATAGCGTGAAAACCGTGGGTTCGATCCGCGTGCCGCTCGAAGGCGATTACAGCGGAGATGCAGCCCTTTCCAAAGAGCCATGAAAAGACTTTCTACTCCCAAGGAGACAAGAGATATTAAGCCGAAATGACGTCCGACGCGCGCATTTCCTCCGCCGCGCACCACATTTAAAAAAATCATAGCGTGAAAACCGTGGGTTCGATCCGCGTGCCGCTCGAAGGCGATTACAGGGGAGATGCAGCCCTTTCCAAAGAGCCATGAACAGACTTTCTACTCCCAAGGAGACCAGAAATATTAACTTATAAAGCGTTACGCTCCAGTCGGATGAACGAGAAACGCTTGTACAATTGCAACGAATTGGAGGAGAAAGTTTAAACAAACGCGCTGACTTTGAACGCTCACATCTAGGCCGGGCCAACTCCAAATGGCGTGCAACTCGGTGTGCATCACCTCCATGACTGTCCCTAACGAACGCCACCTGCCACGCTTTCGGCCTATCCCTGGCGGCATTAAAAAATCGTAGCGTGATAACGATGGTTCCGATGCGCGTGCCGCTCGAAGGCGATTACAGGGGAGATACAGCCCTTTCCAAAGAGCCATGAACAGACTTTCTACTCCCAAGGAGACAAGAGATATTACGCGCATTTTCTCCGACGCGCACCACGTTTAAAAAATCGTAGCGTGAGAACGGTGGGTCCGATCCGCGTGCCGCTTAAAGGCGATTACAGGGGAAATGCAACCCTTTCCAAAGAGGCATGAACAGACTTCCTACTCCCAAGGAGACAAGAGCTATTAAGCCGCAATGACGTCCGACGCGCGCATTTTCTCCGCCGCGCAGCACATTTAAAAAAATCATAGCGTGAAAACCGTGGGTTCGATCCGCGTGCCGCTCGAAGCCGATTACAGGGGAGATGGAGCCCTTTCCAAAGAGGCATGAACAGACTTTCTACTCCCAATGAGACAAGAGATATCAAGCCGCAAATACGTCCGGCGCGCGTCTATTCTCCGCCGCGAAACACATTTAAAAAAATCGTAGCGTGAAAACCGTGGGTTCGATCCGCGTGCCGCTCGAAGGCGATTACAGGGGAGATGCAGCCCTTTCCAAAGAGGCATGAACAGACTTCCTACTCCCAAGGAGCCCAAAGATATTAAGCCGCAAATACGTCCTACGCGCGTCTTTTCTACGCCGCGCACCACATTTAAAAAATCGTATCGGAAGAACGGTGGGTCCAATCCGCGTGCCGCTTAAAGGCGATTACAAGGGAGATGCAAACCTTTCCAAAGAGCCATGAAAAGACTTTCTACTCCCAAGGAGACAATAGATATTAAGCCGAAATGACGTCCGACGCGCGCATTTTCTCCGCCGCGCACCACATTTAAAAAAATCATAGCGTGAAAACCGTGGGTTCGATCCGCGTGCCGCTCGAAGGCGATTACAGCGGAGATGCAGCCCTTTCCAAAGAGCCATGAAAAGACTTTCTACTCCCAAGGAGACAAGAGATATTAAGCCGAAATGACGTCCGACGCGCGCATTTCCTCCGCCGCGCACCACATTTAAAAAACTCATAGCGTGAAAACCGTGGGTTCGATCCGCGTGCCGCTCAAAGGCGATTACAGGGGAGATGCAGCCCTTTCCAAAGAGCCATGAACAGACTTTCTACTCCCAATGAGACAAGAGATATCAAGCCGCAAATACGTCCGGCGCGCGTCTATTCTCCGCCGCGCAACACATTTAAAAAAATCGTAGCGTGAAAACCGTGGGTTCGATCCGCGTGCCGCTTAAAGGCGATCACAGGGGAGATGCAGCCCTTTCCAAAGAGCCATGAAAAGACTTTCTACTCCCAAGGAGACAAGAGATATTAAGCCGAAATGACGTCCGACGCGCGCATTTCCTCCGCCGCGCACCACATTTAAAAAAATCATAGCGTGAAAACCGTGGGTTCGATCCGCGTGCCGCTCGAAGGCGATTACAGGGGAGATGCAGCCCTTTCCAAAGAGGCATGAACAGACTTCCTACTCCCAAGGAGCCCAAAGATATTAAGCCGCAAATACGTCCTACGTGCGTCTTTTCTACGCCGCGCACCACATTTAAAAAATCGTATCGGAAGAACGGTGGGTCCAATCCGCGTGCCGCTTAAAGGCGATTACAAGGGAGATGCAAACCTTTCCAAAGAGCCATGAAAAGACTTTCTACTCCCAAGGAGACAATAGATATTAAGCCGAAATGACGTCCGACGCGCGCATTTTCTCCGACGCGCACCACATTTAAAAAAATCATAGCGTGAAAACCGTGGGTTCGATCCGCGTGCCGCTCGAAGGCGATTACAGCGGAGATGCAGCCCTTTCCAAAGAGCCATGAAAAGACTTTCTACTCCCAAGGAGACAAGAGATATTAAGCCGAAATGACGTCCGACGCGCGCATTTTCTCCGCCGCGCAACACATTTAAAAAAATCATAGCGTGAAAACCGTGGGTTCGATCCGCGTGCCGCTCGAAGGCGATTACAGGGGAGATGGAGCCCTTTCCAAAGAGGCATGAACAGACTTCCTACTCCCAAGGAGCCCAAAGATATTAAGCCGCAAATACGTCCTACGCGCGTCTTTTCTACGCCGCGCACCACATTTAAAAAATCGTAGCGTAAGAACGGTGGGTCCGATCCGCGTGCCGCTTAAAGGCGATTACAGGGGAGATGCAAACCTTTCCAAAGAGCCATGAAAAGACTTTCTACTCCCAAGGAGACAAGAGATATTAAGCCGCAATGACGTCCGACGCGCGCATTTATTGCGCCGCGCACCACATTTAAAAAATCGTAGCGTGAAAAACGTGGGTTCGATCCGCGTGCCGCTCGAAGGCGATTACAGGGGAGATGCATCCCTTTCAAAAGAGCCATGAACAGACTTTCTACTCCCAAGGAGACCAGAAATATTAACATATAAAGCGTTACGCTCCAGTCGGATGAACGAGAAACGCTTGTACAATTGCAACGAATTGGAGGAGAAAGTTTAAACAAACGCGCTGACTTTGAAGGCTCACATCTAGGCCGGGCCATGTCCAAATGGCCTGCAACTCGGTCCGGAACACGTCCATGACTTTTCCTAACGAACGCCACCTGCCAAGCTTTCGGCCCGTCCCTGTCGGCATTAAAAAATCGTAGCGTGATAACGATGGTTCCGATCCGCGTGCCGCGCGAAGGCGATTACAGGGGAGATGCAGCCCTTTCCAAAGAGCCATGAACAGACTTCCTACTCCCAAGGAGCCCAAAGATATTAAGCCGCAAATACGTCCTACGCGCGTCTTTTCTACGCCGCGCACCACATTTAAAAAATCGTAGCGTAAGAACGGTGGGTCCGATCCGCGTGCCGCTTAAAGGCGATTACAGGGGAGATGCAAACCTTTCCAAAGAGCCATGAAAAGACTTTCTACTCCCAAGGAGACAAGAGATATTAAGCCGCAATGACGTCCGACGCGCGCATTTTCTCCGACGCGCAACACATTTAAAAAAATCATAGCGTGAAAACCGTGGGTTCGATCCGCGTGCCGCTCGAAGGCGATTACAGGGGAGATGCAGCCCTTTCCAAAGAGCCATGAACAGACTTTCTACTCCCAATGAGACAAGAGATATCAAGCCGCAAATACGTCCGGCGCGCGTCTATTCTCCGCCGCGCAACACATTTAAAAAAATCGTAGCGTGAAAACCGTGGGTTCGATCCGCGTGCCGCTTAAAGGCGATTACAGGGGAGATGCAGCCCTTTCCAAAGAGCCATGAAAAGACTTTCTACTCCCAAGGAGACAAGAGATATTAAGCCGAAATGACGTCCGACGCGCGCATTTCCTCCGCCGCGCACCACATTTAAAAAAATCATAGCGTGAAAACCGTGGGTTCGATCCGCGTGCCGCTCGAAGGCGATTACAGGGGAGATGCAGCCCTTTCCAAAGAGGCATGAACAGACTTCCTACTCCCAAGGAGCCCAAAGATATTAAGCCGCAAATACGTCCTACGCGCGTCTTTTCTACGCCGCGCACCACATTTAAAAAATCGTATCGGAAGAACGGTGGGTCCAATCCGCGTGCCGCTTAAAGGCGATTACAAGGGAGATGCAAACCTTTCCAAAGAGCCATGAAAAGACTTTCTACTCCCAAGGAGACAATAGATATTAAGCCGAAATGACGTCCGACGCGCGCATTTCCTCCGCCGCGCACCACATTTAAAAAAATCATAGCGTGAAAACCGTGGGTTCGATCCGCGTGCCGCTCAAAGGCGATTACAGGGGAGATGCAGCCCTTTCCAAAGAGCCATGAACAGACTTTCTACACCCAATGAGACAAGAGATATTAAGCCGCAAATACGTCCGGCGCGCGTCTTTTCTCCGCCGCGCAACACATTTAAAAAAAATCGTAGCGTGAAAAACGTGGGTTCGATCCGCGTGCCGCTCGAAGGCGATTACAGGGGAGATGCATCCCTTTCAAAAGAGCCATGAACAGACTTTCTACTCCCAAGGAGACCAGAAATATTAACATATAAAGCGTTACGCTCCAGTCGGATGAACGAGAAACGCTTGTACAATTGCAACGAATTGGAGGAGAAACTTTAAACAAACGCGCTGACTTTGAACGCTCACATCTAGGCCGGGCCAACTCCAAATGGCGTGCAACTCGGTGTGCATCACCTCCATGACTGTCCCTAACGAACGCCACCTGCCACGCTTTCGGCCTATCCCTGGCGGCATTAAAAAATCGTAGCGTGATAACGATGGTTCCGATGCGCGTGCCGCTCGAAGGCGATTACAGGGGAGATACAGCCCTTTCCAAAGAGCCATGAACAGACTTTCTACTCCCAAGGAGACAAGAGATATTACGCGCATTTTCTCCGACGCGCACCACGTTTAAAAAATCGTAGCGTGAGAACGATGGGTCCGATCCGCGTGCCGCTTAAAGGCGATTACAGGGGAGATGCAACCCTTTCCAAAGAACCATGAAAAGACTTTCTACTCCCAAGGAGACAAGAGATATTAAGCCGCAATGACGTCCGACGCGCGCATTTTCTCCGCCGCGCAGCACATTTAAAAAAATCATAGCGTGAAAACCGTGGGTTCGATCCGCGTGCCGCTCGAAGGCGATTACAGGGGAGATGGAGCCCTTTCCAAAGAGGCATGAACAGACTTCCTACTCCCAAGGAGCCCAAAGATATTAAGCCGCAAATACGTCCTACGCGCGTCTTTTCTACGCCGCGCACCACATTTAAAAAATCGTAGCGTAAGAACGGTGGGTCCGATCCGCGTGCCGCTTAAAGGCGATTACAGGGGAGATGCAAACCTTTCCAAAGAGCGATGAAAAGACTTTCTACTCCCAAGGAGACAAGAGATATTAAGCCGCAATGACGTCCGACGCGCGCATTTTCTCCGACGCGCAACACATTTAAAAAAATCATAGCGTGAAAACCGTGGGTTCGATCCGCGTGCCGCTCGAAGGCGATTACAGGGGAGATGCAGCCCTTTCCAAAGAGCCATGAACAGACTTTCTACTCCCAATGAGACAAGAGATATCAAGCCGCAAATACGTCCGGCGCGCGTCTATTCTCCGCCGCGCAACACATTTAAAAAAATCGTAGCGTGAAAACCGTGGGTTCAATCCGCGTGCCGCTTAAAGGCGATTACAGGGGAGATGCAGCCCTTTCCAAAGAGCCATGAACAAACTTTCTACTCCCAAGGAGCCCAAAGATATTAAGCCGCAAATAAGTCCTACGCGCGTCTTTTCTACGCCGCGCACCACATTTAAAAAATCGTAGCGTAAGAACGGTGGGTCCGATCCGCGTGCCGCTTAAAGGCGATTACAGGGGAGATGCAAACCTTTCCAAAGAGCCATGAACAGACTTTCTACTCCCAATGAGACAAGAGATATTAAGCCGCAAATACGTCCTACGCGCGTCTTTTCTACGCCGCGCACCACATTTAAAAAATCGTAGCGTAAGAACGGTGGGTCCGATCCGCGTGCCGCTTAAAGGCGATTACAGGGGAGATGCAAACCTTTCCAAAGAGCCATGAAAAGACTTTCTACTCCCAAGGAGACAAGAGATATTAAGCCGCAATGACGTCCGACGCGCGCATTTTCTCCGACGCGCAACACATTTAAAAAAATCATAGCGTGAAAACCGTGGGTTCGATCCGCGTGCCGCTCGAAGGCGATTACAGGGGAGATGCAGCCCTTTCCAAAGATCCATGAACAGACTTCCTACTCCCAAGGAGAAAAGAGATATTAACATATAAAGCGTTACGCTCCAGTCGGATGAGCGAGAAACGCTTGAGCAGTTGCAACGAATTGGAGGAGAAAGTTTAAACAAACGCGCTGACTTTGAACGCTCACATCTAGGTCTGGCCAAGTCCAAATGGCGTGCAACTCGGTGCGCATCACCTCCATGACTGTCCCTAACGAACGCCACCTGCCACGCTTTCGGCCCGTCCCTGGCGGCTTTAAAAAATCGTAGCGTGATAACCGTGGGTCCAATCCGCTTGAAGCTCGAAGGCGATTAGAGGGGAGATGCAGCCCTTTCCAAAGAGCCATGAACAGACTTTCTACACCCAATGAGACAAGAGATATTAAGCCGCAAATACGTCCGGCGCGCGTCTTTTCTCCGCCGTGCAACACATTTAAAAAAAATCGTAGCGTGAAAAACGTGGGTTCGATCCGCGTGCCGCTCGAAGGTGATTACAGGGGAGATGCAGCCCTTTCCAAAGAGCCATGAACAGACTTTCTACTCCCAAGGAGCCCAAAGATATTAAGCCGCAAATAAGTCCTACGCGCGTCTTTTCTACGCCTCGCACCACATTTAAAAAATCGTAGCGTAAGAACGGTGGGTCCGATCCGCGTGCCGCTTAAAGGCGATTACAGGGGAGATGCAACCCTTTCCAAAGAACCATGAAAAGACTTTCTACTCCCAAGGAGACAAGAGATATTAAGCCGCAATGACGTCCGACGCGCGCATTTTCTCCGCCGCGCAGCAAATTTAAAAAAATCATAGCGTGAAAACCGTGGGTTCGATCCGCGTGCCGCTCGAAGGCGATTACAGGGGAGATGCAGCCCTTTCCAAAGAGGCATGAACAGACTTCCTACTCCCAAAGAGCCCAAAGATATTAAGCCGCAAATACGTCCTACGCGCGTCTTTTCTACGCCGCGCACCACATTTAAAAAATCGTAGCGTAAGAACGGTGGGTCCGATCCGCGTGCCGCTTAAAGGCGATTACAGGGGAGATGCAAACCTTTCCAAAGAGCCATGAACAGACTTTCTACTCCCAATGAGACAAGAGATATCAAGCCGCAAATACGTCCGGCGCGCGTCTATTCTCCGCCGCGCAACACATTTAAAAAAAATCGTAGCGTGAAAACCGTGGGTTCGATCCGCGTGCCGCTTAAAGGCGATTACAGGGGAGATGCAGCCCTTTCCAAAGAGGCATGAACAGACTTCCTACTCCCAAGGAGACAAGAGATATTAAGCCGCAATGACGTCCGACGCGCGCATTTTCTCCGCCGCGCAGCACATTTAAAAAAATCATAGCGTGAAAACCGTGGGTTCGATCCGCGTGCCGCTCGAAGGCGATTACAGGGGAGATGCAGCCCTTTCCAAAGAGCCATGAACAGACTTTCTACTCCCAAGGAGACCAGAAATATTAACTTATAAAGCGTTACGCTCCAGTCGGAAGAAAGAGAAACGCTTGTACAATTGCAACGAATTGGAGGAGAAAGTTTAAACAAACGCGCTGACTTTGAACGCTCACATCTAGGCCGGGCCAACTCCAAATGGCGTGCAACTCGGTGTGCATCACCTCCATGACTGTCCCTAACGAACGCCACCTGCCACGCTTTCGGCCTATCCCTGGCGGCATCAAAAAATCGTAGCGTGATAACGATGGTTCCGATGCGCGTGCCGCTCGAAGGCGATTACAGGGGAGATACAGCCCTTTCCAAAGAGCCATGAACAGACTTTCTACTCCCAAGGAGACAAGAGATATTACGCGCATTTTCTCCGACGCGCACCACGTTTAAAAAATCGTAGCGTGAGAACGGTGGGTCCGATCCGCGTGCCGCTTAAAGGCGATTACAGGGGAGATGCAAACCTTTCCAAAGAGCCATGAAAAGACTTTCTACTCCCAAGGAGACAAGAGATATTAAGCCGCAATGACGTCCGACGCGCGCATTTTCTCCGACGCGCAACACATTTAAAAAAATCATAGCGTGAAAACCGTGGGTTCGATCCGCGTGCCGCTCGAAGGCGATTACAGGGGAGATGCAGCCCTTTCCAAAGAGCCATGAACAGACTTTCTACACCCAATGAGACAAGAGATATTAAGCCGCAAATACGTCCGGCGCGCGTCTTTTCTCCGCCGCGCAACACATTTAAAAAAAATCGTAGCGTGAAAAACGTGGGTTCGATCCGCGTGCCGCTCGAAGTTGATTACAGGGGAGATGCAGCCCTTTCCAAAGAGCCATGAACAGACTTTCTACTCCCAAGGAGCCCAAAGATATTAAGCCGCAAATAAGTCCTACGCGCGTCTTTTCTACGCCTCGCACCACATTTAAAAAATCGTAGCGTAAGAACGGTGGGTCCGATCCGCGTGCCGCTTAAAGGCGATTACAGGGGAGATGCAACCCTTTCCAAAGAACCATGAAAAGACTTTCTACTCCCAAGGAGACAAGAGATATTAAGCCGCAATGACGTCCGACGCGCGCATTTTCTCCGCCGCGCAGCACATTTAAAAAAATCATAGCGTGAAAACCGTGGGTTCGATCCGCGTGCCGCTCGAAGGCGATTACAGGGGAGATGCAGCCCTTTCCAAAGAGGCATGAACAGACTTCCTACTCCCAAAGAGCCCAAAGATATTAAGCCGCAAATACGTCCTACGCGCGTCTTTTCTACGCCGCGCACCACATTTAAAAAATCGTATCGGAAGAACGGTGGGTCCAATCCGCGTGCCGCTTAAAGGCGATTACAAGGGAGATGCAAACCTTTCCAAAGAGCCATGAAAAGACTTTCTACTCCCAAGGAGACAATAGATATTAAGCCGAAATGACGTCCGACGCGCGCATTTCCTCCGCCGCGCACCACATTTAAAAAAATCATAGCGTGAAAACCGTGGGTTCGATCCGCGTGCCGCTCAAAGGCGATTACAGGGGAGATGCAGCCCTTTCCAAAGAGCCATGAACAGACTTTCTACACCCAATGAGACAAGAGATATTAAGCCGCAAATACGTCCGGCGCGCGTCTTTTCTCCGCCGCGCAACACATTTAAAAAAAATCGTAGCGTGAAAAACGTGGGTTCGATCCGCGTGCCGCTCGAAGGCGATTACAGGGGAGATGCATCCCTTTCAAAAGAGCCATGAACAGACTTTCTACTCCCAAGGAGACCAGAAATATTAACATATAAAGCGTTACGCTCCAGTCGGATGAACGAGAAACGCTTGTACAATTGCAACGAATTGGAGGAGAAACTTTAAACAAACGCGCTGACTTTGAACGCTCACATCTAGGCCGGGCCAACTCCAAATGGCGTGCAACTCGGTGTGCATCACCTCCATGACTGTCCCTAACGAACGCCACCTGCCACGCTTTCGGCCTATCCCTGGCGGCATTAAAAAATCGTAGCGTGATAACGATGGTTCCGATGCGCGTGCCGCTCGAAGGCGATTACAGGGGAGATACAGCCCTTTCCAAAGAGCCATGAACAGACTTTCTACTCCCAAGGAGACAAGAGATATTACGCGCATTTTCTCCGACGCGCACCACGTTTAAAAAATCGTAGCGTGAGAACGATGGGTCCGATCCGCGTGCCGCTTAAAGGCGATTACAGGGGAGATGCAACCCTTTCCAAAGAACCATGAAAAGACTTTCTACTCCCAAGGAGACAAGAGATATTAAGCCGCAATGACGTCCGACGCGCGCATTTCCTCCGCCGCGCACCACATTTAAAAAACTCATAGCGTGAAAACCGTGGGTTCGATCCGCGTGCCGCTCAAAGGCGATTACAGGGGAGATGCAGCCCTTTCCAAAGAGCCATGAACAGACTTTCTACTCCCAATGAGACAAGAGATATCAAGCCGCAAATACGTCCGGCGCGCGTCTATTCTCCGCCGCGCAACACATTTAAAAAAATCGTAGCGTGAAAACCGTGGGTTCGATCCGCGTGCCGCTTAAAGGCGATTACAGGGGAGATGCAGCCCTTTCCAAAGAGCCATGAAAAGACTTTCTACTCCCAAGGAGACAAGAGATATTAAGCCGAAATGACGTCCGACGCGCGCATTTCCTCCGCCGCGCACCACATTTAAAAAAATCATAGCGTGAAAACCGTGGGTTCGATCCGCGTGCCGCTCGAAGGCGATTACAGGGGAGATGCAGCCCTTTCCAAAGAGGCATGAACAGACTTCCTACTCCCAAGGAGCCCAAAGATATTAAGCCGCAAATACGTCCTACGTGCGTCTTTTCTACGCCGCGCACCACATTTAAAAAATCGTATCGGAAGAACGGTGGGTCCAATCCGCGTGCCGCTTAAAGGCGATTACAAGGGAGATGCAAACCTTTCCAAAGAGCCATGAAAAGACTTTCTACTCCCAAGGAGACAATAGATATTAAGCCGAAATGACGTCCGACGCGCGCATTTTCTCCGACGCGCACCACATTTAAAAAAATCATAGCGTGAAAACCGTGGGTTCGATCCGCGTGCCGCTCGAAGGCGATTACAGCGGAGATGCAGCCCTTTCCAAAGAGCCATGAAAAGACTTTCTACTCCCAAGGAGACAAGAGATATTAAGCCGAAATGACGTCCGACGCGCGCATTTCCTCCGCCGCGCACCACATTTAAAAAAATCATAGCGTGAAAACCGTGGGTTCGATCCGCGTGCCGCTCGAAGCCGATTACAGGGGAGATGCAGCCCTTTCCAAAGAGCCATGAACAGACTTTCTACTCCCAAGGAGACCAGAAATATTAACTTATAAAGCGTTACGCTCCAGTCGGATGAACGAGAAACGCTTGTACAATTGCAACGAATTGGAGGAGAAAGTTTAAACAAACGCGCTGACTTTGAACGCTCACATCTAGGCCGGGCCAACTCCAAATGGCGTGCAACTCGGTGTGCATCACCTCCATGACTGTCCCTAACGAACGCCACCTGCCACGCTTTCGGCCTATCCCTGGCGGCATTAAAAAATCGTAGCGTGATAACGATGGTTCCGATGCGCGTGCCGCTCGAAGGCGATTACAGGGGAGATACAGCCCTTTCCAAAGAGCCATGAACAGACTTTCTACTCCCAAGGAGACAAGAGATATTACGCGCATTTTCTCCGACGCGCACCACGTTTAAAAAATCGTAGCGTGAGAACGGTGGGTCCGATCCGCGTGCCGCTTAAAGGCGATTACAGGGGAAATGCAACCCTTTCCAAAGAGGCATGAACAGACTTCCTACTCCCAAGGAGACAAGAGATATTAAGCCGCAATGACGTCCGACGCGCGCATTTTCTCCGCCGCGCAGCACATTTAAAAAAATCATAGCGTGAAAACCGTGGGTTCGATCCGCGTGCCGCTCGAAGCCGATTACAGGGGAGATGGAGCCCTTTCCAAAGAGGCATGAACAGACTTCCTACTCCCAAGGAGCCCAAAGATATTAAGCCGCAAATACGTCCTACGCGCGTCTTTTCTACGCCGCGCACCACATTTAAAAAATCGTAGCGTAAGAACGGTGGGTCCGATCCGCGTGCCGCTTAAAGGCGATTACAGGGGACATGCAAACCTTTCCAAAGAGCCATGAAAAGACTTTCTACTCCCAAGGAGACAAGAGATATTAAGCCGCAATGACGTCCGACGCGCGCATTTTCTCCGACGCGCAACACATTTAAAAAAATCATAGCGTGAAAACCGTGGGTTCGATCCGCGTGCCGCTCGAAGGCGATTACAGGGGAGATGCAGCCCTTTCCAAAGAGCCATGAACAGACTTTCTACTCCCAATGAGACAAGAGATATCAAGCCGCAAATACGTCCGGCGCGCGTCTATTCTCCGCCGCGAAACACATTTAAAAAAATCGTAGCGTGAAAACCGTGGGTTCGATCCGCGTGCCGCTCGAAGGCGATTACAGGGGAGATGCAGCCCTTTCCAAAGAGGCATGAACAGACTTCCTACTCCCAAGGAGCCCAAAGATATTAAGCCGCAAATACGTCCTACGCGCGTCTTTTCTACGCCGCGCACCACATTTAAAAAATCGTATCGGAAGAACGGTGGGTCCAATCCGCGTGCCGCTTAAAGGCGATTACAAGGGAGATGCAAACCTTTCCAAAGAGCCATGAAAAGACTTTCTACTCCCAAGGAGACAATAGATATTAAGCCGAAATGACGTCCGACGCGCGCATTTTCTCCGCCGCGCACCACATTTAAAAAAATCATAGCGTGAAAACCGTGGGTTCGATCCGCGTGCCGCTCGAAGGCGATTACAGCGGAGATGCAGCCCTTTCCAAAGAGCCATGAAAAGACTTTCTACTCCCAAGGAGACAAGAGATATTAAGCCGAAATGACGTCCGACGCGCGCATTTCCTCCGCCGCGCACCACATTTAAAAAACTCATAGCGTGAAAACCGTGGGTTCGATCCGCGTGCCGCTCAAAGGCGATTACAGGGGAGATGCAGCCCTTTCCAAAGAGCCATGAACAGACTTTCTACTCCCAATGAGACAAGAGATATCAAGCCGCAAATACGTCCGGCGCGCGTCTATTCTCCGCCGCGCAACACATTTAAAAAAATCGTAGCGTGAAAACCGTGGGTTCGATCCGCGTGCCGCTTAAAGGCGATTACAGGGGAGATGCAGCCCTTTCCAAAGAGCCATGAAAAGACTTTCTACTCCCAAGGAGACAAGAGATATTAAGCCGAAATGACGTCCGACGCGCGCATTTCCTCCGCCGCGCACCACATTTAAAAAAATCATAGCGTGAAAACCGTGGGTTCGATCCGCGTGCCGCTCGAAGGCGATTACAGGGGAGATGCAGCCCTTTCCAAAGAGGCATGAACAGACTTCCTACTCCCAAGGAGCCCAAAGATATTAAGCCGCAAATACGTCCTACGTGCGTCTTTTCTACGCCGCGCACCACATTTAAAAAATCGTATCGGAAGAACGGTGGGTCCAATCCGCGTGCCGCTTAAAGGCGATTACAAGGGAGATGCAAACCTTTCCAAAGAGCCATGAAAAGACTTTCTACTCCCAAGGAGACAATAGATATTAAGCCGAAATGACGTCCGACGCGCGCATTTTCTCCGACGCGCACCACATTTAAAAAAATCATAGCGTGAAAACCGTGGGTTCGATCCGCGTGCCGCTCGAAGGCGATTACAGCGGAGATGCAGCCCTTTCCAAAGAGCCATGAAAAGACTTTCTACTCCCAAGGAGACAAGAGATATTAAGCCGAAATGACGTCCGACGCGCGCATTTTCTCCGCCGCGCAACACATTTAAAAAAATCATAGCGTGAAAACCGTGGGTTCGATCCGCGTGCCGCTCGAAGGCGATTACAGGGGAGATGGAGCCCTTTCCAAAGAGGCATGAACAGACTTCCTACTCCCAAGGAGCCCAAAGATATTAAGCCGCAAATACGTCCTACGCGCGTCTTTTCTACGCCGCGCACCACATTTAAAAAATCGTAGCGTAAGAACGGTGGGTCCGATCCGCGTGCCGCTTAAAGGCGATTACAGGGGAGATGCAAACCTTTCCAAAGAGCCATGAAAAGACTTTCTACTCCCAAGGAGACAAGAGATATTAAGCCGCAATGACGTCCGACGCGCGCATTTATTGCGCCGCGCACCACATTTAAAAAATCGTAGCGTGAAAAACGTGGGTTCGATCCGCGTGCCGCTCGAAGGCGATTACAGGGGAGATGCATCCCTTTCAAAAGAGCCATGAACAGACTTTCTACTCCCAAGGAGACCAGAAATATTAACATATAAAGCGTTACGCTCCAGTCGGATGAACGAGAAACGCTTGTACAATTGCAACGAATTGGAGGAGAAAGTTTAAACAAACGCGCTGACTTTGAAGGCTCACATCTAGGCCGGGCCATGTCCAAATGGCCTGCAACTCGGTCCGGAACACGTCCATGACTTTTCCTAACGAACGCCACCTGCCAAGCTTTCGGCCCGTCCCTGTCGGCATTAAAAAATCGTAGCGTGATAACGATGGTTCCGATCCGCGTGCCGCGCGAAGGCGATTACAGGGGAGATGCAGCCCTTTCCAAAGAGCCATGAACAGACTTCCTACTCCCAAGGAGCCCAAAGATATTAAGCCGCAAATACGTCCTACGCGCGTCTTTTCTACGCCGCGCACCACATTTAAAAAATCGTAGCGTAAGAACGGTGGGTCCGATCCGCGTGCCGCTTAAAGGCGATTACAGGGGAGATGCAAACCTTTCCAAAGAGCCATGAAAAGACTTTCTACTCCCAAGGAGACAAGAGATATTAAGCCGCAATGACGTCCGACGCGCGCATTTTCTCCGACGCGCAACACATTTAAAAAAATCATAGCGTGAAAACCGTGGGTTCGATCCGCGTGCCGCTCGAAGGCGATTACAGGGGAGATGCAGCCCTTTCCAAAGAGCCATGAACAGACTTTCTACTCCCAATGAGACAAGAGATATCAAGCCGCAAATACGTCCGGCGCGCGTCTATTCTCCGCCGCGCAACACATTTAAAAAAATCGTAGCGTGAAAACCGTGGGTTCGATCCGCGTGCCGCTTAAAGGCGATTACAGGGGAGATGCAGCCCTTTCCAAAGAGCCATGAAAAGACTTTCTACTCCCAAGGAGACAAGAGATATTAAGCCGAAATGACGTCCGACGCGCGCATTTCCTCCGCCGCGCACCACATTTAAAAAAATCATAGCGTGAAAACCGTGGGTTCGATCCGCGTGTCGCTCGAAGGCGATTACAGGGGAGATGCAGCCCTTTCCAAAGAGGCATGAACAGACTTCCTACTCCCAAGGAGCCCAAAGATATTAAGCCGCAAATACGTCCTACGCGCGTCTTTTCTACGCCGCGCACCACATTTAAAAAATCGTATCGGAAGAACGGTGGGTCCAATCCGCGTGCCGCTTAAAGGCGATTACAAGGGAGATGCAAACCTTTCCAAAGAGCCATGAAAAGACTTTCTACTCCCAAGGAGACAATAGATATTAAGCCGAAATGACGTCCGACGCGCGCATTTCCTCCGCCGCGCACCACATTTAAAAAAATCATAGCGTGAAAACCGTGGGTTCGATCCGCGTGCCGCTCAAAGGCGATTACAGGGGAGATGCAGCCCTTTCCAAAGAGCCATGAACAGACTTTCTACACCCAATGAGACAAGAGATATTAAGCCGCAAATACGTCCGGCGCGCGTCTTTTCTCCGCCGCGCAACACATTTAAAAAAAATCGTAGCGTGAAAAACGTGGGTTCGATCCGCGTGCCGCTCGAAGGCGATTACAGGGGAGATGCATCCCTTTCAAAAGAGCCATGAACAGACTTTCTACTCCCAAGGAGACCAGAAATATTAACATATAAAGCGTTACGCTCCAGTCGGATGAACGAGAAACGCTTGTACAATTGCAACGAATTGGAGGAGAAACTTTAAACAAACGCGCTGACTTTGAACGCTCACATCTAGGCCGGGCCAACTCCAAATGGCGTGCAACTCGGTGTGCATCACCTCCATGACTGTCCCTAACGAACGCCACCTGCCACGCTTTCGGCCTATCCCTGGCGGCATTAAAAAATCGTAGCGTGATAACGATGGTTCCGATGCGCGTGCCGCTCGAAGGCGATTACAGGGGAGATGCAGCCCTTTCCAAAGAGCCATGAACAGACTTTCTACTCCCAAGGAGACAAGAGATATTACGCGCATTTTCTCCGACGCGCACCACGTTTAAAAAATCGTAGCGTGAGAACGATGGGTCCGATCCGCGTGCCGCTTAAAGGCGATTACAGGGGAGATGCAACCCTTTCCAAAGAACCATGAAAAGACTTTCTACTCCCAAGGAGACAAGAGATATTAAGCCGCAATGACGTCCGACGCGCGCATTTTCTCCGCCGCGCAGCACATTTAAAAAAATCATAGCGTGAAAACCGTGGGTTCGATCCGCGTGCCGCTCGAAGGCGATTACAGGGGAGATGGAGCCCTTTCCAAAGAGGCATGAACAGACTTCCTACTCCCAAGGAGCCCAAAGATATTAAGCCGCAAATACGTCCTACGCGCGTCTTTTCTACGCCGCGCACCACATTTAAAAAATCGTAGCGTAAGAACGGTGGGTCCGATCCGCGTGCCGCTTAAAGGCGATTACAGGGGAGATGCAAACCTTTCCAAAGAGCGATGAAAAGACTTTCTACTCCCAAGGAGACAAGAGATATTAAGCCGCAATGACGTCCGACGCGCGCATTTTCTCCGACGCGCAACACATTTAAAAAAATCATAGCGTGAAAACCGTGGGTTCGATCCGCGTGCCGCTCGAAGGCGATTACAGGGGAGATGCAGCCCTTTCCAAAGAGCCATGAACAGACTTTCTACTCCCAATGAGACAAGAGATATCAAGCCGCAAATACGTCCGGCGCGCGTCTATTCTCCGCCGCGCAACACATTTAAAAAAATCGTAGCGTGAAAACCGTGGGTTCGATCCGCGTGCCGCTTAAAGGCGATTACAGGGGAGATGCAGCCCTTTCCAAAGAGCCATGAACAAACTTTCTACTCCCAAGGAGCCCAAAGATATTAAGCCGCAAATAAGTCCTACGCGCGTCTTTTCTACGCCGCGCACCACATTTAAAAAATCGTAGCGTAAGAACGGTGGGTCCGATCCGCGTGCCGCTTAAAGGCGATTACAGGGGAGATGCAAACCTTTCCAAAGAGCCATGAACAGACTTTCTACTCCCAATGAGACAAGAGATATTAAGCCGCAAATACGTCCTACGCGCGTCTTTTCTACGCCGCGCACCACATTTAAAAAATCGTAGCGTAAGAACGGTGGGTCCGATCCGCGTGCCGCTTAAAGGCGATTACAGGGGAGATGCAAACCTTTCCAAAGAGCCATGAAAAGACTTTCTACTCCCAAGGAGACAAGAGATATTAAGCCGCAATGACGTCCGACGCGCGCATTTTCTCCGACGCGCAACACATTTAAAAAAATCATAGCGTGAAAACCGTGGGTTCGATCCGCGTGCCGCTCGAAGGCGATTACAGGGGAGATGCAGCCCTTTCCAAAGATCCATGAACAGACTTCCTACTCCCAAGGAGAAAAGAGATATTAACATATAAAGCGTTACGCTCCAGTCGGATGAGCGAGAAACGCTTGAGCAGTTGCAACGAATTGGAGGAGAAAGTTTAAACAAACGCGCTGACTTTGAACGCTCACATCTAGGTCTGGCCAAGTCCAAATGGCGTGCAACTCGGTGCGCATCACCTCCATGACTGTCCCTAACGAACGCCACCTGCCACGCTTTCGGCCCGTCCCTGGCGGCTTTAAAAAATCGTAGCGTGATAACCGTGGGTCCAATCCGCTTGAAGCTCGAAGGCGATTAGAGGGGAGATGCAGCCCTTTCCAAAGAGCCATGAACAGACTTCCTACTCCCAAGGAGACAAGAGATATTAAGCCACAAATACGTCCGGACCGCGTCTTTTCTCCGCAGCTCACCACATTTAAAAAAATCGTAGCGTGAAAACCGTGGGTTCGATATAGTATACATACAGAGTATATAGTTTGACCAAAAGATCGTGCTGATCTTTGATCTCCTGGTTCTTCATCTCCAGCGCCACTTTCAGACTCATAATGTCCTCCTCTATGGGCTGGTATAACACACACACGAATCATCACTACAGCCAGTACAATGGAAAGGTGGGAATGTGTACTGAATGTGTACTGACGTTATAAGTGAGAGGTGGTGGTACTGGTGGATGTGTACTGACACTATAAGGGATCTCTACCTGCAGTGACAGTTTGAGCTTCTCAAGTTCTTCCTCCAGAGATTTCTTCTCCTGTTCACAGGCCATTTTCATATCTGCCAGAGCAAGTATCATTACTGCTGGATATAACACAGATTGTATATACTACATAATTACTGCTGAATATATAAAATATAATATATATAGTACTATACATATATTAGTGTCACTTTTATTGGAGCCTAAAGGCTAGCATTCATTATTAGTTATGTTAGTATTATTGCAGTTCCATAGTACTTACTCTTGATGGACCTGTTATGCTCCTCCTCCTCCTGCTGTTTCTGCAGGAGCTCTGTCTCCTCCTGCTGCTTGTGTTTCAGCATCTCCTGAAGAACCTGCAGCTCCTTCTGCTTCTGCAACCTCAACTCCTTCAGCTGCTCCAACAAACTGTTCTCCAACTCCTCCTTCTCACACCGCAAACACTCCAATCGGGCCACAGGCCCCACTAGTGACACAGAACCACACACACACACACACACACACACAAAGAGAGAGATAAACATGTATAAATGTATAAGAATTTGTGGATAAAATTATTATGAGATTTTTTATAATCAAACGACTACACTACACAACCACATCTTCCTTTTATTTACATATTATACAGATATTTAGAGATATTTACATTTTATTTACCCGCGTGCGTCTCTCTTCTCCAAGGTAGCGGAGAGATATGAAAGGATAAAAGGGGAAAAGAATAAAATGCACGTCGGTTTTAAATTCGCAGGCTACCTGCGCTGAAGGCGTGGAAAACGAGCACGTGACGGAAAGGCTTCCGTACCCGATGGGTCCAAATCACATGCCCAGCAAAGTAGCCTTAAACCTGGACACGCAATGGAGAGCATTTGACCCTTTAAAATCATACTACAACCAGACTTCCAGGCCCAAGAGGTCACACAGCCATGCCCAGCAAAGTAGCTCTGGGCCTGGGCACACTTCACGCAGTTTGACCGTTTAAATAAAACTAGAGACAGACTTCCTGGCCCAAGAGGTCACAGTCATACCCAGCAAAGTACGTTTAAACCTGGAAACAAATCAGATCCTTTCTGTCATTCAAAGGAATGGGCCTGCAACTCACAACCACATCCCCAGTGAAGCGCACCGTCACCCAGCCACACTACCCCACCTTGCCCGTCCTGGAACAACCACACCTCCAGGGCACCACATGCCAATCTCTCATGCCCAGCAAACTGCAACCTCACGCAGCCAGGCCACACACTGTCTCCCCTTGTACAGTCCAAGGACGAACTCCTCCACAAACCTGGTGTTCACGCGCACACACGCAATTACAACGAATTGGTGGAGAACTTTGAAACAAACGTGCTGACTTTGAATACTCACATCTAGGCTGGGCCAGGTCCAAATGGCCTGCAGCTCGGTGCGCATTAACTGCTTGACTGTCCGTCACGAACGCCACCTGCCAAGCGTTCGTTCCGTCCTTGGCGGATTTTAAAAAATCGTAGCGTGAGAATGATGGGTCCGATCCGCGTGCCGCTTAAAGGCGATTACAGGGGAGATGCAGCCCTTTCCAAAGAGCCATGAACAGACTTTCTACACCCAATGAGACAAGAGATATTAAGCCGCAAATACGTCCGGCGCGCGTCTTTTCTCCGCCGTGCAACACATTTAAAAAAAATCGTAGCGTGAAAAACGTGGGTTCGATCCGCGTGCCGCTCGAAGGTGATTACAGGGGAGATGCAGCCCTTTCCAAAGAGCCATGAACAGACTTTCTACTCCCAAGGAGCCCAAAGATATTAAGCCGCAAATAAGTCCTACGCGCGTCTTTTCTACGCCTCGCACCACATTTAAAAAATCGTAGCGTAAGAACGGTGGGTCCGATCCGCGTGCCGCTTAAAGGCGATTACAGGGGAGATGCAACCCTTTCCAAAGAACCATGAAAAGACTTTCTACTCCCAAGGAGACAAGAGATATTAAGCCGCAATGACGTCCGACGCGCGCATTTTCTCCGCCGCGCAGCACATTTAAAAAAATCATAGCGTGAAAACCGTGGGTTCGATCCGCGTGCCGCTCGAAGGCGATTACAGGGGAGATGCAGCCCTTTCCAAAGAGGCATGAACAGACTTCCTACTCCCAAAGAGCCCAAAGATATTAAGCCGCAAATACGTCCTACGCGCGTCTTTTCTACGCCGCGCACCACATTTAAAAAATCGTAGCGTAAGAACGGTGGGTCCGATCCGCGTGCCGCTTAAAGGCGATTACAGGGGAGATGCAAACCTTTCCAAAGAGCCATGAACAGACTTTCTACTCCCAATGAGACAAGAGATATCAAGCCGCAAATACGTCCGGCGCGCGTCTATTCTCCGCCGCGCAACACATTTAAAAAAAATCGTAGCGTGAAAACCGTGGGTTCGATCCGCGTGCCGCTTAAAGGCGATTACAGGGGAGATGCAGCCCTTTCCAAAGAGGCATGAACAGACTTCCTACTCCCAAGGAGACAAGAGATATTAAGCCGCAATGACGTCCGACGCGCGCATTTTCTCCGCCGCGCAGCACATTTAAAAAAATCATAGCGTGAAAACCGTGGGTTCGATCCGCGTGCCGCTCGAAGGCGATTACAGGGGAGATGCAGCCCTTTCCAAAGAGCCATGAACAGACTTTCTACTCCCAAGGAGACCAGAAATATTAACTTATAAAGCGTTACGCTCCAGTCGGAAGAAAGAGAAACGCTTGTACAATTGCAACGAATTGGAGGAGAAAGTTTAAACAAACGCGCTGACTTTGAACGCTCACATCTAGGCCGGGCCAACTCCAAATGGCGTGCAACTCGGTGTGCATCACCTCCATGACTGTCCCTAACGAACGCCACCTGCCACGCTTTCGGCCTATCCCTGGCGGCATCAAAAAATCGTAGCGTGATAACGATGGTTCCGATGCGCGTGCCGCTCGAAGGCGATTACAGGGGAGATACAGCCCTTTCCAAAGAGCCATGAACAGACTTTCTACTCCCAAGGAGACAAGAGATATTACGCGCATTTTCTCCGACGCGCACCACGTTTAAAAAATCGTAGCGTGAGAACGGTGGGTCCGATCCGCGTGCCGCTTAAAGGCGATTACAGGGGAGATGCAACCCTTTCCAAAGAGGCATGAACAGACTTCCTACTCCCAAGGAGACAAGAGATATTAAGCCGCAATGACGTCCGACGCGCGCATTTTCTCCGCCGCGCAGCACATTTAAAAAAATCATAGCGTGAAAACCGTGGGTTCGATCCGCGTGCCGCTCGAAGGCGATTACAGGGGAGATGGAGCCCTTTCCAAAGAGGCATGAACAGACTTCCTACTCCCAAGGAGCCCAAAGATATTAAGCCGCAAATACGTCCTACGCGCGTCTTTTCTACGCCGCGCACCACATTTAAAAAATCGTAGCGTAAGAACGGTGGGTCCGATCCGCGTGCCGCTTAAAGGCGATTACAGGGGAGATGCAAACCTTTCCAAAGAGCCATGAAAAGACTTTCTACTCCCAAGGAGACAAGAGATATTAAGCCGCAATGACGTCCGACGCGCGCATTTTCTCCGACGCGCAACACATTTAAAAAAATCATAGCGTGAAAACCGTGGGTTCGATCCGCGTGCCGCTCGAAGGCGATTACAGGGGAGATGCAGCCCTTTCCAAAGAGCCATGAACAGACTTTCTACACCCAATGAGACAAGAGATATTAAGCCGCAAATACGTCCGGCGCGCGTCTTTTCTCCGCCGCGCAACACATTTAAAAAAAATCGTAGCGTGAAAAACGTGGGTTCGATCCGCGTGCCGCTCGAAGTTGATTACAGGGGAGATGCAGCCCTTTCCAAAGAGCCATGAACAGACTTTCTACTCCCAAGGAGCCCAAAGATATTAAGCCGCAAATAAGTCCTACGCGCGTCTTTTCTACGCCTCGCACCACATTTAAAAAATCGTAGCGTAAGAACGGTGGGTCCGATCCGCGTGCCGCTTAAAGGCGATTACAGGGGAGATGCAACCCTTTCCAAAGAACCATGAAAAGACTTTCTACTCCCAAGGAGACAAGAGATATTAAGCCGCAATGACGTCCGACGCGCGCATTTTCTCCGCCGCGCAGCACATTTAAAAAAATCATAGCGTGAAAACCGTGGGTTCGATCCGCGTGCCGCTCGAAGGCGATTACAGGGGAGATGCAGCCCTTTCCAAAGAGGCATGAACAGACTTCCTACTCCCAAAGAGCCCAAAGATATTAAGCTGCAAATACGTCCTACGCGCGTCTTTTCTACGCCGCGCACCACATTTAAAAAATCGTATCGGAAGAACGGTGGGTCCAATCCGCGTGCCGCTTAAAGGCGATTACAAGGGAGATGCAAACCTTTCCAAAGAGCCATGAAAAGACTTTCTACTCCCAAGGAGACAATAGATATTAAGCCGAAATGACGTCCGACGCGCGCATTTCCTCCGCCGCGCACCACATTTAAAAAAATCATAGCGTGAAAACCGTGGGTTCGATCCGCGTGCCGCTCAAAGGCGATTACAGGGGAGATGCAGCCCTTTCCAAAGAGCCATGAACAGACTTTCTACACCCAATGAGACAAGAGATATTAAGCCGCAAATACGTCCGGCGCGCGTCTTTTCTCCGCCGCGCAACACATTTAAAAAAAATCGTAGCGTGAAAAACGTGGGTTCGATCCGCGTGCCGCTCGAAGGCGATTACAGGGGAGATGCATCCCTTTCAAAAGAGCCATGAACAGACTTTCTACTCCCAAGGAGACCAGAAATATTAACATATAAAGCGTTACGCTCCAGTCGGATGAACGAGAAACGCTTGTACAATTGCAACGAATTGGAGGAGAAACTTTAAACAAACGCGCTGACTTTGAACGCTCACATCTAGGCCGGGCCAACTCCAAATGGCGTGCAACTCGGTGTGCATCACCTCCATGACTGTCCCTAACGAACGCCACCTGCCACGCTTTCGGCCTATCCCTGGCGGCATTAAAAAATCGTAGCGTGATAACGATGGTTCCGATGCGCGTGCCGCTCGAAGGCGATTACAGGGGAGATACAGCCCTTTCCAAAGAGCCATGAACAGACTTTCTACTCCCAAGGAGACAAGAGATATTACGCGCATTTTCTCCGACGCGCACCACGTTTAAAAAATCGTAGCGTGAGAACGATGGGTCCGATCCGCGTGCCGCTTAAAGGCGATTACAGGGGAGATGCAACCCTTTCCAAAGAACCATGAAAAGACTTTCTACTCCCAAGGAGACAAGAGATATTAAGCCGCAATGACGTCCGACGCGCGCATTTTCTCCGCCGCGCAGCACATTTAAAAAAATCATAGCGTGAAAACCGTGGGTTCGATCCGCGTGCCGCTCGAAGGCGATTACAGGGGAGATGGAGCCCTTTCCAAAGAGGCATGAACAGACTTCCTACTCCCAAGGAGCCCAAAGATATTAAGCCGCAAATACGTCCTACGCGCGTCTTTTCTACGCCGCGCACCACATTTAAAAAATCGTAGCGTAAGAACGGTGGGTCCGATCCGCGTGCCGCTTAAAGGCGATTACAGGGGAGATGCAAACCTTTCCAAAGAGCGATGAAAAGACTTTCTACTCCCAAGGAGACAAGAGATATTAAGCCGCAATGACGTCCGACGCGCGCATTTTCTCCGACGCGCAACACATTTAAAAAAATCATAGCGTGAAAACCGTGGGTTCGATCCGCGTGCCGCTCGAAGGCGATTACAGGGGAGATGCAGCCCTTTCCAAAGAGCCATGAACAGACTTTCTACTCCCAATGAGACAAGAGATATCAAGCCGCAAATACGTCCGGCGCGCGTCTATTCTCCGCCGCGCAACACATTTAAAAAAATCGTAGCGTGAAAACCGTGGGTTCGATCCGCGTGCCGCTTAAAGGCGATTACAGGGGAGATGCAGCCCTTTCCAAAGAGCCATGAACAAACTTTCTACTCCCAAGGAGCCCAAAGATATTAAGCCGCAAATAAGTCCTACGCGCGTCTTTTCTACGCCGCGCACCACATTTAAAAAATCGTAGCGTAAGAACGGTGGGTCCGATCCGCGTGCCGCTTAAAGGCGATTACAGGGGAGATGCAAACCTTTCCAAAGAGCCATGAACAGACTTTCTACTCCCAATGAGACAAGAGATATTAAGCCGCAAATACGTCCTACGCGCGTCTTTTCTACGCCGCGCACCACATTTAAAAAATCGTAGCGTAAGAACGGTGGGTCCGATCCGCGTGCCGCTTAAAGGCGATTACAGGGGAGATGCAAACCTTTCCAAAGAGCCATGAAAAGACTTTCTACTCCCAAGGAGACAAGAGATATTAAGCCGCAATGACGTCCGACGCGCGCATTTTCTCCGACGCGCAACACATTTAAAAAAATCATAGCGTGAAAACCGTGGGTTCGATCCGCGTGCCGCTCGAAGGCGATTACAGGGGAGATGCAGCCCTTTCCAAAGATCCATGAACAGACTTCCTACTCCCAAGGAGAAAAGAGATATTAACATATAAAGCGTTACGCTCCAGTCGGATGAGCGAGAAACGCTTGAGCAGTTGCAACGAATTGGAGGAGAAAGTTTAAACAAACGCGCTGACTTTGAACGCTCACATCTAGGTCTGGCCAAGTCCAAATGGCGTGCAACTCGGTGCGCATCACCTCCATGACTGTCCCTAACGAACGCCACCTGCCACGCTTTCGGCCCGTCCCTGGCGGCTTTAAAAAATCGTAGCGTGATAACCGTGGGTCCAATCCGCTTGAAGCTCGAAGGCGATTAGAGGGGAGATGCAGCCCTTTCCAAAGAGCCATGAACAGACTTCCTACTCCCAAGGAGACAAGAGATATTAAGCCACAAATACGTCCGGACCGCGTCTTTTCTCCGCAGCTCACCACATTTAAAAAAATCGTAGCGTGAAAACCGTGGGTTCGATATAGTATACATACAGAGTATATAGTTTGACCAAAAGATCGTGCTGATCTTTGATCTCCTGGTTCTTCATCTCCAGCGCCACTTTCAGACTCATAATGTCCTCCTCTATGGGCTGGTATAACACACACACGAATCATCACTACAGCCAGTACAATGGAAAGGTGGGAATGTGTACTGAATGTGTACTGACGTTATAAGTGAGAGGTGGTGGTACTGGTGGATGTGTACTGACACTATAAGGGATCTCTACCTGCAGTGACAGTTTGAGCTTCTCAAGTTCTTCCTCCAGAGATTTCTTCTCCTGTTCACAGGCCATTTTCATATCTGCCAGAGCAAGTATCATTACTGCTGGATATAACACAGATTGTATATACTACATAATTACTGCTGAATATATAAAATATAATATATATAGTACTATACATATATTAGTGTCACTTTTATTGGAGCCTAAAGGCTAGCATTCATTATTAGTTATGTTAGTATTATTGCAGTTCCATAGTACTTACTCTTGATGGACCTGTTATGCTCCTCCTCCTCCTGCTGTTTCTGCAGGAGCTCTGTCTCCTCCTGCTGCTTGTGTTTCAGCATCTCCTGAAGAACCTGCAGCTCCTTCTGCTTCTGCAACCTCAACTCCTTCAGCTGCTCCAACAAACTGTTCTCCAACTCCTCCTTCTCACACCGCAAACACTCCAATCGGGCCACAGGCCCCACTAGTGACACAGAACCACACACACACACACACACACACACACAAAGAGAGAGATAAACATGTATAAATGTATAAGAATTTGTGGATAAAATTATTATGAGATTTTTTATAATCAAACGACTACACTACACAACCACATCTTCCTTTTATTTACATATTATACAGATATTTAGAGATATTTACATTTTATTTACCCGCGTGCGTCTCTCTTCTCCAAGGTAGCGGAGAGATATGAAAGGATAAAAGGGGAAAAGAATAAAATGCACGTCGGTTTTAAATTCGCAGGCTACCTGCGCTGAAGGCGTGGAAAACGAGCACGTGACGGAAAGGCTTCCGTACCCGATGGGTCCAAATCACATGCCCAGCAAAGTAGCCTTAAACCTGGACACGCAATGGAGAGCATTTGACCCTTTAAAATCATACTACAACCAGACTTCCAGGCCCAAGAGGTCACACAGCCATGCCCAGCAAAGTAGCTCTGGGCCTGGGCACACTTCACGCAGTTTGACCGTTTAAATAAAACTAGAAACAGACTTCCTGGCCCAAGAGGTCACAGTCATACCCAGCAAAGTACGTTTAAACCTGGAAACAAATCAGATCCTTTCTGTCATTCAAAGGAATGGGCCTGCAACTCACAACCACATCCCCAGTGAAGCGCACCGTCACCCAGCCACACTACCCCACCTTGCCCGTCCTGGAACAACCACACCTCCAGGGCACCACATGCCAATCTCTCATGCCCAGCAAACTGCAACCTCACGCAGCCAGGCCACACACTGTCTCCCCTTGTACAGTCCAAGGACGAACTCCTCCACAAACCTGGTGTTCACGCGCACACACGCAATTACAACGAATTGGTGGAGAACTTTGAAACAAACGTGCTGACTTTGAATACTCACATCTAGGCTGGGCCAGGTCCAAATGGCCTGCAGCTCGGTGCGCATTAACTGCTTGACTGTCCGTCACGAACGCCACCTGCCAAGCGTTCGTTCCGTCCTTGGCGGATTTTAAAAAATCGTAGCGTGAGAATGATGGGTCCGATCCGCGTGCCGCTTAAAGGCGATTACAGGGGAGATGCAGCCCTTTCCAAAGAGCCATGAACAGACTTTCTACACCCAATGAGACAAGAGATATTAAGCCGCAAATACGTCCGGCGCGCGTCTTTTCTCCGCCGTGCAACACATTTAAAAAAAATCGTAGCGTGAAAAACGTGGGTTCGATCCGCGTGCCGCTCGAAGGTGATTACAGGGGAGATGCAGCCCTTTCCAAAGAGCCATGAACAGACTTTCTACTCCCAAGGAGCCCAAAGATATTAAGCCGCAAATAAGTCCTACGCGCGTCTTTTCTACGCCTCGCACCACATTTAAAAAATCGTAGCGTAAGAACGGTGGGTCCGATCCGCGTGCCGCTTAAAGGCGATTACAGGGGAGATGCAACCCTTTCCAAAGAACCATGAAAAGACTTTCTACTCCCAAGGAGACAAGAGATATTAAGCCGCAATGACGTCCGACGCGCGCATTTTCTCCGCCGCGCAGCACATTTAAAAAAATCATAGCGTGAAAACCGTGGGTTCGATCCGCGTGCCGCTCGAAGGCGATTACAGGGGAGATGCAGCCCTTTCCAAAGAGGCATGAACAGACTTCCTACTCCCAAAGAGCCCAAAGATATTAAGCCGCAAATACGTCCTACGCGCGTCTTTTCTACGCCGCGCACCACATTTAAAAAATCGTAGCGTAAGAACGGTGGGTCCGATCCGCGTGCCGCTTAAAGGCGATTACAGGGGAGATGCAAACCTTTCCAAAGAGCCATGAACAGACTTTCTACTCCCAATGAGACAAGAGATATCAAGCCGCAAATACGTCCGGCGCGCGTCTATTCTCCGCCGCGCAACACATTTAAAAAAAATCGTAGCGTGAAAACCGTGGGTTCGATCCGCGTGCCGCTTAAAGGCGATTACAGGGGAGATGCAGCCCTTTCCAAAGAGGCATGAACAGACTTCCTACTCCCAAGGAGACAAGAGATATTAAGCCGCAATGACGTCCGACGCGCGCATTTTCTCCGCCGCGCAGCACATTTAAAAAAATCATAGCGTGAAAACCGTGGGTTCGATCCGCGTGCCGCTCGAAGGCGATTACAGGGGAGATGCAGCCCTTTCCAAAGAGCCATGAACAGACTTTCTACTCCCAAGGAGACCAGAAATATTAACTTATAAAGCGTTACGCTCCAGTCGGAAGAAAGAGAAACGCTTGTACAATTGCAACGAATTGGAGGAGAAAGTTTAAACAAACGCGCTGACTTTGAACGCTCACATCTAGGCCGGGCCAACTCCAAATGGCGTGCAACTCGGTGTGCATCACCTCCATGACTGTCCCTAACGAACGCCACCTGCCACGCTTTCGGCCTATCCCTGGCGGCATCAAAAAATCGTAGCGTGATAACGATGGTTCCGATGCGCGTGCCGCTCGAAGGCGATTACAGGGGAGATACAGCCCTTTCCAAAGAGCCATGAACAGACTTTCTACTCCCAAGGAGACAAGAGATATTACGCGCATTTTCTCCGACGCGCACCACGTTTAAAAAATCGTAGCGTGAGAACGGTGGGTCCGATCCGCGTGCCGCTTAAAGGCGATTACAGGGGAGATGCAACCCTTTCCAAAGAGGCATGAACAGACTTCCTACTCCCAAGGAGACAAGAGATATTAAGCCGCAATGACGTCCGACGCGCGCATTTTCTCCGCCGCGCAGCACATTTAAAAAAATCATAGCGTGAAAACCGTGGGTTCGATCCGCGTGCCGCTCGAAGGCGATTACAGGGGAGATGGAGCCCTTTCCAAAGAGGCATGAACAGACTTCCTACTCCCAAGGAGCCCAAAGATATTAAGCCGCAAATACGTCCTACGCGCGTCTTTTCTACGCCGCGCACCACATTTAAAAAATCGTAGCGTAAGAACGGTGGGTCCGATCCGCGTGCCGCTTAAAGGCGATTACAGGGGAGATGCAAACCTTTCCAAAGAGCCATGAACAGACTTTCTACTCCCAATGAGACAAGAGATATTAAGCCGCAAATACGTCCTACGCGCGTCTTTTCTACGCCGCGCACCACATTTAAAAAATCGTAGCGTAAGAACGGTGGGTCCGATCCGCGTGCCGCTTAAAGGCGATTACAGGGGAGATGCAAACCTTTCCAAAGAGCCATGAAAAGACTTTCTACTCCCAAGGAGACAAGAGATATTAAGCCGCAATGACGTCCGACGCGCGCATTTTCTCCGACGCGCAACACATTTAAAAAAATCATAGCGTGAAAACCGTGGGTTCGATCCGCGTGCCGCTCGAAGGCGATTACAGGGGAGATGCAGCCCTTTCCAAAGATCCATGAACAGACTTCCTACTCCCAAGGAGTAAAGAGATATTAACATATAAAGCGTTACGCTCCAGTCGGATGAGCGAGAAACGCTTGAGCAGTTGCAACGAATTGGAGGAGAAAGTTTAAACAAACGCGCTGACTTTGAACGCTCACATCTAGGTCTGGCCAAGTCCAAATGGCTTGCAACTCGGTGCGCATCACCTCCATGACTGTCCCTAACGAACGCCACCTGCCACGCTTTCGGCCCGTCCCTGGCGGCTTTAAAAAATCGTAGCGTGATAACCGTGGGTCCAATCCGCTTGAAGCTCGAAGGCGATTAGAGGGGAGATGCAGCCCTTTCCAAAGAGCCATGAACAGACTTCCTACTCCCAAGGAGACAAGAGATATTAAGCCACAAATACGTCCGGACCGCGTCTTTTCTCCGCAGCTCACCACATTTAAAAAAATCGTAGCGTGAAAACCGTGGGTTCGATATAGTATACATACAGAGTATATAGTTTGACCAAAAGATCGTGCTGATCTTTGATCTCCTGGTTCTTCATCTCCAGCGCCACTTTCAGACTCATAATGTCCTCCTCTATGGGCTGGTATAACACACACACGAATCATCACTACAGCCAGTACAATGGAAAGGTGGGAATGTGTACTGAATGTGTACTGACGTTATAAGTGAGAGGTGGTGGTACTGGTGGATGTGTACTGACACTATAAGGGATCTCTACCTGCAGTGACAGTTTGAGCTTCTCAAGTTCTTCCTCCAGAGATTTCTTCTCCTGTTCACAGGCCATTTTCATATCTGCCAGAGCAAGTATCATTACTGCTGGATATAACACAGATTGTATATACTACATAATTACTGCTGAATATATAAAATATAATATATATAGTACTATACATATATTAGTGTCACTTTTATTGGAGCCTAAAGGCTAGCATTCATTATTAGTTATGTTAGTATTATTGCAGTTCCATAGTACTTACTCTTGATGGACCTGTTATGCTCCTCCTCCTCCTGCTGTTTCTGCAGGAGCTCTGTCTCCTCCTGCTGCTTGTGTTTCAGCATCTCCTGAAGAACCTGCAGCTCCTTCTGCTTCTGCAACCTCAACTCCTTCAGCTGCTCCAACAAACTGTTCTCCAACTCCTCCTTCTCACACCGCAAACACTCCAATCGGGCCACAGGCCCCACTAGTGACACAGAACCACACACACACACACACACACACACACAAAGAGAGAGATAAACATGTATAAATGTATAAGAATTTGTGGATAAAATTATTATGAGATTTTTTATAATCAAACGACTACACTACACAACCACATCTTCCTTTTATTTACATATTATACAGATATTTAGAGATATTTACATTTTATTTACCCGCGTGCGTCTCTCTTCTCCAAGGTAGCGGAGAGATATGAAAGGATAAAAGGGGAAAAGAATAAAATGCACGTCGGTTTTAAATTCGCAGGCTACCTGCGCTGAAGGCGTGGAAAACGAGCACGTGACGGAAAGGCTTCCGTACCCGATGGGTCCAAATCACATGCCCAGCAAAGTAGCCTTAAACCTGGACACGCAATGGAGAGCATTTGACCC
Organism: Electrophorus electricus; assembly: GCF_041902795.1. Taxonomy (NCBI): domain Eukaryota; kingdom Metazoa; phylum Chordata; class Actinopteri; order Gymnotiformes; family Gymnotidae; genus Electrophorus; species Electrophorus electricus. The sequence continues at coordinate 27,144,096 of NC_137505.1, read as the reverse complement.
TTTAAAATCATACTACAACCAGACTTCCAGGCCCAAGAGGTCACACAGCCATGCCCAGCAAAGTAGCTCTGGGCCTGGGCACACTTCACGCAGTTTGACCGTTTAAATAAAACTAGAAACAGACTTCCTGGCCCAAGAGGTCACAGTCATACCCAGCAAAGTACGTTTAAACCTGGAAACAAATCAGATCCTTTCTGTCATTCAAAGGAATGGGCCTGCAACTCACAACCACATCCCCAGTGAAGCGCACCGTCACCCAGCCACACTACCCCACCTTGCCCGTCCTGGAACAACCACACCTCCAGGGCACCACATGCCAATCTCTCATGCCCAGCAAACTGCAACCTCACGCAGCCAGGCCACACACTGTCTCCCCTTGTACAGTCCAAGGACGAACTCCTCCACAAACCTGGTGTTCACGCGCACACACGCAATTACAACGAATTGGTGGAGAACTTTGAAACAAACGTGCTGACTTTGAATACTCACATCTAGGCTGGGCCAGGTCCAAATGGCCTGCAGCTCGGTGCGCATTAACTGCTTGACTGTCCGTCACGAACGCCACCTGCCAAGCGTTCGTTCCGTCCTTGGCGGATTTTAAAAAATCGTAGCGTGAGAATGATGGGTCCGATCCGCGTGCCGCTTAAAGGCGATTACAGGGGAGATGCAGCCCTTTCCAAAGAGCCATGAACAGACTTTCTACACCCAATGAGACAAGAGATATTAAGCCGCAAATACGTCCGGCGCGCGTCTTTTCTCCGCCGTGCAACACATTTAAAAAAAATCGTAGCGTGAAAAACGTGGGTTCGATCCGCGTGCCGCTCGAAGGTGATTACAGGGGAGATGCAGCCCTTTCCAAAGAGCCATGAACAGACTTTCTACTCCCAAGGAGCCCAAAGATATTAAGCCGCAAATAAGTCCTACGCGCGTCTTTTCTACGCCTCGCACCACATTTAAAAAATCGTAGCGTAAGAACGGTGGGTCCGATCCGCGTGCCGCTTAAAGGCGATTACAGGGGAGATGCAACCCTTTCCAAAGAACCATGAAAAGACTTTCTACTCCCAAGGAGACAAGAGATATTAAGCCGCAATGACGTCCGACGCGCGCATTTTCTCCGCCGCGCAGCACATTTAAAAAAATCATAGCGTGAAAACCGTGGGTTCGATCCGCGTGCCGCTCGAAGGCGATTACAGGGGAGATGCAGCCCTTTCCAAAGAGGCATGAACAGACTTCCTACTCCCAAAGAGCCCAAAGATATTAAGCCGCAAATACGTCCTACGCGCGTCTTTTCTACGCCGCGCACCACATTTAAAAAATCGTAGCGTAAGAACGGTGGGTCCGATCCGCGTGCCGCTTAAAGGCGATTACAGGGGAGATGCAAACCTTTCCAAAGAGCCATGAACAGACTTTCTACTCCCAATGAGACAAGAGATATCAAGCCGCAAATACGTCCGGCGCGCGTCTATTCTCCGCCGCGCAACACATTTAAAAAAAATCGTAGCGTGAAAACCGTGGGTTCGATCCGCGTGCCGCTTAAAGGCGATTACAGGGGAGATGCAGCCCTTTCCAAAGAGGCATGAACAGACTTCCTACTCCCAAGGAGACAAGAGATATTAAGCCGCAATGACGTCCGACGCGCGCATTTTCTCCGCCGCGCAGCACATTTAAAAAAATCATAGCGTGAAAACCGTGGGTTCGATCCGCGTGCCGCTCGAAGGCGATTACAGGGGAGATGCAGCCCTTTCCAAAGAGCCATGAACAGACTTTCTACTCCCAAGGAGACCAGAAATATTAACTTATAAAGCGTTACGCTCCAGTCGGAAGAAAGAGAAACGCTTGTACAATTGCAACGAATTGGAGGAGAAAGTTTAAACAAACGCGCTGACTTTGAACGCTCACATCTAGGCCGGGCCAACTCCAAATGGCGTGCAACTCGGTGTGCATCACCTCCATGACTGTCCCTAACGAACGCCACCTGCCACGCTTTCGGCCTATCCCTGGCGGCATCAAAAAATCGTAGCGTGATAACGATGGTTCCGATGCGCGTGCCGCTCGAAGGCGATTACAGGGGAGATACAGCCCTTTCCAAAGAGCCATGAACAGACTTTCTACTCCCAAGGAGACAAGAGATATTACGCGCATTTTCTCCGACGCGCACCACGTTTAAAAAATCGTAGCGTGAGAACGGTGGGTCCGATCCGCGTGCCGCTTAAAGGCGATTACAGGGGAGATGCAACCCTTTCCAAAGAGGCATGAACAGACTTCCTACTCCCAAGGAGACAAGAGATATTAAGCCGCAATGACGTCCGACGCGCGCATTTTCTCCGCCGCGCAGCACATTTAAAAAAATCATAGCGTGAAAACCGTGGGTTCGATCCGCGTGCCGCTCGAAGGCGATTACAGGGGAGATGGAGCCCTTTCCAAAGAGGCATGAACAGACTTCCTACTCCCAAGGAGCCCAAAGATATTAAGCCGCAAATACGTCCTACGCGCGTCTTTTCTACGCCGCGCACCACATTTAAAAAATCGTAGCGTAAGAACGGTGGGTCCGATCCGCGTGCCGCTTAAAGGCGATTACAGGGGAGATGCAAACCTTTCCAAAGAGCCATGAACAGACTTTCTACTCCCAATGAGACAAGAGATATTAAGCCGCAAATACGTCCTACGCGCGTCTTTTCTACGCCGCGCACCACATTTAAAAAATCGTAGCGTAAGAACGGTGGGTCCGATCCGCGTGCCGCTTAAAGGCGATTACAGGGGAGATGCAAACCTTTCCAAAGAGCCATGAAAAGACTTTCTACTCCCAAGGAGACAAGAGATATTAAGCCGCAATGACGTCCGACGCGCGCATTTTCTCCGACGCGCAACACATTTAAAAAAATCATAGCGTGAAAACCGTGGGTTCGATCCGCGTGCCGCTCGAAGGCGATTACAGGGGAGATGCAGCCCTTTCCAAAGATCCATGAACAGACTTCCTACTCCCAAGGAGTAAAGAGATATTAACATATAAAGCGTTACGCTCCAGTCGGATGAGCGAGAAACGCTTGAGCAGTTGCAACGAATTGGAGGAGAAAGTTTAAACAAACGCGCTGACTTTGAACGCTCACATCTAGGTCTGGCCAAGTCCAAATGGCTTGCAACTCGGTGCGCATCACCTCCATGACTGTCCCTAACGAACGCCACCTGCCACGCTTTCGGCCCGTCCCTGGCGGCTTTAAAAAATCGTAGCGTGATAACCGTGGGTCCAATCCGCTTGAAGCTCGAAGGCGATTAGAGGGGAGATGCAGCCCTTTCCAAAGAGCCATGAACAGACTTCCTACTCCCAAGGAGACAAGAGATATTAAGCCACAAATACGTCCGGACCGCGTCTTTTCTCCGCAGCTCACCACATTTAAAAAAATCGTAGCGTGAAAACCGTGGGTTCGATATAGTATACATACAGAGTATATAGTTTGACCAAAAGATCGTGCTGATCTTTGATCTCCTGGTTCTTCATCTCCAGCGCCACTTTCAGACTCATAATGTCCTCCTCTATGGGCTGGTATAACACACACACGAATCATCACTACAGCCAGTACAATGGAAAGGTGGGAATGTGTACTGAATGTGTACTGACGTTATAAGTGAGAGGTGGTGGTACTGGTGGATGTGTACTGACACTATAAGGGATCTCTACCTGCAGTGACAGTTTGAGCTTCTCAAGTTCTTCCTCCAGAGATTTCTTCTCCTGTTCACAGGCCATTTTCATATCTGCCAGAGCAAGTATCATTACTGCTGGATATAACACAGATTGTATATACTACATAATTACTGCTGAATATATAAAATATAATATATATAGTACTATACATATATTAGTGTCACTTTTATTGGAGCCTAAAGGCTAGCATTCATTATTAGTTATGTTAGTATTATTGCAGTTCCATAGTACTTACTCTTGATGGACCTGTTATGCTCCTCCTCCTCCTGCTGTTTCTGCAGGAGCTCTGTCTCCTCCTGCTGCTTGTGTTTCAGCATCTCCTGAAGAACCTGCAGCTCCTTCTGCTTCTGCAACCTCAACTCCTTCAGCTGCTCCAACAAACTGTTCTCCAACTCCTCCTTCTCACACCGCAAACACTCCAATCGGGCCACAGGCCCCACTAGTGACACAGAACCACACACACACACACACACACACACACAAAGAGAGAGATAAACATGTATAAATGTATAAGAATTTGTGGATAAAATTATTATGAGATTTTTTATAATCAAACGACTACACTACACAACCACATCTTCCTTTTATTTACATATTATACAGATATTTAGAGATATTTACATTTTATTTACCCGCGTGCGTCTCTCTTCTCCAAGGTAGCGGAGAGATATGAAAGGATAAAAGGGGAAAAGAATAAAATGCACGTCGGTTTTAAATTCGCAGGCTACCTGCGCTGAAGGCGTGGAAAACGAGCACGTGACGGAAAGGCTTCCGTACCCGATGGGTCCAAATCACATGCCCAGCAAAGTAGCCTTAAACCTGGACACGCAATGGAGAGCATTTGACCCTTTAAAATCATACTACAACCAGACTTCCAGGCCCAAGAGGTCACACAGCCATGCCCAGCAAAGTAGCTCTGGGCCTGGGCACACTTCACGCAGTTTGACCGTTTAAATAAAACTAGAAACAGACTTCCTGGCCCAAGAGGTCACAGTCATACCCAGCAAAGTACGTTTAAACCTGGAAACAAATCAGATCCTTTCTGTCATTCAAAGGAATGGGCCTGCAACTCACAACCACATCCCCAGTGAAGCGCACCGTCACCCAGCCACACTACCCCACCTTGCCCGTCCTGGAACAACCACACCTCCAGGGCACCACATGCCAATCTCTCATGCCCAGCAAACTGCAACCTCACGCAGCCAGGCCACACACTGTCTCCCCTTGTACAGTCCAAGGACGAACTCCTCCACAAACCTGGTGTTCACGCGCACACACGCAATTACAACGAATTGGTGGAGAACTTTGAAACAAACGTGCTGACTTTGAATACTCACATCTAGGCTGGGCCAGGTCCAAATGGCCTGCAGCTCGGTGCGCATTAACTGCTTGACTGTCCGTCACGAACGCCACCTGCCAAGCGTTCGTTCCGTCCTTGGCGGATTTTAAAAAATCGTAGCGTGAGAATGATGGGTCCGATCCGCGTGCCGCTTAAAGGCGATTACAGGGGAGATGCAGCCCTTTCCAAAGAGCCATGAACAGACTTTCTACACCCAATGAGACAAGAGATATTAAGCCGCAAATACGTCCGGCGCGCGTCTTTTCTCCGCCGTGCAACACATTTAAAAAAAATCGTAGCGTGAAAAACGTGGGTTCGATCCGCGTGCCGCTCGAAGGTGATTACAGGGGAGATGCAGCCCTTTCCAAAGAGCCATGAACAGACTTTCTACTCCCAAGGAGCCCAAAGATATTAAGCCGCAAATAAGTCCTACGCGCGTCTTTTCTACGCCTCGCACCACATTTAAAAAATCGTAGCGTAAGAACGGTGGGTCCGATCCGCGTGCCGCTTAAAGGCGATTACAGGGGAGATGCAACCCTTTCCAAAGAACCATGAAAAGACTTTCTACTCCCAAGGAGACAAGAGATATTAAGCCGCAATGACGTCCGACGCGCGCATTTTCTCCGCCGCGCAGCACATTTAAAAAAATCATAGCGTGAAAACCGTGGGTTCGATCCGCGTGCCGCTCGAAGGCGATTACAGGGGAGATGCAGCCCTTTCCAAAGAGGCATGAACAGACTTCCTACTCCCAAAGAGCCCAAAGATATTAAGCCGCAAATACGTCCTACGCGCGTCTTTTCTACGCCGCGCACCACATTTAAAAAATCGTAGCGTAAGAACGGTGGGTCCGATCCGCGTGCCGCTTAAAGGCGATTACAGGGGAGATGCAAACCTTTCCAAAGAGCCATGAACAGACTTTCTACTCCCAATGAGACAAGAGATATCAAGCCGCAAATACGTCCGGCGCGCGTCTATTCTCCGCCGCGCAACACATTTAAAAAAAATCGTAGCGTGAAAACCGTGGGTTCGATCCGCGTGCCGCTTAAAGGCGATTACAGGGGAGATGCAGCCCTTTCCAAAGAGGCATGAACAGACTTCCTACTCCCAAGGAGACAAGAGATATTAAGCCGCAATGACGTCCGACGCGCGCATTTTCTCCGCCGCGCAGCACATTTAAAAAAATCATAGCGTGAAAACCGTGGGTTCGATCCGCGTGCCGCTCGAAGGCGATTACAGGGGAGATGCAGCCCTTTCCAAAGAGCCATGAACAGACTTTCTACTCCCAAGGAGACCAGAAATATTAACTTATAAAGCGTTACGCTCCAGTCGGAAGAAAGAGAAACGCTTGTACAATTGCAACGAATTGGAGGAGAAAGTTTAAACAAACGCGCTGACTTTGAACGCTCACATCTAGGCCGGGCCAACTCCAAATGGCGTGCAACTCGGTGTGCATCACCTCCATGACTGTCCCTAACGAACGCCACCTGCCACGCTTTCGGCCTATCCCTGGCGGCATCAAAAAATCGTAGCGTGATAACGATGGTTCCGATGCGCGTGCCGCTCGAAGGCGATTACAGGGGAGATACAGCCCTTTCCAAAGAGCCATGAACAGACTTTCTACTCCCAAGGAGACAAGAGATATTACGCGCATTTTCTCCGACGCGCACCACGTTTAAAAAATCGTAGCGTGAGAACGGTGGGTCCGATCCGCGTGCCGCTTAAAGGCGATTACAGGGGAGATGCAACCCTTTCCAAAGAACCATGAAAAGACTTTCTACTCCCAAGGAGACAAGAGATATTAAGCCGCAATGACGTCCGACGCGCGCATTTTCTCCGCCGCGCAGCACATTTAAAAAAATCATAGCGTGAAAACCGTGGGTTCGATCCGCGTGCCGCTCGAAGGCGATTACAGGGGAGATGCAGCCCTTTCCAAAGAGGCATGAACAGACTTCCTACTCCCAAAGAGCCCAAAGATATTAAGCCGCAAATACGTCCTACGCGCGTCTTTTCTACGCCGCGCACCACATTTAAAAAATCGTATCGGAAGAACGGTGGGTCCAATCCGCGTGCCGCTTAAAGGCGATTACAAGGGAGATGCAAACCTTTCCAAAGAGCCATGAAAAGACTTTCTACTCCCAAGGAGACAATAGATATTAAGCCGAAATGACGTCCGACGCGCGCATTTCCTCCGCCGCGCACCACATTTAAAAAAATCATAGCGTGAAAACCGTGGGTTCGATCCGCGTGCCGCTCAAAGGCGATTACAGGGGAGATGCAGCCCTTTCCAAAGAGCCATGAACAGACTTTCTACACCCAATGAGACAAGAGATATTAAGCCGCAAATACGTCCGGCGCGCGTCTTTTCTCCGCCGCGCAACACATTTAAAAAAAATCGTAGCGTGAAAAACGTGGGTTCGATCCGCGTGCCGCTCGAAGGCGATTACAGGGGAGATGCATCCCTTTCAAAAGAGCCATGAACAGACTTTCTACTCCCAAGGAGACCAGAAATATTAACATATAAAGCGTTACGCTCCAGTCGGATGAACGAGAAACGCTTGTACAATTGCAACGAATTGGAGGAGAAACTTTAAACAAACGCGCTGACTTTGAACGCTCACATCTAGGCCGGGCCAACTCCAAATGGCGTGCAACTCGGTGTGCATCACCTCCATGACTGTCCCTAACGAACGCCACCTGCCACGCTTTCGGCCTATCCCTGGCGGCATTAAAAAATCGTAGCGTGATAACGATGGTTCCGATGCGCGTGCCGCTCGAAGGCGATTACAGGGGAGATACAGCCCTTTCCAAAGAGCCATGAACAGACTTTCTACTCCCAAGGAGACAAGAGATATTACGCGCATTTTCTCCGACGCGCACCACGTTTAAAAAATCGTAGCGTGAGAACGATGGGTCCGATCCGCGTGCCGCTTAAAGGCGATTACAGGGGAGATGCAACCCTTTCCAAAGAACCATGAAAAGACTTTCTACTCCCAAGGAGACAAGAGATATTAAGCCGCAATGACGTCCGACGCGCGCATTTTCTCCGCCGCGCAGCACATTTAAAAAAATCATAGCGTGAAAACCGTGGGTTCGATCCGCGTGCCGCTCGAAGGCGATTACAGGGGAGATGGAGCCCTTTCCAAAGAGGCATGAACAGACTTCCTACTCCCAAGGAGCCCAAAGATATTAAGCCGCAAATACGTCCTACGCGCGTCTTTTCTACGCCGCGCACCACATTTAAAAAATCGTAGCGTAAGAACGGTGGGTCCGATCCGCGTGCCGCTTAAAGGCGATTACAGGGGAGATGCAAACCTTTCCAAAGAGCGATGAAAAGACTTTCTACTCCCAAGGAGACAAGAGATATTAAGCCGCAGTGACGTCCGACGCGCGCATTTTCTCCGACGCGCAACACATTTAAAAAAATCATAGCGTGAAAACCGTGGGTTCGATCCGCGTGCCGCTCGAAGGCGATTACAGGGGAGATGCAGCCCTTTCCAAAGAGCCATGAACAGACTTTCTACTCCCAATGAGACAAGAGATATCAAGCCGCAAATACGTCCGGCGCGCGTCTATTCTCCGCCGCGCAACACATTTAAAAAAATCGTAGCGTGAAAACCGTGGGTTCGATCCGCGTGCCGCTTAAAGGCGATTACAGGGGAGATGCAGCCCTTTCCAAAGAGCCATGAACAAACTTTCTACTCCCAAGGAGCCCAAAGATATTAAGCCGCAAATAAGTCCTACGCGCGTCTTTTCTACGCCGCGCACCACATTTAAAAAATCGTAGCGTAAGAACGGTGGGTCCGATCCGCGTGCCGCTTAAAGGCGATTACAGGGGAGATGCAAACCTTTCCAAAGAGCCATGAACAGACTTTCTACTCCCAATGAGACAAGAGATATTAAGCCGCAAATACGTCCTACGCGCGTCTTTTCTACGCCGCGCACCACATTTAAAAAATCGTAGCGTAAGAACGGTGGGTCCGATCCGCGTGCCGCTTAAAGGCGATTACAGGGGAGATGCAAACCTTTCCAAAGAGCCATGAAAAGACTTTCTACTCCCAAGGAGACAAGAGATATTAAGCCGCAATGACGTCCGACGCGCGCATTTTCTCCGACGCGCAACACATTTAAAAAAATCATAGCGTGAAAACCGTGGGTTCGATCCGCGTGCCGCTCGAAGGCGATTACAGGGGAGATGCAGCCCTTTCCAAAGATCCATGAACAGACTTCCTACTCCCAAGGAGAAAAGAGATATTAACATATAAAGCGTTACGCTCCAGTCGGATGAGCGAGAAACGCTTGAGCAGTTGCAACGAATTGGAGGAGAAAGTTTAAACAAACGCGCTGACTTTGAACGCTCACATCTAGGTCTGGCCAAGTCCAAATGGCGTGCAACTCGGTGCGCATCACCTCCATGACTGTCCCTAACGAACGCCACCTGCCACGCTTTCGGCCCGTCCCTGGCGGCTTTAAAAAATCGTAGCGTGATAACCGTGGGTCCAATCCGCTTGAAGCTCGAAGGCGATTAGAGGGGAGATGCAGCCCTTTCCAAAGAGCCATGAACAGACTTCCTACTCCCAAGGAGACAAGAGATATTAAGCCACAAATACGTCCGGACCGCGTCTTTTCTCCGCAGCTCACCACATTTAAAAAAATCGTAGCGTGAAAACCGTGGGTTCGATATAGTATACATACAGAGTATATAGTTTGACCAAAAGATCGTGCTGATCTTTGATCTCCTGGTTCTTCATCTCCAGCGCCACTTTCAGACTCATAATGTCCTCCTCTATGGGCTGGTATAACACACACACGAATCATCACTACAGCCAGTACAATGGAAAGGTGGGAATGTGTACTGAATGTGTACTGACGTTATAAGTGAGAGGTGGTGGTACTGGTGGATGTGTACTGACACTATAAGGGATCTCTACCTGCAGTGACAGTTTGAGCTTCTCAAGTTCTTCCTCCAGAGATTTCTTCTCCTGTTCACAGGCCATTTTCATATCTGCCAGAGCAAGTATCATTACTGCTGGATATAACACAGATTGTATATACTACATAATTACTGCTGAATATATAAAATATAATATATATAGTACTATACATATATTAGTGTCACTTTTATTGGAGCCTAAAGGCTAGCATTCATTATTAGTTATGTTAGTATTATTGCAGTTCCATAGTACTTACTCTTGATGGACCTGTTATGCTCCTCCTCCTCCTGCTGTTTCTGCAGGAGCTCTGTCTCCTCCTGCTGCTTGTGTTTCAGCATCTCCTGAAGAACCTGCAGCTCCTTCTGCTTCTGCAACCTCAACTCCTTCAGCTGCTCCAACAAACTGTTCTCCAACTCCTCCTTCTCACACCGCAAACACTCCAATCGGGCCACAGGCCCCACTAGTGACACAGAACCACACACACACACACACACACACACAAAGAGAGAGATAAACATGTATAAATGTATAAGAATTTGTGGATAAAATTATTATGAGATTTTTTATAATCAAACGACTACACTACACAACCACATCTTCCTTTTATTTACATATTATACAGATATTTAGAGATATTTACATTTTATTTACCCGCGTGCGTCTCTCTTCTCCAAGGTAGCGGAGAGATATGAAAGGATAAAAGGGGAAAAGAATAAAATGCACGTCGGTTTTAAATTCGCAGGCTACCTGCGCTGAAGGCGTGGAAAACGAGCACGTGACGGAAAGGCTTCCGTACCCGATGGGTCCAAATCACATGCCCAGCAAAGTAGCCTTAAACCTGGACACGCAATGGAGAGCATTTGACCCTTTAAAATCATACTACAACCAGACTTCCAGGCCCAAGAGGTCACACAGCCATGCCCAGCAAAGTAGCTCTGGGCCTGGGCACACTTCACGCAGTTTGACCGTTTAAATAAAACTAGAAACAGACTTCCTGGCCCAAGAGGTCACAGTCATACCCAGCAAAGTACGTTTAAACCTGGAAACAAATCAGATCCTTTCTGTCATTCAAAGGAATGGGCCTGCAACTCACAACCACATCCCCAGTGAAGCGCACCGTCACCCAGCCACACTACCCCACCTTGCCCGTCCTGGAACAACCACACCTCCAGGGCACCACATGCCAATCTCTCATGCCCAGCAAACTGCAACCTCACGCAGCCAGGCCACACACTGTCTCCCCTTGTACAGTCCAAGGACGAACTCCTCCACAAACCTGGTGTTCACGCGCACACACGCAATTACAACGAATTGGTGGAGAACTTTGAAACAAACGTGCTGACTTTGAATACTCACATCTAGGCTGGGCCAGGTCCAAATGGCCTGCAGCTCGGTGCGCATTAACTGCTTGACTGTCCGTCACGAACGCCACCTGCCAAGCGTTCGTTCCGTCCTTGGCGGATTTTAAAAAATCGTAGCGTGAGAATGATGGGTCCGATCCGCGTGCCGCTTAAAGGCGATTACAGGGGAGATGCAGCCCTTTCCAAAGAGCCATGAACAGACTTTCTACACCCAATGAGACAAGAGATATTAAGCCGCAAATACGTCCGGCGCGCGTCTTTTCTCCGCCGTGCAACACATTTAAAAAAAATCGTAGCGTGAAAAACGTGGGTTCGATCCGCGTGCCGCTCGAAGGTGATTACAGGGGAGATGCAGCCCTTTCCAAAGAGCCATGAACAGACTTTCTACTCCCAAGGAGCCCAAAGATATTAAGCCGCAAATAAGTCCTACGCGCGTCTTTTCTACGCCTCGCACCACATTTAAAAAATCGTAGCGTAAGAACGGTGGGTCCGATCCGCGTGCCGCTTAAAGGCGATTACAGGGGAGATGCAACCCTTTCCAAAGAACCATGAAAAGACTTTCTACTCCCAAGGAGACAAGAGATATTAAGCCGCAATGACGTCCGACGCGCGCATTTTCTCCGCCGCGCAGCACATTTAAAAAAATCATAGCGTGAAAACCGTGGGTTCGATCCGCGTGCCGCTCGAAGGCGATTACAGGGGAGATGCAGCCCTTTCCAAAGAGGCATGAACAGACTTCCTACTCCCAAAGAGCCCAAAGATATTAAGCCGCAAATACGTCCTACGCGCGTCTTTTCTACGCCGCGCACCACATTTAAAAAATCGTAGCGTAAGAACGGTGGGTCCGATCCGCGTGCCGCTTAAAGGCGATTACAGGGGAGATGCAAACCTTTCCAAAGAGCCATGAACAGACTTTCTACTCCCAATGAGACAAGAGATATCAAGCCGCAAATACGTCCGGCGCGCGTCTATTCTCCGCCGCGCAACACATTTAAAAAAAATCGTAGCGTGAAAACCGTGGGTTCGATCCGCGTGCCGCTTAAAGGCGATTACAGGGGAGATGCAGCCCTTTCCAAAGAGGCATGAACAGACTTCCTACTCCCAAGGAGACAAGAGATATTAAGCCGCAATGACGTCCGACGCGCGCATTTTCTCCGCCGCGCAGCACATTTAAAAAAATCATAGCGTGAAAACCGTGGGTTCGATCCGCGTGCCGCTCGAAGGCGATTACAGGGGAGATGCAGCCCTTTCCAAAGAGCCATGAACAGACTTTCTACTCCCAAGGAGACCAGAAATATTAACTTATAAAGCGTTACGCTCCAGTCGGAAGAAAGAGAAACGCTTGTACAATTGCAACGAATTGGAGGAGAAAGTTTAAACAAACGCGCTGACTTTGAACGCTCACATCTAGGCCGGGCCAACTCCAAATGGCGTGCAACTCGGTGTGCATCACCTCCATGACTGTCCCTAACGAACGCCACCTGCCACGCTTTCGGCCTATCCCTGGCGGCATCAAAAAATCGTAGCGTGATAACGATGGTTCCGATGCGCGTGCCGCTCGAAGGCGATTACAGGGGAGATACAGCCCTTTCCAAAGAGCCATGAACAGACTTTCTACTCCCAAGGAGACAAGAGATATTACGCGCATTTTCTCCGACGCGCACCACGTTTAAAAAATCGTAGCGTGAGAACGGTGGGTCCGATCCGCGTGCCGCTTAAAGGCGATTACAGGGGAGATGCAACCCTTTCCAAAGAGGCATGAACAGACTTCCTACTCCCAAGGAGACAAGAGATATTAAGCCGCAATGACGTCCGACGCGCGCATTTTCTCCGCCGCGCAGCACATTTAAAAAAATCATAGCGTGAAAACCGTGGGTTCGATCCGCGTGCCGCTCGAAGGCGATTACAGGGGAGATGGAGCCCTTTCCAAAGAGGCATGAACAGACTTCCTACTCCCAAGGAGCCCAAAGATATTAAGCCGCAAATACGTCCTACGCGCGTCTTTTCTACGCCGCGCACCACATTTAAAAAATCGTAGCGTAAGAACGGTGGGTCCGATCCGCGTGCCGCTTAAAGGCGATTACAGGGGAGATGCAAACCTTTCCAAAGAGCCATGAAAAGACTTTCTACTCCCAAGGAGACAAGAGATATTAAGCCGCAATGACGTCCGACGCGCGCATTTTCTCCGACGCGCAACACATTTAAAAAAATCATAGCGTGAAAACCGTGGGTTCGATCCGCGTGCCGCTCGAAGGCGATTACAGGGGAGATGCAGCCCTTTCCAAAGAGCCATGAACAGACTTTCTACACCCAATGAGACAAGAGATATTAAGCCGCAAATACGTCCGGCGCGCGTCTTTTCTCCGCCGCGCAACACATTTAAAAAAAATCGTAGCGTGAAAAACGTGGGTTCGATCCGCGTGCCGCTCGAAGTTGATTACAGGGGAGATGCAGCCCTTTCCAAAGAGCCATGAACAGACTTTCTACTCCCAAGGAGCCCAAAGATATTAAGCCGCAAATAAGTCCTACGCGCGTCTTTTCTACGCCTCGCACCACATTTAAAAAATCGTAGCGTAAGAACGGTGGGTCCGATCCGCGTGCCGCTTAAAGGCGATTACAGGGGAGATGCAACCCTTTCCAAAGAACCATGAAAAGACTTTCTACTCCCAAGGAGACAAGAGATATTAAGCCGCAATGACGTCCGACGCGCGCATTTTCTCCGCCGCGCAGCACATTTAAAAAAATCATAGCGTGAAAACCGTGGGTTCGATCCGCGTGCCGCTCGAAGGCGATTACAGGGGAGATGCAGCCCTTTCCAAAGAGGCATGAACAGACTTCCTACTCCCAAAGAGCCCAAAGATATTAAGCCGCAAATACGTCCTACGCGCGTCTTTTCTACGCCGCGCACCACATTTAAAAAATCGTAGCGTAAGAACGGTGGGTCCGATCCGCGTGCCGCTTAAAGGCGATTACAGGGGAGATGCAAACCTTTCCAAAGAGCCATGAACAGACTTTCTACTCCCAATGAGACAAGAGATATCAAGCCGCAAATACGTCCGGCGCGCGTCTATTCTCCGCCGCGCAACACATTTAAAAAAAATCGTAGCGTGAAAACCGTGGGTTCGATCCGCGTGCCGCTTAAAGGCGATTACAGGGGAGATGCAGCCCTTTCCAAAGAGCCATGAAAAGACTTTCTACTCCCAAGGAGACAAGAGATATTAAGCCGAAATGACGTCCGACGCGCGCATTTCCTCCGCCTCGCACCACATTTAAAAAAATCATAGCGTGAAAACCGTGGGTTCGATCCGCGTGCCGCTCGAAGGCGATTACAGGGGAGATGCAGCCCTTTCCAAAGAGCCATGAACAGACTTTCTACACCCAATGAGACAAGAGATATTAAGCCGCAAATACGTCCGGCGAGCGTCTTTTCTCCGCCGCGCAACACATATAAAAAAAATCGTAGCGTGAGAACGGTGGGTCCGATCCGCGTGCCGCTTAAAGGCGATTACAGGGGAGATGCAGCCCTTTCCAAAGAGCCATGAACACACTTTCTACTCCCAAGGAGACAAGAGATATTACGCGCATTTTCTCCGACGCGCACCACGTTTAAAAAATCGTAGCGTGAGAACGGTGGGTCCGATCCGCGTGCCGCTTAAAGGCGATTACAGGGGATATGCATCCCTTTCAAAAGAGCCATGAACGGACTTTCTACTCCCAAGGAGACCAGAAATATTAACATATAAAGCGTTACGCTCCAGTCGGATGAACGAGAAACGCATGTACAATTGCAATGAATTGGAGGAGAAAGTTTAAACAAACGCGCTGACTTTGAACGCTCACATCTAGGCCGGGCCAACTCCAAATGGCGTGCAACTCGGTGCGCATCACCTCCATGAATGTCCCTAACGAACGCCACCTGCCACGCTTTCGGCCTATCCCTGGCGGCATTAAAAAATCGTAGCGTGATAACGATGGTTCCGATGCGCGTGCCGCTCGAAGGCGATTACAAGGGAGATGCAAACCTTTCCAAAGAGCCATGAAAAGACTTTCTACTCCCAAGGAGACAATAGATATTAAGCCGAAATGACGTCCGACGCGCGCCTTTTCTCCGACGCGCACAACATTTAAAAAAATCATAGCGTGAAAACCGTGGGTTCGATCCGCGTGCCGCTCGAAGGCGATTACAGCGGAGATGCAGCCCTTTCCAAAGAGCCATGAAAAGACTTTCTACTCCCAAGGAGACAAGAGATATTAAGCCGAAATGACGTCCGACGCGCGCATTTCCTCCGCCGCGCACCACATTTAAAAAAATCATAGCGTGAAAACCGTGGGTTCGATCCGCGTGCCGCTCGAAGGCGATTACAGGAGAGATGCAGCCCTTTCCAAAGAGCTATGAACAGACTTTCTACTCCCAAGGAGACAAGAGATATTACGCGCATTTTCTCCGACACGCACCACGTTTAAAAAATCGTAGCGTGAGAACGGTGGGTCCGATCCGAGTGCCGCTTAAAGGCGATTACAGGGGAGATGCAGCCCTTTCCAAAGAGCCATGAACAGACTTTCTACTCCCAAGGAGACCAGAGATATTAACAGATAAAGCGTTACGCTCCAGTCGGATGAGCGAGAAACGCTTGTACAATTGCAACGAATTGGAGGAGAAAGTTTAAACAAACGCGCTGACTTTGAAGGCTCACATCTAGGCCGGGCCAGGTCCAAATGGCCTACAACTCGGTCCGCATCACGTCCATGACTTTTCCTAACGAACGCCACCTGCCAAGCTTTCGGCCCGTCCCTGTCGGCATTAAAAAATCGTAGCGTGATAACGATGGTTCCGATCCGCGTGCCGCGCGAAGGCGATTACAGGGGAGATGCAGCCCTTTCCAAAGAGCCATGAACAGACTTTCTACTCCCACGGAGCCCGAAGATATTAAGCCGCAAATAAGTCCTACGCGCGTCTTTTCTACGCCGCGCACCACATTTAAAAAATCGTATCGGAAGAACGGTGGGTCCAATCCGCGTGCCGCTTAAAGGCGATTACAAGGGAGATGCAAACCTTTCCAAAGAGCCATGAAAAGACTTTCTACTCCCAAGGAGACAAGAGATATTACGCGCATTTTCTCCGACGCGCACCACGTTTAAAAAATCGTAGCGTGAGAACGGTGGGTCCGATCCGCGTGCCGCTTAAAGTCGATTACAGGGGAGATGCATCCCTTTCCAAAGAGCCATGAACAGACTTTCTACTCCCAAGGAGACCAGAGATATTAACAGATAAAGCGTTACGCTCCAGTCGGATGAGCGAGAAACGCTTGTACAATTGCAACGAATTGGAGGAGAAAGTTTAAACAAACGCGCTGACTTTGAAGGCTCACATCTAGGCCGGGCCAGGTCCAAATGGCCTGCAACTCGGTCCGCATCACGTCCATGACTTTTCCTAACGAACGCCACCTGCCAAGCTTTCGGCCCGTCCCTGTCGGCATTAAAAAATCGTAGCGTGATAACGATGGTTCCGAGCCGCGTGCCGCGCGAAGGCGATTACAGGGGAGATGCAGCCCTTTCCAAAGAGCCATGAACAGACTTTCTACTCCCAAGGAGCCCAAAGATATTAAGCCACAAATAAGTCCTACGCGCGTCTTTTCTACGCCTCGCACCACATTTAAAAAATCGTAGCGTAAGAACGGTGGGTCCGATCCGCGTGCCGCTTAAAGGCGATTACAGGGGAGATGCAACCCTTTCCAAAGAACCATGAAAAGACTTTCTACTCCCAAGGAGACAAGAGATATTAAGCCGCAATGACGTCCGACGCGCGCATTTTCTCCGCCGCGCAGCACATTTAAAAAAATCATAGCGTGAAAACCGTGGGTTCGGTCCACGTGCCGCTCGAAGGCGATTACAGGGGAGATGCAGCCCTTTCCAAAGAGGCATGAACAGACTTCCTACTCCAAAGGAGCCCAAAGATATTAAGCCGCAAATACGTCCTACTCGCGTCTTTTCTACGCCGCGCACCACATTTAAAAAATCGTATTGGAAGAACGGTGGGTCCAATCCGCGTGCCGCTTAAAGGCGATTACAAGGGAGATGCAAACCTTTCCAAAGAGCCATGAAAAGACTTTCTACTCCCAAGGAGACAATAGATATTAAGCCGAAATGACGTCCGACGCGCGCCTTTTCTCCGACGCGCACAACATTTAAAAAAATCATAGCGTGAAAACCGTGGGTTCGATCCGCGTGCCGCTCGAAGGCGATTACAGCGGAGATGCAGCCCTTTCCAAAGAGCCATGAAAAGACTTTCTACTCCCAAGGAGACAAGAGATATTAAGCCGAAATGACGTCCGACGCGCGCATTTCCTCCGCCGCGCACCACATTTAAAAAAATCATAGCGTGAAAACCGTGGGTTCGATCCGCGTGCCGCTCGAAGGCGATTACAGGAGAGATGCAGCCCTTTCCAAAGAGCTATGAACAGACTTTCTACTCCCAAGGAGACAAGAGATATTACGCGCATTTTCTCCGACACGCACCACGTTTAAAAAATCGTAGCGTGAGAACGGTGGGTCCGATCCGCGTGCCGCTTAAAGGCGATTACAGGGGAGATGCAGCCCTTTCCAAAGAGCCATGAACAGACTTTCTACTCCCAAGGAGACCAGAGATATTAACAGATAAAGCGTTACGCTCCAGTCGGATGAGCGAGAAACGCTTGTACAATTGCAACGAATTGGAGGAGAAAGTTTAAACAAACGCGCTGACTTTGAAGGCTCACATCTAGGCCGGGCCAGGTCCAAATGGCCTACAACTCGGTCCGCATCACGTCCATGACTTTTCCTAACGAACGCCACCTGCCAAGCTTTCGGCCCGTCCCTGTCGGCATTAAAAAATCGTAGCGTGATAACGATGGTTCCGATCCGCGTGCCGCGCGAAGGCGATTACAGGGGAGATGCAGCCCTTTCCAAAGAGCCATGAACAGACTTTCTACTCCCACGGAGCCCAAAGATATTAAGCCGCAAATAAGTCCTACGCGCGTCTTTTCTACGCCTCGCACCACATTTAAAAAATCGTAGCGTAAGAACGGTGGGTCCGATCCGCGTGCCGCTTAAAGGCGATTACAGGGGAGATGCAGCCCTTTCCAAAGAGCCATGAACAGACTTCCTACTCCCAAGGAGCCCAAAGATATTAAGCCGCAAATACGTCCTACGCGCGTCTTTTCTACGCCGCGCACCACATTTAAAAAATCGTAGCGTAAGAACGGTGGGTCCGATCCGCGTGCCGCTTAAAGGCGATTACAGGGGAGATGCAAACCTTTCCAAAGAGCCATGAAAAGACTTTCTACTCCCAAGGAGACAAGAGATATTAAGCCGCAATGACGTCCGACGCGCGCATTTTCTCCGCCGCGCAACACATTTAAAAAAATCATAGCGTGAAAACCGTGGGTTCGATCCGCGTGCCGCTCGAAGGCGATTACAGGGGAGATGGAGCCCTTTCCAAAGAGGCATGAACAGACTTCCTACTCCCAAGGAGCCCAAAGATATTAAGCCGCAAATACGTCCTACGCGCGTCTTTTCTACGCCGCGCACCACATTTAAAAAATCGTAGCGTAAGAAGGGTGGGTCCGATCCGCGTGCCGCTTAAAGGCGATTACAGGGGAGATGCAAACCTTTCCAAAGAGCCATGAAAAGACTTTCTACTCCCAAGGAGACAAGAGATATTAAGCCGCAATGACGTCCGACGCGCGCATTTATTGCGCCGCGCACCACATTTAAAAAATCGTAGCGTGAAAAACGTGGGTTCGATCCGCGTGCCGCTCGAAGGCGATTACAGGGGAGATGCATCCCTTTCAAAAGAGCCATGAACAGACTTTCTACTCCCAAGGAGACCAGAAATATTAACATATAAAGCGTTACGCTCCAGTCGGATGAACGAGAAACGCTTGTACAATTGCAACGAATTGGAGGAGAAAGTTTAAACAAACGCGCTGACTTTGAACGCTCACATCTAGGCCGGGCCAACTCCAAATGGCGTGCAACTCGGTGCGCATCACCTCCATGACTGTCCCTAACGAACGCCACCTGCCACGCTTTCGGCCTATCCCTGGCGGCATTAAAAAATCGTAGCGTGATAACGATGGTTCCGATGCGCGTGCCGCTCGAAGGCGATTACAGGGGAGATACAGCCCTTTCCAAAGAGCCATGAACAGACTTTCTACTCCCAAGGAGACAAGAGATATTACGCGCATTTTCTCCGACGCGCACCACGTTTAAAAAATCGTAGCGTGAGAACGGTGGGTCCGATCCGCGTGCCGCTTAAAGGCGATTACAAGGGAGATGCATCCCTTTCCAAAGAGCCATGAACAGACTTTCTACTCCCAAGGAGACCAGAGATATTAACAGATAAAGCGTTACGCTCCAGTCGGATGAGCGAGAAACGCTTGTACAATTGCAACGAATTGGAGGAGAAAGTTTAAACAAACGCGCTGACTTTGAAGGCTCACATCTAGGCCGGGCCATGTCCAAATGGCCTGCAACTCGGTCCGGAACACGTCCATGACTTTTCCTAACGAACGCCACCTGCCAAGCTTTCGGCCCGTCCCTGTCGGCATTAAAAAATCGTAGCGTGATAACGATGGTTCCGATCCGCGTGCCGCGCGAAGGCGATTACAGGGGAGATGCAGCCCTTTCCAAAGAGCCATGAACAGACTTTCTACTCCCAAGGAGCCCAAAGATATTAAGCCGCAAATAAGTCCTACGCGCGTCTTTTCTACGCCTCGCACCACATATAAAAAATCGTAGCGTAAGAACGGTGGGTCCGATCCGCGTGCCGCTTAAAGGCGATTACAGGGGAGATGCAACCCTTTCCAAAGAACCATGAAAAGACTTTCTACTCCCAAGGAGACAAGAGATATTAAGCCGCAATGACGTCCGACGCGCGCATTTTCTCCGCCGCGCAACATATTTAAAAAAATCACAGCGTGAAAACCGTGGGTTCGATCCGCGTGCCGCTCGAAGGCGATTACAGGGGAGATGGAGCCCTTTCCAAAGAGGCATGAACAGACTTCCTACTCCCAAGGAGCCCAAAGATATTAAGCCGCAAATACGTCCTACGCGCGTCTTTTCTACGCCGCGCACCACATTTAAAAAATCGTAGCGTAAGAACGGTGGGTCCGATCCGCGTGCCGCTTAAAGGCGATTACAGGGGAGATGCAAACCTTTCCAAAGAGCCATGAAAAGACTTTCTACTCCCAAGGAGACAAGAGATATTAAGCCGCAATGACGTCCGACGCGCGCATTTTCTCCGCCGCGCAACACATTTAAAAAAATCATAGCGTGAAAACCGTGGGTTCGATCCGCGTGCCGCTCGAAGGCGATTACAGGGGAGATGGAGCCCTTTCCAAAGAGGCATGAACAGACTTCCTACTCCCAAGGAGCCCAAAGATATTAAGCCGCAAATACGTCCTACGCGCGTCTTTTCTACGCCGCGCACCACATTTAAAAAATCGTAGCGTAAGAACGGTGGGTCCGATCCGCGTGCCGCTTAAAGGCGATTACAGGGGAGATGCAAACCTTTCCAAAGAGCCATGAAAAGACTTTCTACTCCCAAGGAGACAAGAGATATTAAGCCGCAATGACGTCCGACGCGCGCATTTATTGCGCCGCGCACCACATTTAAAAAATCGTAGCGTGAAAAACGTGGGTTCGATCCGCGTGCCGCTCGAAGGCGATTACAGGGGAGATGCATCCCTTTCAAAAGAGCCATGAACAGACTTTCTACTCCCAAGGAGACCAGAAATATTAACATATAAAGCGTTACGCTCCAGTCGGATGAACGAGAAACGCTTGTACAATTGCAACGAATTGGAGGAGAAAGTTTAAACAAACGCGCTGACTTTGAACGCTCACATCTAGGCCGGGCCAACTCCAAATGGCGTGCAACTCGGTGCGCATCACCTCCATGACTGTCCCTAACGAACGCCACCTGCCACGCTTTCGGCCTATCCCTGGCGGCATTAAAAAATCGTAGCGTGATAACGATGGTTCCGATGCGCGTGCCGCTCGAAGGCGATTACAGGGGAGATACAGCCCTTTCCAAAGAGCCATGAACAGACTTTCTACTCCCAAGGAGACAAGAGATATTACGCGCATTTTCTCCGACGCGCACCACGTTTAAAAAATCGTAGCGTGAGAACGGTGGGTCCGATCCGCGTGCCGCTTAAAGGCGATTACAAGGGAGATGCATCCCTTTCCAAAGAGCCATGAACAGACTTTCTACTCCCAAGGAGACCAGAGATATTAACAGATAAAGCGTTACGCTCCAGTCGGATGAGCGAGAAACGCTTGTACAATTGCAACGAATTGGAGGAGAAAGTTTAAACAAACGCGCTGACTTTGAAGGCTCACATCTAGGCCGGGCCATGTCCAAATGGCCTGCAACTCGGTCCGGAACACGTCCATGACTTTTCCTAACGAACGCCACCTGCCAAGCTTTCGGCCCGTCCCTGTCGGCATTAAAAAATCGTAGCGTGATAACGATGGTTCCGATCCGCGTGCCGCGCGAAGGCGATTACAGGGGAGATGCAGCCCTTTCCAAAGAGCCATGAACAGACTTTCTACTCCCAAGGAGCCCAAAGATATTAAGCCGCAAATAAGTCCTACGCGCGTCTTTTCTACGCCTCGCACCACATATAAAAAATCGTAGCGTAAGAACGGTGGGTCCGATCCGCGTGCCGCTTAAAGGCGATTACAGGGGAGATGCAACCCTTTCCAAAGAACCATGAAAAGACTTTCTACTCCCAAGGAGACAAGAGATATTAAGCCGCAATGACGTCCGACGCGCGCATTTTCTCCGCCGCGCAACATATTTAAAAAAATCACAGCGTGAAAACCGTGGGTTCGATCCGCGTGCCGCTCGAAGGCGATTACAGGGGAGATGGAGCCCTTTCCAAAGAGGCATGAACAGACTTCCTACTCCCAAGGAGCCCAAAGATATTAAGCCGCAAATACGTCCTACGCGCGTCTTTTCTACGCCGCGCACCACATTTAAAAAATCGTAGCGTAAGAACGGTGGGTCCGATCCGCGTGCCGCTTAAAGGCGATTACAGGGGAGATGCAAACCTTTCCAAAGAGCCATGAAAAGACTTTCTACTCCCAAGGAGACAAGAGATATTAAGCCGCAATGACGTCCGACGCGCGCATTTTCTCCGACGCGCAACACATTTAAAAAAATCATAGCGTGAAAACCGTGGGTTCGATCCGCGTGCCGCTCGAAGGCGATTACAGGGGAGATGCAGCCCTTTCCAAAGAGCCATGAACAGACTTTCTACACCCAATGAGACAAGAGATATTAAGCCGCAAATACGTCCGGCGCGCGTCTTTTCTCCGCCGCGCAACACATTTAAAAAAAATCGTAGCGTGAAAAACGTGGGTTCGATCCGCGTGCCGCTCGAAGGCGATTACAGGGGAGATGCATCCCTTTCCAAAGA
Source organism: Electrophorus electricus (assembly GCF_041902795.1). Classification (NCBI taxonomy): domain Eukaryota; kingdom Metazoa; phylum Chordata; class Actinopteri; order Gymnotiformes; family Gymnotidae; genus Electrophorus; species Electrophorus electricus. The sequence continues at coordinate 27,121,300 of NC_137505.1, read as the reverse complement.
ACCATGAAAAGACTTTCTACTCCCAAGGAAACGAGATATTAAGCCGCAATGACGTCCGACGCGCGCATTTTCTCCGCCGCGCAGCACATTTAAAAAAATCATAGCGTGAAAACCGTGGGTTCGATCCGCGTGCCGCTCGAAGGCGATTACAGGGGAGATGCAGCCCTTTCCAAAGAGGCATGAACAGACTTCCTACTCCCAAGGAGCCCAAAGATATTAAGCCGCAAATACGTCCTACGCGCGTCTTTTCTACGCCGCGCACCACATTTAAAAAATCGTATCGGAAGAACGGTGGGTCCAATCCGCGTGCCGCTTAAAGGCGATTACAAGGGAGATGCAAACCTTTCCAAAGAGCCATGAAAAGACTTTCTACTCCCAAGGAAACAATAGATATTAAGCCGAAATGACGTCCGACGCGCGCATTTTCTCCGACGCGCACCACATTTAAAAAAATCATAGCGTGAAAACCGTGGGTTCGATCCGCGTGCCGCTCGAAGGCGATTACAGCGGAGATGCAGCCCTTTCCAAAGAGCCATGAAAAGACTTTCTACTCCCAAGGAGACAAGAGATATTAAGCCGAAATGACGTCCGACGCGCGCATTTCCTCCGCCGCGCACCACATTTAAAAAAAATCATAGCGTGAAAACCGTGGGTTCGATCCGCTTGCCGCTCGAAGGCGATTACAGGGGAGATGCAGCCCTTTCCAAAGAGCCATGAACAGACTTTCTACTCCCAAGGAGACCAGAAATATTAACTTATAAAGCGTTACGCTCCAGTCGGATGAACGAGAAACGCTTGTACAATTGCAACGAATTGGAGGAGAAAGTTTAAACAAACGCGCTGACTTTGAACGCTCACATCTAGGCCGGGCCAACTCCAAATGGCGTGCAACTCGGTGTGCATCACCTCCATGACTGTCCCTAACGAACGCCACCTGCCACGCTTTCGGCCTATCCCTGGCGGCATTAAAAAATCGTAGCGTGATAACGATGGTTCCGATGCGCGTGCCGCTCGAAGGCGATTACAGGGGAGATACAGCCCTTTCCAAAGAGCCATGAACAGACTTTCTACTCCCAAGGAGACAAGAGATATTACGCGCATTTTCTCCGACGCGCACCACGTTTAAAAAATCGTAGCGTGAGAACGATGGGTCCGATCCGCGTGCCGCTTAAAGGCGATTACAGGGGAGATGCAACCCTTTCCAAAGAACCATGAAAAGACTTTCTACTCCCAAGGAGACAAGAGATATTAAGCCGCAATGACGTCCGACGCGCGCATTTTCTCTGCCGCGCAGCACATTTAAAAAAATCATAGCGTGAAAACCGTGGGTTCGATCCGCGTGCCGCTCAAAGGCGATTAGAGGGGAGATGCAGCCCTTTCCAAAGAGCCATGAACAGACTTCCTACTCCCAAGGAGACAAGAGATATTAAGCCACAAATACGTCCGGACCGCGTCTTTTCTCCGCAGCTCACCACATTTAAAAAAATCGTAGCGTGAAAACCGTGGGTTCGATATAGTATACATACAGAGTATATAGTTTGACCAAAAGATCGTGCTGATCTTTGATCTCCTGGTTCTTCATCTCCAGCGCCACTTTCAGACTCATAATGTCCTCCTCTATGGGCTGGTATAACACACACACGAATCATCACTACAGCCAGTACAATGGAAAGGTGGGAATGTGTACTGAATGTGTACTGACGTTATAAGTGAGAGGTGGTGGTACTGGTGGATGTGTACTGACACTATAATGGATCTCTACCTGCAGTGACAGTTTGAGCTTCTCAAGTTCTTCCTCCAGAGATTTCTTCTCCTGTTCACAGGCCATTTTCATATCTGCCAGAGCAAGTATCATTACTGCTGGATATAACACAGATTGTATATACTACATAATTACTGCTGAATATATAAAATATAATATATATAGTACTATACATATATTAGTGTCACTTTTATTGGAGCCTAAAGGCTAGCATTCATTATTAGTTATGTTAGTATTATTGCATTTCCATAGTACTTACTCTTGATGGACCTGTTATGCTCCTCCTCCTCCTGCTGTTTCTGCAGGAGCTCTGTCTCCTCCTGCTGCTTGTGTTTCAGCATCTCCTGAAGAACCTGCAGCTCCTTCTGCTTCTGCAACCTCAACTCCTTCAGCTGCTCCAACAAACTGTTCTCCAACTCCTCCTTCTCACACCGCAAACACTCCAATCGGGCCACAGGCCCCACTAGTGACACAGAACCACACACACACACACACACACACACACAAAGAGAGAGATAAACATGTATAAATGTATAAGAATTTGTGGATAAAATTATTATGAGATTATTTATAATCAAACGACTACACTACACAACCACATCTTCCTTTTATTTACATATTATACAGATATTTAGAGATATTTACATTTTATTTACCCGCGTGCGTCTCTCTTCTCCAAGGTAGCGGAGAGATATGAAAGGATAAAAGGGGAAAAGAATAAAATGCACGTCGGTTTTAAATTCGCAGGCTACCTGCGCTGAAGGCGTGGAAAACGAGCACGTGACGGAAAGGCTTCCGTACCCGATGGGTCCAAATCACATGCCCAGCAAAGTAGCCTTAAACCTGGACACGCAATGGAGAGCATTTGACCCTTTAAAATCATACTACAACCAGACTTCCAGGCCCAAGAGGTCACACAGCCATGCCCAGCAAAGTAGCTCTGGGCCTGGGCACACTTCACGCAGTTTGACCGTTTAAATAAAACTAGAAACAGACTTCCTGGCCCAAGAGGTCACAGTCATACCCAGCAAAGTACGTTTAAACCTGGAAACAAATCAGATCCTTTCTGTCATTCAAAGGAATGGGCCTGCAACTCACAACCACATCCCCAGTGAAGCGCACCGTCACCCAGCCACACTACCCCACCTTGCCCGTCCTGGAACAACCACACCTCCAGGGCACCACATGCCAATCTCTCATGCCCAGCAAACTGCAACCTCACGCAGCCAGGCCACACACTGTCTCCCCTTGTACAGTCCAAGGACGAACTCCTCCACAAACCTGGTGTTCACGCGCACACACGCAATTACAACGAATTGGTGGAGAACTTTGAAACAAACGTGCTGACTTTGAATACTCACATCTAGGCTGGGCCAGGTCCAAATGGCCTGCAGCTCGGTGAGCATTAACTGCTTGACTGTCCGTCATGAACGCCACCTGCCAAGCGTTCGTTCCGTCCTTGGCGGATTTTAAAAAATCGTAGCGTGAGAATGATGGGTCCGATCCGCGTGCCGCATAAAGGCGATTACAGGGGAGATGCAACCCTTTCCAAAGAACCATGAAAAGACTTTCTACTCCCAAGGAAACGAGATATTAAGCTGCAATGACATCCGACGCGCGCATTTTCTCCGCCGCGCAGCACATTTAAAAAAATCATAGCGTGAAAACCGTGGGTTCGATCCGCGTGCCGCTCGAAGGCGATTACAGGGGAGATGCAGCCCTTTCCAAAGAGGCATGAACAGACTTCCTACTCCCAAGGAGCCCAAAGATATTAAGCCGCAAATACGTCCTACGCGCGTCTTTTCTACGCCGCGCACCACATTTAAAAAATCGTATCGGAAGAACGGTGGGTCCAATCCGCGTGCCGCTTAAAGGCGATTACAAGGGAGATGCAAACCTTTCCAAAGAGCCATGAAAAGACTTTCTACTCCCAAGGAGACAAGAGATATTACGCGCATTTTCTCCGACGCGCACCACGTTTAAAAAATCGTAGCGTGAGAACGGTGGGTCCGATCCGCGTGCCGCTTAAAGGCGATTACAGGGGAGATGCATCCCTTTCCAAAGAGCCATGAACAGACTTTCTACTCCCAAGGAGACCAGAGATATTAACAGATAAAGCGTTACGCTCCAGTCGGATGAGCGAGAAACGCTTGTACAATTGCAACGAATTGGAGGAGAAAGTTTAAACAAACGCGCTGACTTTGAAGGCTCACATCTAGGCCGGGCCAGGTCCAAATGGCCTGCAACTCGGTCCGCATCACGTCCATGACTTTTCCTAACGAACGCCACCTGCCAAGCTTTCGGCCCGTCCCTGTCGGCATTAAAAAATCGTAGCGTGATAACGATGGTTCCGAGCCGCGTGCCGCGCGAAGGCGATTACAGGGGAGATGCAGCCCTTTCCAAAGAGCCATGAACAGACTTTCTACTCCCAAGGAGCCCAAAGATATTAAGCCACAAATAAGTCCTACGCGCGTCTTTTCTACGCCTCGCACCACATTTAAAAAATCGTAGCGTAAGAACGGTGGGTCCGATCCGCGTGCCGCTTAAAGGCGATTACAGGGGAGATGCAACCCTTTCCAAAGAACCATGAAAAGACTTTCTACTCCCAAGGAGACAAGAGATATTAAGCCGCAATGACGTCCGACGCGCGCATTTTCTCCGCCGCGCAGCACATTTAAAAAAATCATAGCGTGAAAACCGTGGGTTCGATCCACGTGCCGCTCGAAGGCGATTACAGGGGAGATGCAGCCCTTTCCAAAGAGGCATGAACAGACTTCCTACTCCAAAGGAGCCCAAAGATATTAAGCCGCAAATACGTCCTACGCGCGTCTTTTCTACGCCGCGCACCACATTTAAAAAATCGTATTGGAAGAACGGTGGGTCCAATCCGCGTGCCGCTTAAAGGCGATTACAAGGGAGATGCAAACCTTTCCAAAGAGCCATGAAAAAACTTTCTACTCCCAAGGAGACAATAGATATTAAGCCGAAATGACGTCCGACGCGCGTTTTTTCTCCGACGCGCACCACATTTAAAAAAATCATAGCGTGAAAACCGTGGGTTCGATCCGCGTGCCGCTCGAAGGCGATTACAGCGGAGATGCAGCCCTTTCCAAAGAGCCATGAAAAGACTTTCTACTCCCAAGGAGACAAGAGATATTAAGCCGAAATGACGTCCGACGCGCGCATTTCCTCCGCCGCGCACCACATTTAAAAAAATCATAGCGTGAAAACCGTGGGTTCGATCCGCGTGCCGCTCGAAGGCGATTACAGGGGAGATGCAGCCCTTTCCAAAGAGCCATGAACAGACTTTCTACTCCCAAGGAGACCAGAAATATTAACTTATAAAGCGTTACGCTCCAGTCGGAAGAACGAGAAACGCTTGTACAATTGCAACGAATTGGAGGAGAAAGTTTAAACAAACACGCTGACTTTGAACGCTCACATCTAGGCCGGGCCAACTCCAAATGGCGTGCAACTCGGTGTGCATCACCTCCATGACTGTCCCTAACGAACGCCACCTGCCACGCTTTCGGCCTATCCCTGGCGGCATTAAAAAATCGTAGCGTGATAACGATGGTTCCGATGCGCGTGCCGCTCGAAGGCGATTACAGGGGAGATACAGCCCTTTCCAAAGAGCCATGAACAGACTTTCTACTCCCAAGGAGACAAGAGATATTACGCGCATTTTCTCCGACGCGCACCACGTTTAAAAAATCGTAGCGTGAGAACGGTGGGTCCGATCCGCGTGCCGCTTAAAGGCGATTACAGGGGAGATGCAACCCTTTCCAAAGAGGCATGAACAGACTTCCTACTCCCAAGGAGACAAGAGATATTAAGCCGCAATGACGTCCGACGCGCGCATTTTCTCCGCCGCGCAGCACATTTAAAAAAATCATAGCGTGAAAACCGTGGGTTCGATCCGCGTGCCGCTCGAAGGCGATTACAGGGGAGATGGAGCCCTTTCCAAAGAGGCATGAACAGACTTCCTACTCCCAAGGAGCCCAAAGATATTAAGCCGCAAATACGTCCTACGCGCGTCTTTTCTACGCCGCGCACCACATTTAAAAAATCGTAGCGTAAGAACGGTGGGTCCGATCCGCGTGCCGCTTAAAGGCGATTACAGGGGAGATGCAAACCTTTCCAAAGAGCCATGAAAAGACTTTCTACTCCCAAGGAGACAAGAGATATTAAGCCGCAATGACGTCCGACGCGCGCATTTTCTCCGACGCGCAACACATTTAAAAAAATCATAGCGTGAAAACCGTGGGTTCGATCCGCGTGCCGCTCGAAGGCGATTACAGGGGAGATGCAGCCCTTTCCAAAGACCCATGAACAGACTTTCTACACCCAATGAGACAAGAGATATTAAGCCGCAAATACGTCCGGCGCGCGTCTTTTCTCCGCCGCGCAACACATTTAAAAAAAATCGTAGCGTGAAAAACGTGGGTTCGATCCGCGTGCCGCTCGAAGGCGATTACAGGGGAGACGCATCCCTTTCCAAAGAACCATGAAAAGACTTTCTACTCCCAAGGAAACGAGATATTAAGCCGCAATGACGTCCGACGCGCGCATTTTCTCCGCCGCGCAGCACATTTAAAAAAATCATAGCGTGAAAACCGTGGGTTCGATCCGCGTGCCGCTCGAAGGCGATTACAGGGGAGATGCAGCCCTTTCCAAAGAGGCATGAACAGACTTCCTACTCCCAAGGAGCCCAAAGATATTAAGCCGCAAATACGTCCTACGCGCGTCTTTTCTACGCCGCGCACCACATTTAAAAAATCGTATCGGAAGAACGGTGGGTCCAATCCGCGTGCCGCTTAAAGGCGATTACAAGGGAGATGCAAACCTTTCCAAAGAGCCATGAAAAGACTTTCTACTCCCAAGGAAACAATAGATATTAAGCCGAAATGACGTCCGACGCGCGCATTTTCTCCGACGCGCACCACATTTAAAAAAATCATAGCGTGAAAACCGTGGGTTCGATCCGCGTGCCGCTCGAAGGCGATTACAGCGGAGATGCAGCCCTTTCCAAAGAGCCATGAAAAGACTTTCTACTCCCAAGGAGACAAGAGATATTAAGCCGAAATGACGTCCGACGCGCGCATTTCCTCCGCCGCGCACCACATTTAAAAAAAATCATAGCGTGAAAACCGTGGGTTCGATCCGCTTGCCGCTCGAAGGCGATTACAGGGGAGATGCAGCCCTTTCCAAAGAGCCATGAACAGACTTTCTACTCCCAAGGAGACCAGAAATATTAACTTATAAAGCGTTACGCTCCAGTCGGATGAAGGAGAAACGCTTGTACAATTGCAACGAATTGGAGGAGAAAGTTTAAACAAACGCGCTGACTTTGAACGCTCACATCTAGGCCGGGCCAACTCCAAATGGCGTGCAACTCGGTGAGCATCACCTCCATGACTGTCCCTAACGAACGCCACCTGCCACGCTTTCGGCCTATCCCTGGCGGCATTAAAAAATCGTAGCGTGATAACGATGGTTCCGATGCGCGTGCCGCTCGAAGGCGATTACAGGGGAGATACAGCCCTTTCCAAAGAGCCATGAACAGACTTTCTACTCCCAAGGAGACAAGAGATATTACGCGCATTTTCTCCGACGCGCACCACGTTTAAAAAATCGTAGCGTGAGAACGATGGGTCCGATCCGCGTGCCGCTTAAAGGCGATTACAGGGGAGATGCAACCCTTTCCAAAGAACCATGAAAAGACTTTCTACTCCCAAGGAGACAAGAGATATTAAGCCGCAATGACGTCCGACGCGCGCATTTTCTCTGCCGCGCAGCACATTTAAAAAAATCATAGCGTGAAAACCGTGGGTTCGATCCGCGTGCCGCTCGAAGGCGATTAGAGGGGAGATGCAGCCCTTTCCAAAGAGCCATGAACAGACTTCCTACTCCCAAGGAGACAAGAGATATTAAGCCACAAATACGTCCGGACCGCGTCTTTTCTCCGCAGCTCACCACATTTAAAAAAATCGTAGCGTGAAAACCGTGGGTTCGATATAGTATACATACAGAGTATATAGTTTGACCAAAAGATCGTGCTGATCTTTGATCTCCTGGTTCTTCATCTCCAGCGCCACTTTCAGACTCATAATGTCCTCCTCTATGGGCTGGTATAACACACACACGAATCATCACTACAGCCAGTACAATGGAAAGGTGGGAATGTGTACTGAATGTGTACTGACGTTATAAGTGAGAGGTGGTGGTACTGGTGGATGTGTACTGACACTATAATGGATCTCTACCTGCAGTGACAGTTTGAGCTTCTCAAGTTCTTCCTCCAGAGATTTCTTCTCCTGTTCACAGGCCATTTTCATATCTGCCAGAGCAAGTATCATTACTGCTGGATATAACACAGATTGTATATACTACATAATTACTGCTGAATATATAAAATATAATATATATAGTACTATACATATATTAGTGTCACTTTTATTGGAGCCTAAAGGCTAGCATTCATTATTAGTTATGTTAGTATTATTGCATTTCCATAGTACTTACTCTTGATGGACCTGTTATGCTCCTCCTCCTCCTGCTGTTTCTGCAGGAGCTCTGTCTCCTCCTGCTGCTTGTGTTTCAGCATCTCCTGAAGAACCTGCAGCTCCTTCTGCTTCTGCAACCTCAACTCCTTCAGCTGCTCCAACAAACTGTTCTCCAACTCCTCCTTCTCACACCGCAAACACTCCAATCGGGCCACAGGCCCCACTAGTGACACAGAACCACACACACACACACACACACACACACAAAGAGAGAGATAAACATGTATAAATGTATAAGAATTTGTGGATAAAATTATTATGAGATTATTTATAATCAAACGACTACACTACACAACCACATCTTCCTTTTATTTACATATTATACAGATATTTAGAGATATTTACATTTTATTTACCCGCGTGCGTCTCTCTTCTCCAAGGTAGCGGAGAGATATGAAAGGATAAAAGGGGAAAAGAATAAAATGCACGTCGGTTTTAAATTCGCAGGCTACCTGCGCTGAAGGCGTGGAAAACGAGCACGTGACGGAAAGGCTTCCGTACCCGATGGGTCCAAATCACATGCCCAGCAAAGTAGCCTTAAACCTGGACACGCAATGGAGAGCATTTGACCCTTTAAAATCATACTACAACCAGACTTCCAGGCCCAAGAGGTCACACAGCCATGCCCAGCAAAGTAGCTCTGGGCCTGGGCACACTTCACGCAGTTTGACCGTTTAAATAAAACTAGAAACAGACTTCCTGGCCCAAGAGGTCACAGTCATACCCAGCAAAGTACGTTTAAACCTGGAAACAAATCAGATCCTTTCTGTCATTCAAAGGAATGGGCCTGCAACTCACAACCACATCCCCAGTGAAGCGCACCGTCACCCAGCCACACTACCCCACCTTGCCCGTCCTGGAACAACCACACCTCCAGGGCACCACATGCCAATCTCTCATGCCCAGCAAACTGCAACCTCACGCAGCCAGGCCACACACTGTCTCCCCTTGTACAGTCCAAGGACGAACTCCTCCACAAACCTGGTGTTCACGCGCACACACGCAATTACAACGAATTGGTGGAGAACTTTGAAACAAACGTGCTGACTTTGAATACTCACATCTAGGCTGGGCCAGGTCCAAATGGCCTGCAGCTCGGTGAGCATTAACTGCTTGACTGTCCGTCACGAACGCCACCTGCCAAGCGTTCGTTCCGTCCTTGGCGGATTTTAAAAAATCGTAGCGTGAGAATGATGGGTCCGATCCGCGTGCCGCATAAAGGCGATTACAGGGGAGATGCAACCCTTTCCAAAGAACCATGAAAAGACTTTCTACTCCCAAGGAAACGAGATATTAAGCTGCAATGACATCCGACGCGCGCATTTTCTCCGCCGCGCAGCACATTTAAAAAAATCATAGCGTGAAAACCGTGGGTTCGATCCGCGTGCCGCTCGAAGGCGATTACAGGGGAGATGCAGCCCTTTCCAAAGAGGCATGAACAGACTTCCTACTCCCAAGGAGCCCAAAGATATTAAGCCGCAAATACGTCCTACGCGCGTCTTTTCTACGCCGCGCACCACATTTAAAAAATCGTATCGGAAGAACGGTGGGTCCAATCCGCGTGCCGCTTAAAGGCGATTACAAGGGAGATGCAAACCTTTCCAAAGAGCCATGAAAAGACTTTCTACTCCCAAGGAGACAAGAGATATTACGCGCATTTTCTCCGACGCGCACCACGTTTAAAAAATCGTAGCGTGAGAACGGTGGGTCCGATCCGCGTGCCGCTTAAAGGCGATTACAGGGGAGATGCATCCCTTTCCAAAGAGCCATGAACAGACTTTCTACTCCCAAGGAGACCAGAGATATTAACAGATAAAGCGTTACGCTCCAGTCGGATGAGCGAGAAACGCTTGTACAATTGCAACGAATTGGAGGAGAAAGTTTAAACAAACGCACTGACTTTGAAGGCTCACATCTAGGCCGGGCCAGGTCCAAATGTCCTGCAACTCGGTCCGCATCACGTCCATGACTTTTCCTAACGAACGCCACCTGCCAAGCTTTCGGCCCGTCCCTGTCGGCATTAAAAAATCGTAGCGTGATAACGATGGTTCCGAGCCGCGTGCCGCGCGAAGGCGATTACGGGGGAGATGCAGCCCTTTCCAAAGAGCCATGAACAGACTTTCTACTCCCAAGGAGCCCAAAGATATTAAGCCACAAATAAGTCCTACGCGCGTCTTTTCTACGCCTCGCACCACATTTAAAAAATCGTAGCGTAAGAACGGTGGGTCCGATCCGCGTGCCGCTTAAAGGCGATTACAGGGGAGATGCAACCCTTTCCAAAGAACCATGAAAAGACTTTCTACTCCCAAGGAGACAAGAGATATTAAGCCGCAATGACGTCCGACGCGCGCATTTTCTCCGCCGCGCAGCACATTTAAAAAAATCATAGCGTGAAAACCGTGGGTTCGATCCACGTGCCGCTCGAAGGCGATTACAGGGGAGATGCAGCCCTTTCCAAAGAGGCATGAACAGACTTCCTACTCCAAAGGAGCCCAAAGATATTAAGCCGCAAATACGTCCTACGCGCGTCTTTTCTACGCCGCGCACCACATTTAAAAAATCGTATTGGAAGAACGGTGGGTCCAATCCGCGTGCCGCTTAAAGGCGATTACAAGGGAGATGCAAACCTTTCCAAAGAGCCATGAAAAAACTTTCTACTCCCAAGGAGACAATAGATATTAAGCCGAAATGACGTCCGACGCGCGTTTTTTCTCCGACGCGCACCACATTTAAAAAAATCATAGCGTGAAAACCGTGGGTTCGATCCGCGTGCCGCTCGAAGGCGATTACAGCGGAGATGCAGCCCTTTCCAAAGAGCCATGAAAAGACTTTCTACTCCCAAGGAGACAAGAGATATTAAGCCGAAATGACGTCCGACGCGCGCATTTCCTCCGCCGCGCACCACATTTAAAAAAATCATAGCGTGAAAACCGTGGGTTCGATCCGCGTGCCGCTCGAAGGCGATTACAGGGGAGATGCAGCCCTTTCCAAAGAGCCATGAACAGACTTTCTACTCCCAAGGAGACCAGAAATATTAACTTATAAAGCGTTACGCTCCAGTCGGAAGAACGAGAAACGCTTGTACAATTGCAACGAATTGGAGGAGAAAGTTTAAACAAACACGCTGACTTTGAACGCTCACATCTAGGCCGGGCCAACTCCAAATGGCGTGCAACTCGGTGTGCATCACCTCCATGACTGTCCCTAACGAACGCCACCTGCCACGCTTTCGGCCTATCCCTGGCGGCATTAAAAAATCGTAGCGTGATAACGATGGTTCCGATGCGCGTGCCGCTCGAAGGCGATTACAGGGGAGATACAGCCCTTTCCAAAGAGCCATGAACAGACTTTCTACTCCCAAGGAGACAAGAGATATTACGCGCATTTTCTCCGACGCGCACCACGTTTAAAAAATCGTAGCGTGAGAACGGTGGGTCCGATCCGCGTGCCGCTTAAAGGCGATTACAGGGGAGATGCAACCCTTTCCAAAGAGGCATGAACAGACTTCCTACTCCCAAGGAGACAAGAGATATTAAGCCGCAATGACGTCCGACGCGCGCATTTTCTCCGCCGCGCAGCACATTTAAAAAAATCATAGCGTGAAAACCGTGGGTTCGATCCGCGTGCCGCTCGAAGGCGATTACAGGGGAGATGGAGCCCTTTCCAAAGAGGCATGAACAGACTTCCTACTCCCAAGGAGCCCAAAGATATTAAGCCGCAAATACGTCCTACGCGCGTCTTTTCTACGCCGCGCACCACATTTAAAAAATCGTAGCGTAAGAACGGTGGGTCCGATCCGCGTGCCGCTTAAAGGCGATTACAGGGGAGATGCAAACCTTTCCAAAGAGCCATGAAAAGACTTTCTACTCCCAAGGAGACAAGAGATATTAAGCCGCAATGACGTCCGACGCGCGCATTTTCTCCGACGCGCAACACATTTAAAAAAATCATAGCGTGAAAACCGTGGGTTCGATCCGCGTGCCGCTCGAAGGCGATTACAGGGGAGATGCAGCCCTTTCCAAAGAGCCATGAACAGACTTTCTACACCCAATGAGACAAGAGATATTAAGCCGCAAATACGTCCGGCGCGCGTCTTTTCTCCGCCGCGCAACACATTTAAAAAAAATCGTAGCGTGAAAAACGTGGGTTCGATCCGCGTGCCGCTCGAAGGCGATTACAGGGGAGATGCATCCCTTTCCAAAGAACCATGAAAAGACTTTCTACTCCCAAGGAAACGAGATATTAAGCCGCAATGACGTCCGACGCGCGCATTTTCTCCGCCGCGCAGCACATTTAAAAAAATCATAGCGTGAAAACCGTGGGTTCGATCCGCGTGCCGCTCGAAGGCGATTACAGGGGAGATGCAGCCCTTTCCAAAGAGGCATGAACAGACTTCCTACTCCCAAGGAGCCCAAAGATATTAAGCCGCAAATACGTCCTACGCGCGTCTTTTCTACGCCGCGCACCACATTTAAAAAATCGTATCGGAAGAACGGTGGGTCCAATCCGCGTGCCGCTTAAAGGCGATTACAAGGGAGATGCAAACCTTTCCAAAGAGCCATGAAAAGACTTTCTACTCCCAAGGAAACAATAGATATTAAGCCGAAATGACGTCCGACGCGCGCATTTTCTCCGACGCGCACCACATTTAAAAAAATCATAGCGTGAAAACCGTGGGTTCGATCCGCGTGCCGCTCGAAGGCGATTACAGCGGAGATGCAGCCCTTTCCAAAGAGCCATGAAAAGACTTTCTACTCCCAAGGAGACAAGAGATATTAAGCCGAAATGACGTCCGACGCGCGCATTTCCTCCGCCGCGCACCACATTTAAAAAAAATCATAGCGTGAAAACCGTGGGTTCGATCCGCTTGCCGCTCGAAGGCGATTACAGGGGAGATGCAGCCCTTTCCAAAGAGCCATGAACAGACTTTCTACTCCCAAGGAGACCAGAAATATTAACTTATAAAGCGTTACGCTCCAGTCGGATGAACGAGAAACGCTTGTACAATTGCAACGAATTGGAGGAGAAAGTTTAAACAAACGCGCTGACTTTGAACGCTCACATCTAGGCCGGGCCAACTCCAAATGGCGTGCAACTCGGTGTGCATCACCTCCATGACTGTCCCTAACGAACGCCACCTGCCACGCTTTCGGCCTATCCCTGGCGGCATTAAAAAATCGTAGCGTGATAACGATGGTTCCGATGCGCGTGCCGCTCGAAGGCGATTACAGGGGAGATACAGCCCTTTCCAAAGAGCCATGAACAGACTTTCTACTCCCAAGGAGACAAGAGATATTACGCGCATTTTCTCCGACGCGCACCACGTTTAAAAAATCGTAGCGTGAGAACGATGGGTCCGATCCGCGTGCCGCTTAAAGGCGATTACAGGGGAGATGCAACCCTTTCCAAAGAACCATGAAAAGACTTTCTACTCCCAAGGAGACAAGAGATATTAAGCCGCAATGACGTCCGACGCGCGCATTTTCTCTGCCGCGCAGCACATTTAAAAAAATCATAGCGTGAAAACCGTGGGTTCGATCCGCGTGCCGCTCGAAGGCGATTAGAGGGGAGATGCAGCCCTTTCCAAAGAGCCATGAACAGACTTCCTACTCCCAAGGAGACAAGAGATATTAAGCCACAAATACGTCCGGACCGCGTCTTTTCTCCGCAGCTCACCACATTTAAAAAAATCGTAGCGTGAAAACCGTGGGTTCGATATAGTATACATACAGAGTATATAGTTTGACCAAAAGATCGTGCTGATCTTTGATCTCCTGGTTCTTCATCTCCAGCGCCACTTTCAGACTCATAATGTCCTCCTCTATGGGCTGGTATAACACACACACGAATCATCACTACAGCCAGTACAATGGAAAGGTGGGAATGTGTACTGAATGTGTACTGACGTTATAAGTGAGAGGTGGTGGTACTGGTGGATGTGTACTGACACTATAATGGATCTCTACCTGCAGTGACAGTTTGAGCTTCTCAAGTTCTTCCTCCAGAGATTTCTTCTCCTGTTCACAGGCCATTTTCATATCTGCCAGAGCAAGTATCATTACTGCTGGATATAACACAGATTGTATATACTACATAATTACTGCTGAATATATAAAATATAATATATATAGTACTATACATATATTAGTGTCACTTTTATTGGAGCCTAAAGGCTAGCATTCATTATTAGTTATGTTAGTATTATTGCATTTCCATAGTACTTACTCTTGATGGACCTGTTATGCTCCTCCTCCTCCTGCTGTTTCTGCAGGAGCTCTGTCTCCTCCTGCTGCTTGTGTTTCAGCATCTCCTGAAGAACCTGCAGCTCCTTCTGCTTCTGCAACCTCAACTCCTTCAGCTGCTCCAACAAACTGTTCTCCAACTCCTCCTTCTCACACCGCAAACACTCCAATCGGGCCACAGGCCCCACTAGTGACACAGAACCACACACACACACACACACACACACAAAGAGAGAGATAAACATGTATAAATGTATAAGAATTTGTGGATAAAATTATTATGAGATTATTTATAATCAAACGACTACACTACACAACCAGATCTTCCTTTTATTTACATATTATACAGATATTTAGAGATATTTACATTTTATTTACCCGCGTGCGTCTCTCTTCTCCAAGGTAGCGGAGAGATATGAAAGGATAAAAGGGGAAAAGAATAAAATGCACGTCGGTTTTAAATTCGCAGGCTACCTGCGCTGAAGGCGTGGAAAACGAGCACGTGACGGAAAGGCTTCCGTACCCGATGGGTCCAAATCACATGCCCAGCAAAGTAGCCTTAAACCTGGACACGCAATGGAGAGCATTTGACCCTTTAAAATCATACTACAACCAGACTTCCAGGCCCAAGAGGTCACACAGCCATGCCCAGCAAAGTAGCTCTGGGCCTGGGCACACTTCACGCAGTTTGACCGTTTAAATAAAACTAGAAACAGACTTCCTGGCCCAAGAGGTCACAGTCATACCCAGCAAAGTACGTTTAAACCTGGAAACAAATCAGATCCTTTCTGTCATTCAAAGGAATGGGCCTGCAACTCACAACCACATCCCCAGTGAAGCGCACCGTCACCCAGCCACACTACCCCACCTTGCCCGTCCTGGAACAACCACACCTCCAGGGCACCACATGCCAATCTCTCATGCCCAGCAAACTGCAACCTCACGCAGCCAGGCCACACACTGTCTCCCCTTGTACAGTCCAAGGACGAACTCCTCCACAAACCTGGTGTTCACGCGCACACACGCAATTACAACGAATTGGTGGAGAACTTTGAAACAAACGTGCTGACTTTGAATACTCACATCTAGGCTGGGCCAGGTCCAAATGGCCTGCAGCTCGGTGAGCATTAACTGCTTGACTGTCCGTCACGAACGCCACCTGCCAAGCGTTCGTTCCGTCCTTGGCGGATTTTAAAAAATCGTAGCGTGAGAATGATGGGTCCGATCCGCGTGCCGCATAAAGGCGATTACAGGGGAGATGCAACCCTTTCCAAAGAACCATGAAAAGACTTTCTACTCCCAAGGAAACGAGATATTAAGCTGCAATGACATCCGACGCGCGCATTTTCTCCACCGCGCAGCACATTTAAAAAAATCATAGCGTGAAAACCGTGGGTTCGATCCGCGTGCCGCTCGAAGGCGATTACAGGGGAGATGCAGCCCTTTCCAAAGAGGCATGAACAGACTTCCTACTCCCAAGGAGCCCAAAGATATTAAGCCGCAAATACGTCCTACGCGCGTCTTTTCTATGCCGCGCACCACATTTAAAAAATCGTATCGGAAGAACGGTGGGTCCAATCCGCGTGCCGCTTAAAGGCGATTACAAGGGAGATGCAAACCTTTCCAAAGAGCCATGAAAAGACTTTCTACTCCCAAGGAGACAAGAGATATTACGCGCATTTTCTCCGACGCGCACCACGTTTAAAAAATCGTAGCGTGAGAACGGTGGGTCCGATCCGCGTGCCGCTTAAAGGCGATTACAGGGGAGATGCATCCCTTTCCAAAGAGCCATGAACAGACTTTCTACTCCCAAGGAGACCAGAGATATTAACAGATAAAGCGTTACGCTCCAGTCGGATGAGCGAGAAACGCTTGTACAATTGCAACGAATTGGAGGAGAAAGTTTAAACAAACGCACTGACTTTGAAGGCTCACATCTAGGCCGGGCCAGGTCCAAATGTCCTGCAACTCGGTCCGCATCACGTCCATGACTTTTCCTAACGAACGCCACCTGCCAAGCTTTCGGCCCGTCCCTGTCGGCATTAAAAAATCGTAGCGTGATAACGATGGTTCCGAGCCGCGTGCCGCGCGAAGGCGATTACGGGGGAGATGCAGCCCTTTCCAAAGAGCCATGAACAGACTTTCTACTCCCAAGGAGCCCAAAGATATTAAGCCACAAATAAGTCCTACGCGCGTCTTTTCTACGCCTCGCACCACATTTAAAAAATCGTAGCGTAAGAACGGTGGGTCCGATCCGCGTGCCGCTTAAAGGCGATTACAGGGGAGATGCAACCCTTTCCAAAGAACCATGAAAAGACTTTCTACTCCCAAGGAGACAAGAGATATTAAGCCGCAATGACGTCCGGCGCGCGTCTATTCTCCGCCGCGCAACACATTTAAAAAAATCATAGCGTGAAAACCGTGGGTTCGATCCACGTGCCGCTCGAAGGCGATTACAGGGGAGATGCAGCCCTTTCCAAAGAGGCATGAACAGACTTCCTACTCCAAAGGAGCCCAAAGATATTAAGCCGCAAATACGTCCTACGCGCGTCTTTTCTACGCCGCGCACCACATTTAAAAAATCGTATTGGAAGAACGGTGGGTCCAATCCGCGTGCCGCTTAAAGGCGATTACAAGGGAGATGCAGCCCTTTCCAAAGAGGCATGAACAGACTTCCTACTCCCAAGGAGACAATAGATATTAAGCCGAAATGACGTCCGACGCGCGTTTTTTCTCCGACGCGCACCACATTTAAAAAAATCATAGCGTGAAAACCGTGGGTTCGATCCGCGTGCCGCTCGAAGGCGATTACAGCGGAGATGCAGCCCTTTCCAAAGAGCCATGAAAAGACTTTCTACTCCCAAGGAGACAAGAGATATTACGCGCATTTTCTCCGACGCGCACCACGTTTAAAAAATCGTAGCGTGAGAACGATGGGTCCGATCCGCGTGCCGCTTAAAGGCGATTACAGGGGAGATGCAACCCTTTCCAAAGAACCATGAAAAGACTTTCTACTCCCAAGGAGACAAGAGATATTAAGCCGCAATGACGTCCGACGCGCGCATTTTCTCTGCCGCGCAGCACATTTAAAAAAATCATAGCGTGAAAACCGTGGGTTCGATCCGCGTGCCGCTCGAAGGCGATTAGAGGGGAGATGCAGCCCTTTCCAAAGAGCCATGAACAGACTTTCTACTCCCAAGGAGACAAGAGATATTACGCGCATTTTCTCCGACGCGCACCACGTTTAAAAAATCGTAGCGTGAGAACGGTGGGTCCGATCCGCGTGCCGCTTAAAGCCGATTACAGGGGAGATGCATCCCTTTCCAAAGAGCCATGAACAGACTTTCTACTCCCAAGGAGAACAGAGATATTAACAGATAAAGCGTTACGCTCCAGTCGGATGAGCGAGAAACGCTTGTACAATTGCAACGAATTGGAGGAGAAAGTTTAAACAAACGCGCTGACTTTGAAGGCTCACATCTAGGCCGGGCCAGGTCCAAATGGCCTGCAACTCGGTTCGCATCACGTCCATGACTTTTCCTAACGAACGCCACCTGCCAAGCTTTCGGCCCGTCCCTGTCGGCATAAAAAAATCGTAGCGTGATAACGATGGTTCCGATCCGCGTGCCGCGCGAAGGCGATTACAGGGGAGATGCAGCCCTTTCCAAAGAGCCATGAACAGACTTTCTACTCCCAAGGAGCCCAAAGATATTAAGCCGCAAATACGTCCTACGCGCGTCTTTTTTACGCCGCGCACCACATTTAAAAAATCTTAGCGTGAGAACGGTGGGTCCGATCCGCGTGCCGCTTAAAGGCGATTACAAGGGAAATGCAGCCCTTTCCAAAGAGCCATGAAAAGACTTTCTACTCCCAAGGAGACAAGAGATATTAAGCCGAAATGACGTCCGACGCGCGCATTTTCTCCGCCGCGCAACACATTTTAAAAAATCATAGCGTGAAAACCGTGGGTTCGATCCGCGTGCCGCTCGAAGGCGATTACAGGGGAGATGCAGCCCTTTCCAAAGAGCCATGAACAGACTTCCTACTCCCAACGAGACAAGAGATATTAAGCCGCAATGACGTCCGACGCGCGCATTTATTGCGCCGCGCACCACATTTAAAAAATCGTAGCGTGAGAACGGTGGGTCCGATCCGCGTGCCGCTTAAAGGCGATTACAGGGGAGATGCAGCCCTTTCCAAAGAGCCATGAAAAGACTTTCTACTCCCAATGAGACAAGAGATATTAAGCCGCAAATACGTCAGGCGCGCGTCTATTCTCCGCGCGCAATACATTTAAAAAAAATCGTAGCGTGAAAACCGTGGGTTCGATCCGCGTGCCGCTTAAAGGCGATTACAGGGGAGATGCAGCCCTTTCCAAAGAGCCATGAAAAGACTTTCTACTCCCAAGGAGACAAGAGATATTAAGCCGAAATGACGTCCGACGCGCGCATTTCCTCCGCCGCGCACCACATTTAAAAAAATCATAGCGTGAAAACCGTGGGTTCGATCCGCGTGCCGCTCGAAGGCGATTACAGGGGAGATGCAGCCCTTTCCAAAGAGGCATGAACAGACTTCCTACTCCCAAGGAGCCCAAAGATATTAAGCCGCAAATACGTCCTACGCGCGTCTTTTCTACGCCGGGCACCACATTTAAAAAATCGTATCGGAAGAATGGTGGGTCCAATCCGCGTGCCGCTTAAAGGCGATTACAAGGGAGATGCAAACCTTTCCAAAGAGACATGAAAAGACTTTCTACTCCCAAGGAGACAATAGATATTAAGCCGAAATGACGTCCGACGCGCGCATTTTCTCCGCCGCGCACCACATTTAAAAAAATCATAGCGTGAAAACCGTGGGTTCGATCCGCGTGCCGCTCGAAGGCGATTACAGCGGAGATGCAGCCCTTTCCAAAGAGCCATGAAAAGACTTTCTACTCCCAAGGAGACAAGAGATATTAAGCCGAAATGACGTCCGACGCGCGCATTTCCTCCGCCGCGCACCACATTTAAAAAAATCATAGCGTGAAAACCGTGGGTTCGATCCGCGTGCCGCTCGAAGGCGATTACAGGGGAGATGCAGCCCTTTCCAAAGAGCCATGAACAGACTTTCTACACCCAATGAGACAAGAGATATTAAGCCGCAAATACGTCCGGCGCGCGTCTTTTCTCCGTCGCGCAACACATTTAAAAAAAATCGTAGCGTGAAAAACGTGGGTTCGATCCGCGTGCCGCTCGAAGGCGATTACAGGGGAGATGCATCCCTTTCAAAAGAGCCATGAACAGACTTTCTACTCCCAAGGAGACCAGAAATATTAACATATAAAGCGTTACGCTCCAGTCGGATGAACGAGAAACGCTTGTACAATTGCAACGAATTGGAGGAGAAAGTTTAAACAAACGCGCTGACTTTGAACGCTCACATCTAGGCCGGGCCAACTCCAAATGGCGTGCAACTCGGTGCGCATCACCTCCATGACTGTCCCTAACGAACGCCACCTGCCACGCTTTCGGCCTATCCCTGGCGGCATTAAAAATCGTAGCGTGATAACGATGGTTCCGATGCGCGTGCCGCTCGAAGGCGATTACAGGGGAGATACAGCCCTTTCCAAAGAGCCATGAACAGACTTTCTACTCCCAAGGAGACAAGAGATATTATGCGCATTTTCTCCGACGCGCACCACGTTTAAAAAATCGTAGCGTGAGAACGGTGGGTCCGATCCGCGTGCCGCTTAAAGGCGATTACAGGGGAGATGCATCCCTTTCCAAAGAGCCATGAACAGACTTTCTACTCCCAAGGAGACCAGAGATATTAACAGATAAAGCGTTACGCTCCAGTCGGATGAGCGAGAAACGCTTGTACAATTGCAACGAATTGGAGGAGAAAGTTTAAACAAACGCGCTGACTTTGAAGGCTCACATCTAGGCCGGGCCAGGTCCAAATGGCCTGCAACTCGGTCCGCATCACGTCCATGACTTTTCCTAACGAACGCCACCTGCCAAGCTTTCGGCCCGTCCCTGTCGGCATTAAAAAATCGTAGCGTGATAACGATGGTTCCGATCCGCGTGCCGCGCGAAGGCGATTACAGGGGAGATGCAGCCCTTTCCAAAGAGCCATGAACAGACTTTCTACTCCCAAGGAGCCCAAAGATATTAAGCCGCAAATACGTCCTACGCGCGTCTTTTCTACGCCGCGCACCACATTTAAAAAATCTTAGCGTGAGAACGGTGGGTCCGATCCGCGTGCCGCTTAAAGGCGATTACAAGGGAAATGCAGCCCTTTCCAAAGAGCCATGAAATAACTTTCTACTCCCAAGGAGACAATAGATATTAAGCCGAAATGACGTCCGACGCGCGCATTTTCTCCGCCGCGCACCACATTTAAAAAAATCATAGCGTGAAAACCGTGGGTTCGATCCGCGTGCCGCTCGAAGGCGATTACAGCGGAGATGCAGCCCTTTCCAAAGAGCCATGAAAAGACTTTCTACTTCCAAGGAGACAAGAGATATTAAGCCGAAATGACGTCCGACGCGCGCATTTCCTCCGCCGCGCACCACATTTAAAAAAATCATAGCGTGAAAACCGTGGGTTCGATCCGCGTGCCGCTCGAAGGCGATTACAGGGGAGATGCAGCCCTTTCCAAAGAGCCATGAACAGACTTTCTACACCCAATGAGACAAGAGATATTAAGCCGCAAATACGTCCGGCGCGCGTCTTTTCTCCGCCGCGCAACACATTTAAAAAAAATCGTAGCGTGAAAAACGTGGGTTCGATCCGCGTGCCGCTCGAAGGCGATTACAGGGGAGATGCATCCCTTTCAAAAGAGCCATGAACAGACTTTCTACTCCCAAGGAGACCAGAAATATTAACATATAAAGCGTTACGCTCCAGTCGGATGAACGAGAAACGCTTGTACAATTGCAACGAATTGGAGGAGAAAGTTTAAACAAACGCGCTGACTTTGAACGCTCACATCTAGGCCGGGCCAACTCCAAATGGCGTGCAACTCGGTGCGCATCACCTCCATGACTGTCCCTAACGAACGCCACCTGCCACGCTTTCGGCCTATCCCTGGCGGCATTAAAAAATCGTAGCGTGATAACGATGGTTCCGATGCGCGTGCCGCTCGAAGGCGATTACAGGGGAGATACAGCCCTTTCCAAAGAGCCATGAACAGACTTTCTACTCCCAAGGAGACAAGAGATATTACGCGCATTTTCTCCGACGCGCACCACGTTTAAAAAATCGTAGCGTGAGAACGGTGGGTCCGATCCGCGTGCCGCTTAAAGGCGATTACAGGGGAGATGCATCCCTTTCCAAAGAGCCATGAACAGACTTTCTACTCCCAAGGAGACCAGAGATATTAACAGATAAAGCGTTACGCTCCAGTCGGATGAGCGAGAAACGCTTGTACAATTGCAACGAATTGGAGGAGAAAGTTTAAACAAACGCGCTGACTTTGAAGGCTCACATCTAGGCCGGGCCAGGTCCAAATGGCCTGCAACTCGGTTCGCATCACGTCCATGACTTTTCCTAACGAACGCCACCTGCCAAGCTTTCGGCCCGTCCCTGTCGGCATTAAAAAATCGTAGCGTGATAACGATGGTTCCGATCCGCGTGCCGCGCGAAGGCGATTACAGGGGAGATGCAGCCCTTTCCAAAGAGCCATGAACAGACTTTCTACTCCCAAGGAGCCCAAAGATATTAAGCCGCAAATACGTCCTACGCGCGTCTTTTCTACGCCGCGCACCACATTTAAAAAATCTTAGTGTGAGAACGGTGGGTCCGATCCGCGTGCCGCTTAAAGGCGATTACAAGGGAAATGCAGCCCTTTCCAAAGAGCCATGAAAAGACTTTCTACTCCCAAGGAGACAAGAGATATTAAGCCGAAATGACGTCCGACGCGCGCATTTTCTCCGCCGCGCAACACATTTTAAAAAATCATAGCGTGAAAACCGTGGGTTCGATCCGCGTGCCGCTCGAAGGCGATTACAGGGAAGATGCAGCCCTTTCCAAAGAGCCATGAACAGACTTCCTACTCCCAACGAGACAAGAGATATTAAGCCGCAATGACGTCCGACGCGCGCATTTATTGCGCCGCGCACCACATTTAAAAAATCGTAGCGTGAGAACGGTGGGTCCGATCCGCGTGCCGCTTAAAGGTGATTACAGGGGAGATGCAGCCCTTTCCAAAGAGCCATGAAAAGACTTTCTACTCCCAATGAGACAAGAGATATTAAGCCGCAAATATGTCCGGCGCGCGTCTATTCTCCGCGCGCAACACATTTAAAAAAAATCGTAGCGTGAAAACCGTGGGTTCGATCCGCGTGCCGCTTAAAGGCGATTACAGGGGAGATGCAGCCCTTTCCAAAGAGCCATGAAAAGACTTTCTACTCCCAAGGAGACAAGAGATATTAAGCCGAAATGACGTCCGACGCGCGTCTTTTCTACGCCGCGCACCACATTTAAAAAATCGTATCGGAAGAACGGTGGGTCCAATCCGCGTGCCGCTTAAAGGCGATTACAAGGGAGATGCAAACCTTTCCAAAGAGCCATGAAAAGACTTTCTACTCCCAAGGAGACAAGAGATATTAAGCCGCAATGACGTCCGACGCGCGCATTTATTGCGCCGCGCACCACATTTAAAAAATCGTAGCGTGAGAACGGTGGGTCCGATCCGCGTGCCGCTTAAAGGCGATTACAGGGGAGATGCAGCCCTTTCCAAAGAGCCATGAAAAGACTTTCTACTCCCAATGAGACAAGAGATATTAAGCCGCAAATACGTCCGGCGCGCGTCTATTCTCCGCGCGCAATACATTTAAAAAAAATCGTAGCGTGAAAACCGTGGGTTCGATCCGCGAGCCGCTTAAAGGCGATTACAGGGGAGATGCAGCCCTTTCCAAAGAGCCATGAAAAGACTTTCTACTCCCAAGGAGACAAGAGATATTAAGCCGAAATGACGTCCGACGCGCGCATTTCCTCCGCCGCGCACCACATTTAAAAAAATCATAGCGTGAAAACCGTGGGTTCGATCCGCGTGCCGCTCGAAGGCGATTACAGGGGAGATGCAGCCCTTTCCAAAGAGGCATGAACAGACTTCCTACTCCCAAGGAGCCCAAAGATATTAAGCCGCAAATACGTCCTACGCGCGTCTTTTCTACGCCGGGCACCACATTTAAAAAATCGTATCGGAAGAATGGTGGGTCCAATCCGCGTGCCGCTTAAAGGCGATTACAAGGGAGATGCAAACCTTTCCAAAGAGCCATGAAAAGACTTTCTACTCCCAAGGAGACAATAGATATTAAGCCGAAATGACGTCCGACGCGCGCATTTTCTCCGCCGCGCACCACATTTAAAAAAATCATAGCGTGAAAACCGTGGGTTCGATCCGCGTGCCGCTCGAAGGCGATTACAGCGGAGATGCAGCCCTTTCCAAAGAGCCATGAAAAGACTTTCTACTCCCAAGGAGACAAGAGATATTAAGCCGAAATGACGTCCGACGCGCGCATTTCCTCCGCCGCGCACCACATTTAAAAAAATCATAGCGTGAAAACCGTGGGTTCGATCCGCGTGCCGCTCGAAGGCGATTACAGGGGAGATGCAGCCCTTTCCAAAGAGCCATGAACAGACTTTCTACACCCAATGAGACAAGAGATATTAAGCCGCAAATACGTCCGGCGCGCGTCTTTTCTCCGTCGCGCAACACATTTAAAAAAAATCGTAGCGTGAAAAACGTGGGTTCGATCCGCGTGCCGCTCGAAGGCGATTACAGGGGAGATGCATCCCTTTCAAAAGAGCCATGAACAGACTTTCTACTCCCAAGGAGACCAGAAATATTAACATATAAAGCGTTACGCTCCAGTCGGATGAACGAGAAACGCTTGTACAATTGCAACGAATTGGAGGAGAAAGTTTAAACAAACGCGCTGACTTTGAACGCTCACATCTAGGCCGGGCCAACTCCAAATGGCGTGCAACTCGGTGCGCATCACCTCCATGACTGTCCCTAACGAACGCCACCTGCCACGCTTTCGGCCTATCCCTGGCGGCATTAAAAATCGTAGCGTGATAACGATGGTTCCGATGCGCGTGCCGCTCGAAGGCGATTACAGGGGAGATACAGCCCTTTCCAAAGAGCCATGAACAGACTTTCTACTCCCAAGGAGACAAGAGATATTATGCGCATTTTCTCCGACGCGCACCACGTTTAAAAAATCGTAGCGTGAGAACGGTGGGTCCGATCCGCGTGCCGCTTAAAGGCGATTACAGGGGAGATGCATCCCTTTCCAAAGAGCCATGAACAGACTTTCTACTCCCAAGGAGACCAGAGATATTAACAGATAAAGCGTTACGCTCCAGTCGGATGAGCGAGAAACGCTTGTACAATTGCAACGAATTGGAGGAGAAAGTTTAAACAAACGCGCTGACTTTGAAGGCTCACATCTAGGCCGGGCCAGGTCCAAATGGCCTGCAACTCGGTCCGCATCACGTCCATGACTTTTTCTAACGAACGCCACCTGCCAAGCTTTCGGCCCGTCCCTGTCGGCATTAAAAAATCGTACCGTGATAACGATGGTTCCGATCCGCGTGCCGCGCGAAGGCGATTACAGGGGAGATGCAGCCCTTTCCAAAGAGCCATGAACAGACTTTCTACTCCCAAGGAGCCCAAAGATATTAAGCCGCAAATACGTCCTACGCGCGTCTTTTCTACGCCGCGCACCACATTTAAAAAATCTTAGCGTGAGAACGGTGGGTCCGATCCGCGTGCCGCTTAAAGGCGATTACAATGGAAATGCAGCCCTTTCCAAAGAGCCATGAAATAACTTTCTACTCCCAAGGAGACAAGAGATATTAAGCCGAAATGACGTCCGACACGCGCATTTTCTCCGCCGCGCAACACATTTTAAAAAATCATAGCGTGAAAACCGTGGGTTCGATCCGCGTGCCGCTCGAAGGCAATTACAGGGGAGATGCAGCCCTTTCCAAAGAGCCATGAACAGACTTCCTACTCCCAACGAGACAAGAGATATTAAGCCGCAATGACGTCCGACGCGCGCATTTATTGCGCCGCGCACCACATTTAAAAAATCGTAGCGTGAGAACGGTGGGTCCGATCCGCGTGCCGCTTAAAGGCGATTACAGGGGAGATGCAGCCCTTTCCAAAGAGCCATGAAAAGACTTTCTACTCCCAATGAGACAAGAGATATTAAGCCGCAAATACGTCCGGCGCGCGTCTATTCTCCGCGCGCAACACATTTAAAAAAAATCGTAGCGTGAAAACCGTGGGTTCGATCCGCGTGCCGCTTAAAGGCGATTACAGGGGAGATGCAGCCCTTTCCAAAGAGCCATGAAAAGACTTTCTACTTCCAAGGAGACAAGAGATATTAAGCCGAAATGACGTCCGACGCGCGCATTTCCTCCGCCGCGCACCACATTTAAAAAAATCATAGCGTGAAAACCGTGGGTTCGATCCGCGTGCCGCTCGAAGGCGATTACAGGGGAGATGCAGCCCTTTCCAAAGAGCCATGAACAGACTTTCTACACCCAATGAGACAAGAGATATTAAGCCGCAAATACGTCCGGCGCGCGTCTTTTCTCCGCCGCGCAACACATTTAAAAAAAATCGTAGCGTGAAAAACGTGGGTTCGATCCGCGTGCCGCTCGAAGGCGATTACAGGGGAGATGCATCCCTTTCAAAAGAGCCATGAACAGACTTTCTACTCCCAAGGAGACCAGAAATATTAACATATAAAGCGTTACGCTCCAGTCGGATGAACGAGAAACGCTTGTACAATTGCAACGAATTGGAGGAGAAAGTTTAAACAAACGCGCTGACTTTGAACGCTCACATCTAGGCCGGGCCAACTCCAAATGGCGTGCAACTCGGTGCGCATCACCTCCATGACTGTCCCTAACGAACGCCACCTGCCACGCTTTCGGCCTATCCCTGGCGGCATTAAAAAATCGTAGCGTGATAACGATGGTTCCGATGCGCGTGCCGCTCGAAGGCGATTACAGGGGAGATACAGCCCTTTCCAAAGAGCCATGAACAGACTTTCTACTCCCAAGGAGACAAGAGATATTACGCGCATTTTCTCCGACGCGCACCACGTTTAAAAAATCATAGCGTGAGAACGGTGGGTCCGATCCGCGTGCCGCTTAAAGGCGATTACAGGGGAGATGCATCCCTTTCCAAAGAGCCATGAACAGACTTTCTACACCCAATGAGACAAGAGATATTAAGCCGCAAATACGTCCGGCGCGCGTCTTTTCTCCGTCGCGCAACACATTTAAAAAAAATCGTAGCGTGAAAAACGTGGGTTCGATCCGCGTGCCGCTCGAAGGCGATTACAGGGGAGATGCATCCCTTTCAAAAGAGCCATGAACAGACTTTCTACTCCCAAGGAGACCAGAAATATTAACATATAAAGCGTTACGCTCCAGTCGGATGAACGAGAAACGCTTGTACAATTGCAACGAATTGGAGGAGAAAGTTTAAACAAACGCGCTGACTTTGAACGCTCACATCTAGGCCGGGCCAACTCCAAATGGCGTGCAACTCGGTGCGCATCACCTCCATGACTGTCCCTAACGAACGCCACCTGCCACGCTTTCGGCCTATCCCTGGCGGCATTAAAAATCGTAGCGTGATAACGATGGTTCCGATGCGCGTGCCGCTCGAAGGCGATTACAGGGGAGATACAGCCCTTTCCAAAGAGCCATGAACAGACTTTCTACTCCCAAGGAGACAAGAGATATTATGCGCATTTTCTCCGACGCGCACCACGTTTAAAAAATCGTAGCGTGAGAACGGTGGGTCCGATCCGCGTGCCGCTTAAAGGCGATTACAGGGGAGATGCATCCCTTTCCAAAGAGCCATGAACAGACTTTCTACTCCCAAGGAGACCAGAGATATTAACAGATAAAGCGTTACGCTCCAGTCGGATGAGCGAGAAACGCTTGTACAATTGCAACGAATTGGAGGAGAAAGTTTAAACAAACGCGCTGACTTTGAAGGCTCACATCTAGGCCGGGCCAGGTCCAAATGGCCTGCAACTCGGTCCGCATCACGTCCATGACTTTTCCTAACGAACGCCACCTGCCAAGCTTTCGGCCCGTCCCTGTCGGCATTAAAAAATCGTAGCGTGATAACGATGGTTCCGATCCGCGTGCCGCGCGAAGGCGATTACAGGGGAGATGCAGCCCTTTCCAAAGAGCCATGAACAGACTTTCTACTCCCAAGGAGCCCAAAGATATTAAGCCGCAAATACGTCCTACGCGCGTCTTTTCTACGCCGCGCACCACATTTAAAAAATCTTAGCGTGAGAACGGTGGGTCCGATCCGCGTGCCGCTTAAAGGCGATTACAAGGGAAATGCAGCCCTTTCCAAAGAGCCATGAAATAACTTTCTACTCCCAAGGAGACAATAGATATTAAGCCGAAATGACGTCCGACGCGCGCATTTTCTCCGCCGCGCACCACATTTAAAAAAATCATAGCGTGAAAACCGTGGGTTCGATCCGCGTGCCGCTCGAAGGCGATTACAGCGGAGATGCAGCCCTTTCCAAAGAGCCATGAAAAGACTTTCTACTTCCAAGGAGACAAGAGATATTAAGCCGAAATGACGTCCGACGCGCGCATTTCCTCCGCCGCGCACCACATTTAAAAAAATCATAGCGTGAAAACCGTGGGTTCGATCCGCGTGCCGCTCGAAGGCGATTACAGGGGAGATGCAGCCCTTTCCAAAGAGCCATGAACAGACTTTCTACACCCAATGAGACAAGAGATATTAAGCCGCAAATACGTCCGGCGCGCGTCTTTTCTCCGCCGCGCAACACATTTAAAAAAAATCGTAGCGTGAAAAACGTGGGTTCGATCCGCGTGCCGCTCGAAGGCGATTACAGGGGAGATGCATCCCTTTCAAAAGAGCCATGAACAGACTTTCTACTCCCAAGGAGACCAGAAATATTAACATATAAAGCGTTACGCTCCAGTCGGATGAACGAGAAACGCTTGTACAATTGCAACGAATTGGAGGAGAAAGTTTAAACAAACGCGCTGACTTTGAACGCTCACATCTAGGCCGGGCCAACTCCAAATGGCGTGCAACTCGGTGCGCATCACCTCCATGACTGTCCCTAACGAACGCCACCTGCCACGCTTTCGGCCTATCCCTGGCGGCATTAAAAAATCGTAGCGTGATAACGATGGTTCCGATGCGCGTGCCGCTCGAAGGCGATTACAGGGGAGATACAGCCCTTTCCAAAGAGCCATGAACAGACTTTCTACTCCCAAGGAGACAAGAGATATTACGCGCATTTTCTCCGACGCGCACCACGTTTAAAAAATCGTAGCGTGAGAACGGTGGGTCCGATCCGCGTGCCGCTTAAAGGCGATTACAGGGGAGATGCATCCCTTTCCAAAGAGCCATGAACAGACTTTCTACTCCCAAGGAGACCAGAGATATTAACAGATAAAGCGTTACGCTCCAGTCGGATGAGCGAGAAACGCTTGTACAATTGCAACGAATTGGAGGAGAAAGTTTAAACAAACGCGCTGACTTTGAAGGCTCACATCTAGGCCGGGCCAGGTCCAAATGGCCTGCAACTCGGTTCGCATCACGTCCATGACTTTTCCTAACGAACGCCACCTGCCAAGCTTTCGGCCCGTCCCTGTCGGCATTAAAAAATCGTAGCGTGATAACGATGGTTCCGATCCGCGTGCCGCGCGAAGGCGATTACAGGGGAGATGCAGCCCTTTCCAAAGAGCCATGAACAGACTTTCTACTCCCAAGGAGCCCAAAGATATTAAGCCGCAAATACGTCCTACGCGCGTCTTTTCTACGCCGCGCACCACATTTAAAAAATCTTAGTGTGAGAACGGTGGGTCCGATCCGCGTGCCGCTTAAAGGCGATTACAAGGGAAATGCAGCCCTTTCCAAAGAGCCATGAAAAGACTTTCTACTCCCAAGGAGACAAGAGATATTAAGCCGAAATGACGTCCGACGCGCGCATTTTCTCCGCCGCGCAACACATTTTAAAAAATCATAGCGTGAAAACCGTGGGTTCGATCCGCGTGCCGCTCGAAGGCGATTACAGGGAAGATGCAGCCCTTTCCAAAGAGCCATGAACAGACTTCCTACTCCCAACGAGACAAGAGATATTAAGCCGCAATGACGTCCGACGCGCGCATTTATTGCGCCGCGCACCACATTTAAAAAATCGTAGCGTGAGAACGGTGGGTCCGATCCGCGTGCCGCTTAAAGGTGATTACAGGGGAGATGCAGCCCTTTCCAAAGAGCCATGAAAAGACTTTCTACTCCCAATGAGACAAGAGATATTAAGCCGCAAATATGTCCGGCGCGCGTCTATTCTCCGCGCGCAACACATTTAAAAAAAATCGTAGCGTGAAAACCGTGGGTTCGATCCGCGTGCCGCTTAAAGGCGATTACAGGGGAGATGCAGCCCTTTCCAAAGAGCCATGAAAAGACTTTCTACTCCCAAGGAGACAAGAGATATTAAGCCGAAATGACGTCCGACGCGCGTCTTTTCTACGCCGCGCACCACATTTAAAAAATCGTATCGGAAGAACGGTGGGTCCAATCCGCGTGCCGCTTAAAGGCGATTACAAGGGAGATGCAAACCTTTCCAAAGAGCCATGAAAAGACTTTCTACTCCCAATGAGACAAGAGATATTAAGCCGCAATGACGTCCGACGCGCGCATTTATTGCGCCGCGCACCACATTTAAAAAATCGTAGCGTGAGAACGGTGGGTCCGATCCGCGTGCCGCTTAAAGGCGATTACAGGGGAGATGCAGCCCTTTCCAAAGAGCCATGAAAAGACTTTCTACTCCCAATGAGACAAGAGATATTAAGCCGCAAATACGTCCGGCGCGCGTCTATTCTCCGCGCGCAATACATTTAAAAAAAATCGTAGCGTGAAAACCGTGGGTTCGATCCGCGTGCCGCTTAAAGGCGATTACAGGGGAGATGCAGCCCTTTCCAAAGAGCCATGAAAAGACTTTCTACTCCCAAGGAGACAAGAGATATTAAGCCGAAATGACGTCCGACGCGCGCATTTCCTCCGCCGCGCACCACATTTAAAAAAATCATAGCGTGAAAACCGTGGGTTCGATCCGCGTGCCGCTCGAAGGCGATTACAGGGGAGATGCAGCCCTTTCCAAAGAGGCATGAACAGACTTCCTACTCCCAAGGAGCCCAAAGATATTAAGCCGCAAATACGTCCTACGCGCGTCTTTTCTACGCCGGGCACCACATTTAAAAAATCGTATCGGAAGAATGGTGGGTCCAATCCGCGTGCCGCTTAAAGGCGATTACAAGGGAGATGCAAACCTTTCCAAAGAGCCATGAAAAGACTTTCTACTCCCAAGGAGACAATAGATATTAAGCCGAAATGACGTCCGACGCGCGCATTTTCTCCGCCGCGCACCACATTTAAAAAAATCATAGCGTGAAAACCGTGGGTTCGATCCGCGTGCCGCTCGAAGGCGATTACAGCGGAGATGCAGCCCTTTCCAAAGAGCCATGAAAAGACTTTCTACTCCCAAGGAGACAAGAGATATTAAGCCGAAATGACGTCCGACGCGCGCATTTCCTCCGCCGCGCACCACATTTAAAAAAATCATAGCGTGAAAACCGTGGGTTCGATCCGCGTGCCGCTCGAAGGCGATTACAGGGGAGATGCAGCCCTTTCCAAAGAGCCATGAACAGACTTTCTACACCCAATGAGACAAGAGATATTAAGCCGCAAATACGTCCGGCGCGCGTCTTTTCTCCGTCGCGCAACACATTTAAAAAAAATCGTAGCGTGAAAAACGTGGGTTCGATCCGCGTGCCGCTCGAAGGCGATTACAGGGGAGATGCATCCCTTTCAAAAGAGCCATGAACAGACTTTCTACTCCCAAGGAGACCAGAAATATTAACATATAAAGCGTTACGCTCCAGTCGGATGAACGAGAAACGCTTGTACAATTGCAACGAATTGGAGGAGAAAGTTTAAACAAACGCGCTGACTTTGAACGCTCACATCTAGGCCGGGCCAACTCCAAATGGCGTGCAACTCGGTGCGCATCACCTCCATGACTGTCCCTAACGAACGCCACCTGCCACGCTTTCGGCCTATCCCTGGCGGCATTAAAAAATCGTAGCGTGATAACGATGGTTCCGATGCGCGTGCCGCTCGAAGGCGATTACAGGGGAGATACAGCCCTTTCCAAAGAGCCATGAACAGACTTTCTACTCCCAAGGAGACAAGAGATATTACGCGCATTTTCTCCGACGCGCACCACGTTTAAAAAATCATAGCGTGAGAACGGTGGGTCCGATCCGCGTGCCGCTTAAAGGCGATTACAGGGGAGATGCATCCCTTTCCAAAGAGCCATGAACAGACTTTCTACTCCCAAGGAGACCAGAGATATTAACAGATAAAGCGTTACGCTCCAGTCGGATGAGCGAGAAACGCTTGTACAATTGCAACGAATTGGAGGAGAAAGTTTAAACAAACGCGCTGACTTTGAAGGCTCACATCTAGGCCGGGCCAGGTCCAAATGGCCTGCAACTCGGTTCGCATCACGTCCATGACTTTTCCTAACGAACGCCACCTGCCAAGCTTTCGGCCCGTCCCTGTCGGCATTAAAAAATCGTAGCGTGATAACGATGGTTCCGATCCGCGTGCCGCGCGAAGGCGATTACAGGGGAGATGCAGCCCTTTCCAAAGAGCCATGAACAGACTTTCTACTCCCAAGGAGCCCAAAGATATTAAGCCGCAAATACGTCCTACGCGCGTCTTTTCTACGCCGCGCACCACATTTAAAAAATCTTAGCGTGAGAACGGTGGGTCCGATCCGCGTGCCGCTTAAAGGCGATTACAAGGGAAATGCAGCCCTTTCCAAAGAGCCATGAAAAGACTTTCTACTCCCAAGGAGACAAGAGATATTAAGCCGAAATGACGTCCGACGCGCGCATTTTCTCCGCCGCGCAACACATTTTAAAAAATCATAGCGTGAAAACCGTGGGTTCGATCCGCGTGCCGCTCGAAGGCGATTACAGGGAAGATGCAGCCCTTTCCAAAGAGCCATGAACAGACTTCCTACTCCCAACGAGACAAGAGATATTAAGCCGCAATGACGTCCGACGCGCGCATTTATTGCGCCGCGCACCACATTTAAAAAATCGTAGCGTGAGAACGGTGGGTCCGATCCGCGTGCCGCTTAAAGGTGATTACAGGGGAGATGCAGCCCTTTCCAAAGAGCCATGAAAAGACTTTCTACTCCCAATGAGACAAGAGATATTAAGCCGCAAATATGTCCGGCGCGCGTCTATTCTCCGCGCGCAACACATTTAAAAAAAATCGTAGCGTGAAAACCGTGGGTTCGATCCGCGTGCCGCTTAAAGGCGATTACAGGGGAGATGCAGCCCTTTCCAAAGAGCCATGAAAAGACTTTCTACTCCCAAGGAGACAAGAGATATTAAGCCGAAATGACGTCCGACGCGCGTCTTTTCTACGCCGCGCACCACATTTAAAAAATCGTATCGGAAGAACGGTGGGTCCAATCCGCGTGCCGCTTAAAGGCGATTACAAGGGAGATGCAAACCTTTCCAAAGAGCCATGAAAAGACTTTCTACTCCCAAGGAGACAAGAGATATTACGCGCATTTTCTCCGACGCGCACCACGTTTAAAAAATCGTAGCGTGAGAACGGTGGGTCCGATCCGCGTGCCGCTTAAAGTCGATTACAGGGGAGATGCATCCCTTTCCAAAGAGCCATGAACAGACTTTCTACTCCCAAGGAGACCAGAGATATTAACAGATAAAGCGTTACGCTCCAGTCGGATGAGCGAGAAACGCTTGTACAATTGCAACGAATTGGAGGAGAAAGTTTAAACAAACGCGCTGACTTTGAAGGCTCACATCTAGGCCGGGCCAGGTCCAAATGGCCTGCAACTCGGTCCGCATCACGTCCATGACTTTTCCTAACGAACGCCACCTGCCAAGCTTTCGGCCCGTCCCTGTCGGCATTAAAAAATCGTAGCGTGATAACGATGGTTCCGAGCCGCGTGCCGCGCGAAGGCGATTACAGGGGAGATGCAGCCCTTTCCAAAGAGCCATGAACAGACTTTCTACTCCCAAGGAGCCCAAAGATATTAAGCCACAAATAAGTCCTACGCGCGTCTTTTCTACGCCTCGCACCACATTTAAAAAATCGTAGCGTAAGAACGGTGGGTCCGATCCGCGTGCCGCTCGAAGGCGATTACAGGGGAGATGCAGCCCTTTCCAAAGAGCCATGAACAGACTTTCTACACCCAATGAGACAAGAGATATTAAGCCGCAAATACGTCCGGCGCGCGTCTTTTCTCCGCCGCGCAACACATTTAAAAAAAATCGTAGCGTGAAAAACGTGGGTTCGATCCGCGTGCCGCTCGAAGGCGATTACAGGGGAGATGCATCCCTTTCAAAAGAGCCATGAACAGACTTTCTACTCCCAAGGAGACCAGAAATATTAACATATAAAGCGTTACGCTCCAGTCGGATGAACGAGAAACGCTTGTACAATTGCAACGAATTGGAGGAGAAAGTTTAAACAAACGCGCTGACTTTGAACGCTCACATCTAGGCCGGGCCAACTCCAAATGGCGTGCAACTCGGTGCGCATCACCTCCATGACTGTCCCTAACGAACGCCACCTGCCACGCTTTCGGCCTATCCCTGGCGGCATTAAAAAATCGTAGCGTGATAACGATGGTTCCGATGCGCGTGCCGCTCGAAGGCGATTACAGGGGAGATACAGCCCTTTCCAAAGAGCCATGAACAGACTTTCTACTCCCAAGGAGACAAGAGATATTACGCGCATTTTCTCCGACGCGCACCACGTTTAAAAAATCGTAGCGTGAGAACGGTGGGTCCGATCCGCGTGCCGCTTAAAGGCGATTACAGGGGAGATGCATCCCTTTCCAAAGAGCCATGAACAGACTTTCTACTCCCAAGGAGACCAGAGATATTAACAGATAAAGCGTTACGCTCCAGTCGGATGAGCGAGAAACGCTTGTACAATTGCAACGAATTGGAGGAGAAAGTTTAAACAAACGCGCTGACTTTGAAGGCTCACATCTAGGCCGGGCCAGGTCCAAATGGCCTGCAACTCGGTTCGCATCACGTCCATGACTTTTCCTAACGAACGCCACCTGCCAAGCTTTCGGCCCGTCCCTGTCGGCATTAAAAAATCGTAGCGTGATAACGATGGTTCCGATCCGCGTGCCGCGCGAAGGCGATTACAGGGGAGATGCAGCCCTTTCCAAAGAGCCATGAACAGACTTTCTACTCCCAAGGAGCCCAAAGATATTAAGCCGCAAATACGTCCTACGCGCGTCTTTTCTACGCCGCGCACCACATTTAAAAAATCTTAGCGTGAGAACGGTGGGTCCGATCCGCGTGCCGCTTAAAGGCGATTACAAGGGAAATGCAGCCCTTTCCAAAGAGCCATGAAAAGACTTTCTACTCCCAAGGAGACAAGAGATATTAAGCCGAAATGACGTGCGACGCGCGCATTTTCTCCGCCGCGCAACACATTTTAAAAAATCATAGCGTGAAAACCGTGGGTTCGATCCGCGTGCCGCTCGAAGGCGATTACAGGGAAGATGCAGCCCTTTCCAAAGAGCCATGAACAGACTTCCTACTCCCAACGAGACAAGAGATATTAAGCCGCAATGACGTCCGACGCGCGCATTTATTGCGCCGCGCACCACATTTAAAAAATCGTAGCGTGAGAACGGTGGGTCCGATCCGCGTGCCGCTTAAAGGTGATTACAGGGGAGATGCAGCCCTTTCCAAAGAGCCATGAAAAGACTTTCTACTCCCAATGAGACAAGAGATATTAAGCCGCAAATATGTCCGGCGCGCGTCTATTCTCCGCGCGCAACACATTTAAAAAAAATCGTAGCGTGAAAACCGTGGGTTCGATCCGCGTGCCGCTTAAAGGCGATTACAGGGGAGATGCAGCCCTTTCCAAAGAGCCATGAAAAGACTTTCTACTCCCAAGGAGACAAGAGATATTAAGCCGAAATGACGTCCGACGCGCGTCTTTTCTACGCCGCGCACCACATTTAAAAAATCGTATCGGAAGAACGGTGGGTCCAATCCGCGTGCCGCTTAAAGGCGATTACAAGGGAGATGCAAACCTTTCCAAAGAGCCATGAAAAGACTTTCTACTCCCAAGGAGACAAGAGATATTACGCGCATTTTCTCCGACGCGCACCACGTTTAAAAAATCGTAGCGTGAGAACGGTGGGTCCGATCCGCGTGCCGCTTAAAGTCGATTACAGGGAAGATGCATCCCTTTCCAAAGAGCCATGAACAGACTTTCTACTCCCAAGGAGACCAGAGATATTAACAGATAAAGCGTTACGCTCCAGTCGGATGAGCGAGAAACGCTTGTACAATTGCAACGAATTGGAGGAGAAAGTTTAAACAAACGCGCTGACTTTGAAGGCTCACATCTAGGCCGGGCCAGGTCCAAATGGCCTGCAACTCGGTCCGCATCACGTCCATGACTTTTCCTAACGAACGCCACCTGCCAAGCTTTCGGCCCGTCCCTGTCGGCATTAAAAAATCGTAGCGTGATAACGATGGTTCCGAGCCGCGTGCCGCGCGAAGGCGATTACAGGGGAGATGCAGCCCTTTCCAAAGAGCCATGAACAGACTTTCTACTCCCAAGGAGCCCAAAGATATTAAGCCACAAATAAGTCCTACGCGCGTCTTTTCTACGCCTCGCACCACATTTAAAAAATCGTAGCGTAAGAACGGTGGGTCCGATCCGCGTGCCGCTTAAAGGCGATTACAGGGGAGATGCAACCCTTTCCAAAGAACCATGAAAAGACTTTCTACTCCCAAGGAGACAAGAGATATTAAGCCGCAATGACGTCCGACGCGCGCATTTTCTACGCCGCGCAGCACATTTAAAATAATCATAGCGTGAAAACCGTGGGTTCGATCCACGTGCCGCTCGAAGGCGATTACAGGGGAGATGCAGCCCTTTCCAAAGAGGCATGAACAGACTTCCTACTCCAAAGGAGCCCAAAGATATTAAGCCGCAAATACGTCCTACGCGCGTCTTTTCTACGCCGCGCACCACATTTAAAAAATCGTATTGGAAGAACGGTGGGTCCAATCCGCGTGCCGCTTAAAGGCGATTACAAGGAAGATGCAAACCTTTCCAAAGAGCCATGAAAAGACTTTCTACTCCCAAGGAGACAATAGATATTAAGCCGAAATGACGTCCGACGCGCGCCTTTTCTCCGACGCGCACAACATTTAAAAAAAACATAGCGTGAAAACCGTGGGTTCGATCCGCGTGCCGCTCGAAGGCGATTACAGCGGAGATGCAGCCCTTTCCAAAGAGCCATGAAAAGACTTTCTACTCCCAAGGAGACAAGAGATATTAAGCCGAAATGACGTCCGACGCGCGCATTTCCTACGCCGCGCACCACATTTAAAAAAATCATAGCGTGAAAACCGTGGGTTCGATCCGCGTGCCGCTCGAAGGCGATTACAGGAGAGATGCAGCCCTTTCCAAAGAGCTATGAACAGACTTTCTACTCCCAAGGAGACAAGAGATATTACGCGCATTTTCTCCGACACGCACCACGTTTAAAAAATCGTAGCGTGAGAACGGTGGGTCCGATCCGCGTGCCGCTTAAAGGCGATTACAGGGGAGATGCAGCCCTTTCCAAAGAGCCATGAACAGACTTTCTACTCCCAAGGAGACCAGAGATATTAACAGATAAAGCGTTACGCTCCAGTCGGATGAGCGAGAAACGCTTGTACAATTGCAACGAATTGGAGGAGAAAGTTTAAACAAACGCGCTGACTTTGAAGGCTCACATCTAGGCCGGGCCAGGTCCAAATGGCCTACAACTCGGTCCGCATCACGTCCATGACTTTTCCTAACGAACGCCACCTGCCAAGCTTTCGGCCCGTCCCTGTCGGCATTAAAAAATCGTAGCGTGATAACGATGGTTCCGATCCGCGTGCCGCGCGAAGGCGATTACAGGGGAGATGCAGCCCTTTCCAAAGAGCCATGAACAGACTTTCTACTCCCACGGAGCCCAAAGATATTAAGCCGCAAATAAGTCCTACGCGCGTCTTTTCTACGCCTCGCACCACATTTAAAAAATCGTAGCGTAAGAACGGTGGGTCCGATCCGCGTGCCGCTTAAAGGCGATTACAGGGGAGATGCAGCCCTTTCCAAAGAGCCATGAACAGACTTTCTACTCCCAATGAGACAAGAGATATCAAGCCGCAAATACGTCCGGCGCGCGTCTATTCTCCGCCACGCACCACATTTAAAAAAATCATAGCGTGAAAACCGTGGGTGCGATCCGCGTGCCGCTCGAAGGCGATTACAGGGGAGATGCAGCCCTTTCCAAAGAGCCATGAACAGACTTTCTACTCCCAATGAGACAAGAGATATCAAGCCGCAAATACGTCCGGCGCGCGTCTATTCTCCGCCGCGCAACACATTTAAAAAAAATCGTAGCGTGAAAACCGTGGGTTCGATCCGCGTGCCGCTTAAAGGCGATTACAGGGGAGATGCAGCCCTTTCCAAAGAGCCATGAAAAGACTTTCTACTCCCAAGGAGACAAGAGATATTAAGCCGAAATGACGTCCGACGCGCGCATTTCCTCCGCCGCGCACCACATTTAAAAAAATCATAGCGTGAAAACCGTGGGTTCGATCCGCGTGCCGCTCGAAGGCGATTACAGGGGAGATGCAGCCCTTTCCAAAGAGGCATGAACAGACTTCCTACTCCCAAGGAGCCCAAAGATATTAAGCCGCAAATACGTCCTACGCGCGTCTTTTCTACGCCGCGCACCACATTTAAAAAATCGTATCGGAATAATGGTGGGTCCAATCCGCGTGCCGCTTAAAGGCGATTACAAGGGAGATGCAAACCTTTCCAAAGAGCCATGAAAAGACTTTCTACTCCCAAGGAGACAATAGATATTAAGCCGAAATGACGTCCGACGCGCGCATTTTCTCCGCCGCGCACCACATTTAAAAAAATCATAGCGTGAAAACCGTGGGTTCGATCCGCGTGCCGCTCGAAGTCGATTACAGCGGAGATGCAGCCCTTTCCAAAGAGCCATGAAAAGACTTTCTACTCCCAAGGAGACAAGAGATATTAAGCCGAAATGACGTCCGACGCGCGCATTTCCTCCGCCGCGCACCACATTTAAAAAAATCATAGCGTGAAAACCGTGGGTTCGATCCGCGTGCCGCTCGAAGGCGATTACAGGGGAGATGCAGCCCTTTCCAAAGAGCCATGAACAGACTTTCTACACCCAATGAGACAAGAGATATTAAGCCGCAAATACGTCCGGCGCGCGTCTTTTCTCAGCCGCGCAACACATTTAAAAAAAATCGTAGCGTGAAAAACGTGGGTTCGATCCGCGTGCCGCTCGAAGGCGATTACAGGGGAGATGCATCCCTTTCAAAAGAGCCATGAACAGACTTTCTACTCCCAAGGAGACCAGAAATATTAACATATAAAGCGTTACGCTCCAGTCGGATGAACGAGAAACGGTTGTACAATTGCAACGAATTGGAGGAGAAAGTTTAAACAAACGCGCTGACTTTGAACGCTCACATCTAGGCCGGGCCAACTCCAAATGGCGTGCAACTCGGTGCGCATCACCTCCATGACTGTCCCTAACGAACGCCACCTGCCACGCTTTCGGCCTATCCCTGGCGGCATTAAAAAATCGTAGCGTGATAACGATGGTTCCGATGCGCGTGCCGCTCGAAGGCGATTACAGGGGAGATACAGCCCTTTCCAAAGAGCCATGAACAGACTTTCTACTCCCAAGGAGACAAGAGATATTACGCGCATTTTCTCCGACGCGCACCACGTTTAAAAAATCGTAGCGTGAGAACGGTGGGTCCGATCCGCGTGCCGCTTAAAGGCGATTACAGGGGAGATGCATCCCTTTCCAAAGAGCCATGAACAGACTTTCTACTCCCAAGGAGAACAGAGATATTAACAGATAAAGCGTTACGCTCCAGTCGGATGAGCGAGAAACGCTTGTACAATTGCAACGAATTGGAGGAGAAAGTTTAAACAAACGCGCTGACTTTGAAGGCTCACATCTAGGCCGGGCCAGGTCCAAATGGCCTGCAACTCGGTTCGCATCACGTCCATGACTTTTCCTAACGAACGCCACCTGCCAAGCTTTCGGCCCGTCCCTGTCGGCATTAAAAAATCGTAGCGTGATAACGATGGTTCCGATCCGCGTGCCGCGCGAAGGCGATTACAGGGGAGATGCAGCCCTTTCCAAAGAGCCATGAACAGACTTTCTACTCCCAAGGAGCCCAAAGATATTAAGCCGCAAATACGTCCTACGCGCGTCTTTTTTACGCCGCGCACCACATTTAAAAAATCTTAGCTTGAGAACGGTGGGTCCGATCCGCGTGCCGCTTAAAGGCGATTACAAGGGAAATGCAGCCCTTTCCAAAGAGCCATGAAAAGACTTTCTACTCCCAAGGAGACAAGAGATATTAAGCCGAAATGACGTCCGACGCGCGCATTTTCTCCGCCGCGCAACACATTTTAAAAAATCATAGCGTGAAAACCGTGGGTTCGATCCGCGTGCCGCTCGAAGGCGATTACAGGGGAGATGCAGCCCTTTCCAAAGAGCCATGAACAGACTTCCTACTCCCAACGAGACAAGAGATATTAAGCCGCAATGACGTCCGACGCGCGCATTTATTGCGCCGCGCACCACATTTAAAAAATCGTAGCGTGAGAATGGTGGGTCCGATCCGCGTGCCGCTTAAAGGCGATTACAGGGGAGATGCAGCCCTTTCCAAAGAGCCATGAAAAGACTTTCTACTCCCAATGAGACAAGAGATATTAAGCCGCAAATACGTCCGGCGCGCGTCTATTCTCCGCGCGCAATACATTTAAAAAAAATCGTAGCGTGAAAACCGTGGGTTCGATCCGCGTGCCGCTTAAAGGCGATTACAGGGGAGATGCAGCCCTTTCCAAAGAGCCATGAAAAGACTTTCTACTCCCAAGGAGACAATAGATATTAAGCCGCAATGACGTCCGACGCGCGCATTTTCGTCCGCCGCGCACCACATTTAAAAAAATCATAGCGTGAAAACCGTGGGTTCCATCCGCGTGCCGCTCGAAGGCGATTACAGGGGAGATGCAGCCCTTTCCAAAGAGCCATGAACAGACTTTCTACTCCCAATGAGACAAGAGATATTAAGCCGCAATGACGTCCGACGCGCGCATTTTCTCCGCCGCGCACCACATTTAAAAAAATCATAGCGTGAAAACCGTGGGTTCGATCCGCGTGCCGCTCGAAGGCGATTACAGGGGAGATGCAGCCCTTTCCAAAGAGCCATGAACAGACTTTCTACTCCCAAGGAGACCAGAAATATTAACATATAAAGCGTTACGCTCCAGTCGGATGAGCGAGAAACGCTTGTACAATTGCAACGAATTGGAGGAAAAAGTTTAAACAAACGCGCTGAATTTGAACGCTCACATCTAGGCCGGGCCAGGTCCAAATGGCCTGCAACTCGGTGCGCATCACCTCCATGACTGTCCCTAACGAACGCCACCTGCCACGCTTTCGGCCCGTCCCTAGAGGCATTAAAAAATCGTAGCGTGATAACGATGGTTCCGATCCGCGTGCCGCTCGAAGGCGATTACAGTGGAGATGCAGCCCTTTCCTAAGAGCCATGAACAGACTTTCTATTCCCAAGGAGACAAGAGATATTAAGCCGCAATGACGTCCGACGCGCGCATTTTCTCCGCTGCGCAGCACATTTAAAAAAATCATAGCGTGAAAACCGTGGGTTCGATCCGCGTGCCGCTCGAAGGCGATTACAGGGGAGATGCAGCCCATTCCAAAGAGCCATGAACAGACTTCCTACTCCCAAGGAGCCCAAAGATATTAAGCCGCAAATACGTCCTACGCGCGTCTTTTCTACGCCGCGCACCACATTTAAAAAATCGTAGCGTAAGAACGGTGGGTCCGATCCGCGTGCCTCTTAAAGGCGATTACAGGGGAGATGCAAACCTTTCCAAAGAGCCATGAAAAGACTTTCTACTCCCAAGGAGACAAGAGATATTAAGCCGAAATGACGTCCGACGCGCGCATTTTCTCCGCCGCGCACCACATTTAAATAAATCATAGCGTGAAAACCGTGGGTTCGATCCGCGTGCCGCTCGAAGGCGATTACAGCGGAGATGCAGCCCTTTCCAATGAGCCATGAAAAGACTTTCTACTCCCAAGGAGACAAGAGATATTAAGCCGAAATTACGTCCGGCGCGCGTCTTTTCTCCGCCGCGCAACACATTTAAAAAAAATCGTAGCGTGAAAAACGTGGGTTCGATCCGCGTGCCGCTCGAAGGCGATTACAGGGGAGATGCATCCCTTTCCAAAGAGCCATGAACAGACTTCCTACTCCCAAGGAGACAAGAGATATTAACATATAAAGCGTTACGCTCCAGTCGGATGAGCGAGAAACGCTTGAGCAGTTGCAACGAATTGGAGGAGAAAGTTTAAACAAACGCGCTGACTTTGAACGCTCACATCTAGGTCTGGCCAAGTCCAAATGGCGTGCAACTCGGTGCGCATCACCTCCATGACTGTCCCTAACGAACGCCACCTGCCACGCTTTCGGCCCGTCCCTGGCGGCTTTAAAAAATCGTAGCGTGATAACCGTGGGTCCAATCCGCTTGAAGCTCGAAGTCGATTAGAGGGGAGATGCAGCCCTTTCCAAAGAGCCATGAACAGACTTCCTACTCCCAAGGAGACAAGAGATATTAAGCCACAAATACGTCCGGACCGCGTCTTTTCTCCGCAGCTCACCACATTTAAAAAAATCGTAGCGTGAAAACCGTGGGTTCGATATAGTATACATACAGAGTATATAGTTTGACCAAAAGATCGTGCTGATCTTTGATCTCCTGGTTCTTCATCTCCAGCGCCACTTTCAGACTCATAATGTCCTCCTCTATGGGCTGGTATAACACAGACACGAATCATCACTACAGCCAGTACAATGGAAAGGTGGGAATGTGTACTGAATGTGTACTGACGTTATAAGTGAGAGGTGGTGGTACATGTGGATGTGTACTGACACTATAAGGGATCTCTACCTGCAGTGACAGTCTGAGCTTCTCAAGTTCTTCCTCCAGAGATTTCTTCTCCTGTTCACAGGCCATTTTCATATCTGCCAGAGCAAGTATCATTACTGCTGGATATAACACAGATTGTATATACTACATAATTACTGCTGAATATATAAAATATAATATATATAGTACTATACATATATTAGTGTCACTTTTATTGGAGCCTAAAGGCTAACATTCATTATTAGTTATGTTAGTATTATTGCATTTCCATAGTACTTACTCTTGATGGACCTGTTATGCTCCTCCTCCTCCTGCTGTTTCTGCAGGAGCTCTGTCTCCTCCTGCTGCTTGTGTTTCAGCATCTCCTGAAGAACCTGCAGCTCCTTCTGCTTCTGCAACCTCAACTCCTTCAGCTGCTCCAACAAACTGTTCTCCAACTCCTCCTTCTCACACCGCAAACACTCCAATCGGGCCACAGGCCCCACTAGTGACACAGAACCACACACACACACACACACACACACAAAGAGAGAGATAAACATGTATAAATGTATAAGAATTTGTGGATAAAATTATTATGAGATTATTTATAATGAAACGACTACACTACACAACCACATCTTCCTTTTATTTACATATTATACAGATATTTAGAGACATTTACATTTTATTTACCCGCGTGCGTCTCTCTTCTCCAAGGTAGCGGAGAGATATGAAAGGATAAAAGGGGAAAAGAATAAAATGCACGTCGGTTTTAAATTCGCAGGCTACCTGCGCTGAAGGCGTGGAAAACGAGCACGTGACGGAAAGGCTTCCGTACCCGATGGGTCCAAATCACATGCCCAGCAAAGTAGCCTTAAACCTGGACACACAATGGAGACCATTTGACCCTTTAAAATCATACTACAACCAGACTTCCAGGCCCAAGAGGTCACACAGTCATGCCCAGCAAAGTAGCTCTGGGCCTGGGCACACTTCACGCAGTTTGACCGTTTAAATAAAACTAGAAACAGACTTCCTGGCCCAAGAGGTCACACAGTCATGCCCAGCAAGGTTGCTTTAAACGTGGGCACACTTCAGACCGTTTCACTCTTTAAATCATTCAAAGCACCACATTTCAAGGCCCAAGAGGTCACAGAATCATGCCCATCAAAGTAGCTCTGGGCCTGGGCACACTTTACGGAGTTTGACCCTTTAAATAATACTACAACCAGACACATACAGGTGCGCACATATACACAGATACACATTCTGTTTAATTTCTTCACATCTGCAGACTAGAGTAAGCTGAGGGTATAGTGTTAAACCAGGAGCTACATAAACAGTATATAGTATATATAAAGAGGATATAGTGTTAAACCAGGTACTACATACAGAGTATATAGTATACATACAGAGTATATAGTTTGACCAAAAGATCGTGCTGATCTTTGATCTCCTGGTTCTTCATCTCCAGCGCCACTTTCAGACTCATAATGTCCTCCTCTATGGGCTGGTATAACCCACACATACGAATCATCACTACAGCCAGTACAATGGAAAGGTGGGAATGTGTACTGAATGTGTACTGACGTTATAAGTGAAAGGTGGAGGTACTGGTGGATGTGTACTGACACTATAAGGGATCTCTACCTGCAGTGACAGTCTGAGCTTCTCAAGTTCTTCCTCCAGAGATTTCTTCTCCTGTTCACAGGCCATTTTCATATCTGCCAGAGCAAGTATCATTACTGCTGGATATAACATAGATTGTATATACTACATAATTACTACTGAATATATAAAATATAATATATATAGTACTATACATATATTAGTATCACTTTTATTGGAGCCTAAAGGCTAGCATTCATTATTAGTTATGTTAGTATTATTGCATTTCCATAGTACTTACTCTTGATGGACCTGTTATGCTCCTCCTCCTCCTGCTGTTTCTGCAGGAGCTCTGTCTCCTCATGCTGCTTGTGTTTCAGCATCTCCTGAATAACCTG
Source organism: Electrophorus electricus (assembly GCF_041902795.1). Taxonomy (NCBI): domain Eukaryota; kingdom Metazoa; phylum Chordata; class Actinopteri; order Gymnotiformes; family Gymnotidae; genus Electrophorus; species Electrophorus electricus. The sequence goes on along the minus strand of NC_137505.1, from coordinate 27,076,578 downwards.
CAGCTCCTTCTGCTTCTGCAACCTCAACTCCTTCAGCTGCTCCAACAAACTGTTCTCCAACTCCTCCTTCTCACACCGCAAACACTCCAATCGGGCCACAGGCCCCACTAGTGACACAGAACCACACACACACACACACACACACACACACACACACACACACACACACACACACACAGAGAGAGATAAACATGTATAAATGTATAAGAATTTGTGGATAAAATTATTATGAGATTATTTATAATGAAACGACTACACTACACAACCGCTTCTTCCTTTTATTTACATATTATACAGATATTTAGAGATATTTACATTTTATTTACCCGCGTGCGTCTCTCTTCTCCAAGGTAGCGGAGAGATATGAAGGGATAAAAGGGGAAAAGAATAAAATGCACGTCGGTTTTAAATTCGCAGGCTACCTGCGCTGAAGGCGTGGAAAACGAGCACGTGACGGAAAGGCTTCCGTACCCGATGGGTCCAAATCACATGCCCAGCAAAGTAGCCTTAAACCTGGACACACAATGGAGACCATTTCACCCTTTAAAATCATACTACAACCAGACTTCCAGGCCCAAGAGGTCACACAGTCATGCCCAGCAAAGTAGCTCTGGGCCTGGGCACACTTCACGCAGTTTGACCGTTTAAATAAAACTAGAAACAGACTTCCTGGCCCAAGAGGTCACACAGTCATGCCCAGCAAGGTTGCTTTAAACGTGGGCACACTTCAGACCGTTTCACTCTTTAAATCATTCAAAGCACCACATTTCAAGGCCCAAGAGGTCACAGAATCATGCCCATCAAAGTAGCTCTGGGCCTGGGCACACTTCACGCAGTTTGACCCTTTAAATAATACTACAACCAGACACATACAGGTGCGCACATATACACAGATACACATTCTGTTTAATTTCTTCACATCTGCAGACTAGAGTAAGCTGAGGGTATAGTGTTAAACCAGGTACTACATAAACAGTATATAGTATATATACAGAGGATATAGTGTTAAACCAGGTACTACATACAGAGTATATAGTATACATACAGAGTATATAGTTTGACCAAAAGATCGTGCTGATCTTTGATCTCCTGGTTCTTCATCTCCAGCGCCACTTTCAGACTCATAATGTCCTCCTCTATGGGCTGGTATAACACACACACGAATCATCACTACAGCCAGTACAATGGAAAGGTGGGAATGTGTACTGAATGTGTACTGACGTTATAAGTGAAAGGTGGAGCTACTGGTGGATGTGTACTGACACTATAAGGGATCTCTACCTGCAGTGACAGTCTGAGCTTCTCAAGTTCTTCCTCCAGAGATTTCTTCTCCTGTTCACAGGCCATTTTCATATCTGCCAGAGCAAGTATCATTACTGCTGGATATAACATAGATTGTATATACTACATAATTACTACTGAATATATAAAATATAATATATATAGTACTATACATATATTAGTATCACTTTTATTGGAGCCTAAAGGCTAACATTCATTATTAGTTATGTTAGTATTATTGCATTTCCATAGTACTTACTCTTGATGGACCTGTTATGCTCCTCCTCCTCCTGCTGTTTCTGCAGGAGCTCTGTCTCCTCCTGCTGCTTGTGTTTCAGCATCTCCTGAAGAACCTGCAGCTCCTTCTGCTTCTGCAACCTCAACTCCTTCAGCTGCTCCAACAAACTGTTCTCCAACTCCTCCTTCTCACACCGCAAACACTCCAATCGGGCCACAGGCCCCACTAGTGACACAGAACCACACACACACACACACACACACACACAAAGAGAGAGATAAACATGTATAAATGTATAAGAATTTGTGGATAAAATTATTATGAGATTATTTATAATCAAACGACTACACTACACAACCACATCTTCCTTTTATTTACATATTATACAGATATTTAGAGATATTTACATTTTATTTACCCGCGTGCGTCTCTCTTCTCCAAGGTAGCGGAGAGATATGAAAGGATAAAAGGGGAAAAGAATAAAATGCACGTCGGTTTTAAATTCGCAGGCTACCTGCGCTGAAGGCGTGGAAAACGAGCACGTGACGGAAAGGCTTCCGTACCCGATGGGTCCAAATCACATGCCCAGCAAAGTAGCCTTAAACCTGGACACACAATGGAGAGCATTTGACCCTTTAAAATCATACTACAACCAGACTTCCAGGCCCAAGAGGTCACACAGCCATGCCCAGCAAAGTAGCTCTGGGCCTGGGCACACTTCACGCAGTTTGACCGTTTAAATAAAACTAGAAACAGACTTCCTGGCCCAAGAGGTCACAGTCATACCCAGCAAAGTACGTTTAAACCTGGAAACAAATCAGATCCTTTCTGTCATTCAAAGGAATGGGCCTGCAACTCACAACCACATCCCCAGTGAAGCGCACCGTCACCCAGCCACACTACCCCACCTTGCCCGTCCTGGAACAACCACACCTCCAGGGCACCACATGCCAATCTCTCATGCCCAGCAAACTGCAACCTCACGCAGCCAGGCCACACACTGTCTCCCCTTGTACAGTCCAAGGACGAACTCCTCCACAAACCTGGTGTTCACGCGCACACACGCAATTACAACGAATTGGTGGAGAACTTTGAAACAAACGTGCTGACTTTGAATACTCACATCTAGGCTGGGCCAGGTCCAAATGGCCTGCAGCTCGGTGCGCATTAACTGCTTGACTGTCCGTCACGAACGCCACCTGCCAAGCGTTCGTTCCGTCCCTGGCGGATTTTAAAAAATCGTAGCGTGAGAACGATGGGTCCGATCCGCGTGCCGCTTAAAGGCGATTACAGGGGAGATGCAACCCTTTCCAAAGAACCATGAAAAGACTTTCTACTCCCAAGGAAACGAGATATTAAGCCGCAATGACATCCGACGCGCGCATTTCCTCCGCCGCGCACCACATTTAAAAAAATCATAGCGTGAAAACCGTGGGTTCGATCCGCGTGCCGCTCGAAGGCGATTACAGGGGAGATGCAGCCCTTTCCAAAGAGACATGAAAAGACTTTCTACTCCCAAGGAGACAGGAGATATTAAGCCGAAATGACGTCCGACGCGCGCATTTCCTCCGCCGCGCACCACATTTAAAAAAATCATAGCGTGAAAACCGTGGGTTCGATCCGCGTGCCGCTCGAAGGCGATTACAGGGGAGATGCAGCCCTTTCCAAAGAGGCATGAACAGACTTCCTACTCCCAAGGAGCCCAAAGATATTAAGCCGCAAATACGTCCTACGCGCGTCTTTTCTACGCCGCGCACCACATTTAAAAAATCGTATCGGAAGAACGGTGGGTCCAATCCGCGTGCCGCTTAAAGGCGATTACAAGGGAGATGCAAACCTTTCCAAAGAGCCATGAAAAGACTTTCTACTCCCAAGGAGACAATAGATATTAAGCCGAAATGACGTCCGACGCGCGCATTTTCTCCGCCGCGCACCACATTTAAAAAAATCATAGCGTGAAAACCGTGGGTTCGATCCGCGTGCTGCTCGAAGGCGATTACAGCGGAGATGCAGCCCTTTCCAAAGAGCCATGAAAAGACTTTCTACTCCCAAGGAGACAAGAGATATTAAGCCGAAATGACGTCCGACGCGCGCATTTCCTCCGCCGCGCACCACATTTAAAAAAATCATAGCGTGAAAACCGTGGGTTCGATCCGCGTGCCGCTCGAAGGCGATTACAGGGGAGATGCAGCCCTTTCCAAAGAGCCATGAACAGACTTTCTACACCCAATGAGACAAGAGATATTAAGCCGCAAATACGTCCGGCGCGCGTCTTTTCTCCGCCGCGCAACACATTTAAAAAAAATCGTAGCGTGAAAAACGTGGGTTCGATCCGCGTGCCGCTCGAAGGTGATTACAGGGGAGATGCAGCCCTTTCCAAAGAGCCATGAACAGACTTTCTACTCCCAAGGAGCCCAAAGATATTAATCCGCAAATAAGTCCTACGCGCGTCTTTTCTACGCCTCGCACCACATTTAAAAAATCGTAGCGTAAGAACGGTGGGTCCGATCCGCGTGCCGCTTAAAGGCGATTACAGGGGAGATGCAACCCTTTCCAAAGAACCATGAAAAGACTTTCTACTCCCAAGGAGACAAGAGATATTAAGCCGCAATGACGTCCGACGCGCGCATTTTCTCCGCCGCGCAGCACATTTAAAAAAATCATAGCGTGAAAACCGTGGGTTCGATCCGCGTGCCGCTCGAAGGCGATTACAGGGGAGATGCAGCCCTTTCCAAAGAGGCATGAACAGACTTCCTACTCCCAAGGAGCCCAAAGATATTAAGCCGCAAATACGTCCTACGCGCGTCTTTTCTACGCCGCGCACCACATTTAAAAAATCGTATCGGAAGAACGGTGGGTCCAATCCGCGTGCCGCTTAAAGGCCATTACAGGGGAGATGCAGCCCTTTCCAAAGAGCCATGAAAAGACTTTCTACTCCCAATGAGACAAGAGATATTAAGCCGCAAATACGTCCGGCGCGCGTCTATTCTCCGCGCGCAACACATTTAAAAAAAATCGTAGCGTGAAAACCGTGGGTTCGATCCGCGTGCCGCTTAAAGGCGATTACAGGGGAGATGCAGCCCTTTCCAAAGAGCCATGAAAAGACTTTCTACTCCCAAGGAGACAAGAGATATTAAGCCGAAATGACGTCCGACGCGCGCATTTCCTCCGCCGCGCACCACATTTAAAAAAATCATAGCGTGAAAACCGTGGGTTCGATCCGCGTGCCGCTCGAAGGCGATTACAGGGGAGATGCAGCCCTTTCCAAAGAGCCATGAACAGACTTTCTACTCCCAATGAGACAAGAGATATTAAGCCGCAATGACGTCCGACGCGCGCATTTTCTCCGCCGCGCACCACATTTAAAAAAATCATAGCGTGAAAACCGTGGGTTCGATCCGCGTGCCGCTCGAAGGCGATTACAGGGGAGATGCAGCCCTTTCCAAAGAGCCATGAACAGACTTTCTACTCCCAAGGAGACCAGAAATATTAACATATAAAGCGTTACGCTCCAGTCGGATGAGCGAGAAACGCTTGTACAATTGCAACGAATTGGAGGAAAAAGTTTAAACAAACGCGCTGAATTTGAACGCTCACATCTAGGCCGGGCCAGGTCCAAATGGCCTGCAACTCGGTGCGCATCACCTCCATGACTGTCCCTAACGAACGCCACCTGCCACGCTTTCGGCCCGTCCCTAGAGGCATTAAAAAATCGTAGCGTGATAACGATGGTTCCGATCCGCGTGCCGCTCGAAGGCGATTACAGTGGAGATGCAGCCCTTTCCTAAGAGCCATGAACAGACTTTCTATTCCCAAGGAGACAAGAGATATTAAGCCGCAATGACGTCCGACGCGCGCATTTTCTCCGCTGCGCAGCACATTTAAAAAAATCATAGCGTGAAAACCGTGGGTTCGATCCGCGTGCCGCTCGAAGGCGATTACAGGGGAGATGCAGCCCTTTCCAAAGAGCCATGAACAGACTTCCTACTCCCAAGGAGCCCAAAGATATTAAGCCGCAAATACGTCCTACGCGCGTCTTTTCTACGCCGCGCACCACATTTAAAAAATCGTAGCGTAAGAACGGTGGGTCCGATCCGCGTGCCTCTTAAAGGCGATTACAGGGGAGATGCAAACCTTTCCAAAGAGCCATGAAAAGACTTTCTACTCCCAAGGAGACAAGAGATATTAAGCCGAAATGACGTCCGACGCGCGCATTTTCTCCGCCGCGCACCACATTTAAAAAAATCATAGCGTGAAAACCGTGGGTTCGATCCGCGTGCCGCTCGAAGGCGATTACAGCGGAGATGCAGCCCTTTCCAATGAGCCATGAAAAGACTTTCTACTCCCAAGGAGACAAGAGATATTAAGCCGAAATTACGTCCGACGCGCGCATTTCCTCCGCCGCGCACCACATTTAAAAAAATCATAGCGTGAAAACCGTGGGTTCGATCCGCGTGCCGCTCGAAGGCGATTACAGGGGAGATGCAGCCCTTTCCAAAGAGCCATGAACAGACATTCTACACCCAATGAGACAAGAGATATTAAGCCGCAAATACGTCCGGCGCGCGTCTTTTCTCTGCCGCGCAACACATTTAAAAAAAATCGTAGCGTGAAAAACGTGGGTTCGATCCGCGTGCCGCTCGAAGGCGATTACAGGGGAGATGCATCCCTTTCAAAAGAGCCATGAACAGACTTTCTACTCCCAAGGAGACCAGAAATATTAACATATAAAGCGTTACGCTCCAGTCGGATGAACGAGAAACGCTTGTACAATTGCAACGAATTGGAGGAGAAAGTTTAAACAAACGCGCTGACTTTGAACGCTCACATCTAGGCCGGGCCAACTCCAAATGGCGTGCAACTCGGTGCGCATCACCTCCATGACTGTCCCTAACGAACGCCACCTGCCACGCTTTCGGCCTATCCCTGGCGGCATTAAAAAATCGTAGCGTGATAACGATGGTTCCGATGCGCGTGCCGCTCGAAGGCGATTACAGGGGAGATACAGCCCTTTCCAAAGAGCCATGAACAGACTTTCTACTCCCAAGGAGACAAGAGATATTACGCGCATTTTCTCCGACGCGCACCACGTTTAAAAAATCGTAGCGTGAGAACGGTGGGTCCGATCCGCGTGCCGCTTAAAGGCGATTACAGGGGAGATGCAGCCCTTTCCAAAGAGCCATGAACAGACTTCCTACTCCCAAGGAGACAAGAGATATTAACATATAAAGCGTTACGCTCCAGTCGGATGAGCGAGAAACGCTTGAGCAGTTGCAACGAATTGGAGGAGAAAGTTTAAACAAACGCGCTGACTTTGAACGCTCACATCTAGGTCTGGCCAAGTCCAAATGGCGTGCAACTCGGTGCGCATCACCTCCATGACTGTCCGACTACACTACACAACCACTTCTTCCTTTTATTTACATATTATACAGATATTTAGAGATATTTACATTTTATTTACCCGCGTGCGTCTCTCTTCTCCAAGGTAGCGGAGAGATATGAAGGGATAAAAGGGGAAAAGAATAAAATGCACGTCGGTTTTAAATTCGCAGGCTACCTGCGCTGAAGGCGTGGAAAACGAGCACGTGACGGAAAGGCTTCCGTACCCGATGGGTCCAAATCACATGCCCAGCAAAGTAGCCTTAAACCTGGACACACAATGGAGACCATTTCACCCTTTAAAATCATACTACAACCAGACTTCCAGGCCCAAGAGGTCACACAGTCATGCCCAGCAAAGTAGCTCTGGGCCTGGGCACACTTCACGCAGTTTGACCGTTTAAATAAAACTAGAAACAGACTTCCTGGCCCAAGAGGTCACACAGTCATGCCCAGCAAGGTTGCTTTAAACGTGGGCACACTTCAGACCGTTTCACTCTTTAAATCATTCAAAGCACCACATTTCAAGGCCCAAGAGGTCACAGAATCATGCCCATCAAAGTAGCTCTGGGCCTGGGCACACTTCACGCAGTTTGACCCTTTAAATAATACTACAACCAGACACATACAGGTGCGCACATATACACAGATACACATTCTGTTTAATTTCTTCACATCTGCAGACTAGAGTAAGCTGAGGGTATAGTGTTAAACCAGGTACTACATAAACAGTATATAGTATATATACAGAGGATATAGTGTTAAACCAGGTACTACATACAGAGTATATAGTATACATACAGAGTATATAGTTTGACCAAAAGATCGTGCTGATCTTTGATCTCCTGGTTCTTCATCTCCAGCGCCACTTTCAGACTCATAATGTCCTCCTCTATGGGCTGGTATAACACACACACGAATCATCACTACAGCCAGTACAATGGAAAGGTGGGAATGTGTACTGAATGTGTACTGACGTTATAAGTGAGAGGTGGAGGTACTGGTGGATGTGTACTGACACTATAAGGGATCTCTACCTGCAGTGACAGTCTGAGCTTCTCAAGTTCTTCCTCCAGAGATTTCTTCTCCTGTTCACAGGCCATTTTCATATCTGCCAGAGCAAGTATCATTACTGCTGGATATAACATAGATTGTATATACTACATAATTACTACTGAATATATAAAATATAATATATATAGTACTATACATATATTAGTATCACTTTTATTGGAGCCTAAAGGCTAACATTCATTATTAGTTATGTTAGTATTATTGCATTTCCATAGTACTTACTCTTGATGGACCTGTTATGCTCCTCCTCCTCCTGCTGTTTCTGCAGGAGCTCTGTCTCCTCCTGCTGCTTGTGTTTCAGCATCTCCTGAAGAACCTGCAGCTCCTTCTGCTTCTGCAACCTCAACTCCTTCAGCTGCTCCAACAAACTGTTCTCCAACTCCTCCTTCTCACACCGCAAACACTCCAATCGGGCCACAGGCCCCACTAGTGACACAGAACCACACACACACACACACACACACACACAAAGAGAGAGATAAACATGTATAAATGTATAAGAATTTGTGGATAAAATTATTATGAGATTATTTATAATCAAACGACTACACTACACAACCACATCTTCCTTTTATTTACATATTATACAGATATTTAGAGATATTTACATTTTATTTACCCGCGTGCGTCTCTCTTCTCCAAGGTAGCGGAGAGATATGAAAGGATAAAAGGGGAAAAGAATAAAATGCACGTCGGTTTTAAATTCGCAGGCTACCTGCGCTGAAGGCGTGGAAAACGAGCACGTGACGGAAAGGCTTCCGTACCCGATGGGTCCAAATCACATGCCCAGCAAAGTAGCCTTAAACCTGGACACACAATGGAGAGCATTTGACCCTTTAAAATCATACTACAACCAGACTTCCAGGCCCAAGAGGTCACACAGCCATGCCCAGCAAAGTAGCTCTGGGCCTGGGCACACTTCACGCAGTTTGACCGTTTAAATAAAACTAGAAACAGACTTCCTGGCCCAAGAGGTCACAGTCATACCCAGCAAAGTACGTTTAAACCTGGAAACAAATCAGATCCTTTCTGTCATTCAAAGGAATGGGCCTGCAACTCACAACCACATCCCCAGTGAAGCGCACCGTCACCCAGCCACACTACCCCACCTTGCCCGTCCTGGAACAACCACACCTCCAGGGCACCACATGCCAATCTCTCATGCCCAGCAAACTGCAACCTCACGCAGCCAGGCCACACACTGTCTCCCCTTGTACAGTCCAAGGACGAACTCCTCCACAAACCTGGTGTTCACGCGCACACACGCAATTACAACGAATTGGTGGAGAACTTTGAAACAAACGTGCTGACTTTGAATACTCACATCTAGGCTGGGCCAGGTCCAAATGGCCTGCAGCTCGGTGCGCATTAACTGCTTGACTGTCCGTCACGAACGCCACCTGCCAAGCGTTCGTTCCGTCCCTGGCGGATTTTAAAAAATCGTAGCGTGAGAACGATGGGTCCGATCCGCGTGCCGCTTAAAGGCGATTACAGGGGAGATGCAACCCTTTCCAAAGAACCATGAAAAGACTTTCTACTCCCAAGGAAACGAGATATTAAGCCGCAATGACATCCGACGCGCGCATTTCCTCCGCCGCGCACCACATTTAAAAAAATCATAGCGTGAAAACCGTGGGTTCGATCCGCGTGCCGCTCGAAGGCGATTACAGGGGAGATGCAGCCCTTTCCAAAGAGACATGAAAAGACTTTCTACTCCCAAGGAGACAGGAGATATTAAGCCGAAATGACGTCCGACGCGCGCATTTCCTCCGCCGCGCACCACATTTAAAAAAATCATAGCGTGAAAACCGTGGGTTCGATCCGCGTGCCGCTCGAAGGCGATTACAGGGGAGATGCAGCCCTTTCCAAAGAGGCATGAACAGACTTCCTACTCCCAAGGAGCCCAAAGATATTAAGCCGCAAATACGTCCTACGCGCGTCTTTTCTACGCCGCGCACCACATTTAAAAAATCGTATCGGAAGAACGGTGGGTCCAATCCGCGTGCCGCTTAAAGGCGATTACAAGGGAGATGCAAACCTTTCCAAAGAGCCATGAAAAGACTTTCTACTCCCAAGGAGACAATAGATATTAAGCCGAAATGACGTCCGACGCGCGCATTTTCTCCGCCGCGCACCACATTTAAAAAAATCATAGCGTGAAAACCGTGGGTTCGATCCGCGTGCTGCTCGAAGGCGATTACAGCGGAGATGCAGCCCTTTCCAAAGAGCCATGAAAAGACTTTCTACTCCCAAGGAGACAAGAGATATTAAGCCGAAATGACGTCCGACGCGCGCATTTCCTCCGCCGCGCACCACATTTAAAAAAATCATAGCGTGAAAACCGTGGGTTCGATCCGCGTGCCGCTCGAAGGCGATTACAGGGGAGATGCAGCCCTTTCCAAAGAGCCATGAACAGACTTTCTACACCCAATGAGACAAGAGATATTAAGCCGCAAATACGTCCGGCGCGCGTCTTTTCTCCGCCGCGCAACACATTTAAAAAAAATCGTAGCGTGAAAAACGTGGGTTCGATCCGCGTGCCGCTCGAAGGTGATTACAGGGGAGATGCAGCCCTTTCCAAAGAGCCATGAACAGACTTTCTACTCCCAAGGAGCCCAAAGATATTAATCCGCAAATAAGTCCTACGCGCGTCTTTTCTACGCCTCGCACCACATTTAAAAAATCGTAGCGTAAGAACGGTGGGTCCGATCCGCGTGCCGCTTAAAGGCGATTACAGGGGAGATGCAACCCTTTCCAAAGAACCATGAAAAGACTTTCTACTCCCAAGGAGACAAGAGATATTAAGCCGCAATGACGTCCGACGCGCGCATTTTCTCCGCCGCGCAGCACATTTAAAAAAATCATAGCGTGAAAACCGTGGGTTCGATCCGCGTGCCGCTCGAAGGCGATTACAGGGGAGATGCAGCCCTTTCCAAAGAGGCATGAACAGACTTCCTACTCCCAAGGAGCCCAAAGATATTAAGCCGCAAATACGTCCTACGCGCGTCTTTTCTACGCCGCGCACCACATTTAAAAAATCGTATCGGAAGAACGGTGGGTCCAATCCGCGTGCCGCTTAAAGGCCATTACAGGGGAGATGCAGCCCTTTCCAAAGAGCCATGAAAAGACTTTCTACTCCCAATGAGACAAGAGATATTAAGCCGCAAATACGTCCGGCGCGCGTCTATTCTCCGCGCGCAACACATTTAAAAAAAATCGTAGCGTGAAAACCGTGGGTTCGATCCGCGTGCCGCTTAAAGGCGATTACAGGGGAGATGCAGCCCTTTCCAAAGAGCCATGAAAAGACTTTCTACTCCCAAGGAGACAAGAGATATTAAGCCGAAATGACGTCCGACGCGCGCATTTCCTCCGCCGCGCACCACATTTAAAAAAATCATAGCGTGAAAACCGTGGGTTCGATCCGCGTGCCGCTCGAAGGCGATTACAGGGGAGATGCAGCCCTTTCCAAAGAGCCATGAACAGACTTTCTACTCCCAATGAGACAAGAGATATTAAGCCGCAATGACGTCCGACGCGCGCATTTTCTCCGCCGCGCACCACATTTAAAAAAATCATAGCGTGAAAACCGTGGGTTCGATCCGCGTGCCGCTCGAAGGCGATTACAGGGGAGATGCAGCCCTTTCCAAAGAGCCATGAACAGACTTTCTACTCCCAAGGAGACCAGAAATATTAACATATAAAGCGTTACGCTCCAGTCGGATGAGCGAGAAACGCTTGTACAATTGCAACGAATTGGAGGAAAAAGTTTAAACAAACGCGCTGAATTTGAACGCTCACATCTAGGCCGGGCCAGGTCCAAATGGCCTGCAACTCGGTGCGCATCACCTCCATGACTGTCCCTAACGAACGCCACCTGCCACGCTTTCGGCCCGTCCCTAGAGGCATTAAAAAATCGTAGCGTGATAACGATGGTTCCGATCCGCGTGCCGCTCGAAGGCGATTACAGTGGAGATGCAGCCCTTTCCTAAGAGCCATGAACAGACTTTCTATTCCCAAGGAGACAAGAGATATTAAGCCGCAATGACGTCCGACGCGCGCATTTTCTCCGCTGCGCAGCACATTTAAAAAAATCATAGCGTGAAAACCGTGGGTTCGATCCGCGTGCCGCTCGAAGGCGATTACAGGGGAGATGCAGCCCTTTCCAAAGAGCCATGAACAGACTTCCTACTCCCAAGGAGCCCAAAGATATTAAGCCGCAAATACGTCCTACGCGCGTCTTTTCTACGCCGCGCACCACATTTAAAAAATCGTAGCGTAAGAACGGTGGGTCCGATCCGCGTGCCTCTTAAAGGCGATTACAGGGGAGATGCAAACCTTTCCAAAGAGCCATGAAAAGACTTTCTACTCCCAAGGAGACAAGAGATATTAAGCCGAAATGACGTCCGACGCGCGCATTTTCTCCGCCGCGCACCACATTTAAAAAAATCATAGCGTGAAAACCGTGGGTTCGATCCGCGTGCCGCTCGAAGGCGATTACAGCGGAGATGCAGCCCTTTCCAATGAGCCATGAAAAGACTTTCTACTCCCAAGGAGACAAGAGATATTAAGCCGAAATTACGTCCGACGCGCGCATTTCCTCCGCCGCGCACCACATTTAAAAAAATCATAGCGTGAAAACCGTGGGTTCGATCCGCGTGCCGCTCGAAGGCGATTACAGGGGAGATGCAGCCCTTTCCAAAGAGCCATGAACAGACATTCTACACCCAATGAGACAAGAGATATTAAGCCGCAAATACGTCCGGCGCGCGTCTTTTCTCTGCCGCGCAACACATTTAAAAAAAATCGTAGCGTGAAAAACGTGGGTTCGATCCGCGTGCCGCTCGAAGGCGATTACAGGGGAGATGCATCCCTTTCAAAAGAGCCATGAACAGACTTTCTACTCCCAAGGAGACCAGAAATATTAACATATAAAGCGTTACGCTCCAGTCGGATGAACGAGAAACGCTTGTACAATTGCAACGAATTGGAGGAGAAAGTTTAAACAAACGCGCTGACTTTGAACGCTCACATCTAGGCCGGGCCAACTCCAAATGGCGTGCAACTCGGTGCGCATCACCTCCATGACTGTCCCTAACGAACGCCACCTGCCACGCTTTCGGCCTATCCCTGGCGGCATTAAAAAATCGTAGCGTGATAACGATGGTTCCGATGCGCGTGCCGCTCGAAGGCGATTACAGGGGAGATACAGCCCTTTCCAAAGAGCCATGAACAGACTTTCTACTCCCAAGGAGACAAGAGATATTACGCGCATTTTCTCCGACGCGCACCACGTTTAAAAAATCGTAGCGTGAGAACGGTGGGTCCGATCCGCGTGCCGCTTAAAGGCGATTACAGGGGAGATGCAGCCCTTTCCAAAGAGCCATGAACAGACTTCCTACTCCCAAGGAGACAAGAGATATTAACATATAAAGCGTTACGCTCCAGTCGGATGAGCGAGAAACGCTTGAGCAGTTGCAACGAATTGGAGGAGAAAGTTTAAACAAACGCGCTGACTTTGAACGCTCACATCTAGGTCTGGCCAAGTCCAAATGGCGTGCAACTCGGTGCGCATCACCTCCATGACTGTCCGACTACACTACACAACCACTTCTTCCTTTTATTTACATATTATACAGATATTTAGAGATATTTACATTTTATTTACCCGCGTGCGTCTCTCTTCTCCAAGGTAGCGGAGAGATATGAAGGGATAAAAGGGGAAAAGAATAAAATGCACGTCGGTTTTAAATTCGCAGGCTACCTGCGCTGAAGGCGTGGAAAACGAGCACGTGACGGAAAGGCTTCCGTACCCGATGGGTCCAAATCACATGCCCAGCAAAGTAGCCTTAAACCTGGACACACAATGGAGACCATTTCACCCTTTAAAATCATACTACAACCAGACTTCCAGGCCCAAGAGGTCACACAGTCATGCCCAGCAAAGTAGCTCTGGGCCTGGGCACACTTCACGCAGTTTGACCGTTTAAATAAAACTAGAAACAGACTTCCTGGCCCAAGAGGTCACACAGTCATGCCCAGCAAGGTTGCTTTAAACGTGGGCACACTTCAGACCGTTTCACTCTTTAAATCATTCAAAGCACCACATTTCAAGGCCCAAGAGGTCACAGAATCATGCCCATCAAAGTAGCTCTGGGCCTGGGCACACTTCACGCAGTTTGACCCTTTAAATAATACTACAACCAGACACATACAGGTGCGCACATATACACAGATACACATTCTGTTTAATTTCTTCACATCTGCAGACTAGAGTAAGCTGAGGGTATAGTGTTAAACCAGGTACTACATAAACAGTATATAGTATATATACAGAGGATATAGTGTTAAACCAGGTACTACATACAGAGTATATAGTATACATACAGAGTATATAGTTTGACCAAAAGATCGTGCTGATCTTTGATCTCCTGGTTCTTCATCTCCAGCGCCACTTTCAGACTCATAATGTCCTCCTCTATGGGCTGGTATAACACACACACGAATCATCACTACAGCCAGTACAATGGAAAGGTGGGAATGTGTACTGAATGTGTACTGACGTTATAAGTGAGAGGTGGAGGTACTGGTGGATGTGTACTGACACTATAAGGGATCTCTACCTGCAGTGACAGTCTGAGCTTCTCAAGTTCTTCCTCCAGAGATTTCTTCTCCTGTTCACAGGCCATTTTCATATCTGCCAGAGCAAGTATCATTACTGCTGGATATAACATAGATTGTATATACTACATAATTACTACTGAATATATAAAATATAATATATATAGTACTATACATATATTAGTATCACTTTTATTGGAGCCTAAAGGCTAACATTCATTATTAGTTATGTTAGTATTATTGCATTTCCATAGTACTTACTCTTGATGGACCTGTTATGCTCCTCCTCCTCCTGCTGTTTCTGCAGGAGCTCTGTCTCCTCCTGCTGCTTGTGTTTCAGCATCTCCTGAAGAACCTGCAGCTCCTTCTGCTTCTGCAACCTCAACTCCTTCAGCTGCTCCAACAAACTGTTCTCCAACTCCTCCTTCTCACACCGCAAACACTCCAATCGGGCCACAGGCCCCACTAGTGACACAGAACCACACACACACACACACACACAAAGAGAGAGATAAACATGTATAAATGTATAAGAATTTGTGGATAAAATTATTATGAGATTATTTATAATCAAACGACTACACTACACAACCACATCTTCCTTTTATTTACATATTATACAGATATTTAGAGATATTTACATTTTATTTACCCGCGTGCGTCTCTCTTCTCCAAGGTAGCGGAGAGATATGAAAGGATAAAAGGGGAAAAGAATAAAATGCACGTCGGTTTTAAATTCGCAGGCTACCTGCGCTGAAGGCGTGGAAAACGAGCACGTGACGGAAAGGCTTCCGTACCCGATGGGTCCAAATCACATGCCCAGCAAAGTAGCCTTAAACCTGGACACACAATGGAGAGCATTTGACCCTTTAAAATCATACTACAACCAGACTTCCAGGCCCAAGAGGTCACACAGCCATGCCCAGCAAAGTAGCTCTGGGCCTGGGCACACTTCACGCAGTTTGACCGTTTAAATAAAACTAGAAACAGACTTCCTGGCCCAAGAGGTCACAGTCATACCCAGCAAAGTACGTTTAAACCTGGAAACAAATCAGATCCTTTCTGTCATTCAAAGGAATGGGCCTGCAACTCACAACCACATCCCCAGTGAAGCGCACCGTCACCCAGCCACACTACCCCACCTTGCCCGTCCTGGAACAACCACACCTCCAGGGCACCACATGCCAATCTCTCATGCCCAGCAAACTGCAACCTCACGCAGCCAGGCCACACACTGTCTCCCCTTGTACAGTCCAAGGACGAACTCCTCCACAAACCTGGTGTTCACGCGCACACACGCAATTACAACGAATTGGTGGAGAACTTTGAAACAAACGTGCTGACTTTGAATACTCACATCTAGGCTGGGCCAGGTCCAAATGGCCTGCAGCTCGGTGCGCATTAACTGCTTGACTGTCCGTCACGAACGCCACCTGCCAAGCGTTCGTTCCGTCCCTGGCGGATTTTAAAAAATCGTAGCGTGAGAACGATGGGTCCGATCCGCGTGCCGCTTAAAGGCGATTACAGGGGAGATGCAACCCTTTCCAAAGAACCATGAAAAGACTTTCTACTCCCAAGGAAACGAGATATTAAGCCGCAATGACATCCGACGCGCGCATTTCCTCCGCCGCGCACCACATTTAAAAAAATCATAGCGTGAAAACCGTGGGTTCGATCCGCGTGCCGCTCGAAGGCGATTACAGGGGAGATGCAGCCCTTTCCAAAGAGACATGAAAAGACTTTCTACTCCCAAGGAGACAGGAGATATTAAGCCGAAATGACGTCCGACGCGCGCATTTCCTCCGCCGCGCACCACATTTAAAAAAATCATAGCGTGAAAACCGTGGGTTCGATCCGCGTGCCGCTCGAAGGCGATTACAGGGGAGATGCAGCCCTTTCCAAAGAGGCATGAACAGACTTCCTACTCCCAAGGAGCCCAAAGATATTAAGCCGCAAATACGTCCTACGCGCGTCTTTTCTACGCCGCGCACCACATTTAAAAAATCGTATCGGAAGAACGGTGGGTCCAATCCGCGTGCCGCTTAAAGGCGATTACAAGGGAGATGCAAACCTTTCCAAAGAGCCATGAAAAGACTTTCTACTCCCAAGGAGACAATAGATATTAAGCCGAAATGACGTCCGACGCGCGCATTTTCTCGACGCGCACCACATTTAAAAAAATCATAGCGTGAAAACCGTGGGTTCGATCCGCGTGCCGCTCGAAGGCGATTACAGCGGAGATGCAGCCCTTTCCAAAGAGCCATGAAAAGACTTTCTACTCCCAAGGAGACAAGAGATATTAAGCCGAAATGACGTCCGACGCGCGCATTTCCTCCGCCGCGCACCACATTTAAAAAAATCATAGCGTGAAAACCGTGGGTTCGATCCGCGTGCCGCTCGAAGGCGATTACAGGGGAGATGCAGCCCTTTCCAAAGAGCCATGAACAGACTTTCTACTCCCAAGGAGACCAGAAATATTAACTTATAAAGCGTTACGCTCCAGTCGGAAGAACGAGAAACGCTTGTACAATTGCAACGAATTGGAGGAGAAAGTTTAAACAAACGCGCTGACTTTGAACGCTCACATCTAGGCCGGGCCAACTCCAAATGGCGTGCAACTCGGTGTGCATCACCTCCATGACTGTCCCTAACGAACGCCACCTGCCACGCTTTCGGCCTATCCCTGGCGGCATTAAAAAATCGTAGCGTGATAACGATGGTTCCG